>NC_141396.1:62974280-63684515 GCF_034619465.1 Leptosomus discolor
TCTAAAAGGGACCTCGGCATTCAGAGGCTTCCTGTACACTTAGAAATAAAACAGATGAGAGACAGTTCTCTGGCTCTGAGACAAACTGGTGTGGCACAGCTCATGTCCATGGGGCTAAACTCTCATACCTTCCTAAGCAGAGAGGTTGCGTCTAAACTCTGTAGACTTTGCCAAAGAACATCTGACTGAGCTTATCTTGGAGGAATTAGGCCTATAGGATAGAGGAGATACACTGATGGAGTGTGGTGTGTCAACCCTGGTTGCCCACCAGGCCATTCTGTTACTCCCCTCCTCAACTGGACAGGGGAGAGAAAATACGACAAAAGGCTCGTAGGTCAAAATAAGGACAGGGAGATCACTCCCTGGTTGCCATCACAGGCAAAACAGATTTGACTTGGGGAAATTAATTTAATTTATTACCAATCAAATCAGAGTAGGATTACGGAAATAAAACCAAATCCTAAAACACCTTCCTCCCACCCTTCCCTCGTTTCTGGGCTCAGCTACCAAATTCTCTACCTCCTCCCCCTGAGCAGTGCAGGGGGACAGGGAATGGGGGCTGTGGACAGTTCATCACATGTTCTCTCTGCCACTCCTTCCTTCTCACTCTCTTCCCCTGCGCCGGCATGGGGTCTCACCCACGGGAGAAGTCCTCCATGAACTTCTTCAATGTGGGTCCTTCCCATGGGCTGCCGTTCTTCAAGAACCGCTCCACCACAGGTCCTTTCCATGGGGTGCAGTCCTTCAGGAACAGACTGCTCCAGTGTGGGTCACTCACAGGGTCACGAGTCCTGCCAGCAAACCCACTCCAGCGTGGGCTTCTCTCTCCATGGGATCACAAGTCCTGCCCGGAGCCTGCTCTAGTGTGAGCTTTCCATGGGGTCGCAGTCTCCTTTAGGCACATCCGCCTGCTCTGGCGTGGGTTTCTACATAGACTGCAGGTGGATATCGGCTCCACCGTTAACCTCCGTTGGCTTCAGTGGGACAATCTACCTCACCGTGGTCTTTACCACAGGGTGTAGGGGAATCTCTGCTCTGGCACCTGGAGCACCTCCTCCCCCTCCTTCTTCAGTGACCTTAGTGTCTACACGGTTGTTTCTCTCACATCTTCTCACTTCTCTCTTCCAGCTGCTGTTGTGCAGCAGTTTTTGCCCCTTCTTAAATATGTTATCACGGAGGAACTATGACTGCTGCTGATGAGCTCGGCTTTGGCCGGCAGTAGGTCCATCTTGGAGCTGGCTGGCACTGGCTTCATCAGACATAGGGGAAGTTTCTAGCACCTTTTCACAGAAACCCCCCAGCTACCAAAAGCTTGCCATGAAAACCCAGTACAAGGGGATCCATCTCAGGTGAGGGACAAAGGGGGAAAGAAAACTAATGAATATGAAAGTATATCACCATGTTAAAAACCTGGTTGTAGAATATCAAATGAGACCTCAGTGTCACCAAGGTATTAAGATCTGAGGCAGGATTGTGGTTTAAAAGGTAACGAGGATTGGATCCAGCCTGAGATTGAGACAGAGAGGTTCTCTTGAATGAAAAACTGAGGGATCATCATGATTTTGAGAAAGCAGGAATTTTAAACACTGGGTTCCGGCAGGAGGTGTATGATGGAGCTAATGTCAGGTCTATCTCCTTGCAATGGACATCACAGATATGTATGACACTAGCATCCGTATAAGTCATGGATGTCATGGATGAATCCTTAGCCTGACAGTACAATTCATTCCTTTGCACCCGTACTGCTGAGTTCTCAAAAAGCTGTCAGATTATTATCAACTCTGGTCATGGATTTTGTTTTCTGAACAAGTGATGTCTGGGAGCAAATCGTCATGTCATACGGTCTCCTAAAAACCACTGAAACAGTTATGGTTTTGAGACACTACTGAAAATCATGAAGATCAAATCATGAATTCTGAAACAAAGCATATGGTTAGGTCCTTTTCCTGGTCCAAAATAAGCCATCCTACCTTTTCTTCTGGGTACAGTTTAGGTCTTTGTAGCTACAGAACCTGTTTCAGTAGTTTCTGTGATACAAGTTACTGGTCACAGAAACATATCCTTTGGCTTTAAATGAAGTATCCAAGACCATCTATAATAGATGTAATCCAAACACTATGGTTGGTCTCTAATACGCACAACTCACAGTTCATGTGTTGGATTCTCTGGTTTCTGACCATTTCTATTTCAGTTTCTTCATGTTTCCCATAGTTATAATAATTTTCCTCTTTCACTGCAGAGATCTGAGCCTTGACGTGGAGACCTTAACCAAAAGATCTGCAGAGAGAGTGTGCTTCAGCCCTGGTAATAGTGTTAACAAGCAAAACTTGACTAAAGTTCAAAATTAAGAGAGAAGATGGCCATCAGTTGGAAGACCTGCTTCTTCACTCTCGTGTTGCTTCCCATGGTAAGGAAATATGTTTTTATTTGCATTGTACTGATATAAATATATGTTCTGAAGGGCAGCACTTGCTAAGAGTGAAGGATCCGTTGCTGACACTGATTCTGACACTTTTTCTATGCAGCCTCATAGGTTATGTTAAGACTTTTCTAACATCCTTTATGGATGCAATAGAACTGTGATCACTGCTCGACCTGTAGAAGGGCAAGTCAGTTCCTTGAGGGGATTTGTTCACTATTTGTACCCAGGATTAAAAATAAAATAAAATAAAATAAAATAATAATTAAAAAAAAATAGTGGGGCTCCTGTTTCAAATCCATTGGTTTAAGATTATTTTTTCCAGACAAAGGGAATAAAGTTAGAGCTTCTTATCAGCTCTGTGAAACCTAAGCCTAAAGACATTTCAACCAGTGCTTTTGGATGCCTCCATTTTCAGAAGGCCAGTTTTAAGAAACCATACAAGTGGGCCTCTCAAGATACAGGCACTCCAACTCTTTCATCACTTTCCTGAGGTTATTCAACTCTTTATGAAGATTACAGGGCTTGAGTTTCACCATAAGTCTTTACTTAGTAACATGCTAGCTCATGAATCACTCAGTCTTAATGTGTCTGAAGAGTTCTGTTCCTGCCCGTTGTCCCCCTGTGCATTGTGGCTGTAGCTAGCCTCACCTCACAGCCATCAGCCCACTGAAGAAAGCACACTTTTTCACTTTGTAACTGTGAGGAACAGTATACAACAAACTCGTCTTGCATTTCAACTCAGCGCTTTGACAGACCATTGATTGTAACTGCGCATTTCATCCCTTCTCAAGGAGCATTACAGAGGGATAGTGTAACAAATAGCTCTAGTATTTAAATCCTCCATCTCATGCTCATTAATAGCCTTCCATAACTTCCACGCAAATGCTTTATAATTGCTTAATATATGGATGTTCTCATGTTATTGCACTTTAATAGCCAGGTATTTTAAAGCATTCTTGACATACAGTTTGGTTGTATTTTAAATAAGAACTATTCAATATGGTAGTGATGTGACCAGCGTATCTTTTAGCGATTTTTAGAGTTTCTTGCTCTTAAGTATCGATTGTGTGACCTATCATACAGTGCATAGCGGTCAGCATACAGGGTTCATCTTTATTTTGGCACACAGAAATACACATTCTTTCCTCTTAGGTCTTATTTAAAGACCACTTTGATTAACTGCATACCTGAAATATAACATTATTCATCTAAATTCTGTAGAATAGAACTGGAACTGATAATATACTTCTGTTCATCCAAATAATGTAGTCTATTACCATAGAAATGTCTGGTCTTTGAATTTCTTTCTAGTGCATGGCTCCTCTGACTATGGCCTAGCTTTCCTGGTCAGGTACAAAGTATTATTAACAAAGTGAGTAGGTTTGATTTTTATACTGTATCTCTGAAATAGTTACACTAGACTTCCGCTAAGGTAATGAGGAGGGGGAAAACCCCCACATTTAACCTGTTTCAGATGCTTATGTTAGTTTGAGATTCCTGTCTTCTTGACTGTAAAAGGAGGTTAGCTTAAATTCAGATGCTGGATTTTTTGGGCATACATTAGGTTTCATAAACACACCTTGTTGCTTCTGGTTTGAAACCCAGAAATGACAACTGTCATGTCTCAGTTTCTTAGGAGCTCCTGTCTTACAGCTAAGCCTAGGGCAGCCTCAGTGCTTCCTTGTCTATTAGTGCTGGTGAGATACATCGTACACCAGGTGAAACTGGAAAGCAGATTGGTAGAGCTGGTGAATTCCTGGGTATGGAAGCACATTTTTCAGATCAGAACAAAATTAATTAAATGGTCATATGGATGGAAAGGTAAAAGACATTTTTTTAAATAGCTGGTGCTCTTCAGCATTTTAAGATTTTTGGAGTTCAGCTTGAGACAGCCAAAAGGCGTCTTCTAATTTAGAGGTGAACATTTTTTAATTAAAGGAAATAAATGTGACGGAACGTACCTCTTGAGCTTTCAGATAGATGACCTTCCTGGCAAATGACGAAGGACAGCAAGTTTCCAACTCCTAGCATTTCAGGATGTAACTGTGATTGCTGAGCTGGATAATTAGTGATCAGCTCCAGCTTTTGGAAAGAACAGCTCTCTAATGAAATATTATGAAGTAAACCAGAGCTAATAAGAACAAATATGCTTCTATATATGCTACTTCTGCAATGTTTGTGATCTTGTTTATGAGTGCAAGGTTTATTATAGTCTCCTGCAGGAACTCAGGTACTAAAGTTTACAATTTTACGCACATGAACTTTTGTATTTACACACACACTTCTTTGGCCAGTGAAGAGAGTTACATCTATGACAGAGATTGTGCCATAATTTGTATATAGTATTAATTCCTTATTACAACCTTAAGTTCCTTTTCAGAGACCAAAGTTCGTGAATGATACAATGCTATTTATGTTTCTTCGCTTGCTGGGATTCTTTTGTAATGTTTGTGGTAACACATTTTCTCTCCATTGGGACGCACACTTCGTCTTCAAACCACTTCTAACATGCTGTGCTGATTCCTCAAATTGTTATTTTTCTGTCATTCAGATTTTCACATTTTCTATGAGAGTGAATTTTTAAAAAATTTAGAGTAAACGTGAATGTCATCCTAGCCTCCAAGAAGTTCCTGAAAAAAAAAATCTTACTTTACATTGTTTTCCCCTAAACACACCTGGTCCTGTTCAAGAAATCTCCAGTTAGTCTCAAGGAGAGCTCCTGTTCTCAGCAGTTGGGATTAATCCCTGTTTTGTGGCATCCCTCACAGTCCATGTGGCTGCATCAGCTCCTGGGTCTGTACACCTGCTTGGGTGCGCAGGTTTTGGCTTTAACCATAGAGAGACCCATTTTACCATTTTACAGAAAATCAAAGCGCCCACATTATTGTCTGTGTTCCTAAACAGGTTAAAAAAAAAAGCTAAAAGAAGACAAAATGTAAAGGAACATTTTAGGTGGCCCCAAGTATAGATTCACACTAGGCAACTAAAAAAACGTATGCTGGGCATGTTAAGCCTATTCTAATTGTCAGAGAGTAGTGTGGTTAGTTTTTTCATGTGTTTACCAGGCTATTCTATATTTGCCTATGGCAAAGATATTCCGTGTTCTTATCAATCACTTGGGACCAAAGGCAGATCTAGAAGTGCGATATCTGCTAGGCCTTTTAGAGGAATTCTTGAACTTTATTGTTTTCCACATTTTAAATGCTTTTCTAGCTTTAAATGTCTATGTTGCTGTTTTAGCTGGTTTTAACCCATTTTTTTTAGCTAGCTTGCTTCTTTCCAATCACTCTCATTCTTTCCTTTGTTTTGCCTGAACATCTCCTCTTTTCATTTGCACATCAGTTTTCTTTTCCTACCTATTTTTTGCTTCTGAATTCACTTGCAGTGCCATTTTGATTGATTTCTCATACCACTCATCTATGACAGCAGTGGGCTTGGCTTTTTATTGGAAATATTAACAAAAGTCATCACAAAATTATTGAGGAGATAGGATGCTAAACCATCATTCCTTTGTCTGGTTCCAAATGTACTTGAGAAACAATGAAATTCATGACTCACAAAGTTGGCTTAGTATATGAACTGAATTTCAAATGTAACTGCAATGCAGGTGTTCTATCTGTCTGTAATATTTCAATCAGATGTATTTCTTCAGCTAATACTTGGAATTTCTTGTGGATGCCATTTTAATATTGCCAAGCTTAAATATTTCAAGTGGTAAGGTATTCTTCGTAGTGTCTCATTAGCTGGCAAACATATGTTCACTGACTTCCTTAGAAAAACAAAAGAGAGATGCAAAAGAAAGGTGTAAGTGGTGCTTCTTGGATACCAGCCGTGAAGTACGATCACTGTATGAGGGTCAGATAGGTAAATACAGATTTGGATGTGCAGGCAGCATCCCACAGATCAGAGAATGAAACCTCGATCTGATTGTGTTTAAGCTATTCATTAGGAGGTGAAGAAAGAAACTAGATCTGTTTGCTCAGACCCTGAAGGGGGTAATATTTCTCAGTCTTTTAAGGGCGTGTATAGTCTACAGAGCACAGAGCTAGCTGTATCCTCCATTGTTATCTCTAGCTGTCACTTCCAGTGCCAGGCTATGTTCAGACAGGATCATCTATATCTACACCTATATTGTTAATTTTTAAAGGTGAGACAGAGTGTATTCAGAAACCCTATTCTACTAGTTTCTTTCCAACCCATGTTTGTTTGTCAGAGCATCCATTTTCTGCTGCAGCCCAAATGTGAGGTTCGTCAGGCACAAACATAGATGGTTGGCCCTTGCTCTTTAAGCAAAATATTTTTTCCATGCAGGACTTAATGAGACAGCTTTTAATGAGTTTATCTGCCTTATGGTTTGTAACATCTCATAACTCTATTAGAGAAGTCAAGTCCTCTGTCGGATTGCAGCCATCTCCAACATAATGCAGTCACATGGGACTTCCCTGTTAGTTATGCAATAAGAAAATATAGCTAGGGAACTCTTCTCTAGAGGAGAAAAAACTCAGATAGCCAAGATGTTACTGCTGCTATAGTTTTCCTTTTTAATATAAGGAGATGGTGCTGGGGACAATCAGCAGAATATAACAACCTCTTCAAAGGTTTTTTTAAAAAAAAAGTGTCAGGATGTGTAATATTGGGTAAGGTAGCTTCAAAGAGAAGATTCAGAATTTCTGGTAAGGTGTATCACAAAAAGCATCTGGGAAAATCACTGTTACAAAACAACGACAGTATCCTTGATAGCAACCTACTTCGGGCACCTTTCAGAGGCACAAAAAATAGGATTCTAGGTTCCAGATGGTACTCGGCCTGTCAGCTAGGTGGGATAGGTTCTTACAGAGAGTGACAGAGTGATAGATATCTCAGGGTGATACCTCCACCTGAGTTATCTATGAGTCCCTAGGTTTTTCTGAGAAAGCCTAGCATGTTGACACTCCTGCCTGAAGCTGGTAGGAGACCTTGACGTTGTGTTAGTGCTCTGTCTAGTACACTGGCACTTGTAATCTCACACTGGGCACATCAGGTGTCAGCTACGGTTGTTGCAGAAGTGCAGAAAGTCACACTCGGTTAAAATATTTTCGAGCTTATTAAGCTTATTTGCACAAATCATGAACGACAACAAAAATGTCTAGAAATGTTCTACCAATGTGCGGTTCACAATGCTATGCACAAACATGGGTATCTACTTGCAACTTTCCTTATTTAGGCAGACGATATCTAGGTCTCAGAAATGCATAGCAGCAGGTTGCAAAGTAGAAAATTGTTGCCCTACATTAATGTGTCACTTTTTTGCCCTCTGGTAGCAGTAATAATTTCTGTGACAGGCAAATAATAAGATGACAACACTGATTTAAGGACGTTAATATGATTCTTTTCCCTGATGATTTTGATTTCATGAGCTTGGAAGAGCGTTGGATGAGCGGTCAAATAACATACTGGGAAATAAAAAAAGATCTCTTAGAAAAGGAGCCTGTAAAAAAAAGAAAAAAAAAATCAGAATCAGTGATTTTTTCATGTTGCTCAGCTATTAATATCTAGCACCTGGAGGGATATTGTACAAGTTTCTAGCAAGTGTGCTGCTAGCCTGCTCTTCCTTCGGTTTGCTGAGTCAGCAGCCTGAGAAGATTTACCGTGGAGTCAGCTTGAAGAGGTAGCTGTGATGCAGAACTGAAGCTACATTAAAAGGAAGGGGGAAGTGGAAGGAAGAAAGCAGGAAGAGAGGAAAAGAACACGAAAAAATCCACATTTGTATCACTGTACTCTTAGGGATTTGGTCTTTTATACACCCTCCTGCCTGTCTCACCATGGCTTGTAATAAATAACTATTCTTTACCTTTGCTTCCTAATCTGGGAAGCAAACACTCTGCTGCTTCTCAGAGTGAATGTATGGCCTGCGGCAAGAATTGGGGCCTTCCCGAGGATCAAGCAGCTATGCTGTAAGCCTGCCTGGGGGAGCATACAGGACCAGAGCTTGCCCAAGGGTTACACACCACAAGGCCCTCCAGATGAACTGTCCAGAGGTTGCCTATAGGGTTAGGAAGCAGAAGCAAGGCGGAGCGTACGGTGCTTAAGGCTGCTTCCAGGGCTTCTTTTTCAAAGCAACGGAGACATGGCTATTCAACCAAAATCTATGAGGTCCATTAAAAAGCACTGCCAAACATAAAGCCTAAGTGTTGCTACCATTGCAGTCCCCAAGGGCACAGAACCCAACTCAACAAACCCCTCTTTGTTCCTCTGGGCCAGTGGTGAATAGCTCACTCCAGGCTAGATTGTGCTCATGCTTCTTGAAAAGAAAATTTGGTTTCTCTTGGATTTTTTTTTTTTTTTTCCCCTATGGTAAATCACTTGGAAGTGAGGATTTTGGAGATATGGGTCTCCTTCTGTACTAAAATACGGTGATTTCTGTGACATATTTATTCCACGCTGTATCATGCTAGTTGTGCCCAGAATGGAGGACATCACTTTCCTAATGAATGGGACCTGTCTCTGTTCTTTCCTGTGCATGTTAGAGCTCACTTATATACCTAACCGATGTCAGGAAATGTGCTTAGGCCAGTATTTAACCACCTAAATGCTGGATGTCTGAATTAAGATATTTACCCATATTGATATATACTAATGATGCCTTTACATTCAGTGGCAAGGGACAGACACCTCTAGATACTGATATAATTCATCATAACCCTCCCTAGTGCTCTCCTTACTGCAGGGTCATTAAAAATTATCTAGGTTAGACTTTGGTTTCTTTACTTTTTAGAAACCTCATCTTTATTGAGCAGTGTGTAACATTTTATGAATGTCATGTGGATGATGAATAGATGACAGTAAGTCACTGTTGCCCAAATGATTGTCTTGTGTTAGCAACATCTTGGGACTCCTGTTCATAGGGTGGTTTGTAATGTTATCACAAATGGTGTTTACTCCCTTTCTTGGAATATGTTTTTAAAACTGAGTATTGAATGTGTGTTCCTCTATAGGTGAGGGCAGATGCCAATGAGTCATTGTGTCTGTAGAAAACAAAAATAAAAAATGCATACCATTAAATATGTCAGGATCTTTAAAAAAAGGAAAGAAGATCCATTCTAGAGAGAACAGGAAAAATATTTTCCCTACATAAGAACGTTTTGACATTTAAAATATTTGTAGTACTTTGATAGACTTATACTTTCTGGTAAAGTTTAAAGAATTTAATCTCAATTTCAACCACTTTTTCCCCTTTTTTGTACACAATAAACTTTCTAAATAAAAATTTTCTTCAAACAAGACTCACCATATGGAAAGGGGGCACTTTATAACTCTATTCCCACTTTTTAAAAAGGAAGAAATGACAGCTTTTTTTTTTTTTCCCCCTAACAGTACAGTTTAGACTGTAAACTTAATCAACATGTTTCCTGAGGGAAAATAGTCTCAATGAATGTCTTTCAGCCAGATTTCATTCATGTCAGTTGGTGGGTTCAATGGTTTCCCAACCTTTGTACATGCTTTGTGGCTTGTGCTTACTGTTCCAGCGTACTTTATACATCTACCTTTACGCTGAAAAATTCTGTTGAGGATTGCAAAGTGATTGTTTTTTACTGTGAAAGTTTTTCACTGTTCCTGGCCTTCCCGATAACACATTTGTGCAATGTCCTTTCCTGTCAAACATTGCTCTGCAGGCTTCTTTTGAAATGTAAAATTCTTATTAATTCTCTAGGAGCTTTAGACAGAAAAAGAAAACACATTATCTTCTGTGCACACTTTTCAAATACTTTTGGTCCCAAAATCTCGCTCTGACTCAGCATCTGTGGCCAAAGCGGATTATTCGGGGGTTATTTAGGTTAAATATAGGCTGTTGATTTAGTTGTTTGAAGACTCCTAAACAGTTTGTCAGTAATTTGAGATACTGGTATTTGCAGATTTGGGAAGGGAAAGTACAGAGTTATTTGTTGTTTTTTTTTTTTTTAAGGTTATTCTTACCTGATAGCCACATCTGAGCGTGTTACATGTTTTGGCATAAAACTGGTTTGAACCTTAATTTTGTCTTTCTTGTTTGTGAAGGGCTTGCTAGATAACTGATAATGCAAAATTCATGTTGGATAAGATTAGAGATATTCTAAAGCTCAAGGCTATAAATTTGTGTTTACTTCCTCACAAATATTAAAATGTTCTTTTTTCTTGCTGCCCCCTGGCTGGGCTCTTTTTAGTTATTGTATCTCTGTTAGCCAGTTTTATGATAATTTGCTCCATTACTCAAAAAACATAACAAAATACATGATATGTTTGCATTGCAATAGGAACTAAATTCTCATACAATTACAGGCTAAACTAGTCTGTTTTAGTATCACTTCCAGCAATGTGGCTGTGCAAAATCCAAACCCTTCTGGCCAGCGCGTGCTGTCTGTGTTGTCTGTACTAATGCAGAAACATCAGGTGAACAACTGTATGTGAATTTAAAATAACTTTTGAATCTCACTGCGCATTTTCAGTCTAAAAGCTTTGACATGGAAAGTGATGAAGTTACTATTCATCCTGTAACTGGCTGTAGCTGTAGACTTTCCCTTGCACACTCCATTTGCAGAGCAGCTGTGGAGAGTCAGGGATTTTGTACAAGCAGAAGCATCAGTGGGAATGGGCTGTAAGATACTGAAGGGCCTTTAATACCCTGAGGAAAGCAGACTAATATGATCACATCTACACATATATTTATTTTTTCCATTCCTCCAGACCATCTATCTTCCCTCAAATCCTAAGTGCTGTGAGTGCTTTCAACTACATTTGACAGAAGGACCACATTCTCAGACAAATTAGTTTTCTAACAAGTATATACAAATGTTTAGGCAAAGACAGAAATTTTGCTAATTCCCTACAGAAAAATGAACCTCAACGTAAGCTCAAGTCTCATTAGACAGCAGAGTATCCAAACAGGAGCTCATCTAGAAGTCACTTCTCCATGCGATCAACAGCTAAAGCTTTGTGCTACTGCTCATGAAACTCATCAGCTTTTTAAATTTTTTTTAAATTTTAAATCTAACAGCCACTTCAAGTATTTGACAATTCGGGATCACTGGCAATTAGAGCAGTAACCTAAGGCATGAAACCTTAAAGAGCAAATGTTCTTATAGCCCCAGGTTGGTGCTTGATTTGAGCAATGCTGCAGCTTCTTGTTTCTCAGTTCTCTCTGTGTCAAACAAGGTCAGCTGCACCACCCTGTCTCTGAAAGGTGTGGAAAAGATAAATCCACTTAATGCTAAGCTCAAGTATTAGAGTGATGGTGCCAAAGACAGATGTATGAGATATGAGAAGTTTGGTTAATCTCAGTGCTGCACTATGGAGAAGCACGTGCTTGTGAGCTGCCTGGAGATCTGTCCAGGGTTAAGGAGCGCTGTGAGACACTTGACTTTCAGACATTCTGAGATTCGTATCTTCAGCTAACCTGAAAAAAAAAGTTGGGTTCTGTGTTCCATTTGTTTTGCAGCTCAAACTATAAACAAAATCGTCAGTCGTATCCAAGTGAAACAGGACATTATTTCATCAGTTTGTTATACTGAACTGATGATCAAGCATCCTTTTTTTTCTGCCTCTTCTCCCACATTTCTTTGAATATGACCTGATATTTAACATATTCTCACCTATAAAATCCATGTACATGGTGCTGGGGGGCACATGGTGCTCTGGAAAAGCAGATGTGGAGGTGGCCGGAGCACAGTGCGGTGACTTCTGATTTTCTAACACTGGTGTGGAGTCCCACTGAAGTCTTTATCTGATGAATGCCTTCACGTTCACATTGACATATTTATGCTTTCTCCACAGGATGTTATTTGTTCTATTTATTCAACTCTTTACTAGGTGCATTTTAGGGATTTTCTGTGGATTAAAGGAGTAGATGGGGACCAGAAATTACAAGGTTATTGTACTTTGGTTTTCACACTGTAACCTATTAATTACAACATTAATTCTGCACATGCTTAATTACAAGACACAAAAAGGGTAATTCAGCGTATTTCCCTTTTACGTCCACAAAATTTTCCTATATCTCTGTTAATGAAATGCAAAATAACACCTTGTGGATGACATTTAATATTCAAGGGGCAGGTCATCTTGTACTAAGGTCAGCTCCCACTACATGGCACTGCTGACGAATGGAGGCTTTCGGATGTTAAGCAATGTGAAGTGGCGATCTTCCAGCTGTGTTCATGGCTTTGGGAAAAAAAAAAAAAAACCAAACATCAAACAGCTGCAGAAGCTGGCAGAAGCCATTGTAAACTAACACCATTAAAACTGTGGAAGAATGAAATCCTGTTTAATGTAATATAACAAAAAATAAAGGGAAAGTGGAAGGGATGTGCATGAAAAACACTAGTCTAGAGAAAATTCTGTTTTCAGTACTAATTGTTTGCATGTTGGGGTAGCAATTTTTATTCAGGTTTCTTTTTATATACGTGAAAATGTGAAATATATATATCTGTTGTCAAAGGTGTAATGTAGAAATTCTGAACACAGTTATCTTGAGGATCAAATAAATGACAATTAATGTATATTGGAGTCACCCAGAATAACCCATGAGGGACAATATGAGATAGGTTTCAGCAATTTTGCTTTCAAATCTTTGTTTACCTTAAGTATGACAGCAATTTGCACTAAGGAATGTCTACACTTTCTCTCTCTTCAGTATGTATTCGCCATACAATATCTACATGTGTTAATGCTTTCTTCTGATAGCAAGAAAACCAAAGCGGTCTGAAACAGCTGCCCCTGTTTCTGACCCTACCTTTCCCCATGGAGACTGAAACCTTCTTCTTTCTGTTAATTTAAATCTGAACCGAATTAAGAGATTAAGGTAATATAGTGGTGCCATTTCTTTTGTTCTCGTACTACAATTCAGAAATAAGTGGAGAGGAAATGCTTTGCATGTCTTTTATCCCATTACACAGAGATGGCTGTAGGATGGACAATAAGGGTCTAAACTCCCCGGGAGGTGAAAACATTGTACAAGGTGGAAAAGAGTTTTCTTTCTATAACTGGAAATACAACAGCAGAAGAGAAATTAACTTCCTGATACGAGTAGGGAGGTGAAAATGAAGCTGTTAATGTTAATAACTGAGAAATTCTGGCCACTTCACGTCATGGGCAGGCATTCGTGTGGGGAAATTCATCTGAACATGAGCAACAACCTTTTCTGAGGCTGCTGGCTTACTAAAAACAGCAATTGAGGGAAAGACACAGGCGTGAACTCAGGGCTATCATGCAAAGCAAGGCATGTTTTCTGAGGTCATTTTACATACATTGCGTAGCTCTTAGCAGCCACCACTGTTAGCTAGAGATAAAAAATGTAGCTTGTACTGCTGGGATGTATACTACGTCAAGACACACCAAGATGTGTAGGAATCTAGGATGAAGACTTCAGGCATCAGTGAGGCTAGGATGTGGTCATTGTCACAGATTAAGTAGGATGCAGCATTTTCAAGCCCAAATACGTAACATTAGGCTTTCTTAGTCAACATACAAGGGCCCTATTAAATATGGCATGCATAAATACCCCAGCAGAACCCTTACCTCTATCTCCAGGCCAATTTATTGATGCCTCCACTCATTTAGGAAATTAAATTTGGGAAGAGAAGTTTGAACATATTGGCCAGCACTTATTATCTCTGCTGTAGAATAGTAACTATGTATGCTTGGGCTTTAAAGTCCTTTTTTTTCTTTTTTTGTGACACTGAAAAATTGTCTCTTGTTTAAATATGCAAAAGATTCTGAGTCCTAAATGTCTGCGCATTGCAGTCAGCTGCAAACAGCACAGCTGAAGCATCTGTTACCCTTGGAGAGAGCTCCTGTGCCGCTGAGTTCTGCATCAAGAATGCCCTTGTACCTGCCAACTGAGGTGACTGACTTAACACTTTAGATACCTGCTGCATTTTTTTGGAACTGAGGACAACAGGGGATGTATCATGAGGATAATAAAAGGCATCCTGAGCCTGTCCTTGTTCAGTAAGATATCCCTCATCTGAGCAAATTTCTGTATAGCACTAGGGCAGAAAATGCTGAAGCAGAATCTGGGTCATGACAAGACTCTGAAAGTGAAACCTGTGGCTTATCTGTCAGGGTCTGAAATGCATCCAAGTCCTGCTGGTTTATTTGGAATGAAGTCACCCTTTAAGGGGGAGATCTGTTCTTAGAAGAGGACCATCTCTATCACTGCATGTTGTCCCTCCTTAAATCAAACCATACCCTGCAGTGATATAAGAGTAAAATAGGAATTTGGTATAGGGTATGCAATCTGGCACTGTGTTTCATTGTTTTGTTTTGTCTTCTAGTAATTTTGCTATGTTATTTTGTAACACATCGTATTTCTGAGCTTCTTGAAACCTGCTCGAGGTTCAACTCATGAAGTATAGTGTAGTCACTGGTAGGATTTTCTAAGAACACCTCACGCTCAGTGCATGTGTGATAAATTCATTGTTGCATGCATTTTATGTTGCTAACAGAGCAGTTAGAAAAGCAGGGGCCGGGTCCCACCTGTCTCCTACCCACATGATTTTCTCATGGGCAGTCTATGGCCAGCTTGTCTGTCCTCATGCCACGTGAAGCAAAGCATTCAGGTAAGGAGTCGTGCAGGGATAAGAATCCCACTTTTGCAGGAAACCACTTCATGGTTCGTAAGAACTTTGAGTTAGCGTTTATAGTGGCCGAATATTCTTGATACAGCAGATAGTAAACAATAATATTAGCACATAAAATGTTAGCAAAATTAAAAAAAAAAAAAAAAGAAGAAACTTTCGGACGGAGAAAGAGGGAGCCGTATGTCAAACACACCTGCAGCTAGAACTGGCCTCAAGTACATTGTTCCATGCCAGCCCAAACCTTTTATGCAGTGTGTTACACTTCCAAAACACCATCTCTACTTTTCACAGCAATGTGAAAAAAAAAATAAAATTAAAAGGCAGGAGTGTTCAGGGTTGGTTTCTAACAGGGAGGCTTTACTGGGGTGTAAGAAGGGTATAGCTGGCCCACTGTTAGCATGTGGCATTGCTGAATACTCTGCCCAGTGCATGATGTGGACTGGAGATTTCATCACGCATTGCTGGTTCCTACCTGTGCTCTCCTTTGCTATAGCTGCTGCTCTCAGCTCCTCAGAAGATGGATTTAGGTTGGTAGGTCTGGATTATTACAACGTGTAAAAAGAAAATCCCACTACATGTCACACCTCATCTAAGACGTTGTAGAGTTCAACTCCTGTGATTAAAGAAAGGAATTGGGTGTGATTGTGTTTCCGTATCTCTCAAGCTCCTGTGAAAACGTCAATTATTGCTGTCTGCCTGTTGTGCTTTTATTGTGGCTAATACATGGGTCCCTGCTGATAGTGAGTCTGGGCATGTACTTCTCTTTTTATGGCTTATACAAAAGCAATATGTTTTTATTGTTCCTGTGAAATATCAGGAATGGGGAATTGAGGTCCAAAATTGTACTCCATCATTTGTTCACTGCGTGTTCTTGAGTGGGGCACATTTGAACTGCATTCAAATCACAAGGCTCGATCCTAGTTCAGAGCTGCAGTTCTCAGGTTCTGAAAATATAGGTTATAGGGTGAAAGGCAAAGGCCAAATCTCTCATTGTAAGTCATTATTTGTCAGTGTACACTAGTTGAGAGAAGTTGACTCCTTCACTTTAACGAGACAAACACTATACAACAGGTAATGTGGTTTTTCACATTGAGCGATGTCTAGGGCATCTTTAAACAGGTATCACTTTTAAGCTTACAAATGCCCAAGACAGAAATGTTGCATGTGGTTAAATTACTATGAATCACAAACATACCAAATATCATCTGCTGCATTAGTGGAGGGAATTGTGTTGGTGGAACCAATCACCCCTTTGGCAATGATTTGTCTACCAAGAGCTTAGCTACTCACTGTCATGATATAACTGTATAGCACCAGAGAGAAAGTTTTCTGAGAATTACAGTTGAATGTTACTGTTGACGAGCTCTTGCCAGATATTTGTGATATTGGTGAGCAGCCATGATGATTAAACCATGTGTCCAATGGCAGTGCAACACTTTTGCTGGCCTATAAAATCTGGGGTGCTTAAGGCGAAAAAATAATGCACTGATAATGGTTTCCAAGAAGTAGGGTGGGGATGGGATTCGTTAGTGCAATATGTACAGCCACACAAGTGACCTTGGGCTCTCATTTTTGCTCCTAGCAAGAAACAAATACTGACACTGCAAGTCTTTCCCCATACCATGTTTTTCACCAGGAAAACTTAGACCATAAATATTGACCAAATAGTGTCCAAAACATTAACCGGCTGTAAGAAGAGTGTCTGCTGATCCTTCTCAACAGCACAGCATTGATTTAGCCCTAAATACAGAGATAAAGTACGCATCATTAGGCAGACAATCATAAGAAGAGGAAGTCTGTTTTATTAGATCACCTAGTGGAAGTAGCATTAGTATCACTCTCAGTGATATAAAACCCAACTGAAGGATTACAGTGGTTAACAACTTTATGCAGGAAAATGTTGGAATTTTCTATCATGTGGAAAACTTTGCAGTTTTAATATCTTTTGTTATCCTGCAAGAATATATTCATATATCTAGATTTTTTTTTCATAGAATCATAGAATCATTAGGTTGGAAAAAACTTCTAAGATCGTCAAGTCCAACCAACACCTTTAAGCAGAGTAAAAACTTTCCTTATCCTTGAATTGGATTACTTGAATGATACCTCAGGTCCTCAACTGATCAGGACAACATTTTATATCATATTTTGTGTTTGTAGCAATGTTAAATGGCTGTGAATGTGACCTACTCATCGGAAAACATAGCTACATCAAACTTCGCAGTCATAAGCTGGGCCGTCAGCAGCTCATGCACCGTGACTCTGCCAGCAATCTCCTTACAGCCACTGCTGTACTTTCCTCCCAGGAAGTGTCCATAGCCCAAGGACAACTGAAGCTGGTCATAAATGCCTCTTAAGATGGCTCTTCTCTTTCACTGGTAATTTATTGTTGGTGGTGGTGTTTTTCCTGTGTACGGCCTTACTGATCATCATTAGGAAGTTTTCCTACTTTGCCTCTCTTCCTCTGTAATCCCTGCTGCTGAGCTCCACGCTGGCTTGTCTCACTGTGTTTGTGCTCTGACACACCATCCAGTCTGCTCCCTTCTTTCCTTCGTTAATATGTACTTTGTTCCCTTCCTTAAGTTTTTACAATGAAATAGTGGCGAAACCCTCCAGAGACAGGAAGGAGAAGGAAGGGTTTGTTGAGAAAGCTACTCTAGGCACAGTCTTTTCTGCAAAGATCTGATTCCTTGTGGAGTTTTTTTGGTTGTGAGTTTTTTTTTTCCCCCTCTACTTTGGCACAATATCTAAACCACTGTCTCTTAGTGCTGAAAGGAGAAGGAGGGAAAATGAGAATGAGCTTGAGTACTTCCCATTACCACTGTCGTAATGAGCTCTTTGCCTCCGTTCTTCAGTATTCTCCCCAGTCCCAAAGCCCCTTTGGGGAATATTAGAGAGCTGTAGCACGACGCACTTGCTGGAGCCGCCTGTGGGGAGGAGTGAAAGGGAGAAATGTGTGTGATAGTTGAGGGCAAATAGCTTTAATTTAATTAGTAGATTAATTAAAGCTCTCTCCCTTGGGTAGGGTATATGTGTGTGTGTGGAGAAAGTGTTTCTGCAGCCTCTTGTAGCTGTTCATCACGCATTTCTGTTCCAAGTGTGACTCAGATGGGGTTTCCATTGAACTTGCTGGGAGCCTGCACAAAACAAATTTCCTGTCTAAGATCTTTTCTCTTCAGGGTTTTGTTTAAATGTAATGAAGTATAAATGGGCAAATAATAACGAGTAATAACAAGAACTTGCCTTGCAATTGAATGTGGCATCCGGCAGCACGACAAATGCAGAACTCCTAAAAGCTTCTCTGTTTCCCAACGCCCTCACAGTGAGAGGAGTCTTACGTTAACACAGATTCTCTCAGCCTTCACTCAGTGAAACTCATCAAGAGCTTTTTTCAGTGTGGTAAACCATTCAAGGCTACTTGGCAGCTTTGACTCTGCATGCTTTACATAGATCCCGAGGAAAACAGACTAAGGCCAACAGTGTCCTGGGCTGTATTAACAAGACAATAGCCATTAGATACAGGGAAGTGATTCTCCCCCTGTACTCAGCACTTGTTGGACCCCTTCTAGAATACTACATCCAGTTTTAGGCTCCTCAATATATTAAAGATCTCAACCAACTGTAGCAAGTTCAGAGGAGGAACACCAAGATGGCCTATGAGGAGAGAATGAGGAAAATGGGCTTGTTTAGCTGATGAAAGGTGAGAAACTTTTGGGGCAACATAGTAGCAGCCTTACAGTATCTATAAGGAGATCCTCAAGAAGAAAGAGCCAGGCTTTTCATCATGATGCATTGCTGGAAAACAAAGAACTGTGGGCATAAACTGAAACAAAGGAGGTTCCTACTGAAGAGAGGCCTTTTTACCCTGAGGGTAGATGAGCATTGGAATAAGTTGCACAGAGCTTGTGCAGTCTCCATTCTTGAAGTTTTCCAAAACTCGGATGAAAAAAGCCCTGAGAAACCTAATCTGATCCCATCGCTGACCCTGTTTAAGTGAGAGGTTGAGCTGTAGCCTTCTGGAGGTCCCTTCCAACCTGAATGATGCAGTAATTCAATGATTCTGTCTGGAAGACAATGTCAGAGAGTTGCTATGGTCTTACAACCACCAGAGACAAGGATGTCCAGAGGCAAACGTGTATGAGGGACTGAAGCTTTAAACATAAAATCTGTAGACCAGGAAAAGAAAGCTAAAACATCTTTGGGCTATCTCTTATATCCTCTTGATTTTGGGTTGATCTACCACCTGGTACAGCTACTTTAAACAGGAGACACCTATTACAGGGCTGTTTTAAACAGGGGACTTCCCTGTATTACCACTGCTGCCTGAAGCGTGAAAAAGAGGTATGCCTTTCCCAAAAATCCTCTGGAGACAATAGGAGAAGGGAATAAGGCTTTCTGTCTGTTGCTATTGCTCTCAGAAAAGGCAACTCTAAGGATGATTGGTCAGGGACCTTCTTAGGGATCATCTGGAAGCAAAGTAAACCTGTATTCAGAGTTTAGGTGGGAACTTCGAGTCTTCAGAGTAGACCAATCTTTTTACCAAGACAGAAGACTGATTTAACAGAGAAAATCCAGGAGCTGGACAAGCAAAATCATTGTCACCTGTATTTACACGATTGGATCAGCAGTTCCTCAGATTAGATGAACAGTGGTCAGAAATTAAAGTGTTTCTCTTTCAGTTCCCTCATTGCAGATGTTCACCTGAATCTGAACACCATATCCCAGATTTCTGTAAATATAAATCCTCATTTCTCAGCCAGAGACAATGTGTTAAAAAAGGTAGATCCTACCCTCCAACTTCCACTGCAGTCATTTCTACTTATTAATCAATCAGAACCGTTGTGCCGAATCCGCACTAAATAGTTGCCTGAAGCTTAAGCAATCTGACCACAGAGCCCAGAGGGAAAAAACCCTCATTATTTATCTTTCGTTGCCAATCACAAATTCCACCAATTTACATATGCATTACTTGCCTGTAATCCCCGTCCAGTGAATTTCCACTTGCTGAGACAGTCACTTACCGAGGTTTGGTTGAAGCTTGGATCTACACCGGGTTGCTCTATTGACAATGACTTTGCCATGTTTAAGGCCTGCTGTGCCATGGCCTGTGTCAAGAATTGGAGGGTGTTCTTGGCAGCAATTGCCAGCGATCTCTGCAAGCTCTGCAGCACTGGTGTCCTGCAGTGAGGCCACACAACCCACTTTTGCTCAATACTAAAAACTCTCGGAGGGGTGGGAAACTTCCCATGAAGTTTCAGTCAGATGTGTGAGGGAGTAGACCTGAATTGGGTGTTTAAATACCACTGCTCTTGAATAGTTTTGAAAAGAAGTGGGAATTGCAATGTTGGCAGGAGACAGTCAGCTTTTCGGGCCTAGGTTGACTTCTGAGGAGTGAAGGAGGAAGGCATCTAGGATGATGATCACACTGATGCAGAGTTCTACTTCTAGAATTTTATCTTTGGAGGAGAAGGTCCCAGGAACTGTGGGAGAAAGCTATTTTATGTAATACAATCAGCAGTCAGAAAGGGCTGTGGAACCTTTAGTTTCATCTCAAGCACACTGTGTCTTTTCCAATGAGTGGTTGCATCTTGCCAGTACAAGGTTTTGAGAAGCATTACTTGTTGCCTGCTATTAGAGATAGAATAAAGGTGTATGTTGGTTTAACTCAAGATGTCAGATCCTGTGGAAGTCATCAACTATACTGAGAATGTCTCATCATGCTCAAGAGAGGTTTTTCAAGTGGTCTCCAACATAAAAAGCCAGTTAAGGAAAACTCAAAAACAGGTTTACCCCACGTTGCATAACACATCTTTTGTTCCGAGTTATCACTTCAGAAGACATCCACTGAGTGAAGGGAACTGTTGTCTGTGTTGCTGTGTTGATGGTATTGCTGCTATTTTCTAATCTGCAGTGAGGCATCTCTGAAGGAGCCATCAGTGTTAGAAAGTAACCGTATCTTAAATTCATGTAAGCCAGTTTGAAGGGGTTCAGTGCCTTTTTTTGGCAGTGTGCTCTGTTTGCGGGGCTTTTTTTCCTGCACAATTCGCTTAAAGCATGGTGTCAAAACTATGCTGCGGGTTGCACAAGTATGCCTTGGTTTGAACAAGTTTCTGATCACTTTACTCTTTCACTTAGTCCAAAGTATTTTGAAACGGCAGTAGTTTGAGTGCCGTTTGAAAAATGCAATCAAGCAACTTCATAAGGTCTTCCTGGAGACAGCAATTTGTTTGACTGCCAGGCCGGTGTTATGGGTACCAGTAATGATGTAAATCAGTTCTGAAAAAATCCAGATAATCAGAGCCCCTTCCCAAACACCTCTATTTCTAACATGCCATTTTGCAGATCTTGGCCCTGGTTTGACCAGTTGAATCACCGTTTGATAAGAACAGGGATTAAATCTAGTAACGTTGTTTCCATGACAAAGTAAGGTACTTTTGGCAGCACTTGGATCATAATGTATCATTTTTTAAACTAAGTTTTTAAAACTGAAAGTCATAATGTAATTAGTAAAAAGCGTAATTAAGTATGAAGTGGGTGATCTAATAGATTAAAAGATTAAACTCCACTCTTGCATTACTTTAGAGATAACACAGACAAAAAGTGAAGCAGACTAGTTCATCTCTATGTTTATACAAAACTCTGTCCATAAAGAATTTAATGAAGGTTTTTTTCCTGTGGTTTCTTCGCTTTTTCTTACCTGTATTTCTTTACCTTATTGTCATGGTGCCTGATGCGATATACCCTGAATGGAGTAGAAATATTCTCATTCACTTTCCAAAAAAAGAATCAGGAGTTTACGGACATAAAACAGAAATAAAGAAGAGGAAAGAAAAGCGAATGGTACTGAATAGCTATATTTGATCATGTCTTTGTAGAAATGAGGCCCAGTCTGTGCTACATGCTGGGAAGAGGTGCAGAGCTATCACTGTGCTCTCTGGATCTTCATGCACCAAATCAGACAGCTTGACTTGTTGCCTTTCCAGCACAGAAATCTTGGGGAAAGGAGGAAGTTGCTCTCAAGGTTACCTTCGCCTGCCCTGCTCCCAGTGTTTGATATAGTTGATACAAAAGAAGAAGAAAGGCAACTTATTTAAATTTCCTGATGGAATAAGCTGGCAACACGTTTTTTTTTTCCATGAGCAGGGAAGTGTATGGTCCTCTTCTAATCTGCACAATTCCTGCCACTTAGTTCCTTCCCTGGAGTATCCATATATTTAAGCAACACCCTGCTTAAACACATGACTCTAAAACTTGCTCATCTGATTTGCACATATAGCTAGGGCAGGTCAGAAAGCAGCACAGACGTGTTCACCTGTTTTTCTGCTCAGGTTTATGTACTAACAATGCCTTTCTTAATGGAACAGTTCACTAAAGCAGCACCTTGAGAGTATGTGTGAGAGAATATATAGAGGTTGTGACATAATAACGTGATTGTTATTAATATTACTATAATGTCAAGGGAACAACAAAGAGTTAAGCACTGCAATTTACACACAGCACGTGCCAGTTTATTTTTGTGGTGGCCACCTTAATAAAAGCAAATGAAGACAAATGGAATCTCTTAATTTGTTGTACATCTATAGTGTCATAGCAAGCTGCTCTCGTCTTGTGTTTTCTCAGAACTAAACGTTGATCATATTTACTGTATTTGTATCTATACAAATACATGGCTTTTCAAAATTGATGTCAGTCAAACTTCTTCACTCCATTGAGAGTAATATTTTTTTTAAAAAAGAGTGAATTTCATGCACTACCCCCTTGTTTTCTTGATTTTTCTAGTATGTGTCAAAATATTCTTTAGCTGCCCATATCACTGATATCTTCTGGGAAACTGAAACCAGACTGTCTCTACTGAACTCAGGAAATTGCAAATGTCCTTGAGGCAGAAGAAATGAAATCAGGAGGCCATGAAGTTCAAGCTTACACTTCTATTTGAATTGTGCTCTGCTGTTCGGTTGTTAAAGACTCGACAGATTAAAGGCTCTACCAGTAGATAGTTAATGGAGAAACATGAAACACGTGGGTCCTTTCAAGAGCACATGATAACATTAAAGTATCCCTGCATTCAACAGAGAAACCTTTCATTATTAATAATCTAAACCTAGTTTTATTTTCTCAGATATTCTTTGCTCTTTAGCAGAGATGACAGGCAGCTTCTATTCTCTCCTCTGGCACTGAGGTTTACTTTTCCTTCCTTTCTTTGCATTCTGTCTCAGTTTCAGTGTTCCCCAATATATACATATATATATATTTTAGATCTCTCTGTATTTTTTTTTTAAATCTGTTGATGAAGAATGATGTAAAATGGCATAACATTGGTTATGAGAAGTCACATCAAAATATTCTGCCAATAGTGAAAGCTTAAGGAAGGCTACAGGGACAGGTGCAGCACATCGCTCTAGTGCTCTCTCTCTGCCCAGCAGTCTGCATTTCAAATACCTCCTGAGCCAGACTTGGATCCAATTGACTAAATTTAGTCAGTTTAGTCAGATACATCTGTCTAGATGTGCCTGTCTGCAAGGCAAACGATAAAATCTGAGCTTTTAACCTTAGGCTTTCTTTATAATCAATCAAGCCTTGCCTTTCATTTACCTCTACTAATGAAGACACCAAAAATAGGAAGGATAAATCACACTCTTTTATCCTTTCACTGCAGATCGAATCTAAACTTTCTTCTCAAAGGTCTATGGTTACTCCATAGGACATAAAAATCTGGCCATGGTGGGTTTCTCAGTGTTTAGTATCCTTCGATGGACTTTGCACATGTGTGTATATATATATATATATATATACACACACATATATATATATGTTTTGAACTCCTATAACAGTTAACATCCGCAATATCAAGCTCAAAAGAGTTCTGCAGGTTAATGATAAGTGTGTGGAGAAACATTTCTCTTTGTTTATTTGTGTGCTGCTTGTGTAGTCAATATATATTGTAATTAGGTTTTTATTGTTATTATTATTACCAAATGAGAGATTTTCTCATCTGCACATACTGAACTGTATAGAAACTGCCACTTTCGTGTACTGAGACAACCCCTGGACCCTCCTTTCAGACCTAGGCAACTGTGGAGAGTAAACCAGTACTAGCAGCAGGACCCTGATTTACTTGCTATTTCTCTTTTTTATCTTTTTAAAACATATTCTAAGAACTTGAATGGCAGCCAATGCAGTTTTCCTAATCTTTGTTGAGGTTTAGGGAATGATGTAGTAAAAGCCCTTATGTTCTTGGGAGATCCTAGAGATCTGTGACAATATATTTTTTCCAGGCCCTTGAGAGCCCTTAGAACAGAACAGTGCTTGTTTTGAAGATAAACAAATCTAATATGATTATGCCTAGTGTATCCCACAGAGAAAATAGCTGAAATTTATTACTGGGATCTCAGAGATGAAGCTGTGTAGCATTATCAGTTCCTACAAATGGTGAGCTGAGCTTTCCAGCAGAGGTTCATTAAGAAACTCTCTCTGTCTTTGAAATAATGGTGGTGGCTTGTAACCGTTACAAGGACAAAAGTGTACAAATGGCTCCACGTCTCTCGACACATACAAGAGCACAACACAAGCACCACCAAACTAGGATTACTCATGCCTTGGGGTTTACTGTAGGTGTGTATCGAGTGTGAGGTGGCAGTTTGATGCTTTAGTGACCCGAACTGTTCACTCCGTTCCCTCTGCAAGGATGTGAGGGAGGTAAAGTTGAACTGTACAGGTGGGGCTCCAAAATAAACTGAAGTAGAATTGAAGCATTGCTTTCCATGTTTGCTTGTTCCTACTTAGTAGGTAAGGGAAAACAGACCACTTGACTTGCTTTCTCTGTAATTCTCCGTCATCAAGAGTGGAAGAAATGGGATGGGAAATACAAAACAGCAAAACTGCCCCAGTGAACCAGGGTGATCTACCCCATCTTCAGCCACTGCACTGATTTTCACAGAGTGTGTTTTGAACGTTAGCAGTGCCCCTGTAAAACAATCTAATGAAACCTAGACTGTATTGCCCCTGAATTGGTATTCCCTGGCCACTCTCTGCAATAGGAATGAAATCTTGTATTGATTTCTGGGAATGGGTCGCATTCTTATTTTGTTGCTGCTTTGGGATTGCCTGCATTGTGTTGGCTGCAATGTTCCTCTTATAAACTAACTTATCTCTCCTCTCTTCCTTTATTTTTTTTTCTTTTTCTTATAGCAGGCTGCCTTAGAGCATTAAAGATAGGGGAAAAAAAAAAAAAGAAATAAAAAGAAAATATTTGGATCAAGTCATCTGTGTTTAATGGGCATTGCATTCCCTTTTGGCAAGAAAGTTGCCTTGTATTCACTGGGAAAAAAAGGAAGAAGGAAACATTAAGGAATGGAGAGAGCTGAAAGACTGAGAGAAAGAGCTTTTGATTTAATTTTTAGTCCTGAGTGAGGTTAATAGATTGTGCAAGACTCATAAGAAACAGGTGGAAGATCAAACTGAGCCTCAATTGATTTCTGATTCCTCTTTAAATTCTTTCTTTATTTAGAGGCACCTTTGCTTGAGCTTTATATGAGAAAAGAATACAATAAAATAAAGCAAACACATTAGAAATTACACTTTGACAGGAGAGCAACATAAAAACCTCCAAAAATTTATGAACACTATGATTCCATAGAGTGTCCCTAAGCATTCTGGGGGAAAAAAACAACAAACATTTTTCTCACATTTTCTGAGGATGTTTTTATTTCTTTTTCTTTTTGAAATGAGACCTCAAAGCTTATTGATGTTTCATCATAAACTCACTAGCTATTTTAAGTTTATAATTGTTCTTTCTCCGCATTTTTTCCCACATTTCAGGTTACAGCAACCCATTCCAACTGCATCATTAAAAAGGAGCAAGAGACTTGTCTGGAGAAGATCCGGAGGGCAGCTGCCCTGAACCCTCTCAATGACTCTTCTCCAGGTGAGTTTCAGCTCGGGATAGACCATGTACGTTGAACTGATGGTTTCTAAGCATTTCCTGACATGTCTGCAGGGGTTTTCAGCAATGTCGATGCAAACATCTTACGGTAAGAGGTGCAGTCACTGCAGCAGAATGAGCTTAGAGAAACATTATAAGGACAAAAAAATCAGTCAGTGAGGATGTATCAGAACAACTGCTGGTTAATATCAGAGGTCAGGAATTTGCTTCTGTACTTTAGGTGATACAGTGACATAGATTTACAAAATTAATCCAAAAAGTAAAAGGAGGAAAAAAGAAGAACAAAGAAACGGTATGTCTGGAAAGGCCTAGATAGTGTTTAGGTCTTCTGCTTGTGCAGGTGCCGACAGATATTGGGGACTGGACATAAGACTAAGTGCATCGTTGGTCTGTTTTGTAACAGCTCATTCCCCCTCATCGACTCAGTAATAATTTGTGCCTCTCTTTCACGTGATCTGAAAATCTTTACAGGGATTAACATTGTGATGACTGTAATCTTGATGAATAATACTTGTGCTATTACTGAGATAAGAAACTGAGGCAGCAAGCAAAGAAGAAATTAACAGTTTAATATCCTGTCTCACTTCCCACTGACTGCAGCAGGAGCTGCCTATGGCCAGCACCAATGAGAGGAGGGCACAGAATGACAAAGAAACTAATCTTAAATCAGGGTCTATCTTATGAGTCCTGTCCAAGCTGTTTCTACTGTGACTAGAATTGGTAGAACTGCAGAGAAAACAGAAGAAACACATTGTGTGTGTGATAAAAGAGGGGAGATTTCTCTCCCCTTTTCCTCACCGTATTTTAGCCCAGAAGCAAGGGAGGGCAGGATGCAGATATCTGTGTTACTAGAGCATCTTCTGAAGCAAGGCACTCCTGCGTTTTAGCTGCTAGGAGTACTTCCATCAGAGTCCTGCTATTCATCCTACACTGTCCTGGTTTCGGCTGAGATGAAGTTAAGTTTCTTCCTAGTAGCTGGTATAATGTTCTGTTTTGGATTTAGTATGAGAATAATGTTGATAATACACAGATGTTTTTAGTTGTCGCTAAGTAGTGTTCATACTAAGGCAAGGATTTTTCAGCTTCTCATGTCCTGCCAGTGAGAAGGCTGGAAGGGCACAAGAAGCTGGGAGAGAACACAACCGGGACAGCTGATCCAAACTGGCCAAAGGGATATTCTGTACCACAGGATGTCAATGCCCAGTATACAAACTGGGGAAGTTGGCTGGGAGGGGTCGATCACTGCTCAGGGACTGCATCACTCAGCACGTGGTGAGCAATTGCACTGTGCATCACTAGTCTTTCTTGGGTTTTATTTCTCTCTCTTTTTGTTAACTTCCTTTTCATTACAATATTATTATTATTATTATTAAACTATTCTTATCTCAACCCACTATTTTTACTTGTTTTCTGATTATCCTCCCCATCCCACTGGGGAGGAGGGGAGGTGTGAGCAAGTGGCTGCATGGTGCTTAGTTGCTGTCTGGGTTTAAACCACGACACGTGCATTGTTGTTCTGCTTCCCAGCTTTGGGCAAATCAGTTGTGTGGTTTGGTGGAACTGGGGAAAACATGTTCTTCAGGCAGCTCATTTCAGCCCCAGAGATATGTTTTTGAGACCGTCTTTGTGCATTATAGAACAGCTTTCCAATTCTTTCCTGGTCCAGCCGTGGCATAAGCAAGAACAGAAGGGAAAAAAAACCCTCTTTCTGCTCCCCTACCCCCAGAATAATATCAGAAGCTAACCATGACCCCTACTTCTTATGATTATGCAATGACTGTTATTTGGATTCAAGAATTCATAGATTTTCCCAGGTCAAAAGAAACCATTTCACCAGTTAGTTTGTTCTTTATCACTCGAGCCCAGAATACCCCTGGTAGTTAGGAGACTATTCAGACCTAACTCCTCCCCTCTGCCTGTTCCAAATTCAGAGTGTGGCTCAGAGATAGAGGAGATCCAGAGCCATTGGATTGGCTTTTGCATCTCAATGTGATTAAAATGTGTCTCCCACTCAGGCAGGAAGGGGCTGAATCCTTCCAGGCACTAGCTCAGCAGCAGAACCCAGCTGCTCTTTATTCTGTTCCCCCCGTATTTTCTGATTGAATTGCTGTAAAGATTTTCCCAGGCTCATTGTGTGTCTTTTGGTTGTTCACCACATCCCTTGGCAACGAGTTCCACGGTTTATGTGGCTTTGGGTAAAGAAGCCACATCCCCTCAAAGACATTTATTTTCCAGTGAAAAATTCTGGCAGATTTCTTGTTTGAAAGGCATTTCATTCCATGTATCCTGTTTGTTGCCCTTTCTCTCTACCTTTTTTTGATTACTGTAGATGTGTTTTACACATATACCTCTGGGACTACAGCATTCCACTCTATCCCCTTTAATTTCTGATTTTCCATACTCACCTTTCATTACATGATTCTTATTTCAAGTCAGATCCTGCCACCCTTATTCCCAACAAAGCCTGATGTTCATAGTCAAAGGATGAGACATCAACAGAGCTCTACCACCTTCTTACTGTTTGTCACTGAGATACTACTTTGTTGTGTGAATGACACTTTGTTCCTGCTACTAAGAAGAGGTGTATTGACATGGGATACTCCACACATGATGGATTCACACTCCACAGTAATTGGGAAAGTGCCAAAGGCCTCTATTTGCTCCCAAAGCACTTTTGCTCCTGGTCTATTACTGGAATGAAGCACTATTCACCACAGCTGGACATAGTTTTTAGGTTAAGTTATCAGGTATTTTTTTTGAGAAATTTTATTATGAAATTCCCTGAAGAGGCAGTAACTGCCATAAATTAAGCAGTCACATGTGCAGTGTGTTGATTCCCCTTGACTCTCACCTGCTGCAGACAAACTATTTTTCACTTGGGAGAAGTGAAAATTGCCCAACATTTGGTTTTTGTTACTCATCTGTAGCAGTAAGACTCACTAATGATGGCAGGTATTGAAGAAATGTGTTATTAGCTTGTTTCCTTCAAAGAAAAGAGAAATATAGGAAATAACTCCCTTGCTTGTCAGAAACAGATGAAAGAAGGAAGAAATCCCTCCTGGCTGGTGAGTAAAGCTCTGTTTATTCAAGAATAATGAGAAGCACAAAATGGCCTCTTCCACCCTCTGAATACTTCTACATGCAAATTTCCATAGAACAATTCAATATATAAATTTTCTAAGGATTTATTTCTCCTCAGAGGGTCTGCAGGATATAAAATGGGATTGTGAGTTTTTAGGGAGTCTATAGAAACTTGGACATGTGTTCAAGTTACTGTGGCTTAAAAAAAAATATCCATCAAATCAGCTGAACTACAGTAACCTCTGTAAGGAAGGCAGCTCCACGTTCTTCTGTTACAGGTGACACAAAGGCAAATGACCACATATAAAACTTGAATCTGGGATATGAACAGTCTTTGTGATCTGTATGTCTACAGTATGTAGAACAATAATGTTGCAGATCATGAATCTTACTTCAAGGCACCTACATAATACAAAAAACAATAACAGTAGTAGGAGGAGCTCTGCTCTTGTTCGGAGACCTTTTCTTCTGCACTGATATTTCTCCTGCCTAAAAGTACTGCACGGAAAGCAATGCACTTGGAAGTCAAAAGAGGAGGAACATCTTATTGGTTCCTACATTTTGCAATAATTCAACTCTCCTGCCTTCGCTTTGCCCCCTTGCTGTGTTCAGCATCTGTGAACACAGACATAAACTAAATGGTTCCCCAGAGCTCCTCTGGGTGAGGTCCAACACAAGCTCAGTGTTGGTGCTACAACTGCAACCACAGGTCTTGAAAAGCAAGGCTGGCACTATATTATGGAAAGCATCCAGTCCTGTCTTATCAGAGCTCTGATGTTTTCCCTTCTGCCTCCCTCTCTAACTCTCATGCCCAGATGTTATGCTCATTACTGTTTTATTCTTCACACCACCATTTTCTCTCCTGCTGCTATGTAATGCATAGAATGCTTCAGAGACAATGATTGCCTTGAGATTTTCTGGTTTGTTTTCTTTTTTTTTTTTTTTTTCCCCATGACTTTTATGATGGGTTCTTCCTCTTAAATTCTTTAAATTCTTTAGGAGTCTTTATATGAAATGAGATAAGGGGCATATGCTGACCCTATGTGTCCATCCCCATTCAGCCGTCTCCTACAGCCTGAATGAAAAAGAGAGTTTGAAGAAAGTGAAATCTCAGCAGGACCCAGAATGTGACTCCTTTTCTCTGGAGAGGGAATTAAAGTGATAAAGGGAAATAATGAAAGCCAAAGGCAGAAAAGAAAGGAAGGAGGGGAATGATTACTTCATACTCAACTTCTCCAGGCAGTGGAGACAAGCTATTTCTTACATCATTTTTTCTAATCTCCTTGTTCGAGTTTTTGACCCCATTCTAGTGTAGAGTTGCCCCGGTTCCTGATGGACGCTCTTCTAACTGTCAGCAGTCCTCAAGGGACTTTCTGCTGGATAAGAATTGATAAAGCTCACTGCTAATCCATATGTACCCTTTTTAATTTTATTTTTTTCCCAGCCAGACTCTGCTGATCTGTTCCCAGCACTGGAAAGAATGGCACAGGAGTTACTCAGATACTTAATGATAGTTTCTTGGATCATGTACACATAGCATGGGATTCATCTAATTAAATGTTGATACCTGCAGATGCATCTACACTACAAATAAACAAGTCACCTTGCTCGTTTTCTAGCTCTGGATATCCAATAATTAGAGCCTGAGATGTAATTCATTTCATCCTCAAAGACGATTAAATGAAGTCTTTTTTTTCTCTACAGACATAAATGGAAATAAGGGTGACCATATCCACTATAAATATTTACACTGTAGATATCTACATTCTATCAGACAAATCCCACCTTTAGCACCTGTCTCTGTTTACTGACTAGGTCAGGCTAGAGGTCTGGATTACCCGAAAAAATCTAGACTGTGATTTTTACCGTGGGACGTTTTGATATGTAGGTTTCTTCTTCATGCCATCCATATACTTAACTGTAGTGGATCTACTGGGACTTGTGGGACCAAGTTTTGCAATCAATGCTTCCTTGAGTGTTGACTTCAAAAGACAGAGGCACATGTTCAGCAGCCTGCACATTCACACTTGACACATGCATGCACTGACAAAGAGACTCTCCTAGATGTCCTTTGCTTCCTGATGGGCTTGTATCTCACCTAGTTGTAACTCCAAGGGCCTCACACATATTTCTGGCTTGATCTGGGGTCTACTGACCAGCTGTATTGGATAATGTCCATGGGGGCACAGGATCACAGGAAATACACCACTCGGAGAAATCCCATAATGGAAAGAGTCCTGCTGATGAGGTGTAGAATGTTTCTGCAGCTGTAGGTTGGCATGATAGACTTTTCCCAGCCTGTTACCTGTCTTGCTTTCCGCTGTTGGAACTCGATATTCTGGACGTGTCCCCTGAATGTGTCTCTCTTTCAAATGGTGGAGGAATTCCTTGAGTGATATGCAGATTTGGGCCTCTGATTTGATGTTTACAGTGCCTAAAATGCATTAATCTGGAATGAGCCAAGGTATGACAGTAGTGAACACGGTGCAAGAATGTAGAAATAGAAGTAATGAGGACTCATGGGTGATTATGTGGTTCATGACTCTCTGCTAAATTAATCTTTAACTTGTAGTTCTAGTTACCTAGTCCCACTCCTGTTCTTCCTTTGAAAAATTTTGAAGGGCAGTAGCATTGACAGGCAAGTCAAGAAATTCAAATGAAATAAGTATTTGCAGGGATGTGATGCCTACAATGATCTTTTCTAAGAGGAATCCTATCAGCAAGTTACCCTGTAAACCAGCAGGAAAGAAGCTGGTAAGGGTGCCAAGGGAGTAGGAGGTGGTAATTGGGAGGTAATGGTGGTAATGCAAGGAGAGAGTAGATTTTGAAAAGTGTTTTTCCATCTTCATACGATGATGGAACAGGTTTTTTTAGTGACAGATTTTTATTGGGTGTCTCATCATCCTGCTGTTCTTTCTGAGGCTTTTAGTTACCTGCTCTTATTTCTCTTGACACCACTGGGAAGCCATTACTTCATTGTGTGCCCGTGTATGTGTGCATGTGTCTCCCTTATTGATGCAGCTGAGCACAAGAGCGATAGGACTAGGATTGTTCTTCTCACATTCAGCTTTTAAAAGCTATTGAATTCTTAGAGTTGGGAGGATATAGCTAAGAATACGTCTCTACATCAAGTATCTTCTACATCTCTACACCCAAATGCTTTCTACTTGGCTCCTGTTTGAGCCAGGATACTGACCTAGCTTCGATCTGGCTCAGTATATCTGTCTTTGTTCAAAGATGATGTTTTGTTGTGATGGATTCATCCATGTGACACTGCAGGACCTGTCTTCTGCTATCCTCATGTTAGAAATGCTTGAAGCAAGAACTTCAAAGTAGAAGCTAGGGACCATGCGATACCAAGGTTAGGATCCGTGCTGTTTCAGACATCGACACTGTAAAGGTCTCTATCTGAACAAGACCCCTGTGCAACCCTCAGTACCCGAGCTGTAATCCAGCTTTGCTGTTTCTCAGGCAAATACAGTAAAAATAACTTCACTGATCCCTGTTTCCCAAGCACTGATTCTTTCTTTAGCTCTTCGCTGAATGTTGCTGCTCTTCAGAAGTCTGTTTGTCAGATACAATATGTGAATTCATGTCACCTCAATATGGGCTTATAAAGTAGAGACACCTTCATCAATGCTAGTTATTTAGACTGTATTTATAGTTAATAGATCAAAACAGGTACTTAGAAGCACTTAAAAGTACTTAAAGGACTTAAACTTGCCCTATTTTAGACATCCATCTCACACTGAGAAGACTGTAAGACAAGTGCCCATTTCTCTCCATTGCCTATTAAAGCAATCGTTATGGACGTATGAACTTATGAATTCTGTTGATAACAATGTAGCATTACTGGAATGAACAAAATCTTCACAATCTAGGCATAAACCAAGCTTGCAGGTTCTATAAAGAATCTTCTTCTCAAATGGAGCTGTGGAAGCTGAAAGGGATGTTGTTAGCCTATTGTAAATTTAGTCACATCAGTGAAGCTGAAAGCCTGGAAGTGCGTTGTTATTGAAAAAGTTCAGGATCAGGTTTGGCAGGGGAAAGAAAGGGTGCTGTGTCACTGTTGTATTTTAACCCCAGCCAGCAACTAGGCTGCGTGTTCGCTTCTCTCCCCGCCAGGGTGGGGTGGGGAGGAGAACAAGAAAAAAAAGTAAAAATCATGGGTTGAGAGAACAGTTTAAAAATTGAAATAAAATATTAAAATAACAATAACAGCAATAATAATAATAATTAATACTACTAATAATATAATAGTAATGAAAAGGACGATAACAAAAAGACGGAGTCATAAAACCCAAGAAAGGCAAGTGATGCACAGTGCAATTTCTCACCACCCACTAACCAATGACCAGGCATTCCCCAAGCAGCATTCGGGGTCCCCCTGGCCAGCTCCCCCAGTTTATGTACTGAGCATGATGTCCAGTGGTATGGATTATCCCTTTGGCCATTTCTGGTCAGCCGTCCTGGCCATGCTCCCTCCCAGCTTCTTGTGCACCTCCTCGCTGGCAGAGCACGGGAAACTGAAAAACCCTTGACTTGGGATAAGCACTACTTAGCAATAACTAAAACATCCGTGTGTTTGTCATCCACATTATTTTCATACTAAATCCAAAACATTGCACTGTACCAGCTACTAGGAAGAAAAATTAACTCGATCGTCTGAGCCAAACCCAGGACAGTCACAGACAAACTGCTTTGGAAAGATCTATGGAAAAGTTTCTTGCTAGTCACAGCTGGGACAGAACAAGGCATCGATGGGTGAACCACTGGTATGCTCCTATTTCTTGGAAAAGCCTCTAGCATATATCTTTCTCATCCTTCTATAATATACAGCCAAGTTATACTTATATATGGTCTGCCTGGGACAATGAATAGAATAACAATAATTTTACTAGTGAAGGATTCCTTGTAACAGGGATTAAAAACCCATCCACGCTGTACTCTAGGCATAATATGAAGATGCACATAATGCCAGCTGAGCAGAGGGATATTAATTTGGCAATGTAACTCTCAGCTGAGATCACGGTCCTGGGAGGAGAAATAATTTGCTGCAGGGCAGTGCTGTGCTTGTGCAATCCTACAGCTTTTCCTTCCAGATCTAGCTGGGCTGTCGTTAGGCTGGGGATCTCTGTGCCGCTCTTCAGGCAGGACGTCTTTGGTAGTCCTATGTGTCCCAGTGTCAAGAAAATCTTTCCTTAATATAAAATACCTTTCTCTCCAGTGCCACGTGCTACCCACAGCACAGTGCTAGGCCATGGTAAATTAGTGGAGCGTGTAGGGTCATAGATGCATCACGCAGTACCAGAGCATTATTCTCCTATGGATTTTCTACAGCACATATGATATATATGGATACCTTAGTCTCCGTCCTAAGAGTTTTAACCCCAGATCCTACTAGTTCTTATTCACTGTTTTGTCTCCAGTGATGTAGCATGTCTCTTGATTTTAGTAACTAACACCTTAATTGTCTAGTCTAAACTAAGTCTAAGTAGTCACTGAAGAGCTGCAGGTCCTTTCTTAGGGCTATTCCTTTCAAACTGCTACGAGTTCCTGAGATTTGTGGGATTAATTGTTCTCTGGAATGGCCTTTTTCTCTCTCCTGACTCAAGAGGAAAACCAGAGGACAAGTTAAGCTACGTGGACTCTCTAAGCTAGTTAAAACTTAGGTGAGGTGATCATCAGCCTGGGAATGGCCAGTTAAGGTGATTCAGAGAAAGGATGCAAAAATTGATGTAATGGAGCAGAAATTTCTATTCTGTCCTTGGGCAGCATGAACACATTGTGCCGACACATTCAGTAGTGTTTTGGTGGTTTAAATGAGGACTGCCTCCTTTGCAAGCCCTGCTAATAAACCTAAGTTTAGTCATCTTCTCAACATTTGCTAGACTTCCATTCAGATGGGAAATGAAGAGAAGGAAAGATACTGGAATTTGACGCCTACAACTCTGAAAATACCATTAACTGCAGAGCATGTGTATGAGGACTATTCCCATCCCACAGTATATTCATTGTAATGATTCCTACCTGGTTCTTTCAAAGCTGTTTCTTTTGTAATCTCCAGAATAACCAGGAAGTCCTTTAATAACCAAGGAACATAAGTTAAAAGAAAATAAAAGGCAGAATGAAATCTATGCAGGCAACTGGGTAACATGTTGACTTGGATAAGATTATTTTCTCGGAGCAGGACTGAATAAAAATATTTTTCTGCAAGCCATTTATTCATTGAAAAATGCAGGTTCAGATTAATTTTTAATATAATTTAGGCTGAAAAATAATAACCATTAACAAATTTGGAAAGAAAAATGTATTGAAAAATTTCATGACAGAACATTTTTTCAGTATTGATACTTAAATTTAATTAGGGTTAAAAAATAAAGAAATGTTAAAATTAAAAAAAAAAAAAATAAAATTCTCTATCTGCCTGTCCAACTCTCTGCATGTCATATCAGCCAAAAAGAAGCAAAAATTCTCATTTAGTTCAACAGAATACGTTTGGTTTGTTTTTTTTTTTTTTTTCTGTTAAACCATTGAAACAAAATATCAATTATTTACACGGTTCCACTTATGAGTTCTTTGTTTCTACGGTGACAGCTAGTTATAAAACCACAGCAGCTCTCTTTTTTTTATCTGGAGTTAAAGAGTATTAAGAAGCCCAGTCTTACCATCCGCTACGTGGCGTACACGCTGGGCCATCTGCAGTACACGGGGGCAGCTTCTTTACAGTGTGTGCGGAGGCTGTCGGGAAGTGAAGGTTTGCCCCATGCACTTATGTACTCGCTTTTGTTTTGAGGCTGTTTTTTTTTGAGGGGGGTGTGTGTGTTTGGTTTTTATTTGATTTTGTGTTTGGGGGTTGTTTTGTTTTGTTTTTAATGACCATTTTCAAACGCAAATTGTAGTAGATGCATTTGCAATGGATTTTGCCTGTGGGGCGGACAGGTTGTTTTAATTCCTGTTGCCCCAAGGTGCAATTGTGGGCATTGCATGTAATTGCAAGCAGGATATACCAGGTCACTCAGTTAAAAAATGAACAATGAACAGCAGTAAAACTTGGGCAATGAAATGAGTGATGGTCTTTCTAGGGCTCCTGTGATCTGTCGGTATCTTCAGAGCATGGACATCTGGAAGCTGTGACAATTTGCAATCATTTTTTAATGTCTGTAGTACCATGGCAGAAGAAAATCCCCAAAAGACTACTAACGTGTCATCTGAATTATAACTGAGTGACTATCTATGATTTTATTATGATTTTCATCAGGTGTTTGCAACTTCATTTAAACTTGGGCTTGCACTATATCCCTCCAGGCAGCTGCCGTAGTCTTCTGCCAAAGCAGATACATTTCAGTGCTGAATTAAAGTGTTTCCTTGAATGCAAACCATGTTTTCATGAAAGTCCTAAGACTTGTTATATTTCTGTAAAAACGACTGAGTCAGGTGTCAGACAACTGGATATTATTTTAAAAGGTAATTCTGTGAAAATGCTTTTTTGTTCCTATTCCCATGGCATATTCTGTGGCTGTCTGCTATATTTTCTGTCAAAAGTGAGTCTTTATTGCTTCTTTACGTTGTTAGTCTCGCTGAGAAAAACACAGCAGTAAGAGAGTGAATTTGATTCTTGCTGGAATCAATGTCACAGTTGAATGGTTTCTAGGATCTTTATTTCTAGTGAAGGAACAGGGATTAAGACAGCACTGATTGACTTTGAATTTCCCTGCACTGGCAGTGACCACCTTTCAGAGAAATCCTAATTGAACCCTAGACTTTGCCTGTAAATTGCATTCTACTGTCCAATAAGTTCCCAAAGCAAGAGAATTGGAGAATTACTTTGGAGATTTTTAGAAGCAGATACAGATGCGTATAAACAAGTGTCTCTAGATTCTTAGGGTATCGGGACATTTTGCCACAGGGCCTACAGAAGATCTGTCTCTATCTGGACTGGCAACCTGATCCCCTGAAGCATCTCAAATTGCACAAAAACCTTGCCTTTGTGGAAATAAATTAAATCCTTACAGTGGAAATATCTGACGTAGCTATGTAAAAATTGTGTATTCAGTCTAAGTTAGTCACGCAGGCTCCCTCAATAATCAGTGATAAAAAACAGAAGACTTCTAAGTGCAGATCATTACCCTGCTCACTGGAGGGGAGTTGGACTAGGTGACCTTTAAAAGTCCCTTCCAACCCAAACCATTCTATGATTCTGGTAATCTTGATGAAAAGAGATAGGCACCTCCAGAGAATCAGTCATGTTTCCTAAGAAAATCCGCTCAAAAAATGAAGGAAAGTTTGTTTGCTGAAGGATGTTAATCAACATATGGAAAAAATGTCTAATTTTTGCGTTGACTGTAGAGACAAAAGAAAAAAAAAGAGATTACTAATGTGAAGTATGCTGAGTACTGATGTACACAGCCATGTTTGGTTGTTTTTAACAGAGAAACTACAGGATTATTGTACACAAGCATCCACCAAGTTTGCTTGTATTAGTTGAATTACCCAAAGGCAAGGAAAGGACAATACAGCAGTAATTTATGATCTCTACTTGAGTTTATAAAAGTCTAGAAGGATGTAAAAGATACTGGTACATACGCTAATAGTTAATAAAGACAAAATACAAATGTTGATCCTATAATTCCTTGGGTTTGGGCTTCTGTTGCTAATGATTTCATACAGTATGGACAGTGAATATAATAGAATCTACCAAGATAGACTGAAAGTAGGATTCTTGGCTGTATTAAGGGTATGTTTTATCATCCTGGTATGATGAAGGATCTGTAGCACATCTGCCAATTCCCGTTTTACCCCACAATATCTTCCCAGATGTAATGACCTTTCCTGTCACTGGTAATGACAGTCAGGATCCTTGTTCCTTCTTCTGGTTCTGTGTTGGGAAGAAGCACAAAAGGGAATAGGGACACTAGAGCAGAGACACAGAGTGTGACACTGTTTTTTTTTTTTTGTCAGCTGACAGGGCTGTGAATGTGTGGAACTCACAAAACTCTTCCAAGAGAAGCGTGTGTGGAAAGCAATGCTCCAGCCTGAGATCTGCTGCAGAGCAGCATGACCAGACCCTCCCTTTTATGTACACTTGGAGACTGTGGTCACCCAGTCCATCACTTGCATATGACAATGACAGCCATCAAGCATCAAGCAGTGTCCTTCCATTTCTGCCTTGTTTCTATCCAGTCCTTCATTCTCATTAGAGTTAGATTTAACAGGTTTAGCAGTGGCACAGCCCAGGTAGTGAGCTGGTTGGACTTTATTTTCTGGGATATAATGGGACTTTTGTGAGTCTGTTATGAAGGTGGGAAGGTGGCATTGTTTGAACTTGATTCGTTATTCTTCTGTACCTTGATATGAAGATGAGAATATCAGGTGGGGTTTTTTTTTGCAATGAAAGAGCATGGAGTTTTTCTCATGGAATTTGAGATTTCTATGCCATAGGTATTTTTATCCCTGCTATTGTCCTGAAGCTGCCTTCACAGTCAATGGACAAAAGTTGGCTTTTTGAGGGAATGACTCATCAGACCTATCTTAAATGGTGGCTTTCAGATGAGATATATTGTTCTCTAGGATTGCTTGTTTCTATCTATTCCTACGAGAATTTTGAGGGCTATTCAAATGTAGATGCTGGCAATTGGTCAGTTGAATCGCACTCTGGAAAGCACATTTGCCAGTTACTGCTTGCTTTTTTAATGGGAATGATTGCCTGTACTTAGACCACTAGTGGGAGGACAGTAAATGTGATGGCAACAAGAAGAAATTAGAACAAACTCCAATGACTTTCTGTTAACAACTTTATTTGGAAGGTTTTCTGTACACTCTTAACAAGCACTTCCTTTTCATCACTATATGGGCTTCTGGAGGAACGTTCTGACGTACCACATTTTGTATATTTAGAATCACTCCTTTTAGTATCTGCGTGCGTTGTAGGATCACTTGGAGAGCTCTAGTCATGGATCAAGGGTTGTTAGACCAAAGACTCTAGAGAGAGTCCTCTTAGCCTATTTTTTACCGAGCAATGTTTTTTCTTGTGAGACTTCACCAAGCACTGGTATTCTCACATAAGTGGCCAATGACTAAAATTGGCCAACTGTATGGTTTAATTTCTTGTTTCAGCTTATTCTGAGCTACATCCGCTACTTCTTAATATACCTCACAAACTTAAGCCAAGAACTTCATTACAGGAAACTGCCTACTCAATAATACATGCAATTGAATAAGTGTAATAATTTGGACTCCTGACAGGTTTTGCATATTGATTTTTCCTCAGCAAAATAAAACTGAAGAACAGTAAGTTAAATCATCTTCAGAGAGATGAGCAAGTTACTGTACTATAACAAGTTATTAACTACTCCGACTGCTAAGTGGTTGAAAAATATCTGTACTTCTAATGGCAAAAATGAGATAATTCAGTTTTACTCACCTTCAAAACCAGAAGTGCAAAGTAACTTACATGCAGATAACACCTTAAATATCAACTCCCTGAGCCCTTACTAAGCCCTTTATTTTTTTTTTTTTTGCACAGAATCCTTTATGTTTTTACTTCATTAGACACTTAAGCTATGCCCTTTCTTTTGTTGGAAATTATAATGGATCAGATCTTGATCTCCTCTGAAGGATGCTGGAGAGATTTAGAAAGCGGAGACAGCCCTGCAGTATCTGCTGAACTTCATGGCCTCTTCCATCACTGGAAGAGCAAGGGAGCAGGAACTGCATGTCCAATATTCATAGTATTTTTTTTAGTTTCTGGGCAAGAGAGGTTGGGAGTGGGGAAAGGGAGATCCTTGGCTTTGGCCAGCACTGATGACTCAGAATGTGCATGGTAATTCGCTCCTGGCCAAAGGGAAGAAAAGAAAAGGTGTGATTCCTTCCCCAAACTCCTCCCATTAAATAAAAGGAACAGGAAAGGAAAAAGGGAAAGGCAGCTTAATTTCATGCAGTTTTACAGCCTTTTGTGGAAAAAATGAAACAAAGAAGAACCCTTCTCACATGTTTTTTTTTGGGGTCATAATAGTTAATGTTTTCAAATATTTCATCATAGAGAGAAGAATTTTGCATACTATACTAGAAAAAAAAAATAAATTGGCCTGTGCTATTGCTATGCTTCACAGCTTGAGTTTTCATTTTCTAATATGAAGTCCACCACAGAAATAGGTTACTCTGTGATGCAGGAATACTTTAACAATACCACGCCGAAGTCTAAAGGTGAAATTAATCTCATGATAGCTGTCAGAAAGCAGAATGTTTGCTTATAGTGGACTTGCAGGCTTTTCCATAGTCAAAAAAAAAAAAAAGGGGGGGAAAACAGTTGATATGATCAGCCCATCTTTGATATATATTTTCAGATAATTTGTTAATTTCAGATACTTCAGAAGTAGAACAGTAGGCCTTCTCTCCTATTGATGTGTGAGCTGGTTTTTGCTCGTTTCATATCTACAAGAACCTTGAATGTTAGAGTCCAATTCTAATCCATCTTTTGGTTTTGTTTGCTTGTACAATATATATTATTTATATATATATATACTTTATTATATATTATTCCTACAAAAGAATTGGAAAGGAATAGCATTTTGAAAACTTGCCACCTAGACTTCAGATTGATCTCACTTAAAATCAGTGTTCCTCCTTATTATTATTTCTGAATTTTGCTCCTGGATGCCATGAAGACTTGTGATTTTGACAGCTCCATGAATACATACTGTCTTATAAATGATTTACAGATTAATAAAAGCAATTACCTGCTTCTTGCATTGTACTGTAAACATGGAGTTTAGAGGCACTTTTGCTTTTGACATGGGTAGTTTTGAGCCTCAAGCCATACAGAAGCATCCAAACAGACTCATCTCTCAGCTAATAATACATTTATAGCAGTCATTAGCTTTTCTGAAAATTTCACTAACAAATCACACTTTCAAGATTTTGATAATTCTTAAACTAAACATTCCTTTTACCAAAATAAGAGCAGAGAGCACCAAGCTGGTGGTGGGAGAGTTCTGGGGTCAGCACAAAGAACAACTCCCCCCTTCTCCAGCTGTCATTCTGCTCCTGTCAATCCTCAACCCCAACTCCCACTGAATTCAACAGGCATTTTCTACACGTGTTTCAGTAAAGAGAACTGCACAGGGCTCTCTGTTTAGGGGAAAATGGCCTCCTTGGGGAACGATTGCATCACTGGATATTAGACATCTAATTTATTGGCTAAATTAGCTGGTTAGTCTCCCAAGACTCCTTGTACAGTTGATAGATACTGAGATTTACATCCCATTTGCACGTTAAAACACCTAAATTAAGGTGTCTTCATATGCATGATGAGTCCTACTCAAGGTGTATCCATCATCTTAAAGAGCTTAGCTGCCTATTTCACTTCCCAGGCCTGGATTTCCTCTTTCTCCATAATTCACATATACTACTTTATTTTCTTTCATAAACCAAGTAGAAACCCTACCCAACTAGCTTTGTCAGGTAAGGCATGTGTCTGAAGTTAGATGGTGCAGTTTTCACCCTTCAAGAGCAGGTAGCTGAGACTTGTGGATGAGCACTTGGAGCTGCTTTTCTTATTGATCCTTTTCCTTGCCTTTCTCGTTACCCTAAAAGCCATTTCAGACCTCCTGAATGCCCGCCTTTCCACAGCAGTTTGCACTTTTGATAATCAAGGCATACATTTCACGCTCATGCAGTTGCTACAATTGATTGGCTTGTTTCCTTTACAGAAAAACAAATCAAAGTTGTGAAACAACACAACTAGAAATCACAACCAAAACAAAAGGCAAGGTTAGAATAATCCATAACTGAGTGACTAAGCAGGACCTGTGAGAAAAAAATTACCGGAAATAGAAGTCAGTGCACAAAGTAATGCTTTAGAAGAGAAAAACAATAATTAGAGTGTGTAGCAAGAGCGTGCCCAAACGATGTGACAAGAGCAAAGACAAACTGAAATAATGACCACAAACAATTAATTAAAATGTGCTGAAGGACTGTCGTATACATTTTGAGAACATGCCTCATCTTTGTTCCCAAGACGTGAAAGCACTTGAATCTGCTCCAGGTTTTTGGTCGTACAGCCAAATGACTAATATAATTCTACCTCTTCTCTGTTAACCTGCAAACTACTTAAAACAGAGCCCATTGTTATCGTAATTGAATAGGCTAGAACAAAATTAAATACAGCACTCCCAGTCAGTAGAACCATTTCATAATTGTTTTCATACAGGACATATCAGAATCACTGATTTGTTTCCCATTGTTCTTCTGGATTGAGAACTGATAAAGAAAAGTTCAAATGGTGTGATTACAACAGCTGATCATTTCTGTTCACACGAATAAGATTTCTCACTTGGGTTACAGATGGAGAATTTTTGTGTGCTTTCTGATTTTACTTCTACATGTACCATAACCTATCTGAGGATGTATGTAGATATATGCCTACACTCTATACCTGCACAAATACGTACCTATACCTATAAATAACTCTACATCTAACTGGGTTTTGCAGTAGGGGTTAATTTTATACCTGCTAAGTAATACAATATCTGTTCACTCTCAGAATATCATGAAGAAATTTGTTACCATCTTTATATATGACACTGCTACTACCACAGCCCCTACAAGTTAAAGTTATGAAATGATTGAAACAGACAGAAGTTTCTGGACTTTTACTCCATAACTCAAGCATGCATAATTGTGCCTTGTAATGTACTTTTCTCATCCTTTCCCCAGCTAATAAGAATGTCACAGACAATGAGAATTCCCAAACTTCCTTTTAGATATTTTAGTTATGCTTCATTTTGCCTGGGTGCAGGAAATCTCTGTGACTCTTTTTTCATATATTGATGCCCCTCACATTGCATTTTCATTGACTTCAGATTGTAACCTACCTAGATCAAGGCATATATCTTTATATATCTTTACTTTTGACAGGAAGGCATCTAGTAGCTGGGAACTTACTGCATAGTAATGTCATTTTCTTTAGTCTCTGTCATACTGACACAAATTTCCCAGGTGTATGCAAATCCTTGTGAGGCTGCATTGCATTTAATCTTTGGTATTATTTTTTATGCTCTTTGAATACATTGCAGAGAGAGTCAGAGAAGTTCCAATACGAAAAAGCAGACAGGCTTTGTTAAACTCCGACATTGTTATCGGATCGCACCTTTGCTTCAAGATTTTTTTTTTCATTTACTCCAAAAGCTTGGACAAAATGCAGCTTCTGTCTTCCTGTTCAGGAGCAAGAAATGCAATGTGTTAACATGCCTCTTAACAGACTATGAACTGGCTTTTTATAATGTATTTATTTCCTTTGTTTCCTCCACTAGATCATAAAGTCCCATGGGCTCTAATAAGGAATTGCTTGACTCACCACTAGAACAATTTCCAGGAGAGATTATGGAATTTGCACACTGGAAGAAATTAAGTTATTTAATTCAGTCATTTCTCATTCTCAGAAGATTTGGAGGACTAAACAAGGAATAAATGCCTCTCAAGAGTATCCACATTGGCGTCACTGTGGTTACATCAGGAATGAATTTGGCCCAAGATCTGTAATAACTTATCTTCCAGTACAACCACACCTTTTCCACTGAGATAACTCTATTTATAAACAATAGAAAAGCAAAAAAGTGAGGAGGACAGGAGTCTGAATATGAAGGGGCAGCTTGCTTCTGAGCTCTGTTACAACTCTTGCTCTGGAGAGTGTTGAGCTTTCAATGTCACTGTTTTGGTTTGGTTTGGTTTGGGTTGTTTTTTTTTTTTTTTTTCCCAGCTGTAAAAAGAGCAGAAAATCTTACTCTCAGAGCCACCATGAAACCTTAATAATGATAATTTGTGAATTCCTTTGAGGGAACTTAATATGTATGTAACAGAATTTAATATAAGTTCTGAAATAATCAGTTATATAGACTTGAGGTCAGTTGCTATTTTCAGTTGTTTAATGTCTGTCTGTTTTGTTTGGTTTATTTATCCTTTAAGAAACAAGTCAAAATTCCTGACAAATGTTAATGACTAGGCAACTGTTAACCTCGGGCTTTGTCTGAATAAGCCTGTTGAAAATCCTGTTTTACTACACTGGGATTTTTTTAAGACTGAAGCGTAACCCCATACCCAGAGACTCTTTCAAGGTTTGTGTCTCATTTTAGTCCCACTTCAGTGTTGTTGTGAGACCAAAGGAATATGGTTTGGGTTTTGTTTCTTTTTTTTTTTTTTTCTTTTTTTTTTTTTTTTTTGGTCACAGAACAGATTTGAAGCCCTGAATTCATTACTGGGAAACCTCAGTGCTCAGAACACCTGCCACTAAATCTTCTCATCTTCCTTGCAACTAAATCCTCTCTCCATTTTCAAAGGAATGCAGACTCCAAAACACCAAAAAGACACACTGAAAAAATTTCTGCTTTCTCTGTATCCATGGCAACTATTTATCCTAGTGACCTTTACAGATGTCTTCTTCAAAGGCCCATAAATCTCCTAATGGGCCAAATATCACTACTCTCCATGGGTGGGAAAAGTGGCGATGTGGTGTTCAGCTATACAGCTTGGAAAGATTCATTACCTACAGCCCTAGTTGAAAGCCAGGGTTTGCTGTGAGGCACGTTAATACTTGCGGGGAAAAAATATATTATATATAATATTTTATATGTATTAATATATAATGTGTATTTATTTCTAGCCAGCTGCTCCATCATCTCTACATATTATAGGCTGAGTTAATATTGTTAATTAAAAGTATTCAAAAAGGTAAGCCACAGCTGATGGCGCTTCACCCTGCTGTCCATAGTCAATCACTTTTTAAGGGTAGGTTGTACCAGTGAAGAGGAGGATCCATTTGGGTATGATCTGACAGAGGAAGGTAAGGCTTTGTGGAAGAGGAAAACCTTTTTGGTTATTACTTCATTGTTTTCTTCTCAATCTCTGTCTTAACTCTGCAAATTTCAGCCAGTATTTTTACTGTGTTCTTCTCAGACAAGACTTTGATCCCAGTCACTTAAGGATTTTTAGCACTGTGATGCATGCAAAGCCTTCTAGGCACTGGTGGAAGAGTCTCCCTTTTCCCCTCTTCCTCAGCTTGGAGAATTAATGGAAGATAGAGCTGATAATGAAAAGTGCATGATTTATTCTTCTCTTAGGAAGGGAGGGAAGTGAGTCAGAATGGCGATGCGGTGGGGTATGACGATGACAGTCTTTTTGTCCGACACCAGCAATAACAGTGAGAGCTTCTAGCTGCTGCCAGGCAAGGCTGCCTCCAGCAGTACCCCATGATCTCACATAACCCATGTCCTGAGCGGTGCCAGATTATCCGCAGCTGGAAAGCTTGGCACAGGCTAGGGTTCTGGCAGCTTGTAAGTGTCATTCTGTCCTCCGCCAGCGTTGGAATAAAATCTCCCAATTTTTTGAGTAGATTCGCAGTGTCTCTCTGCCTACAGAACAGCAAAGTGATGGCTTTCTCATAGATGGATAACCAATCCTTTTTATTATATTTAAAGACAGATTTTGTTGGGGTTTTTTTTTAAAAAAAAACCACCTCTCCAATTCCCAGATTATTGGCTTTTTATTCTTTTGTATAATTAGACAAAGAAATGTTCCAAAGATTTTGCCAAACTGAATTTTCTCTTTAAAACTCTCCACAGCTCATCTAAGGCCAACTGGTTGGCAGCACTTAAAGGATTCGGGAGATTTTCTTGGCTGAGGTTTCCTTGGCAGGTAACAGTGCAAGAACAGCAATAAGTGTGAGCTTAGAATAAATACCCTGTGACTGTAAAGAATTAAACAGCTTTAAAAGAAGAAAAAGGTTAATACCTCTCTAATTATAGATAACAGCTCCTGTCATTTAAAAGCTGATCTTTGCCATGTATAAAATGTCCAAGGAAAAAAAATAGTAATTTAGTATTAACCTTTCCTTTTGAGGTGTTTCATATGAGACGTAGACAAGAACCTTTCACCCTCTTGAGGAGAGCAGTTCTAATGGTTGAGTTTTTGCACAAATGAGAAGGTCTTCAGTCTCTTTTTACCTCTGGGACAGATCATGGTCAAAGAGTGACTTGCATGTGTATTTGTGTATGCTTTTTTCCCACCAAAAATAGTAGGAATAAGGATAGAGTTCTAACTTAGAATTTGTGGCTCAGTCCTAAGGTTGTCGGAAGGTGAACCGAGGTGCTTGTGTGATTAAGAACACCCAAACCAGGTGAATTCCTCAAACTCTGGTAAAAAAGACTAGCTTCCAGTTCTGAAATATACAGTTTATGTTTGGCAAATGCAAAGCATATGCACTTAATCTTTTGAGAGCTAAAGCCTGCTATCTTCAGCTCATCTTTTTCTACAGTTATGCTATAAAACTCATCATTCCAATCAAGGAGAAACCATTATTTCTGTTTCTTTCACTTTCAGTTTTTGATACAACCTGGGATTAACTTGGTCCATAAGAAATGATACATCTCAAGTAATTTTTTCAAATATTCTCTTTCATAAATTAAGCTGATATTTTAAATATTTCTTTGTAAACTGTTCTGCACTTAGTACATCTTCAAAACTCACTTTACTGATAACGACGTACCAGTAGAAAATGCTATCATGGTTTATGTAATTGTCATTACATAAGGAATGGATTCTAAGTAATAATATAGTGTTGCTTAGTTTTATACCAAGGGCAGCAGTTGTCTTGAGAAAAGTTATGGAAAATATTAGGGTGGGCCAACTGCTGGTAAGTTTGACCACACTTTCTTTTTCTTTACATACAGCCCTAGCTGAGTCACTTGGACTATACGTGTGGAACTCCTCTGCTCTAATTCCAGCTGGTTTAAGTCTAAGATTAGACTTTCTCTTGGTGCCTTTTCTAATCAGTGGAAGAAAATACACATCTCCAGAGGATAATTTATCTTAGAAATCCTCTAGCAGTGCACTCCAGAGATGTCTGTTTTCCTTCAAGCACTCTAAAAAAAATGTAGAAGACCTTAGCTCAGATTTACATATATAATGTTTATACTGTTAAGGTGAATGAATACCATGTTAGACAATGAAGGTGCATATTGGAGCAGCAGTAGCAAAATTTGGATAGAGGAACAAATTCTCAGTGTAATAACTGGTCTGGATGAAGTATGCTGAGAGAATAAACAGACTTTGTTCATACAATTCAAAAATCTATCTGGAGCAGAACTGGGAAGGAAAAAAAATCTTTCATTTTTCTCTGCTCAGCTTCCCCCTGTACTTGGCCTTTCATGCCTGCTTGGTATATGAGATATTTTGAGGAAGGAATAACTTTTCTTTTCCCTCGTGCGTGATCAAGTATTCTCTTTTCCAACATAGAATGTCTTCCTTTAGTGGTTTTTTCCCCCTTTGAGGTTTTCTTTCCCCCCCCCCCCTTTTATAACTTCCTTGGGAATTTCAGTTGATATTTCTTTTCTACGCTCTTATGGCCTGGACTTTCAAAAGAGACTGTTGGATCTAACAGTGTTATAAGTTTGCTGACTAACTTGAAACACCTAGAGAACCACCATTTCTGTAATAGGAGCTCCTATAACATACCGTTATTTTGAAATGTCAGTTTTGAAAATCTAGGCCCCATACCCAGGCCTTGCCTAAGCCTTTACTTATTTTGGAATTTACCCAGATTTATGAAAGAACAGAGAGCACCTACCTCGTATTCCCCCTCTCTCTGAAAGGCTTTATATGTAGTATGCCCTTTAAAAGTTATTGTTCATCGTATAATTCAGTTTAATGTGCTGGCTTGTAACATTATGTTTCCTTTGGTATTACTCTCCTGAAGGCAATATGACTTTGAAGGTGATATTTTAAACTAATAAATGAGAAGAACTGAAAATCAAACTGAATGCTGTAAGCTAAAAGGATGGGTTTTCATCTCAAGCCTTTATTTCCATACATGAACAACACAGACATCTGACATTTGTGTGTTTATATTTTTGTTTACCAAACATGAATTTCAGTCTGCAGGTTGCACAGCAGACATGAGAAGAAAAGGCAGAATTTGTGCTTTCTGCAAGGTGCCTTGTTTCCAAGACCATCCGTTAGCAAGAGCACCATTATATTTTTTTTCACTCCGTCCCACACGAAATCTTGTTCTTTAAAACTATTTCTTGCTGTTACTGATTTCTAACATGCTAAGAACAGGGAAAATTTGCCCACTTGAAGCTACACCTTGCTGCTTGCAGTATCCGAGCTACTTCTTTCAAAGCTAGCTTGGGCAACCCTGCGTCACACGGCGATGGAGACATACCATCAGTGCCAGGGGAGAACCCCGCTGCGCAGTTTCACGCTCAAGTCACATTGATTTCCGTGGGCAGATTTCACCCAGCAGGAGTTGCTGGCTGTATCATGGTTTACAAGTGTAAGGATTGTGTACACTGGCTTTTACTCCATTTAATTTTTTTTGTCATCTTTTTCTTTGCTTTTCTAAATTATTTGTTTCAAATACGCTTTTCCAGGCAGGATCAGGCAACATTCTAATTGATAGTGAATTCTTTCTAATCTCCATCACTCACTTATTTTAGTAACTAAGGCAAATTACTTGCCTCTCTGCTTCTCTTTCCCTCTCTTCCAATGTCAGCACATCAGTGCTTTCTAGCACAATGAACTTACAGTGTTTTTTTACATGGAGCTGGTTTTAGCTCTGCATGGTGTTGCCACAAAAGCCACCACCTGGTATAATTGAATTTGATACACAGTGCTATGAAATAGTTATTCTGTGTCTACACTTTCTTTTCTACTGTATGAGGATTTCCTTGCATTTCTCTAGGTTGGTTTGCAGTATCTGTTGCTATCCCAATATTTGGAAGATAACTGATGTTGAAGTAATAATAAGAAATAAGAAAGCTTTCCTTATTCCTATCAAACCCATTTAATTTAAGTGAGCAAGGCTAGCAGGTGGTTCTCAGAAGATCTCATTAGCCGCTTTTATGGTCTCTAACACCTCTTGTAAGTGAATGTCTCATTACCATGGATATTTAAATATCCTTTGCTTTTGTACAGAGTGCCATACATCAGTGAACTATAAACCAATTACGACATGTCTTCAGATTTATATGGTAAATACAGTTCTTAGTGTGTGGACAGACACTAGCTATTAAAGACAATAAAATCTAATAGCACTCAATGTGATCTTGATTTCCGTCCTTAGTACATTAACTGTATCACAAAACTTTTCAAACCCTAGTCTTTGAGCCTTTGGGAGATGTTCTGGTGAATCACAGTACTCATACAGTGAGATCCTCATCTGGCAAAGGAAACAACCGAGGGTAGGAGCGGAAATAAGAGAGGAGGAGGGGGAAATGTAAAGGACTCTTTTTTTTTTTTTTTTTTTTTTTTTTTTTTTTTTTCCCAGCTCCTGTGATGATTTAATGAGCATTTTTTGCAGACTGGTGAGTCTAGAAAAGCTGAGGGATTTTTTTCTAATAGGGTCAGGATTTTATATGGTTATTCATTTATATTATGTAATCTGATGCTGCATCCTTTAATTTGAAAGACAGATTATTAACTGCTTAGCATATGCCATCATTGTAACGTCATAACAGTGTTGTTTGACACTGACCTAATTCTTCAAACACTGTATCACAGAGAACTGCCCTATCCATCACACATGCTACTATCTGGCTAATATTTTTATGAGAAAATGTAGGGCTTGATTCCCTGCCACTGAAGCTGATGTAAAAAATACACCAATTCCAGTCCTATGAGCACACATTCTGCTACTATCACCAAAGCTGATAAAGCCCCCACTGTTTTTACAACTTGATCACCCATACCTCATTATATTGTACTTGTGCCAATCTGAAAGTATGACACTTTGAAGTCCTATCTGCTTTTACTAAAGACCTTATTTTTCTTGGCACATAGTCAAAGAGAGAGCATATTAACGGAAAACCACTTAGAAAACCATGGAGCTTTCGGCTTTTAACAGTTGATAAGATTGTGTGCTCGATCTCAACATCAAATGCAAATAGGTAGTAGGGATATTTAGATTTAGTTTTTCTTTCTTTTCCTGCTGGGGTAGAAGATGATTCCTTCGCTAAGTTATTCTGATAAACATCAATAGAAAATTTGAGAGATTTGTCTGGGTTTTTCTGTACACTGGATAAGTCTTCTATGTTTATGAGCTAGCAAGAGTCTGGTTTACAGAATTACAGGAGGGTTTATGCTTCTTACAAGTCATAGTGTGCCATGATCATGACTCTGACACAGTGATCAGGAGGAAGCAGGAGTTGGTGTCCTTTGTTGTACATGGGACCTGAAATTTTCCTGTATCCTGAGAGAAGACAACTCCCACCCACAATCTCACCACCTCCTCTTTCTGCATACATATTACAGAAGGTTGGTTCTTTACCACTCAGATCTTTAGTTCAACATGTTACCTGAAGCCTAATCTCTGAACAGTTGTCAAAGGTCTGATTCTGTCTTTAGCTTGTGCAAGAAATCATTAGAGGTCAAAATCGTCATTTTGGTGTGGTGAGTTTATACTCTCTAGAGCAAAGACTGCAGCAAAGATGGTGGTATTACAGCAGTTCTTTACTAAGGAACGACTTTTCTACTGTCAACATTTTTTTTTTAAGAAAATAAAGACCATGAAAGAGGTGAGCTTCCCTGACCTATCTGCAAAACTGGCTGTAGGATGAAGCAGAATCTGTTTTTCAGTTTCCAGTCATCTCCCCGGGTCAAATTCCAAAATATGCCAGTGCTGACCCTATAGCTAACAGAAATGTATAGAATTTAAATCAAAGATGTGATCCATAAAGAAAAAAGATTTAACCCGGCACTACTGAAAGATATCTAAACGGCAGCAGATTTCATGCTCAAGGGAAAATTTGTTTCTGGCATATGTTAGAGTGATTTAACTGGAACTAAGAAATGTCATCCTCCGCAAGGGCAGAGTCTGGTCATTATTGTGCCATGCAACTACATATTTTATACTATTCTTATGAATGAAAATTATTTTATTCCAAATAAATCTTATTAGAAAATTATACTGTTTATTATTATAAACAAGCTCATTTTTATGGGTAGAAGAAAGAACCAACTATAAAGCGCAATAACAGTGTGAAGAAATGAATGGATTTCCACCACTAATGTATTTTATACCTCCTTCTCTTCTATAGGTTGCCCAGGAATGTGGGACAATATTACATGCTGGAAACCTGCAAGTGTGGGCGAAATTGTCTTTGTCAAGTGTCCTGCACTGTTCAGATTTATCATCTCTGAAGACGGTAAAGTATTTTCTCTCTGTTCTTTGTCTCTGTCTCATAAAGCTGCATGGCCAGCATGAGTGTAAAACCTCACTTAGATACTCAGTAAAAATGGGAATGCTACAGTGGTCTGGAGTTTGGCTTCAGTTTAAAAAAATACTGTAGAAAACCAGGACGTTTGTGCATAGATATGTGTGTGTGTGTGTGTGTGTGCAGAGGTGGGAAGGAATATGTGAAAAAAGCCTTCACACACTACACAACATGAGAATATCACCAACACTAATTACTAAAGCGGATGTTCTTGAGACCTGAAACTGTGTTTGAGTCTTGGATAACTAATCATCACAATTCAAAGCTATTTTAGAAAATAACTAAAACTCAGGATGGGTTCTGCTCACACCTAAGGAGAACATAGGCATGAGACAAACAATGTGAGAAGCTCCCATGTTGGGAGTCCAGGGAAAAGTCAGTGGGAATTAAAGATTCCTGGAGAGATGCAGAAGGTCCATCATGCCTTTCTGTGGCCTGTGAGATGTCACCATCCTTTTGCCCCCTGCAGCTGGCATCAGCAACCAAACAAGCAAATGAAAGATCAGAAATTTGCTGTTTCTATTTCCAGCATGCATTGCTGCCTAAGAGAGTTGTCCGTTGTCTTGCAAAAAATACTGCAGACAGTCAGCTAGGCTGTGGTGTTTTCTATTTTCTTTCTTTAAGCTTGGATCAAAAATCCCATGCACTCACCATGCTTGGTAACCAAACCCTATCAGACCCCAGCTTCAATCCTTATGGAATACAACTGCTGCTCCCAAATGCGCTGCTTTTAAAAGGAGAACCTGCCTTACTAGCAATAACACTAACTATTTGACCTAATTGTTAATATTGCCTAGTGTTTTTTAGTGGGGAGAGTCTCTGTGCAAGCTACTGTTTGCATGATACAAAAAACGCTTTGTCCTTTCTCGATCTTTTTTAACCTTTAAAATGTACGAAAATTTGACAGGTTAAAGTGAGAGTCTGTGGGCAGGAGGAAATAGCTATTAAGTTGTTCACAGCAGATACATAGATTGATTAGATGTTCTCTTGAGATTCTGTTTTTATTTTTTTCATGATTCCATGACTTTATCTTCCCAGCGGAATGACTGAGAGAGGCTAAGTCCTCCCATCAACGTTAGCTAACAACAAGCCCTTGCTGATAACTAGCACAGCTTTGTCCATCTCCTCCCAGCACCCATCTAGGCTACCGCAAATCATTTGATAAGCACTTTCGATTGAGGAACAAGTTCATCATTAGCCCTCAGGATCCTTTTCCTCAAAGATTATTTTACCAATGAATTATTAATTTGCAGTCTTGAGTCCAAAATCCTCCTTCTCTGTGTTGCCACACACAGAGCACAATTTCTGGGAGACAGCAAGTGCCTCTTACACGGCTCCAGGAACTCTGAAATCCTCACCTTTAAATACATCCATTTGAACTCGTCCAGACACTGAAGCAAGTGCCAATGCTCTTGTGAAATGGAAAAGAATTTAAGGGTGGTCATTACCTCATCTAAATCTACCCATATGAAACTCGAGGTTTTTCTCTCTATGAGTCCTCTAGACTCCATCTGTAGTCAGTGGAGACTAAGAGAGACCCACAGAAGGCAATTTATGTTATTCCAAGAGACATGAGGTGAATCATACCTTGGAGAGACCTCTCTTTATCCAGCAAGTACTAAGGGCAATTCACTTAAACTGGTCACCTAATTTTTGTACAGGGAAAGATAAGTCCTTCTTTAAATTATCAGGTATAAAAGTATAATTACTACTGTAATTCTATGTGCTTTAATTATAGCCAGTATAATTAAACATAATCTTTACTGCTGTAATACTGGTTCAGTATTGACTCAGTGGGTACAATGGCACTTACTGAGCCATCCACATTTAGTGATAATAAAAAACCCAACAGTCAGCATCCAATAGTGTTCATATCTAGCATAGATGAGGAAATATTTTTCCCTCTCTCAGTTGGTTTTCTGGGATTTTTTTAATTTGTTTGGTTGGGTTTTTTTTTCAGTTCTCCATGGCTTTGTAATCAATTTTTGCTGGTTACTTGTCGTTCAGCCTGTTTGCCTAACTAATTCTGATCACCCTTTGCAAAGGCTATACACTCAGCCAAAAGTTTTCACTATCCACTTATCAGTGATGCTTGCAGCCTGCAGGCAAAATACTTTTATGTTGTTTATTGCACATCAGCAGATGGCTCATATATTGTTGTCTTCTGATTTAACCGCAGGAGGCCTGTTGCTCAAGACAGCGCCTGTCCAAATTTCCATTAGGACTCTTCCTTTTCAGTGACTTGTAATCCGCACACCCTACATACCCTCAAGCTACAGCCTGCTAACACATAGTAACGTAACATAACATAACATAACACTTTCTCTCTCTCCCTGCCTGTTCTGGATGCAATTCTCAGAGATATTGCTAGTTTGATACTATGGACAATGGTGCCATATACATCTATAACACTGGAAATCTCCCTCGCTGCCAGCCTGTCCACACACCTCTGCCATGGATCTTTTAACTATTCTTTATTTCAAGGGATGTCTCTGATGTTTCTATTTATATCCCCCAGAAATATATTACCTTTTCACTTTTACTGATGACATTTCCTTTCCATCTTGCTACCTTTTCTGAAGTAATTAAGACTACGAGGGTTCTTGAGAAATTGTAGAATGACAGAATAGTTCGGGTTGGAAGGGACATCTAAAGGTCATCTAGTCCAACCTCCCTGCAGTGAACAGGGACACCTTCTACTAGATCAGGTTGCTCAGAGCCCCGCCCAGCCTGACCTTGAAAGTTACCAGAAATGGGGCTTCTACCACCTTCCTGGGCAACATCTTGCAGTGTTTCACCACCCCCATTGTAAAAAATTTCTTCCTTATATGTAGCCTAAATCTACCTTGCTTTAGTTTCAAACCATTACCTCTTGTCCTATCGCAACAGGCTCTGATAAAATGTTTGTCCCCATCTTTCTTACAGGTCCCCTTTAATTACTGAGAGGCCACAATGAGGCGTTCCCTGAGCCTTCTCTTGTCCAGTCTGGACAACTCCAACTCCCTCAGTCTTTCTTCATAGGTTCCATCCATCTGATCACTTTCGTGTCCTTCCTCTGGACTTGCTCCAAGAGGTCCATGTCTTTCCTGTGCTGAGGGCTCCAGAACTGGATACAGCACTGCAGGTGGGGTCTCACCAGAGTGGAGCAGAGAGAGAGAATCATCTCCACCGACCTGCTGGGCACACTTCTTTTGACGCAGCCCAGGATTAGCCTTCTTGGTTGTGAGCACACATCGGCAGCTCATGTCAGCTTTTCACCCACCAGTACCCCCAAGTCCTTCTCGGCAGGGCTGCTCTCAATCCCTTCATCCCTCAGCCTGTATTGATGCTGGGGGTTGCCCTGACCCAGTTGCAGGACCTTGCACTTGGCCTTGTTGAACCTCATGAAGTTCACATGGGCCCATTCTCAAGCTTGTCCAGGTCCCTCTGGATGCCCTCCTGTCCCTCTAGATGATATCCTGTCCCTCAGGCATGTCAACTGCACCACTCAGCTTGTGTGTCATCTGCAAACTTGCTGAGGGTGAACTTGATCCCACTGTCTGTGTCATTGGTGAAGATATTAGACAACACTGGTTCCAATACGGACCCCTGAGGGACACCACTTGTCACCAGTCTCCATCTGGACATTGAGCTGTTGACCACTACCAACCATATGACCATCCAACCAATTCCTCATCCACTGAACAGTTCACCCATCAAACCCTTGTCTCTGCAATTTAGAGAGAAAGATGTTCTGGTGTACCACGTTAAAGGCTTTACAGAAGTCCTGATAGATGACATCCGTAGATCTTCCCATGTTCACTGTTGTAGTCACTCCATCATAGAAGGCCACTAAGTTGGTCAGGCAGGACTTGCCCTTGATGAAGCCACGCTGGCTGTCTTGAATCACATCCATGTCCTCCATGTCTTTAGCATAGCTTCTAGGAGGATCTGTGTCATGTTCTTCCCAGGCACAGAGGTGAGGCTGACAGGTCAGTAGTTCCCAGGGTCCTCCTTTCTACTCTTGTCAAAAATGGGTGCAATGTTTCCCTCTTTCCAGTCACCAGGGACTTCACCAGACTGCCATGACTTTTCAAATATCATGAGGAGTGACTTAGCAACAACATCAGCTAATTCCCTCAGGATTCGAGGATGCATCTCGTCGGGTCCCATAGACTTTTTTATGTTCACATTCTTCAGGCGGTCATGAACCTGATCTTCTCTTACAGTGGGAGGGACTCTGCTCCCCCAGTCCCTGTCTTGTGGCCCATCCACTTGAGAGGTGTGGGAAGAGAGGTTGCCAGTGACGACTGAGACAAAAAATTTGTTGAGCACCTCAGCCTTCTCCTTTTCCATTCTTCTCTTCTTGTTAGCACTTGCCAGTCTTGCTCATCGGGGCAGTATGCTTTCTTTAACCTTTCTTTTCTGGTTGACATACTTGTAGAAGCCCTTATTATTATTCCTTACATCCCTTGCCAAGTTCAGCTCCAGCTGTACCTTGGCCTTCCGGAACCCACCCTACACAACTGGGCAGCGTCACTATACTCTTCCCAGGATACCTGCCCCTGCCTCCACTGTCTGTGCATTTCTTTCTTGCCCTTTAGTTTGACCACCAGGTCTCAACTCAGCCATGCCAGCCTCTTTTCTTGCTTTCCTGATTTCTTGCACCTGGTGATCGAGAGCTCTTGCGCTCTTTGGAAAGAGTCCTTAAAGATCTGTCAGCTCTGTTCCACGCCCTTGTCCCTGAGGGCAGTTTCCCAAGGGGTCCTATTGACTAACTCCTTGAAGAGCTGCAATTTTGCTTTCTTAAAATTCAGGGTCCTGACTTTACTCTTTGCCTGACCGATATCCCTCAGGACTGCAAACCCCACCACTGCCTGTCATTGCATCCCAGGCTGCCTCCAATCTTAACACTACCAAAGTCATCTAACCCAATCTCCCTCCTCAAAGATAAGGTTGGTTCAATGTGATCTGTTCCAGAGCTTAACTAACCTGTCATCTGCTAATGGGAAACACTTTAACAAAAAATACAGGAATATATGTTTTAGAAAAATACAAAAAATAAAAATGAAAAGCTCTGTCATAACTAGAGCTATGTAAAATAAAAGGCTGAAATAATATTTTTAAATTATTTGCCTAGGATTTACAGACCTGTTCACATACTGTACTTCACATTTTACCTGTAGCAGGGTGACAGTATGACCCTAAGGGAGGAGGAGGCAGTCCAATGTAAACGTATGTCCCGCTTTTTTATCTCCTTAAGGGATCACCTACAAAAGTTACAGCTGTTACCTCTTGCAGGGCTGGGTTTGAGGGGGTTTAGGACATCTGTTCAGTAGGAACAAACCCAAGATTCATAATTCATTAGATAAACAAATAAACATTTAATCTGGAGTAGTTTGAAACCTCTACAGATCTGGCTGGATTTGCACTAGTGACCCCAGGGTGGAAATATCTACATCCACAATCACTCTCCTGGGTGAACGGGCATGAGTGTTCACTTTCATTGCTGCTAATCTTAATTAGCTAAGTATATTTGTTTCAATGAGGCCTTAATGAAAATAGTCACATTTTATGATGGTTCCTTAAATAAAGCTTTATAGATACCCAAATATTTCTAAGACATGATTAATCACATTTTATAGATTGTTATAGTACCCTCTGGCTGCTGCTACTTTTCTAGAATGTGTAACTAGGCTAGGCACTGACACTAATATTTATTAATAACACATTCATCTTTAATGCAGCAAAATTTTTATATGACCATAAATCATTTTTACAAACAGTAGCGATAACTTTAAATTATATTTTTAAAAGGTTTGTCCTGTGAAGTATTGAAGCACCTGTAGGTACAGCTGTTCGTATAACAACAGGCAAACCATATGATGTCTTAATCTTAAAGAGGGCACAGGAGTTAATCTCACTTAGCTTTGGATAGCTAAAAGTTAGGTCTAAGCCTGATCACATGGATTTCTGGTTCAGTAAAATGGAAAGCAATGGGTACTTGTAGATGTTTCCTCTGGCCTATCTCAAATGCTGATCTTGAGATGAATGAAGTCACTGGAAGGGGATGTTTGTTTTATGAATTTCAGAAAGGAATTTGGCTGCCTGGACTCGGATCTCTGATTTCCACATGCAGTAAAATGAAAAAAAAACCCAAAAAACCAACAAAACAAAACAAAATAAAACTTAACCAACCAAACTGACGTCTGGAGAGATGCTTGGTTAAAAATTATTTACAGATTTAGATAAAAATACCAGCTGTTGCTGGTTTTAGTTTGAAAATACACTCTGCTCTAACCTTCATAATTGAACCGAGGAGTAACATTCGAACAGCTGTCAACCTCATACAGAAAGCCTAATGTTAAATCTCGTGTCATGTGGTTGGTGACCCTTCCTTGTAAAATTTCATTTCACCACTCTGGTCCTCAAAAACCTCCAGAATTTTTCATTTCTTTTCAGATGCTGACTGTGAATAAAAAATCATTCTCTAAAATCTCTCCACATGAAAAAAACATAGTAGCTCCTGAGTCTTTTCTAATCTAGTAAATTAAGGGTTTACAGCGTCTTTCCTTGAAGAGGATTCCTAAATATTAGTTTGTTTTCCTCTTCAACATTCATTTCTTTGATTGGTATCCACCAACTCACAATTTTGTATTCACCAGGAGCTATAACTTCCATGATGTCACTGTTGTGTAGTATGCTTTCTCCAGTGTCTTCTCAGTACCAACACCAGAGACAACCACTCCAGAACAGGGTGTACTTAAATCATTCTGAGTATCTTTGCAAAGGGAGAAAAAAAGAAAAGGGTGTCAAGCTTTCATTTTGCGTTTCAATATGACATAGCAAGACCTAGAGATGGCTGCAACACAGTGGTCTGTGCTCCCAGCTGGAAAATTTTCTCCGTTTTGTTCTTCTCCCTTTTTTTCCAGACAGAGGTGATACTGGCTGGCAGTGGAAATCTACAGAAGCCAAGTCTGTGCTTTTATTTCTTTGCCCTGCACAGCCGAGATATTCTGGAACTTACAAAGCCACATTACTCAAACGGACCATTGAAAGAAACCCAATAGCCAGATCAGAAATTAGCATATTTTTAGATCTTTGACTTGCAGTAAAAACTAATACAAATGATAATAGGAAGTTTCTGAGCATTGCCATATGCTCCACATTGAGAATATGCTTTCATTCACAAATCCAGATAACAAATATGATTAGCTCTTACTGAATCTTCCAGCAAGTCAAAATGTTTATCTAGTGCTCGGTCGAGGACACTACCTGCTACACCCAAAGGAGCATTACTACAAAGCATGGTTTGCTATGTAAGACAGAAAGAATGTACGTAATTTTTACCAAAGACACATAACACATCTTATGTTGATACCAGGATTAAGGGGTCATAGTTAAAATCCAGTATAATGAGGAACATATCCAGGTATTATAGAGTTTAAGAATGAATTATATGCTATGTTCATATTTTTGAGCCAAAATTTTTGGCTTGCTGCTACTCTGGAAGTTGTATGACTTCAGTGCTCAACAAACTTTGGTGTCCTTGAGAGTAAGAAATTGAAAATAGTCTATTACTGATCCCATTAAAAATGGTAGGAGACACTCAAGTACTTTGTCGTAAGAACACTAAGCCTTGTATATCCTGCACTAGAGATATCATGGGTGGACAATGGGATTTATGAATGCAGGATTAATTGGATTTGGGAAGCCATCTGTGGCTTTTTTCTCCAGTCTGCATTATCTCTAATCAAACAGAATAAGATGACAAAAGAAGAGTTAATGAGAGGTGAAGTGATACTACATGTTCATATGTGGAAAGCCCTTCTGTGTCATTTCTGGGGAAACAGTCCTGGTAAAGTCTTTAGGTGCTGACTATGTACTGCTGTGAAAATGGTACGTAACTCCCAAACCAGGTGGAAAGACAATAAAAGTCCTTGTCTTCCCAAGGTGAAAGCTGTTGAAAATATCTACGAGATACAGTTTCTATTAATTTGGGATATGTATTGATATTTTTTGATATAGGCAGAAAGAAAAGGTGACTGTTAAAGATCACGGGCCTTCTGAAAAACAAAATTTATGTGGAAGATTGTGCACTTATTTTCTACTGAAGTAGAAGATGCAGGTTTTCTTTGCTACTAGCTGAAATTAAGGTCAGCATTGCAGCAGACTGAAATTGGAAATTGCATTTGCCTGTCAAATAGGCAAGGCAAAAGATCAATGCAAAGGTCTAGATTTCTATTCAAGTCTATCTCACCCCTGATGGGTATTTCAACATCCTGCATGAAAACCGAGGGAGGAAAACCAGCAGAACCAAGGAGCTGTCTAAAAAACAGACATGACCCATCCCATATATTTTCATCATGGGAGCAATAAAGAGCCATCAGAGCTTAATTACTCTTTGAAGCAACCAGGACGCTGTGCATACCTTGGTTTCATCCTTCACTTCATATAAGACTCTATGTAGCATTCAGAAGCAAGTTCAATGCAAAGGTATCTTTTATATATATATATATATATATACATACCAGCTAAAGATTTTGGACAGCTTTCAAAGCTGACTGCAGGTTGCATATGTGTTATTGTTGCTTAGCATTCAGTAAGTCCTAGAAAGAATTGTGGCATAAAGAACAGGTACAAAAGACCTACGAAGAGCTGATGTTAAAAATAATAAGTCTTGCCAATAACCAAGATAATAGTGCTTACTCGATAACAAGTCCTTTCCTGCTGGTTTTCATCCCCAGGCTTTCCATAGGCTGTAAATCCATGGGATTACTTCAGCTTTTCCAAAGCAAGAGGACAAGCTATAATTAAGCGTGCCTCCTTGGTCACAGCATTGCAAAGTCTATCTGCAATGCAGAGGGAAACGGGAGGAAAACATTACCATCAAAGAATAGTAACTGTATCTAAATTTCCAATCAGGTAGTTAAGTTCTCATAGATACTTTTTACAGGAAAAGGACATTTTCTGGCCTTCACCACCAAATTATGGGGACATAAGACTCTGTGCCTCTGATAATCAAAGATACAATATGACCAAGAGCATTTCAGCTAAAGATCAAGTCCTTTGTCCTTCGCAAGATGACATCCTGCAGTGATCAGGGGAAAGCTGTAATGCAGCTCAAGACCTTTGTCAATATGATCTGAAAGATAATTTGGCCTTGGAAAATAAAAAAAAATCATGCTCATCTGGGAAGCACACAAGGGCAGAATGTGCTGAGAGTTGCTGAGTAGTTTGGAGAACACTTGGACAGCAAAAAATAATACATTGAAGTATCACTGTAGGTGCAACATGGGCAGATGCTTCAACCTTTACTAGCAGTCTTTGCTTCATTCCTGTTTCTGCTCTTGGCTCAAATAACCAAGAAAAGAGTTCTAGCTGATTGCAAGATTTCAGGTGTGCTGGGCACACATTCGTTCTTGCCTTTAAGCAAGTGATTTCATGTTTTCTTCTCTGGGACTTATTTAATAACTGATATCCTCCGATGGACAGAGTTTCTTATTATCTGTGCTTTTTGTTTGAAGAACATCTGTTTTTCTCTGAAATATGAGCGCTGTTCTCTTCAAAGCTAGGAGACCCTTCAATAGTATTTGCATTAATTGTGCACTCTGGTGGTTGCTCCTGTGACAGCCAGCCTCATAGAAAGGATATACATAATGTTTAGATGATGCCCAGCAGTTGCTATGGTGACCTCAGTCCACTGCTAGTTTCATAGCCTTTGATAGGAAAGAGGAAGAAAAGAAGAAAGTCATAATTTCCCTTACATGTTATTGATCATATCTGTACATCAGTCCTGCCTCAGCCAACTCTATGTACTATGGCCTTTATGTTCTCCATATGGGACCTTGCTGGTATTCTCCCATGATATCCTGGCATGATTCACTGGGTCTTCTTGTCTCTGTGTCGTGAAAGCATGTGCCCTGAAATTAGTATGAGATGAAGGAATAAAGAACTTTTATATTAGTTCCATCACTGGCTTTACTGCAGTTTTGCACAAACGAATGTATAACAAAGAAGTTGCAGAAGCGAGTTCATCTCATCCTGTAGTCGATGTCTAAGACAAATCGCCCTCTGGAAGTGCCAGTCTCTTTGCCCTTTATGGGACTTGAACCTACCTTCAGGTGGGTAAATTGGATGGATGAATTTGCCCCACAGGATCAGTTCCTCAGATGTCCTTAGGCACCAGTTCTCATTCACACACAGAAATACGAACCAGGCTTCCTAACCTCACCCTTAATTTTCCTCTGCCTCAATTTTCTGGTTTTCTAAATAGAATGAACAGGTTCACTCAGTCCTGCACTGTCTCTGTGCGAGCACTGTGCTCACAAATCCCTCTGACAAGGCAAATGGCAATATACAGCAAATGTCAAGTGACTAATGACTTTCAGTCTGAAGTTTGAAGTACTGTCTATGGGGCATGAGGTTGGAGAGACTGAAACCCCTGGAAATAGCGGAGGGAAGCGCTCAGCATAGGCAAAGCTGTGGGTACCTGTAAGGCCATATACTCTGTAACCTTGCCTGGCTGCCACTTTCTACAGAACTTGTTAATGAGATTGTAAAGACCTAGCAGCTGATTCTGGATCACTTCCCTTCCACCCCCAATAAAACCCAAACCCCAGTAATGAAGGAACTGGAATGGTTGGATAGTGCGTGTGTTGGGATCATGTGTGCCCAGGTGCAGGACTGGGCAGAGGGCATTAGAAGCAGCGGGCAGAGTGTGCAAGCAGTATCTGCGTGGGGAGCTCAGAAAGCCCCAGGAAAGCTCTGAAGCAGGCTGCTGTTCCCTACTGCGGCTTGGCCAGCCGGCTGAACAGATTGCTGGTGCATGAGAGCAGCGTGCAGCGATAGGGAAGGGAGTGAAAAGGCACAGTGTGGTGGATGCTGAGGAGTCGGGCATGAGAGCTTGCTGATTTATTTTGTATTTAGAAATTAAATATTAATCTTCTAATCAGTGCTATATGAAACAGGAAAAAATTGAATTTCTGCCTAACCAGCTCATTATCCACATAGCTGGACAGCACGATAACAAGTGATTGCAGGAAATTTTCCATAACCTCTCTCTGCCATACTCTCTGCACTTTTCTGAGGGGACAGAATTAACATGCAGTAAAAAAAATGCAAGATTTTGCATATTGATCTCAATGCTGTTGAAATCCAGACTTTTGGAGGATTACCTATATGGACCAGTTCTCCTACCTGAGGCTGCTGAGATGGGAACAAGAGGAATAAGGGAAAAGTGTGGGCAAGACATTTCAGGGCAGAATAGTTCTGGAAACATTTCATTCCCCCCCACCCCAGAGCTAATAAGGGACAAATGCTGGAACAAAAGGGTTAAATGCAAGTTGTGCTCAGATAAACAAATCTACGGGAGATAAAGCAGTTGCCATGCCAGCTGACATCGAAAGCAGCCAGCACAAATTTGGCATGAAGGAGATTATCTAAAAGGCTGCACTGAGATCCGAGGCTCATCGTACACAGGCTGGTTCTTGGCTTGAGCTTCGCCAGTCCTGTTCGCTTTAAATCAGAAGCAACAATTGCTTGCATCAAATTTCTCATCAGTTGGAGGACAGTGAAAAGATAGTTATGTTTTCGGGGACTTAGCAAATGACGAGCAAGGAATAAAGTGTGATAAATGTGCAAGGGCACGAAAGGTCTGGGTCTCTGCCACTAACTATGGGAAGCCATTGGCAAGTCCTTTGACTTCCACCACGCCCACCCCTTTCACCTCTTCATGTAGAAAATAGAAATAAGTAGTATTTTCTGTGTTTGCTTTCTCTGTTCTTTGGAACTGACAATTCAGCGCTCCGATGGATCTTCTCTAGGGTCTCTAACTAGTACTGCAAATAACATTTAATTAACAATGTCAGTTAAAGCACTAATGGAAGATTTGCTTTACTTCCCAAAGGGTGACACTTACCTATTCAGGCTGCTCGAACAGTGAATAACACAATCTGTCAATACACTGGATAAACCATCCTCTGTCAAGGATAACATTAGCTTCCTCAGGAGTTTATTGACTAATGTGAGCAATTATTGGTTTAATAAATGGTGTTCTAAGACACTGTTTAATAGCTGAATAGCTGCTCTTCGCTCCACCTTTCCACAGTTTGGGCTGTGCTGTGGTTTAACTACATGTCAGGAGCACAGGTGTTATTCGTGTAAGTCATGAATTAAATGACTTGAATTAAACCCCTTGAATTAAATCCTTGAAAAATGGGTTTCTGGTCAAAATGCAGATTAAAAGAATATTTTATTTATTCTTCACTTCTGGGAGAGTAATGCATTTCATCTAGCCTGTTGTACAATTATCTTGATGGGTTTCTCTGCTTCATGGGTGAAGTCTAATGCACAAGTTTCTCGTGGTTTATGTCCTAAGAGTAAGACAACGAGAGGACTCGTGTGAAAGCCCGTGCAGTGAGGTGCCTTACAATTTTGCCCATTATATCACTGACACCAGAGTAAAATTGCTGAGGTCTCTCTAGAGTCAGAAAGGCACTCAGGTGAAAAAACAAAACAAAACAAAACCAAACACCAAAATACAGTTTCAGAGCAAAAATCTGAAAAATGAGAGGGACTGCTCTATGTCTGGTCTTCCTACAAACCCAGCTCAAATGCAAGTTCAGATCTTGTGCCTGGTGTGTGTCGACATTAAATGTTAAGCACTGAAATAATCCAAATGAACTCCATTGCACTCTCATACATGTGAGTAAACATAGCCATTGGCACAGTTCTCTATCATGCAAACATCCATATTCTGCAGGATACATAAACATTTGGTGTCAGGGAGAAGGGCAGCAGCAGCACGTGGGAATTTAAAGCCAGATGGTGGCTCTGTGTTGCCTCATTGTGTGCTTTTATATATATATATATAAAAATATATATAAGATATATAGACAGATATACAAGATATATATACACATATATGCATACACAGAAAAATATATTTTTATATGTGTGTATGTTATCCCAGCACTCATTAGGCAAACTTTAACTTTCAGTTATAGTTCAGGGCATAATGTCGAGTGTAAATCTAATTGACTTTCCAGTAGCTTAGCTTATTAGTGAAAATTAGGTTGATGGATCAAGCCTAAAAGCCTCTATAGTAAAAGGTTGTACTGGAACTTTCTTCAGTACATTAGCTAGGACTCAAATGTAGAAAAATATGTTAATAAAAGACAAGTTTGCTCCTACAGCAATCAGAAAATTAACATTGTTGAAAGTATGAATCCTTTCATAATGTCCAAACACAGTTAAAATGCAATAATAACTTGAGTATGTAAGAAAAAAAATTAGTATAAAAAGTCTCTTTACTTTACAAACTTACATTAACTGTTGTTACTCATTTCATGAAATTAAAAATGAACTATAATATAGTATTTTAACACCAGTGTGACCAACTACCACCCATATTTAAGGTGAAATAATGGTAATTTTTATTTCTTCCTTTTTAGATTACAGAAATAAAATAGCTAAATTTAAAACAATTAAATTTAAAAAAAAAGAGTTTTCTGATCAATCAGCGTAACATGCCAGCGTGCCGGGAACATCAGGCTTCACTCTACTTAATATTGTCCTGGTCTTTCTCCAACAAGAGTTCCGGAGAGTTTGTAATATCACATTTCAGGATTTAAGCCACATTGTACAACTGATAAACTAAAACTGGATTTTTATGAGTCAAAGAAATTTTTTGAGCTTTTCTTGTAACTTCTTCTCACGCTGCTTCTGTGGGTCCTGGCAGATACAGGCTACTGAGTGAGGTGACCTCATGTAAGGAACCAGTTCCCTTACTAGCTACTGATTTGAGTGGCAGCCAGCTAGGAAAGGCACTAGGAAAGATAGTGGTAAAGGAACAGTGGCTCACTCTTTGATCCTCTAACTGCCTAATAAAACTGCAGATAAAAATTCCCACAGGGTATCCTAAAGTTGGTATCCTGAATTCAGATTTTAGCAACAAAGGCATTTACCTCTGAGCTATATGAACATGGGGTTTGGTAGACTCAGAAGGTAAACAGGTCTGTACAAAATATTCTGCAGAGGCATTCCTGTTATCCTGCCAAGAATCTGGAGCACAGCCATAGCACTTCTGCAGCACCTGGTAATTTAGTCTGATGCAGCAGGTTGAACGATCTTCGCTGGAAAACCTTTGCTCAGAGCATCGGTGACTTATCTTCAGAATTGGTACACCTACCCAATATTTGCAAACATCCAAGAATTCTCATGTATATGAACTCTTAAAAGCAGCTGGAGTTGGGCAAAGAAGCCAGAAGGCCAAGGGTGTTCTCATCACGGCTTTCAGGATTAACCCTCCAGAGTAACTGGTGGGTTGAATTTGTAGGTTTGATGTCGAATACATCCATTCAAAGACACAGTACGGCTAACCTGATGCTTCAGCTTCGTTTTCTAGACTCCCACCATCATCTCCACATTAAATACTCTGTTTTCTGTCTTAGAAAATGAGAAAGGTCTGCTGATTTATTTTAGAGGAGAGAGAGAAATAAATAAATTTTAAATTATCATGTAAAAAAGAATTTGAAAAAGTCTAAAATATTAAATGCATTTCATGCTGTACTCAAAAGACTCATTTTACTAATTTGTTTCCTTAGATGCTGTCTTTCTCCTTTCCCATAGGATCAAAATCAATCTTTGGCTTTTACTTTTAATAACCACCCTCTCATAGAATGTGGTGAATGACTTTTCCAATCCCTAGCTAAGATTTGACCATAGGTTTAGGGTTAAAGACAAACAACCTGAAGCCTTATGGTTACTCCAGAGGATACAGAACAAAGTTAATCTAAACATTTAACCTGCTGTAGCGGTCAATGAAAGGTTGGAAAGATGTTTTCCCTGCTCTGTGGGCCACTAGCAGAGCTGTTTGCAGAATCTTTGTCTGGCTCCTCGGCATCTCTCTCTGCACGATGCAGCAGCACCACTCGGTGGCTTAAGGCAGCTCCTCTTTGTGCGTCCCCCAACACCGAGCTTGAGCCAAAATCCACCGAGGATTCGGGAAAGTCTAACTTCAGTGTAGCTTGGGTTAAGTATTTGGTAGGGTGGGTGGGGGATTGGTTGGAGATAACCCCAACGGTTTATTTTGGAAGGACAAAAGAAAGGAAAAGGAAATTTTAAAATGCAAACTCAAACTTCTATGATTTCCTATTCGAACATTTTGTATTTTCAGTATACAAACCAGTATGGATTTCAACACAATATTTTGGAAGTGTGTGCGTCTTTCTTATTTCAGAACCCTCCCCACCCCTCTATAAAAAAAAAAAAAACAAAACAAAACACAAAAACCCCACAAAAAGCTCCCTCATCTCTTTTTCATATCATTCCTAGAGTTTGATGAAACTCCATGATAAACAGTGATTTAACAATACAATGCAATTGAAAACCACTTTCCGGTCATAAATATTCAGCACTGATGTTGAAAAAACGATTTAAACAAAACGTTCTTGCAGTTCTTATCTGGGCACTGCTACATTCACTTGTCGTATGGGAATCAAGCTACTATCAAGATCAAATTAATTATTTTTATTTTCTAATTTCAGGTTGGGAAGTAGATAACATGGGGCAAACCCATGCAGGTAAGAACCAGTTGTGCTGACTGTCTCCTATGTGCCTCTGTTCTCAAAAATTGTATGTAAAGTGTATGATAATGACAGATTATTGAAAAGTTGTTTGTGTATCAACCAGGATAATGAACACACGTATTTCACTGTAGCTCTCTGGTAAAAGATGAAAGTCTAGAAATCGATGTGACCTTACCTAAAACCACAAAATTAAACTGTCTTACTTAAAACCAATTAATCATTGCTGTTTGTCATTGAAGGATGTAAATAATTTTTCATTAAGTCAAGTGAAAACTGACATACCTAAGTATCTATGCATAAATGTAAATTTCTAAAGTTATAATATCTGACTTTTATATTTTTACAACAAAGTTAGTCCTAGTTTAATTTCATGTGTTTTTAGCTGTGTGCTCACTGCTTGCAGGAACAATTTTTTAATTTTATAGGTTCAGCTTTGATTTAAACTCACATGTAAAACTGTGTTTACTTCCTGAAAAGACAGAGTCAAGTATTTATTGCCTTTGGGCTTGATCCACACAAACAAAAATCAATTGTATCTTATTCACTGATTTCTACAGAGACCAGTTTGGGTCCTAATAGAAAACACAATCAAAACAATTTCATACCGAATTTCCACTTTTATAGGTGATTATGACCTGCTGGAAAGCACAGCCCAGTCTCCCCTAGGTAAGAAACAGAATCATGGACTGTTTCTCTTTTTAACTGTTAAAAAGGAAGCTCCAAGTTTTTTCTCCTGCCCTTTATGTATTATTTTCTAATCTCCTTTACTTATGTTGACACATTTTCTGGTGCATTATTTTTAGCAACATTATGAAAATTCATTCCTCCACTATTGAGCCTTGCAATCTAGCAAATACGTTGTCATAAATCATATCTACCTGCTTAACAGTAATTACTAAATGGTGTTAAGGAAAGCCAACACCATGATTCAGTGGTTATTTTCCACAGAAAACTAGGGGTGAATGTGCAAGTGTAATTTTCCAAGTAATGTAATGTTCTTAAATGAAAGCTGTGATTAAATAGATATATTCTACTGCATGGATGGCAAACAGATTCTCTAAAAATAAGGTCACTGCTAGTGTTATGAGCTACTTGACTAAACTGCTCTAAGAATGTGAAGCAGCACAACTTCAATTAAAAAAAAAACCCAAAAAACAACAAAAAAACCCACAAACCAAAACCCAGACACTTGGAAATTTCCATCAATTTTAGTCAAGATACAGCTCATGCTCCAAAAACTGTAATAGTTCAATAAATGGAAACTGTTCTATTGTGCTGGAGAGGAATAAGTGCAGCCAGCAGCCCAGCTCTAATTTTTCAACCAGGTCACTGAGCTCTGGCAAGAATAATGGTGCCTAAAAAGAGCACCATGGGGCCCGTCACACCTCAGGCAGCCTCAGTAACAAAGCGAGTTTCCTCTTCTACTCTCAGCTCTTGCTTCCCAATACAGTTTTAAGCCTTTTGACTGTGTCAGTGAAAGCCATTTAGGAGCTAGTCCTTATATGAGATTAACCAAACAATTAGGGTAAAAAGAGAGAAAAAGAGATCGAGCTTTTTCCTGAGCCTTTTTTGAGCCTCCTTGCAAACACTTGCTTTAGGGTAAGGTTATAAACCAGAATTGGAAAAATAATAGGTGGAGGAATGTGAGAAGCTCTGAAATTGTCAACTGAAGCCACGTTGGGCATCTGGAGATGTAAATGAAGACAGAAACGTGACTGCTATGAAGACAGAAACAAGGAAGAGATTCACACTCCATCTTTCCTTTGTTTTCCTACGGTCCCTTCTTACAAAATCACTCTTAGGTCAGAGCCTGGGCTTGAAGAGAAATGAGAGGGATACATGTTATCTGACTATAAGAGAACAATCCGGCTGCCTCACTATAGACATATAAAGGCTATTTTAGATAGCCTACAGTATCCTGCCTGGATTCCAGCAGTCGCTCCAAAAAATCATATTAGCCTTTGTTTTCTTGCCAGTCCCATGCATATGTCTCAGATACAGATCATTGTAAGTACAGTGCCTATACTTAAGCACTGGACTTACCCTTTAGCTATCTGAAGTGTAGGCATCTGCATCAAAGCTGTATTCCCTAGATGCTTTTCAGAGTCAATGGAGAGAAATGGACATTTAGCTGACACCTGGTTTAGGCTGAGAATGAGATCTTTGGGGGCCTGAAGGCATGACTATGCTCGTTAAATCTTTTTTGCTCTCTGGAGACCAGTTGTAGTAGTAGACATCCCAGTAGGTGCCTATTGTAGAACTGGGTCTTTAAAGATGTCATTAAACTTTCCAGATACCACTAAAGTCTTCTACAGAGAGCCAGTTAAATAGTACCCCCGATGGTACTGCAGGGTTTTCTTTGGTCATGTACCAAGGAGAGGGATGGTATGTCCTGGGGTTTGCTTCAGCAATGTAACATTCCAACTGTATTTGGCACAGGGGACATCAGCAGAAATTGCACTGAAGATGGCTGGTCTGAACCTTTTCCTCATTATTATGACGCCTGTGGCTTTGATGAAAATGAAACAGAGTCCGATAACCAGGTGGGAATTAATCTTATAATTAAGAACAAATGAAGGGGGGGAGCAGCAGGCTACTTTTTGTCCACCCTCTGGTCATGTTCTGGTTTGATGGTGATTAGAATGAAACAATCGGATAATTACGGGTATAAAAATGTGAGATGCAAGATTTAAATCCTTCCTAGCCCTGTACTGAATACTTCCAGAATATGAGTGTTTACTGTTGATACAGCTTGTAACTTCTAGAAGCATGGGTTAGCCACCAATTCTTCCCCTATTGACTAAAGGTGAAGCCAACTTCTTCCCTTAGCCAACTACTTTTTTTTTTTCTACAGATACATGCATAGTGGTCAAAGAAAAGTAGACAGCCTTTGCTAGCTCACTGACAAATAAGCTTCACGATATACAGACCCCGGGGCATGCCAGACATAGAGCAATGTTCTAATATACAGTGAGATCTCAGGGGAACAAAGAGGAGAAAATAACCAGGCTGTTCAAGAAACAGATCCTGCATATGGTTCCCCCTGCACGTTGACAGGGTAAAGAAGATGTGACCATAGATGTACCGTTTAACCATGTGCTGTTTGCCTCCCAAGGATTACTACTATCTATCTGTGAAGGCTCTGTACACGGTGGGATACAGCACTTCTCTCGTTTCCCTCACCACTGCCATGGTTATCCTGTGTCGTTTCAGGTGAGTCAGGACATGAGCGGTGAGCTGTTCAGTCACTGGAGGAATGAAACTGGAGCTCATCTGCCCAAAACAATGTTTAAGCTTTTATCTCACCAGATGTAGAATAAGAGGGAGACAACCCTTTAATAAAGATCTTTCCCCAGTTTGGACACACTCCAGTAGTCACATTTTGGAAGACTGTAAATGCAACTGCAAGAGCTGTGGGTCTATTTTATGCAACTGCAGAAGCTGCATTGGACTGGGTCTATTTTATGCTACCCTGCATGATTTTACAGGAAAATCTCCAAATCCTCCTCTTGATCAGGTTTAGGGTCAGTACTGCCCACACTGCTGGCTTTCAGATGTTGCTATTCTTAGCACCATGTGTGCAGATAGTGCTATTTCCACGAAAGAAAAGTATTCTTTTTTTTTTTTCCTCTTATTTTCCTCTCCCTTGCTCTTTCCTCTCTAGGAAGCTTCACTGCACTCGAAATTTTATCCACATGAACCTCTTTGTTTCATTTATCCTACGTGCAATATCTGTATTCATTAAAGATGGGGTTCTTTATGCTGAACAGGATGGCAACCACTGTTTTATCTCAACGGTAAGTAAAACCAAGGCCAAAGCCTTTTCATTTCGTCTTTTTTTCAGCATGAGATAACAAAAAATAGTGAGATAGGCAGCAGTCACTTGAGTATCATAGGCTAAGAAGCTGTTGAGAGAGAAAGTGGTAAACTTCCCTCCAGGTTCACAGCAAAACTGTGGATGTTATCGTCTCATGATGTCATCAGTGTCCAGCAGCCTGTCCTTCAGGATAAACTTACAGGTTTTGGTTTCTGACTCTGCTCAGGCTGTTTTTCACTTTCACAGATCTGCATAATGATCGGTGGGATCAGAGTAGACACAAGGAATTTCCTTCATCTGAAGGTGTGTTTTTTCTCTAGAGCCTTATTTGTTCTGGATGTCCAGCAGGGTCATGTGTAAACAGGGTAACCATTCAGACACAGGCCCTAGTGACTGATGGTCACACTCCCAAAAAATCATTAGTATTAGCCACATGTTTGTCTCTAAAGTTCATCGTTTCATGGAAAGCGGTCTCTCACAGATGCACTTAGCTATATATTACACATAAATCCCAGTTCCTTTCACATTTAAGGCTAGTATTTGATTTGATAAATCAGCTCACTGAGTGTAATTATGATGGAATTACAGTCAGTTCCCAAACTGAGATCTCCTTTATCCATCCAGTTATGAGCTAAATTCCCTATGAGTCACTTCCACAAGGAAAGTGCAGCTGTGTAGTTTCTTAGTCAGCCTTTTCTTTGTCATTGAAACAAGTTTTTGCTTTTAATTCTTCTCCACGATAAAGCCGAAATCATGTTAGATCTGTAGTTTGTTCATACCGCTCTTCTAACAGTGGCATCTGCCTCTTTGTTTTGAAACACTTGAAGCATAAACCGCGTTAAAATCAGCCATTTAATGACCAGATCTTCAGACAACGTAAACTGGTAGAGCTTCCATGAAGAAACTCAAGTGCTGATGGTTTAAAAAATTTGGTCATAGATTTGTCCCAGCGGATGGAGTGCAATTGGAAACCTGTCAAAGTTGTCAGGTTCCCACCGCCCCAGGCAGGACCTTCCAGGTTACACACTGATTCTGTTCTGATGTGTTCAGAAGTCCTGGTTTTGTTGGACTAATGATGTCTCACTGGGATACAACACTGGAAAGACAAGTGTGTCCTGCTCTCCCAGAGTCATGATAGAGCTCAGGTCCCACCTAAGGTTTTTGGAGTTTGTTTTTTTCTTCCTTTTTTCTTTTGCCTGCTCCTTTTCCTCTCACTAAATGAAGGAAAGCTTCTATCATTTTTTACAGTAAATCACTCTGCTTTCTTTCTTTACACTAACGCTTACTTTGATTTTCTATCCCTGTGAGTGTGACAACACCCGCAGATGGCAAGGAAGTACAATTCTCAGCTGCACGCAGGAGGGTGCATCTTTTCTGATCCCACTCTCAGGGCTTTCTAAAATCATCCTGCCATTTCACATCCTTCCTTAGGTTTCTCAGTACACAACTGGATTCTTTTCTTCTCTGCACTTAATGCCTGGAAGGGGGCTTACATCTAGCAATTATCGTTCATTGACGATGTGAACTCCCACTAAAGCAAGATGTTCTCAAGCTGTCTGTAGATGCTTGTCAACGACCTCCCACCAGTAAAATTGGCTACCTGCCCTTTCATGCTTCAGTCTCTAAGTGGCACCTCACATTCTTCTCATGCTTTTAAAACTTTACTTTTAAAAGTCTGTAATACTACTCCCATCTGTGTTCCTTCCCACTAAGAGATCTGGAGAGGTTGAAAGCATTTTCTCTATCTGTTAGGTGGAAACAACATGGAAATAACTTTGTTTTTCTTGATTCTCTGCAGGTGGAATGCAAAGCAGTGATGGTGTTTTTTCACTACTGTGTCATGTCCAACTACTTCTGGCTTTTCATTGAGGGATTGTACCTTTTCACTTTATTGGTAGAAACCTTTTTCCCAGAGAGAAGATATTTCTACTGGTACACTATTATTGGCTGGGGTACGTGACTTGTCTTGTCTAAAACATGTCTCAGTGTGCAAGATGACTACACAAACTACGTAATATTTCCACATACAGTTTCAAAGTATAGTTTTAGTCTTTGCATAGGAGTACCACTGCAGACTGAACCATGTTGTGATTTTTTGTCAGAGTTGAACTGAAACCTGGAGGATACCACATCTCTTGCAGAGATGTACTCCACAACTGAGAATTGCCTTCTATAAGATATGATCTTAATGCCAAGTTCTTCAGCTTAATCAAATCTGCAGTGCTAAGTCCAGTCCATTTTCTAAGACATCATTTATGCCTTTCTTTCGGATAGGAGATAAACTGAAAACATATCCAAAGGGTATCTGCATATTCTTATCATACTTAGTTGAGAAATGGAAACCTGCAACAGGAAGAAACAAGATTTGTTTCAGAAAGGCCAGTTGTATAATGATAACCTGTGTAATTATTTTTCATGTTGGCCTTCAGGAGATAAGTTGATTCCCGCAATACGTTAATTCAAGTAGTTCTTTGCGGATGTTTTTGTGCAGGAATCAGATGCTGAATGCAGAAGAATACATTAATTTAAAATGTACTCTAAGAAGGTTAAGCTCTTTTTTTTTTTTTTACTTAAACTTTTTATTTAAACAAACATATTTATGAAATAATCTGGAAATAATCCTGTATATTTATGTGTAAAGTCTACATACAAACTATATATCTTAAACTACTCTCCTTTGAAAAAAACATCCTCATGAAACCTGAAACATCAAGTAATCCACAGCTGGTTTTGTTTTTTCCCTCCCGAGGCAGCTGTATACACATAAAAAATCTCATCTCCTGGCAGACTCCCAACAATAGGAGCAAAGGTATAGAGAAGAAAGAAGAAACGATCAGAAATAACCTATAACATTTAAGGGTTTTTGGAAAAGGATGCCATTGGAAAAGTCTATTGGAAAAGAAGCTATTGGAAAAGGATGTTCTATCCACATATGTATAATCACATTATAGCTGAGATATGACTCTTTTCAAAGGGAACTTGGGGTTTATGTACATGAAAATGTGACCATTATGAAAGAAAACAATGCATAAATCTTTGCAATCTGAACATAAATCAGAGGCTGCTTTCCTTTAATGAAGTTTTCACGAATTTCTTATCTGTAGGTTCATCTGAATGTGAGAATATTGCAATTCAGTGTATTAACTGGATATTATTTTTTTTAAAATCAGTCTCTGTAATGAAAGAACTGCCCAGATGGATTGATTCTGCAATGCAGCCTCAGAACATTTGGTCTTGAGTTGAATACCGTAAATAAGATCTAGTTGTTCGGTATCAGTAATATCCATTGATAACATTAAAAGAATCTCCAAATGTGGATGGTTTTCTTTTGTTCTTTGGTGTGTTTTGGTTTTGGTTTTGTTTTTTTAAATACAATATTTTCTCAAGTCCTGCATATTTCAACTTGAAGAACAATTCCCCTGACCTGGTAGGAGCAATTGGCACTTTGCAAAACCAGAAGAGCTTCCAGACTCTGACTGCAAATCGTGTCGCACAAAAAGCAACCCCTCAGCTCAGAGCCAGTGGGGAGGGAGTTGCATCGAAGCAGCCATAAGCAAGAGCTCAGCATTTTGCAGCATCTGGATGTTTATCTGTTCCTTAAAATGTGCTGAGCACGTCAGTGTGCTCATTTGATTGATGAGAACTACATATGGCTGTGTCGATCCAAACAATTTTTTCCTCTTAAGTATGCAATATGCTGGTAAGTTCTTCGGATCGACTGCTGTCTTCCTGAGGTCTCTCCTAATGCCTCCCTCTTACTCAGGCAGAGGCACGGTCAGCAAGACTAGCTCTCTTCTCAGCCTTTGGGGCTCATCTGTTTTCTAATGTTACTCAGAAGCTGAAAAGAAGGTGATGAAGATATACATATCTATTGATGTAAAGAAAAGTAATGTGAGTGTATGTTTATTCTTTTAGCAGATCGTTCAAACCCCAAGCTGATCTGCAACGTCTTTTTTTAATGACACATTTAGTCTAATTCTGCCTTTCTGCCCATGTTTCAGACTTGGAACTCTATTCATATCATCAAACTTTATATAGTGCAAACCAGTGCAAACTAGATAGCACTCATGTTCAATATTTTAAGATTATTTTTATTATTGTGCATCTGTTAAGTGCACAAAGATCTCAATGTTTTCTACATATTCTCATGTGAGGAAAGCAGACTCCAATGTAAATTAAATATGCATGATTTCTTCTCTCCAAAGCCTGTCATTTTGCTTCTTTTTATCATTTTCCTTTCAAATATTTCTGTGTGTGCTTTTTTAAAGGAGGGCGGCTTCATCAGTCATCTAGGTCTAACAGGGATATTTTTATTTCTGTTAGCAGGAATATGAGATTTGACAGAGACTCACTTAAGTGGAGTCAGTCAAATGACTAATTAATGTGACATCAACACAGCCTTGCAAAATGTATGAAACATAATTGTTCCTGTCAACTTGCGACAGTCTCGTTCACTGCTGCAAGCCGGGGTTATAAAGGTCCTTGTTTTGTTTGCTTTTTAGCACTTTATCATTCCGGTGGTGCCTGAATAGATGTAGGCAGTTTCCTAGTCAAAGATTTTATCTGCCATAAAATGTAGAACCATCTTACCCAGAGTTGTCTTGCAAGACTGTTTCAGTGTCTTCAGAAAGGAAAATAAATCCAGGCTTCTCTGCGGATTCTTACTGTTTTGATTTAATTTGTATTTTACATGCATTTTTTTTAAAGAGTAAAGAAAAAGAGTCTGAAATAGAAATTAAATTCTTGCTCTCAATATTCTCATTTAGTTGGGATTTTTTAATGAAAAAATTAAATATGCCTATGAGTAAAGGAAAACTATCCTTTCCTGATTTGTTTTGGTTGAATAAGTAAAGAAAAATCAGTTATTTACACAATAACAGAGTAAACACAATATATGCAAATCATTTACAGCAAAGCCACATAAGAATACAAAGAATACAATAATGCCATTACAGCTCAACTTCTGCCACTCTGCAATTATTGCATAATTACAGTAGGTCTAGACACGGAAGCTGATGTCACTGCTTTTATTTTGTACAGGCTGTCTTTTACTGTTTATGAAACAAGGTGCAGTACAGCAACTTTAAGCAATAATGACCTGAAAAAACATCATTCCTTCCTCTTATCAGTTTTGCTTCTGCAATCCCACCAAGACTAACCCATCCTCTGACTGAGATAGATGTTTCTAGAGCTCTGAATTAATGTAATGAATTGCATTGTTTCGTGCACAAGCGCTATTAGGACACAAAACCTTAGTGGAGAGGATGCCAAAAGTGCTCGTTGCTGAGCACGACATGTGTCTAGACTGCTAATGATATCACCATTTTTATTTTCTGCAGGTACTCCAACAATTTGTGTCACTGTCTGGGCAGTGCTAAGACTTCACTTTGACGATACTGGGTAGGTATCATTGCGTGAGAAATCATTTCACGTGCATTCAGCATGATGGCAAGGATGGAACAGAAATCTAGTGATCAGAGGACACAACTAATTTCTTCCATTTCTGACATGGATTTGTGTATGCAGTAGTTTAGGTCCAGTGCTCGACCTAGAGTACTTTCCTGTTCAGCTACATGGATAACCATCGTTCGATGGTTAAGTCCCTGTTGCACTGGTGGATTCACAAAAGATGTATGCATGTAAAGAAGATGTAAACCTGCAGCTGACCCAGTGGCCCTCCATTCCCTGCTCAGTTAAATTAATGGAGACAAGGACATGGTTTACCCCATCTTAAAAGAGCTGTCAGGTGAATTACACCTGTGATTATCTTCTCTCCATCTGATTGTGAGAGAAAGGTGAAGAGCCCAGCTGTAGAAATCATTGCAGGTACCTCTGATGTGATGAAGGAAATCTGCACAAGGAGCTGCTGAGCTTTGATTAACAAAGGCAATTAGAAGCTTAGCTTCCCCTTGGAGAGTTTTTTCCCTACAAATCTAGTGGGGGAGGTAAGTAGAGGTAAGACAGAAATCAACATCTTGTCTTCTCTGGGAAAAAAAATAGAGGAAATGGGGTAGTTTCAGAAAGAATTCCAGTGAGTAAATTCCACTCAAATGGTCTCTTTCGATAGGGAAAAATCCTGCGAATATCTTTTCTAAAGGGCCAGAAGGAAAGGGTGCTCCCAGAGATCGTCCTGCACGTCTCAGTAGTCAGTAGATTGACCGGTCTGATAGAGCAGCAGACATAGCTGGTAGGAATGGACATGCAATGTTTTTTCATGACAGCTATATTTGAAATTGTTAAAATGTTAGGAAAAATGCTGTGAGTGAGGGATACTGAATAAAATTTGGAAAGTCTAGCAGTGGTTCTTTGAAAACTTCGGTCTAAGCGAAAGGCGCTATTGTGTACTCAAGTCCCATTTCCAAGAAACTTAGGCTTAGGTTTTAATTTTGCCTAGAGATACTTGGACGCAAAGTTTGCTCAAGACTCATTGTTTTGTCAGGTTTTCTTCATCCTTGTTCTTTCGTGCTCTGTTTGGGAAGAACATAAAGCCCTTCCTCCACTGGGGATGCCAGTGCTTTGACCTAATGTTCTATTTTGATATTAAGACAAATTAAATCATTTATTTCCATGCAAAAACAAGCCAGAAATCCCTGTTGTGTTGTTATTATGATTACAACACTGGTCCTAAATACATTAATTTCTCTTAGAAGTCCAAACAGTCCTTGCATTTTGTGGGTAGGGGGAATGTCTTGCAGAAAGAAAAAGAAATAAAAAAGACCAAAAACCTTTCCTTTCTTTTAGTTAGAGAAGCTGTTTAATATGCAACACATTTAGACAGACTCTAGCTGAGCGTCTCAGTGGTGACTTTTTAAAAATCAGCAAGCATTGTTCTGGGGGTGGGGGAGAAGCCAGTACGAGCCTTAAAACTTTGCAGCAATTACTGAACTGGGAAACCAGGGTCGCAAAGGCATGGACTGAAATACAGACTTTGAGCCTGAGTCTCCTCCCGCTTGCTCCTTATTAAGCTGGCAGAGCTCCCATGGCTTCAGCTCCTGATTCACATCACTGTCAGTGACAGGTTTTGTGGGGATAAAGGCAACTGTCTGTTTATCCAGAGCCGTGCTACTGAATTAGATGGAGTTATTCCAGATGTACACCAGAGATGTAGCAGAGATCGGACTCTGGCTTTTTCAAATGGAAATCACATCCCTCCCCCAGCCCACTGGCTCGCTTCCCTTCATCCATCCTGAAAAAGAGTCCTGTGTGTCTGACTTCCACTGTAGCAATGCATTTGAAAGAAATTAAGGAGCCTGTTTACGTAGCACAGCTTTTTGCCTGGTATTACAGACTGTTCTGTTGCGCGTTGCTTTTTTTTTTTTTTCCTTCTGGTCATGTTCGTCTGAGGAGAAGGTGACGTTTCTTCCACCACATCCATCCTATAGATGTCACAGGGACTGGAACAAAAAAGTCCTTGAAAAAACCTTTGTGTGAGCTTGATCTGATTCATTGTTGATGTCTACAAGGTAGACATTGGCAACTGAGCTTGCTGGGGACACATCCTGTGAAAGAAGAGGAGTAAGTCTAAGAAGAGTAGGGGATGATATATCACCCCAGGGTACACATTTAAAATACACAGCGCTGGGGAAAAAACCCAAACAACAACCTCCAAGTGTCTATTTGTCCCAGCTGGAGTCCTGGATAATTAGCTGGACTGTAGATGTCTTCAATATAGATGGCTGAAACTAGAGCAGGTAGATTCCATCCCTTGTAATTTCTCATTTCTACACAGACAAATTGCCATACATTGCCAAACAGTGCCTATTTGTGAAGCCATATTAATATTAGAATTTGCCCAGATGCTTCCAGCCTTGGTCAACTCACTAAAGAATTTCAGGGAAGATTTAATATGCACCTTACAGAGGTTGAGGTCTGCAAATAGAGGGAAATTTTCACAAGAGGGTGTCTAATTCATAAATGCGTACAAAGGATTAAAAAGATAATTGCTGATTTTTAGGTGCTTTTGTTTTGTGGCATACAATTGTTCACATCTGAAGAGAGGCTGATTTCCAAACTGTCAGTGAGAAGCAGTTTCCTCTGAACATTTGTTGCTTCTTAAGGTATTTTAAGGTGGGCATCCAAAGTGAGGTAACTCTGAAGTGTTATTTTTGCAGTTGAAAATTTCAGCCATCAGTCCCATAGATTTTGAGGGATTTGAAGTTTCTAAGCTTTGTAGACAGAAGCAAAATTGTAATTTCGTGCAAATTTGACATCCCATCTTTAATTTTCTCTCTTCTCAGCAGCTCTCCCACACACATCCTTATTGCTGGATTTATGGGAATGCAGTAAAATATTGTTCAACTGAAAATATAAGTTCAATTGAAATTTCTAAACCAGACATCATCCAGGTGCTTAGGATTTCTCTCATATGCACTTTGTTGATGAAATTTTAGCTCTGACTCCTCACACTTGCACATGTACATAGTTTTGTTTAAAGGTTTTCACTGTTCCCCCAGATGCAACCAGACTACCATTTAAAAGACACAGAAGTTGCATTAAGCTTTCACAGAATCAGCAGTGTTTTATTTCTCTATGTTCTGTCAAATCATTTCTTGGCATCTGACAAATGCACCATGACAACCACTGCTGGGACTTTTGGCTGTTGTCCCAGTGGGAGGGAAACCCTCCTTGTCAGAACTTCAGGTACAAAGTAGATATTTTTCTACGATTTTATGTTTTCCAGAGGGAAGCATGAAGGGAAGAAAGCAGAGACAAATAAAAGACATTTTTTTCAACTGACAATCAAATTCTGAATGACTAAAAATAGTGTAGCAGGGGTGGAAATATTTATTTTCGTTATTATTGTTTTCCTAGCTTTGAAAATAGGAGTTAAAGTTAAAAGCCCATACGTATATGGGTCCTGTAATTAGCTTTCTCTACAAATGCATGTCCAAATGAATCTATATGGAATAAACTTCAGGAGAATCCTTTGGTGAATCTGGAGGAAGATTTTAAATGCTGAGGTAGAAATGTCACAACTCCCCACAACTTAAAAAAGGAGCTGACCCCAACTGTTCTCCAATACTTGAACCCTCTTAGATGAATCCTTGCTTCTTGGTAGGACTGGCAACCCAATTTCTGCAAAACCATTCCTATGTGTAAATACAACCAGTCTCTAGCACATCCTGATGTACTAGACGTGTGTAAGAATCCTCATCTCAGGGTCAGGAACTGACATTCATATCTGTTTAGCCTGGAAAAGTAACTGAGACATCAAACTTTGGAATAACCATCTCTTACCCTTTGAGGTATCCCAGTCTTTTTTTCCCTTCTATTGAGATGTTTACATAAAGGGACAGTTTTACAGTTGTACTGTCTGTAGGTTCAGAAACACACATAAAGACATTTTCCAAACTGGCCAAACTGTTTAGTGAGAGGTACCATTGAAATTGCCACAAAAATACTTGTTTTACTTTCAGATAAGTCAGGTAAAGGCTGTAAAAGAAAGTTGCAACAGGGACAGACTGAAGAACTAAAACCTTTGAACCTAAATAAAATAATTTACCTGCAAGACCAATCTCCCAGTCTCTGGTCCCTTAAAAGTTGTTGTAAGTTTATTAACTTCCTTGTTTCTTTCTTTTTCCTTCTCCTTCTCCACCCCATTCGTTCATTAACAACTGCAGCTGTTGGGACATGAATGACAACACTGCTTTGTGGTGGGTGATCAAGGGTCCTGTGGTTGGATCAATTATGGTAAGTAGCACTTGGAGGAGGTTCTTCCTCAGCATTTCTGAGAGCAAATAACCGATGCAAATAGCTTCAAATGGCTTTACAAACCATGCTGCATCAGCTGTTCTGGACTATTGGGCAGCTTGCCTGAATGTCCGCCGTTTGCCATCCACAAGGCTAAGTAATTCCATTGTTATAAAGAAGGTTTAGTACAAGTTAAATGATGGTATGCTGCCTGTAAGAAAAGACTACGTATATAAGGGTTGTTCAGTTGCTTAAACACAGATACCAAGTGCCATAAGTAGGACCCTAGAGGGTATGGATCGTTTGCCTGGTTCTGGCAGATATTACATAGGATGTATGGGAATCCTGTGCCATTTGGGGTGACAGCTGAAGGCCAAGTGGGACAACTCAGGATAACTAAAACAATACTGGATGTCAGTGACTACTAAACTTGACTATGTCTGTTGAATGGAATTCATTTCACAGCGACATTTGTTTACCTAATATTAGCTTTATAACAGTATTTAGACATAGTGCAAGATGCTCAATTGTCAACAAGGTACCTTAGCTCCCTTTAGTTGATGGAGGTTTTGGGTTTCACTCAAATGATGATAGATACCTGTGACTGGAGAACCTCAGAAGTATCCTGTTTGGGCTCCAGCAGCTGCCCTAAAAGAATATAGGAATTTTAAAATGATGTTGAGCTGCTTCAGTTAGGAAATTAAACTGACCACCTAGACAACATGATTAGTAGCACCTGAAAAGCTGTTTGGCTTACCACGTGTGGGTGACTAATTTGGGGCATGCTAAGTTGCTCTTCGTACTCCAGTGACAGCATTGGCCGGGTCTTCATCGCTTGCTGTGGGAATTTAGACATCCAGCTCACAGGTAGCTGTCTACACGTGGGTGGTGTCATCGGGTTTGGGGCTTCTTTTAAGGATTTGGACAGCTGTCTAAAGTAACTTTCAGACGCATTAAAGGTAATTCAGATAATGACACTGAATGGTATCCAGAAGGTGAGGTTGTAGTGGGGTCTGGGTTTTTTTGTGATACCGATGTATGTGAATTGCCATGCTTTACAGACATATTCTATGAAGGATCACATTCTGGCTAGGGGAATCAGTTATATTTGGCTTCTACTGAAGGCATTAAAGATTCAAGCAACTAGCAAGGGATGATTGGGCATTTCCACTTATTTTTAGTCCCCAGATCAGGCAGAAAATTTTTCTGAAAGAGCTGCTCACACCTAGTTTAATTTTTTTGGTCTCCTTACAGGAGTAAAAGGTTGCGTAAGGGACTAACTTAAATTTCCCACTGTTTTCTTCCAGTGCTAAGAAGCTATGGAGAGGTGATAGCCAACTATGAAGCTAAAGCATTGAAATAAACTGATTTTATGAATCTCCAATTGATAAAACAGCAAAACAAAAATTTAAACTATATCTGTAATCACATGATCCTATGAAAGATGCCCAGGAGGACATAAAAGAATTAAAGATGAACATTAACACACATTCCAACCCCCTCACACACACACCTCCTCTCTCAGAAACCTTAGAGGTCATCTCATCTTGGGCCAGATTCAGCTGAGCAGAGGGAAAGTGACACAACCTGGGATTTCCAGGAAAGGCGAGAGACCAAATTGTGACTGATGGATACCGCTAAACTGAGAAATGCACTAGTTCAGAGAGTGAGAGTTAAAGATGCTTTTACTGTTGAGATATTTGCTATGTGGTTTTGATGTGCAGGGATCTTTCTTTTTTATTCTTTGCACTGGTTGATAATGAAAAATGTTGAAACCTTTTCACTTCTGTTTGTCTTATCTGGCTCTTGGGACTGAAGAAATTCTACCTTACTTTAGCTGTTGCAAGGGAGGTATTTTTGCGTGCAAAAGAGCTGATAAGACCCTTATAAATTTATCTCATTACTCCTGACCCTGTAAAACTTCTAGTCTGCATTTTGGAGAAGAATAAGGCTATGGAGCCAGCAAGTCACTGGAAAAATCTCATTCTTATACTTGAAAAAACAGATCATTGGCACTTATTTTTCCTTTCTTTTTCCTCTAGATAAACTTTGTGCTTTTTATTGGCATAATTGTGATACTTGTGCAGAAACTCCAGTCACCTGATATTGGGGGCAATGAATCCAGCATTTACTTGTAAGTACAAAAAAAAAACAGTAATCAATTTAGATTTCTAACATACACATAGGAAAAAAGACAAAGTCAAAAACATGCCTCAGCTGAAGCAATTTGATTTTCAAAAAGAGTAACAGGATCTATTAAATTTATTTGGTTGATTTTGTCTTTTTTTTTTTTTTTTTTTTTTTTTTTTTTTAATCCAAAAGCCACTAAAGGGCATTCTAATGCCAGCCTTCACCTTTCTTTAAATGGCCTGGTAAAAAAAAAAAACCATAAATACAGGATTAAAAAAAACCACAAACGCCCAAACTTCTTTACAGGTCAGTTATCTGGAAATCAACATACTGACCAGGCATAAATATTATTGTTCTCATGGGACAGTCTGCTGTGCTTCATACGTTCCAGGGATTGAAAGCAATGAGATTTGAGGAAAAGATTTCGTTAACTTTGGACTGAATTTTAGTTTAGGAAGATACCCTGAAGTTGCTCATGTTCATGTTTCTGGTAAACTTGAATGCATCCATCTTAAGCCAAACAATTCCCCCACACATCTAGAATTGCCTAAAAATGCACAACGAATCCTAAAATTTTCTTTTAGAAGTTTTAAAACTTCGTTTGTGAATTACATTTTTTTAAAGCCAACATCCTTTTTGTTAGTTTCTGCTTCACTAGAATATAGAAACTGGCCATTTGAGATGGTCGTCATTCCCACTTTAAGTGCACGCAGTCATTCTCCATATAAAAACTATACAACCATATTGAATAACTACGATACGTGGCAGCACATTTGGTGTTTTCTTGGCTTTTCAGCCTGAACCCCACTCACATTTGCTTTGCAATTTTTTAGTGAGCTCTAGTGATCTCTAGCACTCATAAACATGGTAAGATTTTTTGATTTAGTACTGGATTACTGGTGAAAAAAGACAAGTCATACAAACCTTAAATAAAAATAAAAGATGTCAAGGTAAAGTAGGAGATCCTTATTTTGTATTAATTTTTAAAAATTATCCAGTGATCAGGTTCACCTTAAGTAGCCACACTCATAGTATAACAATGTTATCATCTAAATGAAAATTTCAGGGAAAATTATATCCTCCAGCTGTATATTTATCTTCCCTTCTTTCCTAGTGTCTTGTTTACATCTACATGAAATGATGATTTTATGCTTTTTCATCCCTATAGTCAGACATTCGCTTACTGAAAGTACTGCCCTTGAAGTTTGCTCTAAACTGTGCTTCCACAGACAAAAATAATGCTTTAAATTCATTCTGCAGGTGGATGTATCTCAGAATTAAAACTCAGGAGAAAGTGTAGTGAATAAGTTAACTGTATGCATGGTTTGCCTAAGGCTTGCATGAAGTCTTCCCATGTATGTTCTGCTGGGAAGTCGTCCACCGAATCTTAGATTGCAATTAGCACCCAAGACGTGCAGAGCTAGTTCTGATTATGACCTGCTAAGCGCATGTTTGGTGTCTGCTGCACATCTCTCACATATGAAGCAAAGCATGCCATAGACTCAGTGGTTTAACTAGATTACAAAGCATCCTTGTCATTTTTGATCAATATGGTGACTGGGTTTTACTGATATTTTTCCTATGTGTATAGTTAGCCACCAAAATCAAGAGAAGACATCATATTTTCTGTTCCATTCGCTGCCATTATTTTTCATATTTTTTTGCAACTTTATAAATGGATGTGTATAAATTGATCTTGCATTTATGTATGTGTTATGAAGTGGAGTGTTGTTTATCCAAACAGATTCAACAACAGAAAAGCCACACAAAAATGGTAAAAAGAAATTAAATTAGTAAGTCTATAGATATACACCAGACATACTCAATATTTGTGCACACATATCCTGTAAAAAGAGAGCTGTTGTAATGAAGGAAAAAGATCACAGTATGGTTATGTCACCATATTGAAATCTCTGTGACATTTAGACTATGGTCCATATGAAGCATTTTCCATGTCCTATTTTGCTGTTTCAAACTGTTAAATGTCATCCCATTAGACCAAATTCACCATCCGGATCTTTATTCCACAACATATTTAAGTACTTTGCCTTTGGTACATGAGACAGATCAGTTGTGGCTGAGGAAGGATGTTCAGCCAGTTTCTGAAAGTAGTATCACATTGTAGCTGCAGCAGCGATTGAGATCTATTCTAGTATCGGTCTTCCACTGTTTGGAATAACCCATTAGCTGGAACTTCCATCATCAAAAAAAGCAAATAAAGGACCCTACAAAAACTTGATTATTGACTTTGAGTAGGATTAATTTTCTTCTTATGTGTATGGTACCTGTTTATGTTCAGGCCCTTTTAATGATTGTTTTTGTTACGAAAATCAACCTCCAGTTTTATTTTATAGACGCTACGGTCATGGTTCTGCAAAACACTTAAGACTGTATTTGACTTTAAAGCCTTGGGGATGTGCTTAAATTCAAAGATTAATTATGTATTGTTAACACTGTGCATTTATTATTAAAAATTCCCATTACTGAAGTTAGCTGCAAGCTATGACAGGAACACAACAGAAGAGTGTCTACTGGGGAACTAATGCTTAATAAATACAGTGTAGGCACTAGAGAATGTAAGACTTGCTTTAAAAATGTCAAACAATAATTTGTAGAATTTGCAGCACAATAGCGAGAGCTTTACTCTCATGAGAAATCAGACTTTCTCTCTAAAAAACCCTGATGATCATTACAGGCAATAGCCTTTGACTTTAGACTGAGAAAAACTTGGAAACATAGCTAATTCCTAACAGTTTTGTGCAGCAGCCAAATGCTTTAGTGATTATAAACTTCCATTTTATCAACTTGTCTGTTCAGTCATTCATTACCAGTCTCATGTCTAATCGACCTTCACACATTTTGTTCCCCCTCAAAGCTGCCTGCATGCTCCTGATCCCATTTCAGACTGAACGGCTCAAAATGCATCAGATTCTGAGAGAACAGTAACCCCATCTTTCTTTTACTAATGTTTTAGATAGAAATTCCTCCTTATGGCTGAAACGATTGAGGGCTAGCTTCATCAAAAATATCTAAGCAGTGGAGGTAGGAATTAAAAAGGAAAAAGAAGTCACTCTTTCTAATTTTTATTTTAACTATGTGATTCTTTTTCATTTCTTTTGAGAACCTTAAGCAGCTTTCATACTTCCTCCCAATAGTCATCATAAACATTATTTACTTTTTAGAGTCAGGAGAGAACTGCCAAAGGCATAAAACCCCCCATAACTCTGTTTCTTGAACTATGTCCTGGTTTCACTTAATCTTGTGTCAATCCTGAGTAATTCCACCAAATTAAGCATCAAACCAAAGCAAGATATGTAATGCAAATGCCATAGATTTTTATCTGAGTGAGAAGTTCTGAGATCCTCAGGTGCTGGGGAAGCATAAAGTGACCTTGATTGTATGCCTAGTGTACTTAAAACAACTATCTGCATAGGTCAGATAGGTTTTCTGCCCCAACTGGTGAATGAATTGCATAAACAGTGGTAATGTGCCGTGGTCATGGACATGACATACTTAATCCTATAGTACAAATGATGGTGTCTTGTATTTGTACCTCTATATTCCATCCAGTTAGGTTTTACTTAACGTGCTTCCAAACAGAAAGCACTGTCTGATTCTTAGCAGTGTCCAATGGCACAGCTGGCAAATATTTTGAAGAAGCAATAGTTTATTTAGGGACATTGTTACACCATATGCTGAAAGCCAGGTAGCACCACAACCGAAGCCCATGACTCCAATGTGCACTCACAGTTCTGGGGACTGGAAACACATATTCACAACCCTACTATGGCTGGTTCCGCACACAGCGTGTCACATCAGACCCACATTATTTGCGTGGGTTTTCATACATTCCTTGTCTGGAATTTTAGGAAACAGATAATAAATTGATCTGGCAAGGCTTCACTGTTTTTCCTGTGAGAAATCCAGCCAGTAGTGTCTAAAATAGTATGTCAAAATCTGCTTTTGGGCACCCCAGTTTTGGTCAAGTTGTTGTAAAGAGAGTAGGTTCACCGCCCCGAAAAGCCATATTCCTATAGATATGCCTACACAAAGCTTAAATCCATGCTATTATTTTCATGAGCATTGTTGCATTGCTGAAAGATTCGTTATAGACAGAAGATCAAACAGTATCACTACCATAAACCACTGCAGTATTTAAGCAGATATGCATGATGATGTAGATGCATGCTGGAACAACCCTTAACATTGAAAAGGCCCACACATTTCCATCCAGTCTTTGCTTATTCATTCATTTTCAAGAATCAAACACATTTAACTGAAAAATCTTCTTTTTTTTTATTATTTTTTCCTGTTTATCATGGATAGTATAATTTGGGAGGGGGAAGGTTGTTTCTGCTTTTGCTTTAACAGATTCTTCATAAATTTTGTATCACATGTTGAAAACTCAATGAAAAGAAAATAAACCCCACATATATCTAGCTAATTCAGGTCTACGTCATTCCTCCAATTAGCATCTTGCTGGAAAGAAAGGAGAAACATGGCATATATCATAGGTAGGTATGATTTTACATATGGTGCAACCTCGAGGGTTAGGGCAGGAAAAGCCAAGTTGTAACACAAATGTTTTGGTAAACAACACTCCTCTACAGTTCACCTACAAAGTCACCGGACACTCGATGATTCATTCTGCTACCGCTTTGTGTTGCTGCAAGTGCTCAGACTGCCAGCATTAATAATTATTGTCAGGGTCTTCAAGCCAAAAATCTCATTTTTGACAAGAAAATGGCAGATGTTTGACGAATAGTATATTCTTTAGCATGGCACTTTAATTTCTTAACCTCGGGTACTGTCACAGCTGAGTGCTGCGCACTAACCCAGCAAGGAAAGGAACTTGTGTCCCTGGGCTGATCCTTTTCTATGACAAGAAAATACAGTGGAAAACACAGACAATGGTCATTTGGTGATCAGCAAGGACGTAGTTCTCAATTCTGAGAAATGCTAGGAGAGTAGATGTTTGTTACCTTGATTGACACTAATTCTTGATGGATTAATTTAATGCTCTAGAGAAAATGTTCTCATTCACAACTGGTATATTTTTATTTACATTATTATTTTGGGTGTTGGTCTGAGGGTTCTTTGGTTTCTGTTTTGGATTTTTCGGTGGAGAGGTTGGTATTAATTTGTGCAAAAACTTTTCAGGTAGGGATTGGAAAAAAAAATGAGTGAGTCTGTTAGGAATGTAAGGTCATGTAGGCTACAGAATCACAAACTGTAATTAGCGAGAATATAATCACACAGTGATTTATTTATTTTCAGATAAAGTAATTGGAAACCCTATTCTGCTTTGATTATCTATCTATAGATTTTCTGTGGTCTCAACTACTGTAAACCCAAGCAACACAGTATATTTAGTGTGTTCATAATGTTCCTGCAAGCTGTTATTCCCGTTGAACAGCCAAGGGTATGATGCCCAAAGTGGGCTACTCAAAATCCGCCCCAGTGCCTGATACAAGCAGAGGAACATGAACATACAACCTGGGTTGTCAAATCCAGCTTCCTAATCTAAACACTGTCCTTTCATCTGGTATTTATCTTTTATATTCTTACAGTGATGACGGGATCAGACCTAAATCTGTGTCCACCTTGAAAGTGGTTTTGTGGGCCACTTGCCAGAGGGATATTCCAGAAGAGCAAATCAATATTTCAAAAAGAAACTCCATCCATTTTCAATGATATACAAGAGCTTTACTGGAGCTTTGACAGGATCTGATTTTGAAATAGTTGATCGCAAGACTTATTTCTTGTGGTTACAAGATCATCTGTGATGAACGCAAGTTAAAAAGTGCTCTGCTTCTGTCATTGTGAAATCCTTAGAAGGTGGTTAGAGTGCAAATCCCTTGTGCCTTGGCCTGCACAGGTGACGTTTGCATGATGGAGCTAGCTCCTGTTATTTTCTATTTCGAAGTAGTAGTGAAAAATAGGATGACTTTGTCTTTAAACACTATCTGTGCACGTTGCTGTAAGGTGTTTTTATGGGCAATTTTATGGTTCCAATAGATATACAGACAGAGGAAAGGATACAACACTGATTTATGTTGTTGATGAGCTAGCTGGCTTTTTTGAAATCTGCCTAGGTTTCATGCTTAACAATTCTTAATAGGAAAAGAGTGTGTATTAAAAGAGAATCGTCTAATAGATGATCATTCTCCAGAAAGATCAAGGAGGCGTGCAGGTTAGAGAGCGAGAGAACAATTCTTTGATATATTCAACAGTGTGATTCTCTTTATAGAAATGTTCCTTCCATTTTTTAAAGAAGAAAAAATAATGCAAAGCTTGATGCGCTCTCACCAGTTCTATCAAAGGCTGGATTAGAATAATAGAATCATAGAATCATTCAGGTTGAAAAAGACCTTTTCCAAGCAGGTTTAGGCACAAAAAAAGGCTAAATAGTGTGTTATGAATTCCCATTGAAATGTTAGTAGCATAGATCTAGATACTTCAGATTTAAACATCTTTCAAAGCCAGTACCTAAAACAACATGTCTTGATTGCCATAACTGCTATGGAAAGCACTCATAACATCTGAAGGCTCAAGCCAGAGTGGTTCACATGAGTGTGTCTGAGCTTGTGTACCTGTGTAAATATAGATCTTTGCCTACACATGTACTGTCTGAAATACTATATCTATCCGAAATTGTTCAAGCATTGCTTTTTAAAAGACCACAAATATTTTAGCAGCGTGCACAATATAAAGCTTCTTTCTTCAATGTGAAACTGCCTACACTTAGCTAAATTCTCTGTAATATTATAACCTTTGCTACACAATCAAGTTTCCTGATCAGCAAAGAAGGTAACCTTCCTAAAGAAAGCCGGGTACAGACCTCAAATGTGTTTCTCAAGTCACTGCACTTCATCAAAATGAATAATCTAATTTTGAACTGTATTGATAAACTTCAGTTGTCATGGAGATCAGCAGAAGCGAGAACGTCCAGTGCCTAAGGCCATGAATCTTTATGAGTTACCCATGGATTTGGGTGCAGTGTTGTATCCTTTATCAGGGTAGCTTACTTACTAGGAAAGATAATGTGTTTGAGGGTTCAGATAATTTTTCAGAAACCTCAAATCGAGAGCTAACTTAGGAGACAGCAAATTAGACCATTCTGGCTGTTTTCCCTTTCCCTCCAGCACTGCTCATAGCTAAGCATGTTGTTTTGAATGCATTGTAAGGCTGGAAGGGATAAATCTTGAATTTTATTTGTCCCCAAATTAGTTTGCACCTTTTTTTCTTTGAATTGGTTACTTAGCGTAAAGATAAGCGTGGACTTGAAGCAACTGGTCATGCAGCAGTTGTTGCGAGACTGCAGACAATGGGGAATAATTCTGACATCTCTGATCTTGAACGTGCTTTCAATTTACATCAAAGCTTGATGCACACCAACATCCATGGTCTTCCATTTAATTTTTGCTACCATTCACATTTTTACTTCTACCATATGAGGACAAAAGAAGTTTAATTTCCCCTCAGTGTCTCTGCTTCTTCTTGCCATTGATTTCTTGTGTCTCACTCAGCATCTAGCATGCTTCACATCCAGTGGCTTTAGTTTTACATCTGAAGAATTATTAGGACATACTCCAAGCACGTACATAGTCATGAGAGCCTGAGGTATGGAAGGGACAAGAAAGGTGGTGCTGTGACAGTGCAGAAGGTTTTTTGATCTAGAAGGGCAAACTTCTCATAAGCCTCTTGTAACTAACACTGTGCATAAAAGAAACTGTGTGGTGCAAACTAGGTAAATGGTTAATTGCCCAGGAACAAATTCTCCTGCCTCCAAGAGGTGAAGTGCAGACCCAAAGGCCACCAGGTTACAACAGCTTAATATTGAATTAAGTCTCAATGCAGGCAGTTTAAACAAATGTACACTACCTCAAGATTGGACCAATCCGAAGTTGTGCGTATGGCTCACATCATAACCTTAGTACTTCATTTGCTGTGCACCTCTGTCATTACTGAGAGATTTCCAAACGTATATATTTCCAATGAAAACACTGGAGTTGGTCAGCTGATTAAATGTGTGCGAGCCCAGGCCTTTTCAACAAGGGCAGCACTCTCTTTTTTCATTAAGGAGGGTTATAGAGATGGGTTGAAACTTGGATTGCTGTCTGTAGGATTTTCATATAACGTGTAAGACAGGTGAGGCAAGACAACGTAACTGAAGCTTCAGAGCTGCAAATTGCATAAACTGTGCAGCTATACCGGTGCTGACCTCTGCCAGCTGACAGGACTAAGACCTGTCTATAGTACTTGAAAATCCACTCGTGGCAGACTGTGACAATAAATACTCGGCGGATTTTGCTCATTTGTTTGTTTTAAGGACACTGAGCTAGTCACATTCTCGGATATTTTACGTCTGGGTTTGGACAAGCATAGTCTTGATTTCAAACAGTAAACCTAAGTTCAAAAACATTTAAGAATCTCATTTAGTGTGGTACATTTTTCTCACTAAACATACCATACTATTGTCTTCTACACTACAGTTATATTACTGCACCTCCATCAGAATTATTCCATAATGCATGGCATTAGTGAGAATAATCTAGCTTGTTAAAATAGAATCACCAGAGTTAATACAGAGGAAGGATCAGGACATGTAGCCTTGAAGCTACAGTTCATTTAAAGACTGTTTTTGATGGAAGTATTCTGCTCTCTACTAGCAGCTTTCTTCTCTAGAGCACAACTAAATATTAAGCTTTATCTCTTCATTATTTGATCTCTGATGGTTTTCTCCATCCTTGTATGTCCACCCTATAGAAGTTAACAAAGCCAAGAATGAACAGTGTAGAAATGATTTTTGGCTCTCTTTGAACATTCTGTTCCATCTTTAAGCCTCAGTTCTGTGCAAAGGTCAAAATTATTGGGCAAAAGGTTCCAGTTCATACTCATATTTGTTAAACACTCATTTTCAGCCACAGCTATAGTCTGCAAGCAGTAATCTGGCTTCAGCCTCTGGAGAGGTGATAGTGGTTTCCTCACAGACACGCCGTTTCTGTGTCAAATTATTGTTGTAATTTCCTCGCTAGCTTTCAGTTACAATAGATTAAATCTAACTTCAGCGGAATTAAAAGTAGACCCATGTAAAGTGTATAGAGGACATTGAATGTTCTCTATAATACGGGAGCTTTGAAATCCATATGAGACCCTCGTGAGGTTTCCTACACATGTCCTAGTTTTTAGCTTGAAGTTCATTGACTTTGTAAGTATATAGGCATAAAAAAATGCAAATCGTTATGTTCCTCCAAATCAGTGAAAAACAAAGGAATCCACTGAGTTATGTCAGGCGGACCTACACAAAACAGCAAAGAGAAACAAAGCTGACCTCTCAGATGTTAAGCCAATGCAAGAGCCCTAAAAGCTAGAGACTGAAAAGCCAGATGAAGGAAAATTACTACCACCCATTAAAGTAAACTGGTTTTAATGTGTTTTGGACAAGGACTGTATAGGAGACCTCACACTTTCTCTTTTTTTTCCAGCTTGTTTTCAGATTATTCCCAGGTGTCAGAAGATGATCTTGGAGTACCTCAGACCCCTTAGAGAGGTCGGGGAAAGTTTTTTTTTGGCTTCGTGTGTTAGCAGTAAAAAGTAGAGCTGTAGGTAAAAGACTAAGACTTTGTCAAAAGGTGACTAGACGAAGACTTTTGTGCTTGTTTTCAACTGAAGAATAAACAGAGTTGCCTTTTTTTATGAAGAGCACAGCAACGGTTGTACTTTTAGCAAGACAGCATGGGATCCACCTGATTTAATAACATGATCATGCTGGGCTTCTTCCAGAGTCAGTAGAGATCTACCCAGTCCAGAGAACAAAATCCTGAGTACAACTTACTTCATTCTAAACAAGATGTTTAAAATAGGTCAGATGAATCTCACTTTGTGGTCTGTTTCTCACTACTGACTGCAAAGCTAGCATGCGGTGACAAGGTAAAATGCATACAGCTATACTGTTAACTTTGAAAAATAGAAGAAATAACAACTTTACTGAGAAGAATTCATATTCATTCTGTGTCTGGATGAGAGGGGTGAATGAGTCTACTTGCACACACTGTGTCAGGGCCCACAGTTGCTGCGGCAGGGTGGAATCATAGTCTGTTGTCTGCTCAGAGAACGAGTTCAGTTTTCCAAACTGTTTACATCTGATCTGTAAGTCCAGGCTTTTTGTAAACGTAGGTGGTGTTTTGTCCAGGAAGCAAGTCTAGCTTCAGGAAATCCTTAGCTATCAAGCAAAAGCTATAAAAATATCAGCTATAGGTAACGGGGCATGTAGCAGAAATAATAGATGGTACAGCTTAATTTTATTTTTTTTTTTCTCTCTCTCCTATACAATCTTTCTACTTTCACTTTGGTTAATTTTTTTACTGCATTTTCAATACTTTATTTCATTGATTTGTTTCAACATTCCTTTTCCTACTACTACATGGTTGCCAATCCTTGTAGTGAGGTTACACAGAATTCCTTGAGCAAGTGCACAAAGGTTCTTAATGAGACACGGTTTTAATTTGTATGACTCAAATTCTACCTTTATCGTGCTTGCCCAAAGGATTCCCCTTCAGCATATTCAGGGACAACCCACAAACTCCGTCATTCCCTCTGTGTTACTAGTGACCTAACCCCACAATCCTGGTCTTTTTCATTATGGACTACACAGCCTTGGTAGTAGAACATATCTCCATTCCCCTGAACCGGCATGCTCATTTTACTCCTCTTAAGCACCTCTGAGAAACCTACACAGACTTTAGGACTGAATTGCAATTACCTCTGCCTCAAATTTGTGTACTCTCTCATTTGCATTAACTTGCCAGATGTCAAGGTGTTGGGTCTGACGAGATGGTCTTCAGCCACATCTTACATCACTCATTTAATCCTGGGAATGTTTAACTTTTTCTTTCCCCTTCCACCCTAGCACCCTCCCTCTTCCTCCCAGATGCAGCTGCAGTCCATGCACAGGACACATGCGGTGAGACTCAGCTTGTTTGCCTTTAGCTGTCTAAAGTCTTGTATTTAATCTAAGCAGTCTAGTCGTCGTCTATGGTCAAACTGAGAGACCAGGGCACCTCCGTAAGACAATGCATCCCGTATGTCTTAGACACCTCTGTTACACAGGTCAGCCCAGCCTCTGGAAGTGCCTGTTTCTTTCCATGATTGAGTGAGTCAAAGGTTCAGTTTAAATTTGTCTTAGATACATATAGTTAGATGTGACCAGTTCCATTCTGTGTGTGCCTACAGAGATCTGAGGATCCTGCCCTAATTCATGTAGTGTTTTGATATCCATAATCTCATTCATATTAATTTGCTCTTATTTGGCTGTTTTTAACTCCTTCTCATTTCTTTCTGGTTCCTGCCTCCTCTGTCTCTTCTCTCTTTCTCCCTTTCCTTCCACCAACGTTTCTGCTTTGATAATAAATAAATAAACAAACAATTTAAATAAAAAAAGTGGGGGGTGGGGAAGGAAAGAAAGCTTCTATCATTCTGTACTCTAAAGATTTTTGGGTCACTTTACAATATCTACCATCAGAGAGAGGATTCTACCTAAATTAGACAGGATGGTAGGAAAAAATGTTAACAAACAGCACTAAAATATTACCGTTTTCCTAAGAGGTGCTAGCGAAGTTTTCCATCAAAAGCCCATGTGTAAATGTCCCCTCATTGGGTGGGGAGTGGCAGTTAATTCTTAGATACTATTTTCAAAATAAAGTCTGCCCTTTATGATAATTCTAGCAAATATCAAGTGCTGTCATGTTAGGTCTACGCACTAGAAAAACTTGTAATGAAAATCAATCCCTTCCGAATAAAACAGGGCACAAGCAATAAAGGAAACATGGGTGGGGATATTTTTTTCCAGATTACCATGGCAACATTAAGCACATCACTGAAGAACACAACCCCCTATAACACCCCACAACCAAGGGTTTTCAAAGTGATTATTGATTTTTAGATGTTATGTTTTCAGGTTGTATATCTAAAAATGCTTTCACAAGCACTGCTTTTCAACATAGGCTGAGCAGCCCTCTTGTGGTAAAAATCAGTCTGATAAAATGTGTTTCAGATCAGGTGGTCAAAAAAATGAGTGAGGCACTCAAAATCCGTAGTCGATTATGAAAGTCTCAGTCATAGTAAAAAGGAAGTATCTCTAAAACTTCCCTCCTTGATTTGATAATTTTTAGCTGACAATTAATGCACAACTCGGCTCTGTGAAAAACAGAGGTGGTGCAAAATTTTATCACAGAAGTGATACTGTACAAGTAAAAGTCATTTTCATATTTACTCCCTCAGCATCGTCCAAGAAATGATATTCATTTTACAAGCTGAAACATGATTACTATTTCTATTTGCTGGATGCGTGTATGCCACAATACTGTATTCTTTCCAGCTCCTAGGCTATAATCTTTAATCAAAATGCAGTTGTCAGGTATTGATTACCCAAAAGGAAACAAAACAAAAGAAAAATCTAGTAAATGGGATTGGCTTAAAGGAGTTAACAGTAGAGAGAAATTCAATCTCTTTTCTATTTATTCTATTTTACTATTCAATTTATAAACTGCACCTTCCATCTATGGTTAGGTGAACTCAAATTTTAGACTGTACATATTAGCAGAGCAACAGAAACAGAGTTTGATTCGTTTGAATGAAGTTAGACGTTTGCCTTGTAGGCAATTGCTTTAAAGAAATCATAATATTATCATTTATAGTCAATGGAGATTTAGTCAGGGTAGTCAGCGGTGTTTGCTGTGTTGTTCATCCTGTCCTAAAGTGGACATCTAAAATAGGTCAGGTATACCCTGACAAGTAAGTGTGTATTTCTCTCTCTACTACCTCTTCTCTCTGATGATTCTGAAGGGACGAAGGATGTCCGGTTTACTTAGTCATCTATACTGTAAATAGCCATCTCCCCTGAGGTGAATCCTACCAAAACAACCATGTGTTGAAAACAAAACAATCTCCCCTCGAAAGTTGTCAAGAAACCACTGGTTTCAATTCTCATGTTTTTCAGCCCACTGTAACAGATAAAAAATCTCTTACAAGATGCATCAAAATGCCTTGCCATGGTGCTTTATATTACCCTCCTTGATAGCTGATTTAAATTAGCCTCTCTCTGGCTAGTAGTGAATGTAACCATTGCATTCTCCATAGAAGCTTTTTCTAGAATACAACATGTAGAGATCAGCGTCCTGGTCCATAATATAGGTGCCTGCTGCTTTTATGACCACACCTGTCTTAGTGCGTGTGAGAAAAAATGAGCGGTACCTCTGAATTACCAGTCAGACATGCAGTTTCCATACTGAACTCCCCTTCCCATGCATCAAGGAAGCTGGGCAAAAAAGTGCTTTGGTGTCCTTGAGAGTATTCTTCACTATAAAGAAAGAACCCACGCTACCCTGGGTACCTACACATGAAAATGAGGAACACCTGATCTGACTTCATCTTAGATTAATCTCCATCCTACAAGTTTATGTTACTATCTAATTGTTCTCCACAAGCGTGCAGTCAACTTTCATTTAATATATGGTTCCGTTACCCCCTGTACAATTCCAGACTGCAAAGTTCTTGTGTATTTTGGATGCGTTAACGCTGCCCGCCTGCCTCCAGATTGTTCAATCTTTGGTTTGTTTGTGAATCAACACATCACAATCGCCAGCGACAGCCAGTGCAATTTTTTTTGTTGTTGTTCATTTTTGCTTCAGTCAAGCAGCTGGTTTGTGCTGTAATTTCATTCTGTCGTGTCTGTTTTCCATCGTTGTGACGTGTCTCATGGAATGTGTTGAAAGTGACCTACCTTGGCCTGTTCACAATATGCTGAAAAAAATGCTAATCTTGTCATATTTAGCAGCTGCGTTCAGAAATGCTACTGTAAGCCTAAGAGGGCTAACCAGCACTCTTGCAAGATGTCAGAACTATCAACCATTACCCTGTAAGTGTACGCAATCCTGTGACATTACTGTGTTTGTATGACGCATGTTGCAAGTAAATGAATGGATATTAGCAGAGGGGTAGTAACTAGAGAGCAAGCATTCATTTAGTCCTTGTTGCATGTAGAATTTTTTGTTGTTGTTCTGTGCTTTTGCCGATGCACTATGATCAAGGATTTTAAGGTTGTTTGGTGGTTTTTTTGAATTTTGTAATTATGGCTGATGCTATCTATGGTTTTGGGTAGTGTCTGTATAGAACTATTAACAGTTGCTCTTTATTATACAGCAAAGAGATGAGAGCTGGTCATACTGAGAGTAAATTTTTCACCTGAAAGTTTGCTAGAACAGGGGCAGGGCAAGATTGAGTGACTCAGACGCTCAGCTGGTGTAAAACATCTTACATCCATTGAACTGAGTGAAGCTGTGTTAGTATACACCCAGGGGTAAGGAAAGACTAAGCTTAACCTAATATCAAAATATTATTTGTCTAGTCAGAAGTCATTGTCAAAGATTTGCCTATGGAGAGTGAAGCGTCTATAAAAGTGAAGAAGTGCCATTAAGTCTAGAGACATGTGAATTAATCACTTTCTCACAGTGCACCTCACTCTCTGTTACTTGTACAAGAAGCCCACAAGATTCCTTCAGATGAGGCGTACTTTTCAGAAATCTACTATACAGTGTGTTCCCTGATGAACTTTCCCCTGACTTTCACAGCAGTCTTGTAAGTGCAAATCTACACCCTCAGAGATATCCTGCCACACAGATGCAGCAGTCCAGCATTTTGCTGAAGAATACTTAGCAGTTATCTTTGACACCATTAAGGGAAAAAAAAAGTTGTTTTGTAACTTATACGCGCATATTTTGTTATGTTTGTTAGCTACAAAAAAAAAAAAAAGTTAAATATGAAAATAAATTTTCTCTGTGATTTTACATTCCCTCAAGGTATTTAAGAAATAGATCAATGAAGATGCTCAAAAGACTCAGTCAACAGACAGACACTGTGCAAAAGCAGACAGAAGAAACAGAGAATAGAAGAACAGTCAGCAGGTTCATATTCTATATTGAGAGAAGCTTGAAGTCTAAGAACAGTTAGGTTAAACTAGGACCTACTTTTAGGAGGAGATTGAAATATGAAGTTCACTGTTTAATCTACAACCTGATGCAGCATAGAATTCATGTTGAGCCTTTGCAGAGAAACAAATTTCACATTAAGTATGTGCAGTGTTTCAGAAAGGTATCAGATTGACAACTCCCTAAGGTAAAATCCTCTGCTTAGTCAGTGGCAAGAAGAGTTCAGCTTAAACAGAAAAACTCCATACGCTTCCAATAAACATAATTAAACTTTGTTTTTTGTGCTAAAATATGAAAACCTCAGTAAGCTTCCACTGCTTTTCAAGTGCTTGGTCTGAAGATGCGATTTATGTATGGGAAGATTGAAAAGCTGTAAATTCCCATGTTTAAGTGTCACCTCAGGTCTTCAAAAGTGATCCTACAGATGTAATTAAGCTTTTGGAAAAGACATGTATCTGTCAGGGAGATTACTGATGTTCCTGAAAGGCACATGTTGACTATGTTTAGCATCATTTTGATAAAATAGATACTTTTGTTTATTAAACATGAGCCATATTAAGCATTTCATTACCGATGACCTCCTTTACTTTCATGGTTTATCCTTCTTTTTGAAATATTGTCGTGATTACTTTTTGTACATATTCATCACTGAGTTATGGCCAAAGAGATGGGATTCCTCTAATCTAAGCTTCACAAGGCAACAGTGCAGCAATTTATATGACAAACTCAGTCCAGATCCCCTTTGTAGTCAATGGAGAGACTTAGGATGTGATAAAGCCTTCCTTAGGGACAGATAATTCATCCTTGTGCCTGTTACTCTCCTTTGACAATAAAGTGAATGTAGGTGAATCAATTGAACTAAAAATTCAAAAGTGAGTCAATTGAACTAAAAATAGATGTCGTCACTGAAGATACCTCATAACTTTAGTCTAGTCAGTACGTACATCATTAGATGCATTCGCTACACACCCATGGGGTTTACAACAGGAATCACCTCCTCTTGAAGAGGCATCTATAGCAGGCAAGAACTATGCCTTAGAGACATTATGTTAATAATTTCTATATAGATATCTACAGTATGCATAACCAAACCTTGGTGAGATGAATGTTGTTCTACATGACCAGCATAGACCTTGATGTATTCATTGCAAATATTTATATTTGATCAAATTAATTTCTCTTGATGCTCAGCATTTAAACCAAAAAATTCTCTTTGAAGATGCAGGCCTAAATATCAAAGCAACAACTACAGAATCTTCCTTCAAAGGCTATGGTTTTGAAAATATTTTTCTTCTTTTGACAGTCTGTGATATTTTGTCTCAAAAAAGTTGGGTGCTGAGAACCTCTTAAGACAAAGGCAACACATTATTTGCCAGAGTAAAAGTTACTCTGTATTTTATACTTACCTTAATAACACACAGTGTCATTTGTCAAGTCTTATGTAAGTTACAAAGGCTTTTTTGAGCTACATGACTTTGCAATTAATCCAACAGAAGCAGCTACTGTCCCAGCAGAAATGGCACAAGACGCATCTTCAGTGCAGTAGAGATACCTGAAACTGATGGGAGATTAAGCTCTAAGCTAAGATTTTCACCTCTCAGAGACAGAAAAAAGATTGACAACCACAAATTTCCCTACACAATTGCTTCTGGAGCTTCAGGTCCCCGGATATAGAGGACCCATGTTTTCTGATGGCCTCCTTGATTCATTCCAAATGGCATCCTCACGTACCCATCTCAGCAGTTTTTACAGTTGTATCTCCATGTTCAGAATCTAGAAATATATCTTTGTAACATCCCATTCACAGAGCTGGAAGAACTGATTTAAACCATTTAGAACCCCTTGGTCTTTGTTCCCTGTTGCACAGTTGCTCAAAATTTTTATCTTTTTTTTTTTATTTGATGCACAGTTGATGTGTTTGTTTAGATCTAGGAACCCAGTTTAAAATGCAGAGTAGGAACACACTGGAATATTCAGTAGAAATCACTGGAATTTCTACTCAGCAATGCAACATGATGTGTATTTTAATTTGTAATTCATACCCAGTTATGTCATAGGTAATATCCATAGGCACTTCAGCAGTCTCCTTAATAAGTGTGGATGTGCAATGGAAAAAAAAAAGACACAGTTCCTTCAGATACCGGTCAACCTTTCTACTTTCTATTCCTTTTACTTTAAAGAAGTCTTTCCATAATTCAACAGAGAAGTGAAGTAAAACAGAGGACACCATTATCTGTGTCTTTTTGTACTAACACATTATGGAAAGGCCACATTCATAGCCATGCTATTGGAGAAAATATTTTGTTTAAACTCTTTTTAAGGAAAATGAACAGCTGAAAAATAGAATGTCAGCCTCCACAAAAATTGAAATACAACTTGCTTTTTTTTACAGTAACTTTAAGACATTCCTTTACCTGTTGGAATGTAAACAAGGCCTTTGCTAGACATTTTGGAGAGCATATCTCTTGTAAACAGCCAGTTTAAGCCCAGCTGAGTGATTATTGTCCTCAAAACTCTTGGGTCCATTCCCCAAGTTTCTTGCTTGCTGGAAGAGTGTGGGAAGAAAAGAAGATTAATATCTTTGGCTGTTACACTCCTGAGAATTTCACTATATTCTTTAACATCTTCATTTCACCATTGAACATAAACATACGTGTCTCACAGGTACTGCTTTAAGTCTTCCTTCTTCCTAAAGCTCTCGAAAAAACACAGTTCATCATCATCCACACAGTCATTAGTATCTCTCAAGTTCTTCTTATCATTAAAATCTTCTTTTCCTCTTTACAGATCTTAATAATTTATAAACTTCAAAATAGGTTACTTCTTACATTTCATGTGCTTTCTTCCTGACTTTTATGACAATATTGAAGACAGTATCTCTAATAAACTGATGATGACATTATATTTCAAGATTTTACAAACTAATTGTATGATTAATCAGATATTATTAATGCCAGAAAACTGACAAAAAAAAACCTTCCTCTGCATCTTTCCAAAATTAATCTTTTATGACTGCAGTGCGATACAACATACTGATAGATAATGCTGTTCTCATTTATCTTTTTCTTGTTGTTGTTGTCACTAATTCTGAATATAAAGGTTAACAGATTTTGAGAGATGATATTCTTTGTCCAGTTTGCTATCATGATTTTTTTTTTTATTTTATTTTTTTATTCCACAGCTAATTTAAGGCACTTATGTTCTTTATATACTTTTTTGTTTATGGAGATGGTATTATTCTACAATCTTTTCCACAATATTTCTGTTCTTTCTCATCAATCTGATTATATGTCCATAGAGAAAAAGGACTAGAAAGGACCTTGAAAGGTCTTTTAGTCCATACACTGGGTCACTCCTATATAGCTTGCTTTTTCCAGAGATCACTAAAGTCGGCGACTCTGTATGCTCTTCATCAGCCTTCTCCAAGGTTGTTCCTCTCTTGTTAAAAAACTTTTGGTCAGTGCCTGACTTGGTAATTCACAAGAACTGTGTTCTCTGATTTGTGGGGTCTCTCACCAAGACTTGAGATTTGGTGTACATCGGACTAGTGAATCATGTGTGTTTACTACAACCTCAAGGCAACGGTTGTAACTTGTTTATTTCCATTAGTGCACAAGGTATGACCGAGGGACACCAGCGATGAACTGATGTCCCATTTTCAGTTTAGCGTTGGGTATAACACCACATGTTCACAGAGTTCTTGGAGATGTATTAAGTCTCCACTTTCAGTGAGACAAACACATCATTTTGGGGATATCATTGAACATGTATTAGCAAATTCGCGCATGTCTGCAATATACCATATAGATGTAGAGTAGAGTGAACACTTGAATTTAAAAAAGCTATTCCAAAAATCTTTATGGATTTTTAGCTTCCTTTGTTTTCTATCTGCTTCTTTAACTTGAAGGAAATCAATCATATTTTTTCCTCTTTGAAAACATCCTGGAGGTTACTTTAGGCTATTTTGTTTATAATAAAGCACTCGCCTTCTTTTCAGATGAACATTTGCTTTCTCTCGTGTCTTTTTTGATGATCAATCAACAAATGATGCTGACCAAAGCATGTATAAGTCTTGGCTGGACCTTTGCTTTAGGGTAATTTCATCCATAGTAGGTTAAGTGCTTACAGGTACTCAGGTTCATTTTCAGCCCATTTGTTTATACCAACTGGGTTTGATTTCCCTCTAAAAGCTCTTTATTCTGATGCAATGGAAATTAGTTACACAATGGAATTACACTTAGGTTTCCAACAGTATAAATGAGACAAAAATCAAGACCTTGAGGAACAGTCACGAGTATAAGAACATAGATGGGGTTTTTAGCTTTATTTGTATTGCTGTTTTGGAATTTTTGTTATGCAGAAATAAATTCACACACACACATACATAAAGTGATTTCAAACACTCCACTGGCATTAAACAATTGGGTGAGAGGTTTGTTTTCATGTTATGGTAGCAGTCTGAATCCCTTAGCAAGATTACCCTCCTCATGTTTGGCACGGTAGAAAAGGTCTCTGCTTATAATAACGCAAATTAAAATAAGAGTACAGAGTATTAAACATTACTAATGTGCTATTATTGTAGCAGTGTGAAGAAGTGGGATCAAACTACAGTACGTGTGAAATCACTGTTTGGGAACAAATGGGAATGTTGTATATTTGTTTGTACAATTATAGTCTATGTATTTCCCAACAGGCAGGCCACAAAATATTTTCTGTGTTTTCTTCTTTAATTAAAGGACAAGTTGTTTATTACAAGGCTGCATTAAAGTTCTTTCACTCTATTATAACAGGAGACTGGCTCGCTCTACACTCCTGCTTATCCCCTTGTTTGGAATTCACTACACGGTGTTTGCTTTTTCTCCTGAAAATGTCAGTAAGAGGGAGAGACTAGTGTTTGAATTGGGACTGGGATCTTTCCAGGTGATTATACAGTGAATTCTGCTTTTGTTAAAAAGAAATCTCTATTCATTATAACTTCTTTGCATGCACAGTTCTCAGACTGTGTGTTTATTCATTTATGTATATGTTTTGCATACTAGGATTTCGGTTTTATTTGTTTGTTTGTTCGCTTTAACTCCAGCGATTTTCTCGCATTTGCTGAAGGATTTGAATTACATTATTTTTTTCTCTTCCATTTACCTAGGGTTTTGTTGTTGCTGTTCTCTATTGTTTCTTGAATGGGGAGGTAAGACTTCTAATATTTAACCTCCCTCACCCGCCATCCCCATCCCATTTCGTTGTGGGAGTAACTGCTATTCTAACCTTCACTGTAACTCATCATCTACCATATTCCCTAATACCTTAGGCTGAATCTCACAATGTCTCAGCAAAACAAAGAGGATGTGTGATGTCTTTATTAAACCAAAATATTGGCCTTGCCAGAGATGATGGCTCAGATTAATGCCCCCTAACAGAGGCAGGGACTGTGCTTGTCTCTTTGGTTATGTCATCCCAGGTGCAGAACTTGACACGTGTCTTTGTTAAACTTCACACAGTTCCTGCTAGCCCACTCTTCCAGCCTGTTCAGCTCTGTCTTTAAGGTGGGTCTGCCTTCTGACACGTCAACCTCACCAGCCCGATTGGTGTCATCAGCCAACTTGGTGAGGGTGCTTTCGGTTGTATCATCCAGATAATTTATGAAGATGTTGAACAGTATGGGGTCCAGTATCAATTCCTGGAGGACCCACTAGTGACAGGCTGCCAGCCTGAATAAAAAAAACATTGTTCACCACCCTCTGAGTGTGGCCTGTTAGCAAATTCCCTACCCATCTTGCAGACTGCCCACCCAATCCGTGTCTTGCCAGCTTGCCTAGGAGAAGGCTGTGGGAAACAGTGTCAAAAGCTTTGCTGAAGTCCAGGTAAACAACATCCACTGCTTTCCCCATGTCAACAGAAAATATTATTTTGTTGTAGTAGATGATCAGGTTAGTCTGGTATGATTTGCCTTTGGTAAATCCTTGCTGGCATTTCCCAATCACCTGCTTCATTTGGGTTGTGATAGTTTCTAGGAGGTCTCATTCCATATTTCCCCAGAGACTGAAGTAAGACTAATAAGCCTGTAGTTTCCTGGGTCCTGAATAGAATAGAATAGAGTAGAATAGAATAGAATAGAGAGGCTCTTTTGAACCCTTCCTGTAGATTGGTAGGACATTTGCCTTCTTCCAGTCATCAGAGATGTTCCCTGATCTCCATGACTTTTCAAATATTATAGACAGTGGCATTGAAACAATGTCAACCACTTCTCTCAACATCTTGGGGTGGATTCCATCTGGGCCCATAAGTTTATGTGGGTTGAGCTCCTGTGAGAGGCCACAGATCAGCCCTTCCTCCACTGCTGTTTGGTCGGCACATGTATTGTCATAGCTACTTGATCCTTTGACCTGGGGTCCAGCTGCACCAATAAAGACAGAGGGAAAGAAGTTATTGAGAACCTTGGCCTTGTCAGCATTATTAGTGACTAGTTTCCCTGTGTTGTTTAGCAATTGACCTATGTCTTACCTGTGCTTCTGCTTACTTCTCATGTTTCCAAAGAACCATTTCTTGCTGTTGGCTTTTTTGGCCATTTTCAGTTCTAGCTGACCTTAGGCTTCCTGACTGCATCTCTGCATGTCCTAGCAAGGTTCTTGTAGCTGTTTACAGGCATTTGGCTGCCTTTCCATAAGTAGTATGTTTCTTTTTTTTTGCTTTTAAGCAAAAGCATGTTGTTAAGACAGCTTGTCTTTTGTTCTGTCTTCTTCCTTTCCCTTTGTAGGAGATGGACTGTCCTTGTGCTTCCAGGAGGCTATTCTTGAGCCTTCTTCTCAGCCCTCGCAAGCTTCTTTGCCCTCCATGGATGCTTTCCATGGAATCCCTTGTAGCTGAGCTCTGAGCATATTGAAATTGGCTTTTCTAAAATCCAGGGTCTTTGTCATACTGCTGGTCTTCAGTGTGCTCAGCACTACCTTAAGCTCCACAATGTTATGATCACTGTATCCAAGGCTACCATTGGAGGTTAGTTATGTTGTCAAATAAGTGTTCTTGGTTTGTGACAAGTAGATCTAGCAATCACAGAATCTTTTATGTTAGAAAAGACCTTGAAGGTCCAACCATTAACTTAACGCTACGAAGTCCACCACTAAACCATGTCCCTAAGCACCACATCAACACTCTTTTAAATACCTTCAGGAACGGTGACTCCACCACTTCCCTGGGCAGCCTGTTCCAATGTTTGACCACCCTTTCAGTGAAGAAATATTTTTCTAATATCCATTGTAAACCTCCTCTGACGCATCTTGAGGCTGTTTTGATGAATTAATCTACCAGAGTATTGAGGAATGCTCCCTCAAACTTCTCCAAAGTAAAGAACCCTAGGTCCAGTCACCTGAACTTTTTGTATATCAGTGCATGTAGTCTGGGCAACAAATGGGAGAAACCAGAGCTCTGTGCCCGGTCAGAGTTATGATATTATAGAAAACACAGCAATGTGGTGGGAAAACTCACATGATTGTAAGACCACAATGAATGGTTACAAACCAGCTGGCATTACTGGATACCCACCTGTCCCACCTGCAACAGTTGTTTCATCTACTATTTCCATGAGTGCTGAAAGAAAAGCCAGAAGGTCCTCTCTAAAACTAATCCAGAGATAGGCACCTTCCAAGGTAACATGCCCAGTGTGTCAGATTTCCTGTAGCCCCTTGGAGGTGGTTCTTAGCCAGAAGAACACGACCAGATTAATTAAAACCATTTTACCTTTCAAGACATTAGAGAATGTCTTGTGCTTCTGCTAAAGTACTCAGGGTAAGAAAGGGTTCACCTTTGGTTTATTACACTGTTACAGATGCAAACACTATTTTCTTTTTACAGAGGCAGTATACCTCCATACTCTATCTGATATATACCTATCTATATCCAAAATAGAGATGTAGAGGTACTAGAAGGAAAATGTAAGTTTTCCACTCAGATTTTTCCTCCCTGTAGTTTGTGTCCATACATTTGTAACACCTGTTTAGCATTTTGGTGTATGCTGATCCATTTTGACAATTGTATTAGTCTGGGAAACTCTAGCAATGACTGTTAAGAAGAACATCTTTGACACAGCAGCTCATTGGAGACTGGAAAAATATACTGGGAAAAATCTCTCTACATATTGACTTGTTCTTACTCTGTTTCATTCAGAAATATGCTACAGGCTACTGTAGGAATTAGTAATAGACTGAGTAAATGTTGGTCTCAGATAGTATAGTTTTTCTTATACTAAATCCTTGCTATCTTAGGCATATAGGTACACACAGGCACGCTCAGCAGGACTGCAAGAAACTTGGTCATGAATGAAAAGTAGAAAAACTATAGAATTATTTGCTTATTTTATAATTGAACTTCTGACCATGTATTGTTTTACTCTTGGTGATTTACTGTGGGTACCCATGAAAAATCCTCAACGGAAAGGAGGGTGCCACAGAAATGTATTGATCCAAGAGCTGTTGTCTGCTTAGAGGTGATCTGAAAGCAGGAGGCAAAGTTTTCAGTAGACATGCATCCGTGAATAGCAGGTGAGAAACAAGTTGCCTGTGTGGACAGGTTATTTCATTACTGTCACTTAGTTGCTGGTTTCTTTGGCTCCTTGTTGTGTGCTTGATCCTGGACATTGACGAACAAAGGATGTTTTTTCCAAGAAGCTAGCTCAAGAACTATGCTGGAGTTAGTGTTGAACAGGTCTTCTATGTACTTCTGGCCTGATCCTAAAATATCTGAAGTCAGAGAGACAGAACCCAGCCTCTTTTTCCCACTGCATGCCTGGACCTCTTTCAGACATGGAGAAGTCACTTCAGATTTTGCTGAAGTGAGGAGTTTAATAATAGTCTTAAAAATAGTTCTCTCAAATTGTGGGCTTTTTTCTGATCTTGATAATTTGTCAGCATGTCCTCGAGCGGCTAAGTACATAAAAAATGACCTTTTGAAGTTTCTCCCTAAAGGTGCAATCAGAAATAAAGAGAAAATGGAGGAGCTGGAAAGTCAACCGGTATTTTGCTGTGGATTTCAAACATCGTCATCCTTCTCTAGCGAGCAGCGGAGTGAACGGGGGGACACAACTCTCCATTCTGAGCAAGAGCAGCTCTCAGATTCGGATGTCCAGCATAAATGCGGAGAACCTAGCGACATGAGCAGCTAAGGAAACAAATCAATTAACAAGCAAATCAAAAACCGTCCCTTTAAAAAGAATAAAAAGAAATCATAGTTTTGGTGGTGGTGTAGGCCTTTCCTTTCCTTTCCTTTCCTTTCCTTTCCTTTCCTTTCCTTTCCTTTCCTTTCCTTTCCTTTCCTTTCCTTTCCTTTCCTTTCCTTTCCTTTCCTTTCCTTTCCTTTCCTTTCCTTTCCTTTCCTTTCCTTTCCTTTCCTTTTCCTTTCCTTTCCTTTCCTTTCCTTTCCTTTCCTTTCCTTTCCTTTCCTTTCCTTTCCTTTCCTTTCCTTTCCTTTCCTTTCCTTTCCTTTCCTTTCCTTTCCTTTCCTTTCCTTTCCTTTCCTTTCCTTTCCTTTCCTTTCCTTTCCTTTCCTTTCCTTTCCTTTCCTTTCCTTTCCATAGGGGTGAAAAAACAAAGGAAATGTGTATATATATCTTTTTAACAATCACTGTAAATACTGAAATGTACTCAAGGCCATTAATGCAAAAATGTTTAAAAGATAAATAACAGGCCAAGCCCACACACTCAATGATTTACATTTCAGAGCATCTGCAAGTAATCTGTTGTCAGTCAAAAGTAACAAGTGATTGCTGTGCAGTTGTGATCCTTGGTTGCCAAACTGATATTACCCTGTGAATGGACACAACCATTGTTATTTTTCAAATCGGTTTCCATTTTGTTTTGGATTCGCCTTTTTTTTTTTTTTCGTAGTCAAACATATCTTAGCCTGTCCCTGTCTTTTGGCATGTGAATTTCTGCAGTGTTTCTCTTTCAAGTCTTAGGATGGAGCTAACATGCTTGGGTTAATCAAACCAGCCGATTCAGGAAGAACTCCAGAAGATTAATTTCACGGCTGGATTTAGTCAGATGTTCCCAGTGGACTTAAAGAAACTGCTGTGCCAATGTGACGCTGCGTAGCTGCCATCAATATGTGCAGGGACTCCAGGCAAGAGAGATGGGATCAGCTGTCGCTTTCTGTACCCAGGGACTTCTGAGAATGCTTTATGTTCTAGCTAAGCTGTGAATTTTCTAAAAGGGCCATGAAGTTGAGATACAGATATATTTTTGGCATTGACTGGTTGATTGATAGATTGATTGATTGGATTCTTTGAATTATACAAATAACTGTCCCCTCCCTCCCACCTTAAGAGCAAAAGTCAGTTCCAGGATGGCTTTTCCTTCCAGATAACCTTGAACCCTCTGCACCTGTGTCCAAACATGGCATGGTTTTGAGTAGTGCTGTTGCACAGAGTGTGGTGCCTTTGCAACCTGGTTGACTTCTGTGTGTTGATTCTTCCCTGCCAGAGCAAGAGGCACAAGAAGGATCTGGCGTGACCATCTTGGAAGGTAAAAGTCATCTACATTTGGTGAGCAACTGAACTGGTATGGAAGGAAAAGATAAAGACTTTGGATGACACCTGGCAGTTTTCTCTCTCTTTGGATATTCTGTTTAACCACCAATGGTCTTACCACTTTTCTTTGAGAGGAACTAAAATGTTCTTTCAAACTTTGCCTTGTAGTTTGAGCCACGACTGGTACGTATCTACTTCAATCAAATGTCGATGATGTCAATTGTTAGGAGTCTTTATACAGTGTATAAAGGCTTTGAGGACTGTGCTAGCGCTCATGTCATTTTGGATTTATGAACTGATATATATATATATATATATAAATATATATATATATATGCGTGTATGTGTATGCATATATTAAAAAACAAAAATGAAAATGACATTTTAAATGTAAAGTTTTGAACTGAAACTAATATTAACCAGGAAATTCAAAATTCAGGCTTGTTCTTTGGTGGAAGTTGACATGATCATGAACTGAAAACCAAAAGTGACTCAGAATTTTAGTGTCAGATGAGCGTGAGCTTTTAATTTCACTGGTTTTTGTTAGTTTAGATAAAAAGAAGTTTTAATGTCATTTTAAGCATAAGTTTTTAAGAATAATGCTAGTTTCCTTATTTTTAAAAGGAGAGAAAAAAGGTCTCAGAAAGTTGTGAAAGAAATATTAATTATAATACTTAACACTTCTATAGTGCTTTATGGGACATAATCTGCTCTCAGTTGTAGCAGTGTAAATGAATGTAAAAATAACTTGAAACAGACAGAAATGTTGAGATCAATTTCATATTTGTACAGGATCGTGCTCTTATGAGATGCTCACGCCCCTTTCAGGTCAAATCTACCCTTGCCCAGAAGACCAGCAAAAACGTTTAAAACGCCAACATTATACTCCAGTACCTTAAGTAGGAGTTAAATGATCCAGACACGTTTTTTTTCCCCAAGTCTTAAGCACTGGTTTGCTGCTCTGACAGCAGAATTTGCCTCCCTCTACCAGACTTTGCAAAAATCACTGGAGTATTTTTAACTGATAGATTGGAGCTTCCTCTCTCGTTAGACGCTGCTAAAAGCTATTTTAGAAAGTTTCCCAAGGAACCATGCACTTTGCAGTCCAGAAAGACATGGGAGATGGGGAAAGTCAGATCTGTCAGGTAAATGCATACTTAGACTTTTTTTAAATGAGACTATCTAATGTTAGATGAACCAATAGCATTTAGTTTTGTATTTTCTGTAGAAAGGGGTTTCACAAGGTATTGTATTGACAATACTGTCAAAGTATATTAATTAAAAAAATCAGAAAGTATATTTTGCAGGAATGGCTAGTAGCCAATATTCAAACATTAATAAATTAGAACTTTTGAGGAAAAAGTGATGAATAACTGCCTCTAGCTGGAGACTTTTTGCAGTGTTTCGGTCCAGAACAAGGTGTTTGGATTTTTTTATTGTTATTTTTGTTGTTGTTGTTGAGGCTTTTTCTGAGCTTACTTTAGGATTCTGTTGTATTCCTGGCTATCCTACAGTGCTCTGCAATTTGAGTTGGTGGATCTCAGTCCAGTGCCTCGTGGGCAAGTGTCCACATCACCAAAACCACCCTCCAATCATGCACACTGGAGACCAGGACCTCAGCTAGATTAAAATCGGTATGGAAAACCGTTGTTATCAGTAGAACAAAACCACTTCACTTTGGCTTGGGATTTGGCCTCAGCACATTATTATTACTATTATTATTTGGTGGTGTCAGCAAGAGAGGCCAAGGACTGAATAGTCATGAAAACTTGGGCTTGCTCCTTGGATTTCTCGAGCCAATGCTCAGGAGCAAGACAAGCTGGAAGGCAGTGAAGCGGAAATTTCCTGTGTTTCTTGGTCACTGGACAAATTGAAGTCTTTGGTACCTTTCACCAGCACTGAATTTACTAGAAGAAAAGGTATCTCTCAGCATACTTAATATACAATATATTATACAAACAACCCCCTTCTATTATGTTTTTACTGGAAGTGTTGACACACTTGCAAATGTGGCTTTCCTTAGTCACCCAAACTTTCTCAGTGTTACTAGAAAGATCATACTTCAGGTGTATATAGTTATCTAAACCAACCCTGAGGCCATTGCACAAATTTGCTGTCAAGAAATTTTTATGTTGAATGTAAGCTGAAGATGCTGGACATGCATGGCCACCGTTCTTCACAGTGGCTGTCATTTCCATTTGTTTCAGGATGGAAGAAACCAACTGGTGGTTTGCTTCTCAGTGTGTATAAATATCAATTGAGCGTAACAGTGCTTTGTTTGATTTTTCACTGTGAAATATATTTTGGAGCTAGAAAGACTATGTTATTAAAAATGATACATAATTAAAATACAAATAATTGTGCAGTGCTCCTTGAGCCATTTTTTCTACCATGTCCATAATGTATTTCTTGTCTAATTTTCTTATTTTGCTTTTGTAAATGTACGAAAACTTTTTGTGCTGCAGCTTTTCTATTTACTCTATCTAACCGCTGTTTGATTATTGACTTTTTGATGTGGAGTGCTGGTACTACAGGACAATTAACAACCCAAAATGAAAACTACAACCTATATTTCAAAGGACAAGGTTTGTTTCATTGCTACATGATGACCTCACCTCTTTTTACCTTCACCTACATTTTGTATATCTGGAACTCAGAGCCCAGGTAATGAAACTTAAATGCTTAGTTATGGGAGTTTTTATTTCAGAGAGGAAAGATACCCAAGTTCCTCTGCCTCATTTAAGTATTTGTATTTGAAAACCAGGTGTAAGAATGTGGTGATGGGAGAAGAGAGAGATGAAGGCAGGTGAGTAGAGAGTGAAATGCGAAAAAGGAGTTAGTTTGGAAGTTAAATTCAGACACAGTAGTTGGTGTCTACCTTGTCCTTTTCAGCAGCTGTCCATCATTGCAACTAAAGAACTGTGTCTTGCAACTACAAGGCTAAATAACAACCAGAAGTGGGCAGGATCTGACTGTGCTGATAATTTGAGATTATATTTGCAAAGATCTCTCTCTCTCTCTACTCTCTCCATCATCAATGGCAAGTGTGAGATACCTTTCAGAAGGGAATGCAGAGCAGTTCATAGAATTATAGAATCAACAGGCCAGGTTGGAAGGGACCTTGAACAGTCATCTGATCCAACATTGCCTGAGAAAGAGAGTCGTGATAAGATTATCTAGCGCCCTGTACAATCACAACTTGAAAACCTCCAGTAATGGGGACCCTACCACGTCTCTAGAGAAGTTGTTGCATTGAACGATTGTTCTCAGTGTAAAAAAATTCTTTCTTATATCAAGATGAAACCTCTCCTGGTACAACTTGTACCTGTTGCCTTTGTCTTCTCCATGTGGGTCTTTGTGAAGTGACAGCGTCCATCCTCTTTATAGCCACCCTTTTAGTATTGAAATATTATGATGGGTCCCTCTTGAGCCTTCTCTGGGTAGAAAAAACTTAACTCCTTCAGTCTTTTCTCATCGAGCAGATTGTCTATCCCTTTGATCATCTTCATGGCCCTCCTTTTGATCCTCTCCAGTCTGGCTGCATCTTTCTTGAATTGTAGGGACCGAAACTGGACAAAATGTAGTATTTGTTAGACTCCTGCTCAAAACCTGACCTGGGAGAATCTGATCCTCTTCAGGAGTGTTGAGAGGATTAGTTGCCATAATTTGCCTTGCCCATGTCATTTTGTGGCTTTCCATCATATTTACATATCAACGATGGATGCAATTCTTCTTCTGCATAGCATAACTTCTGCGCTTGCATAGGACGGGCTATGCAGGACCTCTGGTTAGCTCAAAGATTCAGTTTTTCTTCATAAATCCCATGGACAAAAGAAATCAGTAATTAAATATATGTAAACCAGAATGATCAAGAACAGAACATATTTAGCAGCATTAGAGCTGTTGGTCTGTGATCCTCAGGTGTTCTGTAGCAGCACAGTGCCATAAGGACACTCAATCTGAAGGAAACTTTAATTGCCCTTATCGTCACGGCATATTACCACCATCCCAAATTGTTCAACTCCCCTTTTAAAATTCAGGCCTTTCTTTGTCTCACCTTCTCTTCCTACTGGAAAGTTAATGTAAAACTTCATTCTTCTGGCAGTTAGAAACCTTTTTCTGAACTCCAAATTAAAATAACTCCTGGCTTGTTTATGCTCCTGGTCATATTAATCTTGCCTCCAGTTAGTTTCTCCCTTTTTGAAATATGAACTGCTTTGTTTCAGATAAAGTCTACTGTTTATCTTTGATCATGCAGCTGAAAGATAAGGCTAAAAATAGGCGTGCTATTAAACTGCAGTTGTTTCAGCTCTAATCTCAATTTGGGCAGGAGAAACAATACAACAAAGCAAACAGACATGCAAATCCATTGAGAACAGCAGGAAAATTAACTGGAAGCAACATGCTAAGCACCCTGGAAAAAAAAAGTAACAATAAAAACTAAGAGAAATATTTCTAGTTCTTGAAAGTATATGAACAAGATTTGGTTTTTGAGCAGCTTTCATTTGGTGACATCTAAAGGCAGAAATGATCCCAATCTCTTTTTCTGGTTTCCTTTATAATCTTGCAAGAGAAGCCTTATTGCTGCTGTTTCCAATCAAAGAGATAGGACACCGATTCAGCCAACATACTGCAGGAAATCAACATTCAAATAGGCAAAAAATATACGGATTGTATCAGCTTGTGAGGTTTCAATGCTCATGTATCTGGCACTGCTAAGTCCCTACTAAATCTGCCCTGAGAACCATACAGGTACCTAACTTTGCATTATCTTTCTAGACCAGCCCTGCCAGAAATTAGTTACAATAATTTCAGGGGGTATAGCAAAAAAAAACATGTCCAGAGTGACTTTAGTAAACAGTGACAATAGAAGAAATGCAAAACCCATTAATTAAATTGGCTTTATTTGCCTTGTTATTTGAAATTGTTCTTCAGTAGTGTTTCAGAAACAATTGCTTACGACAGAGGTTTTCAAATTGTGGTCTGTGGAGACTTCCAAGCCCATAGACTATTTCTGAAGTGTCCATGGAAGATGATTAAAATAAGTTTATTCTTTGTAAATAGCAATATATGCTTGTAGGGCTCCTGAAGGGTTTTTGTCTTACCTGTAATTATGTGAAGGCTCTCACAGATTAAAAAAAGATTGAAAAGTACAGCTGCACACAGCTGAGGATGAGTTACAACAAGCTATTTTCCCAGGACAATCTAAATGACTGATTTTTCAGCTTTCTGCGCATAGCATCATCCAGTCTTGAACCTTCTCGATGCCTCGTATTCAACATCCACTTTGACACAATGGTAGAGAGGAGATGGTGAAGAAAGTATGACCACAATTAGTCAGCTATAATCACAAGGAGTGTCTCTATATCTAAATATTACAGAAGGGCCACGATGAAAGAGCAGTGTAATCGGGTCTCTCTGTAGCCTTTTGACAGTGAGTGACTGGCTTGAGAAGATACAGGTAGAACAGAAGTTACATCCTGGATGAAGCTACTGTACTTACCCCTCTGTGTCCTCAACATCTACAGAAACATGCAAGCTGTGATTTCATGGCTATGGTGAAGTCCTATGAAGCCTTCTTACATGATAAAGTACAGGATCCAAATCCCAAAGGTAGTCCTCATAGCTTCCACATTCAGTAGATGTACCTAGAAAGTTGAACAAATTAAGCTTTTCCTCCTCAGTATGAGTATGTGATTTCATGATAGTAAGACTTTCTTTTTTGTTCTGGGATTTTCTCATGTGGGCAAAGCTTCCGGAGAAATGTAGGATGCTTAAAATCATCTGCTATAAGACACTGCAGAGCAATAAATATGACCTCAGCAGAGCTATTACACCATGGAAGGTCTAAAGGGATGCAAGGCAAGATAGTAAGAACAGATAGAGCAGGATATATGGAACACCAGATGGGATCCTGCTTGGCCTCCAGCTGCCAGACAAGATTACTGTCTCTTACAGTTCCTATGTCATATCTATGAGCTCTATGTGGATATCTAGGAAACTGAGATAAACTCAGTGGATGGGATTCAGCTCCAAACTCAGATAGCTAGACTTTGATAGCTATGTGAAGGCAGTGTCTGTTGGACTCCTGAGTCTACAACTGTAGAGACGTACATAATGCAAAGATACAACCAAATATCTGGGTTTACCTGATTTTCTTTCTTAGAGAGTTAAATATGAAGGGCTATATTAAATATTTGTCCCTTTCAACATCTGGCGCTTTGAGCATTAGACATTCTGGCTCATAGGCAAAGTCCTGGAAAAGATCTTGTGTCACTAAGCAGGCAGCTAAGGAGAAATCCACATCACTTAACTTTAGACATCAACAGTGAAGATACCTTCCTTTGATCTAGTTTCTCCACTTTGCCTTTGTAGTCACAAAAGAGAAATGAGCAATTTTAGAATACAAACATCAAACATATTTTTGCTGTCTCCACTCAAGGGTGAGAAGATTCATAGTTTGCAAATATCTTTTTCTTGCCACCAGGAAGTCTAGCTGACCAGGTCTGAGACAGATGTTCACACTGTGGAAGTCCACATGTAGATGACTTTTCCCCTGGCAACTTTGCCCGGTCACTATGTTCTGTTTTGTGCGTGCTGAGAAATAATGGTCTTGAAAAGCTCGGGGGTGGCTTCTGTTGTGTATTAACAACTAGATTTGGGGGAGCTGCGTGCCTGATAAAGACTTAGTAGTTCTCATCGAGAGTAGTTTTCAGGAAATCTTGTTCTCTCTGTCAGATTGTGTCCATATGACCAGCACTTCTGTGTCTAGAAACAAAGCACGGTATAGAGTGCATACGTAGTGAAAAACCGTCAGGATTTTACCCTCTGCTTTTAGCAGTCAGGGACATGCAACCAGTTCAGAATTGCGTATAAGAGTAACATTAGGAAGGTATGGAGTGTGCAGTAGTAGTTAATGATGCTCTGATGTTAAGCTCCGTGCATATCTGTACTAAAGAGCTAAGTTCAGCTAAATACACATTGTACTTTGTGTATGAAAACACACCAGCAGAGCTTGAACAATGTTTTGAACCTCGTGGTCTTTCACCTTCTTATGATTAAAATTGCAATTTCCCATTGGCTTTCTTTTGGGGAATTCATCCATGTAAAGAATTACTGTGTGATATGACACTGTGTGATATGACACTCTTCAGTGTCTGAAACGACTTAGGCTTCTGAATATGCCTTTTCCAATGGACTTTGTGCTTGCAGAGAAGTCTCAAGAGGCCTTTGTGTACCGGTATAATATGTAAAAACAAATATTCGCTGTGTTCGTTCTCTTTCCCTTCTCCTTGTCAATTTAGTGGCAACGCAACATGCTATAGATCTGAGAAGTACCAAGTTACTGGACGGAAAGCTGTATTTTGGCTTTTGACTGTGTCAAGGTACAAACTTACTGGCCTGTTGGGTCTGATACTGACCTTTTTTGGTCAAAATTGGTTTAATTGGTAATGGGATCTGGGGTTATTCAGCTTTGTTATGAGGTGGAAACACAGATATCAATTGCTGCTTTCTAACCTTTTTTGTGTTTTGAGAAATTGTTTTTAACATGTATACTGCTGTAGATGACACAATAAATGTATTATCATTTTGTATAAGTCTGTTCTGATATAAAATTGCACCAAAGAGAACTTTTTGTCTGTGAAGTTACAGGGTAGTGTATTTTTTCCTATAGCAGTGGGATGGAGTATTTTGGGCTAAACGGGTTACATTCCTCCCTCATGGGAAGGACTCCCTGGATTCTGCTGGACAAAGTCAGTCCTGAACCAGTGAGGTGTGAAGTCTTTGCCTTTAGTGGGCCGTGCGCGCTCTCCCTTCACCATCAATCAGTGGAGTTAAGTGTTTAGCGCACTGCATCGATATCAAGAATGACTATGACCTAGTACTGCCAATAAAAATGCAACACAGTCCCCATTGCAACTTATAGCCCCTGTGGCTCTGAGTTTTTATCCACAGGTCCTTTGGAGCCTACCTATTATTTCTAAGGGGTCTAAAAAGGAAAGTCTGCGGTCTGCAAACAAAGGCACTGCCTCTTGGCAAAGGTGGAAAAAGATTAGGCTCTACAATATCTGATATACTTCAAGGCTTCATTTCTTTTGTAGTCAAAGCAAACCTCAAAAGTTTTATCATCAGGTTCGTTTTTCAAAAGATCAGGTACATTCATCCTACTGAAACAGAGGACTCCACAGTAGATGACCTATTTCTGATATTTCTCCCACCTTTTTTCCTCAGCTTCAGCTACTCTAAGTCTTTGTCTGGTCCTCGTGGATCTATGAATCCTTCACAAAGGTTACATTTTTAATTTGTTATTCTCCCTTATTCTTTAGCCAAAGTACAGATATTTGGAGCCTTGTCCTTCCATGGTCAAATGGACATATATCTATTGGAAGTGAGATGTGTCAGGGAGTAGCCAGGGCCATCTGATCCTGAGGGATGGGGGCTGGGAGACAAGGGGCATTGCATGGGAAGCATACTGGGCCGGTCACAGCCCTGGTGAGGATGCACCCTTCATGTTTTCCAGGCCTGTCTTTTTTTCCCAATGACTTCTACCATCCCACTACACAGCTCTGAAAATCCAGCTCTGGGTGGATTAGGCGTTGACAAAGCAGGTCAAGCTGCCTGCTGAAGGATTTCTTTTAATCTGGAGTCCACACAACCAAGCTTTCTGCAGAAAAAAATGCTGACACTGTAAGAGTTAAAAGGCTACTCTTGACGAGAAATTTCAGTCACCTTAACAGCATACTTTTGCTGCAATATCAAGAAAAGCAGATGAAATAGTTGGTTTTAATCTTTCCAGGGTGTCACTTAGTTTTAAATGGGATTAAAAAAAGAGTACTTGAAGAGTTACACTGTGTAAAAGATGCCAGGGAATTACAGGAAGAGAAAACAGCTTTTCCTACCTGATATAGCTTAATGTGGATTGCAGCTGTCCTTTGGCAGTCATCTAAATCTCGCTCAGGAGAGAGCATATCTCAGGTTTGTGCTGGCTATGAGCAGGTGGCAATGTGTCGGAGCATTGCCTAACTTTCTGGACTGCACACATGCAGACAGGCCAGCAGCATGCTCAGCACACACTGTGCACCACGAGATGGCAGTGCCTCCACGCAGACCGCACAGCACTTCTGGACACGCTTGTGACAACCCCTTTGCTGCCTTCTCAGGCCTGCTGTGAAGCAACATATCCCCAAAGCGTTCCCTGCTCCTACACACACCATCATGTCCTCAGATGTGCCATCCAGAAGAGATTAGCAGACTTTTCATAGCCCAAGCAAATCTTTTATCCAAGAAACTTTTGCATGCTCCAGGATTATTAACCTCATCACCAGGTTATTCTGAGTGTGCCTTTTATATAAATTACGTAAATAGTGGCTTTATATATATACAGAATATCTTCCTATAGCCCTTAATTCCGGTTTACAGTTTACACATCCTGATTCAGAATGTCTGAAAAGTAAAAGGCTTGGAAACATTGATAGCACCGGGAGGGACACAGGGACATTTTGGACGAAGAACTGGCAGAACAGATGGCTGGTGTGTTGCTGAGGTTACTGGAGAACTTTCGAGGCATTGGGCTGGATCTCTGTGAGATGAGTTTCGAGGGTTTGGAAAGAGCTTGAGGCAAACAGGATATCTGGGGAGTTAATGCAAGCTGAATGTGCATGGTGATGGTATATGGGTACAAACCAGCTTGTGGGGTCTGGCAGGAATGTTGGGGTAGTTAGAGCTGTTGAATTTTTATGAGGAGACTGAACACTCAACGACTAATGGAAAGATCTGCCATGGTGTACTGGGACCTATCACCTTTTCTGTCATTTCTCGTTCCCCTGGATCCTTGGTCCAGTAAAGAAGCTCCCCAGCAATAAAGAAAGAGAACATACAGTGGGATGAGTAGTCTTAAAAACAAATGCAGGCCATCCTGGGAGCTCAGCTGGGAAGCGGGAATTGCTGTGTGACACAAGGTGACTGATGCATGCACCACATAAATAGTGAAGTTAGGTGGAGAGAAAGTAAAGGGGAGATTGTAGTGGGAGAAGATGCTTTCATAACATAAAGCCTCAGGCCAAGTTTTTTTCAGAAGAAATGCTCCCAGGTCAGCCAAAAGCAGAAGCATAATTCACTCCAACTTTGTTCCCTCCCAAAGGCAAATGAAGAGATATGGGTCAATTCTTTCACATAGACCACTCAGTAACGTTTACCACAACTATTTCCTCCAGAAAACATTCAGTAGTCAGATACCTGAGCTAATGGTGTTCTCTCAAAAATGGATAGAAGCAGGGTACCACAGACCTTTATCTTAGTGACGGTGTCTTGGAAGGGGAGTGGGACATTAACTCAGGCTGCAGGATTCTATAATGTAAATCTTTTCTCGGATGAAAAAGTCAAAGTTGTACGTATTCATTGGTTTTAAAATGGTATCCATAGTAAGTACAATCACAAGACTGTCCTTTTTTTATAACATCTCAAATGAAATATCAGAACTGATGTAATTAAAATTTACAAACTCAGAACAGCTGTAATTATCACTTGCATTTTATAGATGTACATCATACAAATGTGTTCACATTACGCTAGGCAACAAACTTAAACAACACAGGCACAAAGTTTACTTTTACAACAAAAACTGATAAGGAGGTCAGAATAGACAAAATGACACCTTATAGAGGACATCTGATTTGTTGGGACAGATAGGTCAAATATCTAATTAATAAAGGACTGATCTGAATCATGTTTATAGAAATCTAGACAATTCATCTCTGCTCTAATAATGCAAGTAGAGATGAAGCATCTAAAAATCAACAAAGAGGTTTCCACAAAGTCAAATGCCTCCTGGACTAAGTAATTAAACAAGAGTAGAGCAAAAAGGGGGACTGGAGCACTACTTTTTAAAGCTAAACCAATATTGCTGTTCACAGAAAGCCAGCATGTGCTTGAATGGCCATGATTTCTAGCAGTGCTTTCAAGTCTGAATGCAGGTTCTCCTAGGAATGGTCCTATCCTGAAAGAAACTATAGCTGTGTCCAGTGGCCCTTGTGTGCCCTTTATTTACTTTTGGGGATCTTGAGGTAGAGACCAACTCAATCCTGAAGAAAGAGGAAGGCCACCCAAAGAAGTGATGCAAGCACAACCCTGGTTCGCTTTGTTTTACTAGGCCATACTTTGCTTCACTAGACTGTGCTGTTGTGTTGATAATTCTGACCCCAGAAAGATCATTGAACGGAGTAATAATGAGCTGAGAAATGATGGACAGGGCTGAGATAATCCCAGCCAATTAGTCCTGCACAAAACCGCAGTTTGTGCCTTCCAGCAATGGATCCAGCCAATATTCAAGGTTATGGCAGCAGAAGGTCTGTTCCAGCTACAAAAGGACCAGCATCTGGGCACTAAGACTAGGTCTGTAAGATGTTCTGAGCTCAAAGTAGCCCAGCTGGCTAATGTTCAGCTACTCCATGTTAACCCATGGACAAGAAAGGACTTGGGGTCCTCTGCCTAATTTAAACAGGCATAGAAGAACAAAACCCAAGCAGATAATATAACTCGTTCTTTTTTTGTGTCACTCCTGAAACACCTTGAGATTCCTTTTAAAGGAGGTTGCTGCTCCATACGTAAGTGTTTAGCAAGTTTCTGCCTGTAAGTCACATTAAATTGGCTCAAGTTGACTCAAAACAACTAGCAAAATATCACTAATAATTATGGTCAACCTTTCCCTCCTAACTGTTTTAAATTAAGATTAGGAATAGTGCTTTTGAAAACTGGAAATTTTGGGAAACACTAACAAATATGTGACAAATATGGGAGGAGTGAATGTATTTCCTTATTTTGGTGATTCACACTAGCTCAAGGTCTGGCTTTTCACAACAAAACAAGTGGATTTTGTATGCTTAAGGGCAGACAGAACAAGGTTTGTGATGCTGGTCTCTACCAGGCAAGAAAAGCAGCTCACACTCAGGACAAGAAATTCACAGAAGGCTCTTGACACTATGGAAAGCTGTAAGGTATCAAAGCTGGCCGTCTCCTAGGTAGTACGTTACAATGTCACAGCAACTCATCCTGCTAGAAAAGCTCAGACAGAAGTCACACCGTTCTGGTACGCAGATGTTTTCCTTTTCGGACTGTTTTTTTCAAGCAGTGATAACTGAGTGACATAGTTAACTGGACTGTTTTCTCTGGACAAAGTCCCATGTTTGTGTACAAAGTTCAAGTATTCTTGATACTGCCATTTGCACAGTTGTTTCTTCAGTTCACTTTGAACCTATAGAAAAGGCATGTAAAAACAAAGAATCAGAAAATTAAGAACTAGAGGACATAGAAGGTAATATATGTCAAAATATCTGCCTGACTTCTTTGCTCAGATGCACAAAGGCATACAAATCAGTCAGGATTAAGCTTCAATATGTTTTCAGAAGAACTTAAACTACATCTCTATTCACTTTTGAAAATAAACAGGCTTAATTTCCAAAATTCAGAGGACAACAGGGAAGTTTTTGACTGCAATCTGTTTATTGTTGTAGGTCTCCTTCATAAATATTTCTACCTTTTTGCACAATTTCTATTTTTCCTCATACTGAACCTTCCGTGCCTCCTTGCTGTGACCTGCTATGTACAATAAGGGTCCTTCTTCAGGCTTTCAGTTTATCCAGATTGAATTCCCTCTTAAAGATCTCTTACTGACTCTGAAAGATACTAAATCAACTTGATTACATATCACATTTGAGAGGTCTCAGGGATCCTCAAAAGCATAGGCAAAACTGATTTTTTTTTACTGTCTGCCATACAACTAACAGGTAGGTTGAACAACTCTGGAGGTCCATGACCTGCTGTTGACACTGCTGGGACTGGGGTGAAGGGACAGGGGGAAAGCAGGTTCTGTTGCCCTACATAAAACCACTCCCACTCAAAACTGTAGCAGAGGGAGTGTAAGTAGGTGCAGGAAACACCCAGTCCTTGCCACCATTCACATGAACAGGCTGCTCCTGTGGATTATTTGTTGGCTGTGCCCTGTTACCTCTGTTCATGTTCAGCTTCATCTTTATCTGCTTCTTCTGCAAGTGGGGTGGCTCTCCTGAATTTCTACCAAGTGACTTACAAATTTCATCCCGAACTAAGCAGTTATCTCAAGTACTTCTAACCACATAGCTGCCATCTTCTGTGGTTGTCATTAGTGCTCAAAATCTATGACAGTGTTACAGCTGTAGCACAAACCCACTCCCAAATCAAATGCAGAAATAAACTGTTAAATGAAATTATTAATTCTTACAGGGGATGGACAAATGTTATTTAAATACTCTGAACTTAGGAATTCATCTAGTAATCCTGTTATCTAATCCTCTATTAGATATGGCCTTTACAGCAGCACACAGAAAAGAGTGTGGGACATGCAGAAGTAAATCTTGGATATCAGGTCTCCCTGAAAGTCACTATCAATATTTATCATTGAGGTGGCCCCTATTCTGCCTTTATTCTCTCTGTGAACCACACAGACATGCCAGCCTCTGTGTGCAACTTCAAGTATGGACAGAACATGCCCTCTGTAGCTTTTGAGACTCTCGTAAGTAAAAGAGGGGTTTCCTCCACCAACCCAGTAACCCAGTATTATCCCAGTAAGCTCCAGGCCCTTCAACTCCTGTGTACAATAGCAGCTCTCAGTTTCATCCCATACAGATACTACCTTGCTTGGCAGCAGCACAGCTTCTCACATTGTTGCAAATACTTTAAACTGAAGAGACACACACAGAAAATAATATTTCTTTTTTATGATTGCAGGGAACCATAACAGATGCCCTGCCAAGTTGTAATGAGCGGCCAATCTGCTCCAGAAGCAGTTATCCCTAAGCAGCATGGACACAAGCCAACACGCACCGCTTAATCTTGGGGCCAGAGATCACTCTCTGCCTGTCCCTTTTTTAGCACCTAGGAGATTTGTGTGTTGTGAGATACAATATGCAAGCTATTTAAAGGCTCTTGGCAAGCAGTCTATGCAGACAGAAGGCAGGTGGGAAGTAGAGTGTTCTGTAATTACAGTTAGTCTTGAAGGCACTCTCTCAGAACAAGCACTGGATTGGCCATTATGAATTGCTTTCCTAAGTAACAAACATATTTAGGCATTATTTATTCTTAAGTAGGATTAATTTCACCTACATTTAGCCATCCCTATGAGAAGTGTCCAGCCTAAGCTAGTAGGGAGACTGAGGCACTATTAGTGGGCCATTCTTCTCATCTAACCTCCAGACTTTTCTGAAGATGAGATGTAGTTTTACATTTTCTCATGGCTTTTGATTCATTCTGCGCTTTTGGGGAAAGTGCAAGCAAATTTAGCTAGGCTTTACAATGATAGGCTCTTTAAAATGTACTACATGGAATTTATCCAAATTCTAACAATGTTACAAAAACAGGAAAGAAAACGTTTGAACAAAACTGCTGAAAATGCACAGGCTGCCCTGGAAAAGGGAAAAGGAAGAAACTCACTAGCAGAAAATAAACCTAAAGAAAGTAAGGAGTGTTACAAGCTTTCCATTGAGACATCATCACAATAGCTATCAGACATAAAGCAGAAAAAAAGTCCCCTGACAGGAAAGTCACCAGCCTTGTAAAGGGTCATTACTTCAAAGCTTATTCTGTGTCCTTCTGTGAGAATTTTATGAATACAAATGAAGTCAACAAAGGTACCAAGCGGAAAAAAAGGATACAGGTATTTCATGCTTTCAGGAGCAGATCAAAGCACAGATCTGTTCTGGAAATAGGAGAAAAACAAAAACCACCAAAAACCAAACAAACACAAGAGAGGTCCATGAATTTAAAATGTTTTGATAATCTTGTGCACTTGCTACTCACCTCTGCATTTGAGAAGCAATATAGAAGAGCAACAACAAAACCCTAGGAGAGGGAGGATAGGGGGAAAACAAACAACCGTCAGGATTTAAAGCATAGAATCAGAGAAAGACATCAGGTTTCATTCAAAATTTGCATAAGACAGCAAAAATTACATATTTTCCATTGTTCCATTGGAATTAGGGTGATGTGGCACTATATATTGGGTTTTCATAATGGGATTAAGTTCCTCAATGGACTGGTGGCACTGTATGTATATTATTGCCCTTGTATGGAGACACTGAAGACTAAATTAATGTTTACTGTATCCTAGAAACAAGTTCTCCCTCAGATAAGGCAGTAGGGCCCTCTGTCTTGTTCTAGTCTATATTTACAGTAGTGAATAAACAGGTGAGGACCTGCTCCTGCTTTGCATTTTTACTGCTAAACTGTCTTCTTTCACTCACCAGTGGGTGACTGTGTTCAGCCAACAACCTGTTGGGAAAGGTCTGGGGTTCATATTCACCCAGAACTACAGTCAGGCATTGTTTGGGGGAGTGTTAGTTAGCAGGGAGGCAAACGTTTACACAGACTGTGCTAGCACAGGCAAACACAGAGTTAGACTGCATCTGTATTACCAAACAAGGCACAGCCCTGAATACTGGCCTTTGCTTCTCTGTGTGGTTAAAATGTCAACATGGTCACAGCTTTGGCTTGGACCAGCAAGTATTTTCCCAGAGACTGGCCATGGTTGAGAGGTAAGCATGGAAGAGAGAACATTTTCAACCTGTAACAATATGGACAGTTGTTGAGGTGTACAGGGGAAAGTGGAAGGAAAAAGACCTCAGCTATTGATTACAAAGCGTACCATACCCAGACACTAGCCTCTCAATTCCAAGATATTGTTCTGAACAGCGGTATGGCAAAATAAAGAAACAAGGAAGTATTAACATGATAGATTCACTATTGCTTAAGGATAAGGGCAGAATAGGTTTTTATATATTATCCTTATTCTTTCAATCCTCCTATCACCTTTATTATATGTGGAATTAGTTTCAATCGGTTCACCTTAATCCGTAGACTGGTCTTCATGGCACTCTGTCATTGTTATTCAATAAAGGTAGATACTGTGTCTTTTGTTATTATTAACATGAAGTCTGGGTCAGAACTCAAAAGCAGTGTAAGATTTCAAATAATAACATAAGGGAACAAACAACAGAGAGAGCTTTCAAAGGAGTAAGATGGAATGTGTGTTTTGAATTTAGACACATTATTAACATCTGCTCTAATGACTAACCTAAAATGCAAAACTCTTGAGAGTGTGGTGTTTCAGACCAAGCCACTTAGGACTGATAAACATTTTGTCCAGCTTACCTGAAAAGAACCCAAGCCCAGCTCAATATAAAGGCGAGCTTCCAGACCAGTGCTTTCTGGGAAAAATGCAAATACAATGTAGTGCACTCCAAAGAGGGGGATTAAGAGTAATGTGGATTTAGCAAGTCTCCTGGCAAGTCAAAAATTAAAGAAAATGCACTGTTAGAAATATGGAATTAGTGATAGCCATTATATGTTGGAACAAATTTTAGAACAGAGGACAGCTCCATAATGGAGGCAACTACATCCAATGTAGTTACAAAAAGATTACTTTCTGCCACTCCCTGTCACCACCTGGAGAACAAAGATGAACAAATCAGCATGCAAGATTTCTGGACTGAGCTTTAAGGGTTCCTTTCCCTCCTATACACGCAAAAACCAGGGGCACCAGACTAAGTACTCTGATCTGCTCTCCTGAGACTAATCTCAATCGCATGTAGGTATCCCCCACAGATGTGTCTCAACTTCCAAAACTGTCAATGGAGATCTAATGCCACCAGTGATGTCCTGGGGTATTCTGCTTGGCCTTCAGCTCACTCCAGAAGGGCACAAGTTTATTCTAGGTCCTGTATCATAATAGCCATACCTATATATCTTCAGATGAGTTAAATACCTCACTAGAGTCCTCTGACTGCAGTGATGAGATCCCCATCGATTGTGAAGGGGATCCTAAACAGGAAGGACTAGGTTAAATTGCCAGAACATCAGCATCATGTTACTGATAAGAAATTAAAGGAAATTATCTGCATCTTTCTTTATGCGGCCATTTGTGTGGAAAGGACTGGAAGCAAGGTGGATGCATTACCTGACATTTAGTGTTTACACTTTCAAGCTGGATCCTTTTGGAATTGTAACACTTTATAGTTTACTTTTCTTTGTCCCTAACACATCCACCCCACCCTTCTTCCCCTGAAGAAGAGAGGTGTGATATTTGGGATGAAAAGTTTACATTGTTATTTCTTCTGGGGATTTCCCTTTCTCTTAGTAAGGAGAAGAACATTTTGTGCACCTGCCCATAAAACATTTCTTACAGCAGCTAGAACAGGTCAATGTCAAGAGACTCAGAAATACTTACACAAAGTGGCTTAAATGGCTCCCTCTTCCCTCTTGAGATTTCAATTTATGGACTAGAATTCTAATCACATTAATAAATATAATAAAGTTAATCTGAAAAGACAAGACAAAAAAATGGTAAACTTACTACAAATCAGGACATCTCTTCAGTTGATATAAATTAAGTAAAAATCCCCAGTCACAGGAATTACACTGCTCTAAACTACTGCAGATCTGGTCTCAGATCAAATCAATTAGAAATAGTATTAATTTTTTCCACCAATATATAGTTATGCATAAAGATATGCTGAAAGTTATGTTGTTTAATATAGACCTAAATATCTCAATACCAGTTTGTGTCTGATATTAACTCCTCGTAGTTATCAGCACCTAGCAGATCTTACATGGCCTAGATAGTCCCCCCTGTTCTCTTCATTGTTTATGGCAGGGAGTATAACAGACAGAGACCCAAATGACATACCATTTCCTCCCTAAATTTATATGGAATAAATGTGTGCATAAGGGAGATATTTTGTATTAAGTTACATCTTAAGAACTCATTTAAAAAATATACTAGATAATTTTATCTATGTAAACAGCTTCATATTATCTAAGGACCTTGCCAGTAGGGATTGCCTTTCTTCAGAAATTACTTATAAAGACACAGACACAACTGTGGTATGTGGAATGCAGGTGTCAGGATGATTCCATTGTGTCCTAGCATGGCTCTAGAAAACACAGGATTTACCTTTTATGTTGTGACTTAGGGTGGATTTTGCAGGCAAAAAAACACAACAAACCCAGCAAAACTAACGACAAAATCGCATGCTATGCGATAATTTCCAGCTATTTCAAATTCAATACCGTAGTATGTGCTATTGCTTTTCTCATAACTTACTGAAAGGAGACACTAACTTAACTTCCACATTTCTAAAGATGAAAATGAAAAAAACATACTAATACAGTTAGCAGAATAGGGCCTTTGATGATCCATAACACCACTCCATTTTCATCGTCATCATCCCAACATCTGAAACAGCAAACAAAACCAGTGATGTTTTCTGTCCTACGTGAGCTTTCCACAACACATGAAAGTATTTGTCACAGAATAGGAAAACCATGGACACTGAGTTTTAAATCACTGTTTAAAGGCCCCCCGCCAGAACTAGTACCCTGATACCTCTCTAAAAATTTCTGTGCAGCCCAATCTAAGGGAAGCTTATTCAATAAAAAGCAAGGGTTGAAGAACCAAAGCAAAGTCAAGAAATGCACGTTTGTATTTTAAGGCTTCTTTCCTACTCTTCTATTAAAAAAGTGACTATTTTACAAAGTACAGATCTTAGACTAAACTGCTGTGAATCCATGAACATAACAACTTTGGGATCATGAGGTAATAGGCAAGAAAATCTAGACCCTAATAAAGGAATCCTGAAGGGAAAGAGCAGAATGGGCTTTTGGTCCCTATTTTGAGGCTGTTCACATATTTAACATCAACAACAGTCCGGTTCAACTCCCTGCAGTCAAGTGCCGTACACGCTGGGTTGTGTCATGCTCCCGCTTCCTGTATTTTCCCTTCGAGTTTGTGACACAGGATATTTGGCTGCATAACGATAAGGTTTACAGATGGTGACTTGTGCTAGTCTGATTGTAAGGTGTGTCTTTGCAATATGAGTAATATGAGTTCAGACCAGCTGTGTCTGAAGAACTTGGGTTTCCCATTTACTAAGCTATTAGGTAAAGGATGAGTGGGTCTGACCCCGTAGTTTGTTTATATATCTAATAGTAGAAGAGCAATCAAATGAATGGTTCACCTGACTGTGTAAATTTCTTCATTCATTGACCTATTGAACTACTTTTCCTCTGCAGTCAAAGGAGATCAATATAGCAGGACACAATTGATCTCATTTTAAAATAAACATCTAAAATACGTCAGAGAAGTAAACTGAGCAGGTAGACTCTTTGCTGGAAGAGCACCCAAAGTTCAGACACTTTTCAGACCCCTCTTTAAGCCTTGTCAGAGCTCTTGTTCCTGCTCTCCATCTTTCTCTGAATGCTTTCTGTAACTGGAGTATGTTCTGCCAGATTCTTCTGCTACAGATCCAACAGATAAACTCAGCAATTCTTTGGAAAAGCAGCAGTGGGAAAGAGGAAAAATGAAATCTCCCTTGCACCTCTCCTAGCTACAAAAAGGAAGCACACCATGGGGAAAAGTAGACCACTTCCACAGTGGAGAACTTCTTCCGCAGATGTTCTTCGGTAATGCGCCAAATGTGGTGGACCATAGCACATACTGCTTCTACATCATTAATCCGAGTGCTGAGCAATTGATCATCCAACTGATCATCCATGTGAAAGGCCTTCAGGGCAGCTTTTAATAAACAATCATCTGCTTTATACCTGGCTCTCGTATTAACAGATAAAAATATAAAAAGATTCAAAGAACTGAATGGAAATGAAAGAAGAAACTACTTATCAGGACATAACATGTTTGTTTGGGAGGTACTTATTTGAAGACATTAGTGTTAGTAATTTATGGCTGATTTTATAGAGAATCAGTGATTTTCTTACACTGGAATTATTTCAAGGATTAAGGATTAGGAAACTAAATGATATTTCAATACTTACTATGATATTTCCAGGTTGTATTACTCCTTATATGCACATCAGAATCAGAAGACTTAAAACTATTATCTCACTTACTTGCATATGAAGTGAAAAGAGTAGGTGCACAGCTTCAGAACATTGTTTTTTGCTTTTCTGTTTTTTATATCTTTTTTTTTTTTTTTTCCCACCAGAAAATCAAAATACAATACAAAATCGGCTTCGTTATCCAAGCTCTGATTTACCCAGTATTTTGTCGATGGATTCTTGTCAGGACCCAAGCAAACATCACAGCAGTGGGAGCTCCTGGACAAATCAACATGGGACATACACATAATCATTTCGAATATCATATCCCACATCCCACAGAAACTTTATTACAAGAAGGTTCACAGTGCAGCAAATTGGATGTACATTAAAGGTCAAACAGTGGGTCAGATGATTTTAAATGACTTTATGAAAGAACTTAACTTGCAGTTCAGGTAAAGAAAAAAAATAAACCAAAAAGCAGCGGAGGAAAATGAAATCTAAACAAAGGAGAATAGGGAATGTTGTGAAACTATGTTTTCAAATATAACAGCTAAGAATTACTTGAAGTTTTGGATAGGAATTAAAAGCACTCGTGAAGCCAGAGGAATCACTTTAGCTAGAACTCTCTTATCTTGTGAATTGTGGACACCATACAACTCTGAAAGAGTTTACGTTTTTGTTCTGAGAAGCCTCTGCTAATCACTCTAGACCTATCAGTTGATAAGCATTCCATGAAAATTTAGCTAAATCCAGGAACTGGTGATTTCTAGCGTCACTTTATCTCTGCTTATCCCTCTACATTTATGACTGAGTAGTTTTGTTCCCCGTCCCGTCCCCCCCCCCCACGTAGGCCCATAAACTAGCAATTGCTTTTGTTCTCCTTCTGTGGAATTCAATTTCCAAAGACTAAGTAACTTTCAAAGCTGCCATAAAAGGGACTCTAATCTGAAACACGTGACATTTTCACTGATAAATCTATTGAAATATAGGTAATATCTTTCTAAGTATCATTTGAGATCTGTAGGAAAGTCCCAGAAGTTGTCCTTCCTAGTTTTAGACCTTTGTTCAAGGCCTTTAAGCTGGGACCATATTCAGTTCAAATCCTCTGTTTAATTAATGAAGAGAAATATTTACATCCGTATCACCTAAGATCTGAGTTGCCCCTGAGACGTCTCTCACTTTCCATCGATTACAGGAGATGAGGATTACTACATTATTGAGGTGTTTCATTTGTGTCTCAAATTAGCTGTGATTAGTGAAGTCTAAGCATCTAGTTTCAGGCAATCATAATAGGAATAGCTCCAAATCAACATCCCCTTTATAAAATTCAGACTTTGAAAGTTTAATTACATCAAAAAAGTCTGAGAATCTGAAGGTGAAGGATAGATTACTATTTACTTGAGGAGTATTTGGATTTCACTCCTAAGCCAAAAATGTCAATGTAACTACTCTATTTGCATGCTTCTATTTTAAAATAGCGAAGTTGAGGTACAAGAATATCTGAGTCACAAAAACAATCCTCTGCAGTGAAAGAAATTTTATGTATCACATGCATACATTATGACAATCAGAGATAATTTTAATTGCTGTATAAACTCGAAAGATTCCTTGAAGACAGAAGGGTTCTGAAAAAAAAAAAAAAAAAATGTTTGATTCCTAGGCCTGAACTCACATGATTTAAGTTTAATCTATCCAATTCTGCTTACTAAAACCAAAATGTCAACTCAAAGTTAGTCACCCAAACTTCTTTAGGCAGTGGAGGAACGCAACGTGTACCCAGGATGTTATCCAGTCACATTACTCATCTTCTTGAAGACTGGATTAATCACCATCACAGCATGCATACCTCACTATTGACTGCAGGAGAAACCTGGAGAGATAGTTTAGATTAGAAGGCTAACTTTTAAATTACTGCAGTTGCTTGAAATGCATGGCAATCATAAAGACGAGGGGTGCAGTCTTTCAAGTAGACTTAGAGTGTTTCTAGTAATCCATCCTATCCTCTCCTTCAAAGTTTTGAACAGTTAAATATCAACATATGTAGAAAGGCAGAATAATGGTATGGTTTTGATATAGCAGAATGGGATGAATGGGCAATTTTCATCAGAAAGGTGGCACACTTTATAGGCACCTTTTATCTCAGAATTAATATTTTTTCTGGTTATGAAAGTAAATGTAAATACTAAACACAAAGACAAAAAGAGTACTAACCCCAGCCAGTAGATATGAACCACCATACATACTGCTTGTCTGAAACAAAGGTCAGCAAAAGCAACGTTTGCAGGTATATCCCTTCTATAAGAAGCCAGAAGAAATTGGCTAAAATACTGAACTGGAAGAATGCCACAGCAGCCTTACAAGCAACCTGGAAATGCAGAGGAAGGAAAAACTATTACCTCTACTGCCCATTGTGTCTTGTTTCTCTACAAGTATAGGTAAAATTCAGTGTTACCACACAAGAATGAAGAAATTATTACAAGTTTTCATTAGGTTTGAGATTCCATCATTTCAATTGACTTTACTTCAGTTTTTTGAAAGGGAAACATTGACCCTCTCTTATAGATTAAATTCTTTACTGATAGAAATCATTACAGCTTCATTAGAGTCAACAGACCTGTACCTCATATATCAAAGCTGAATGTAGCACAGTAGTCTTTGGGTTTGTGTAATATTGTCTGTTTTAAGATTTTAATTCTAGGAAACTAAAGAGAAATGGGATTAAGATATCTCCATGTTCTCTTCAGGTCAAGAATTAAATGTTAAATCAAGGGTAAGAAAGAGGGGAAGTTTAGTACCGTTGACATTAGGCAGTGGTCCATAGTTTCATCTGCAAACAAAACAGCATCTTTGGTAAAAACAGCAATTGCTCTCAGGATAAAGGAGACAAACAGGTGCATATGGATGTAATTCCGTGTACAGTGGAATTTTCTGACATGGAAAGAGAAAATAACAGTTGTTCTTCAGTAGAAATTTCTTCTGGTCTCATCAAAACTCAGACAGGAATACAGGGTAACTTCAGACACCTTCCAAAGCAAATAAATGATCTGTCATTATTTGAGAAGAAGCTGGACACAAGGGAGCAGAGCAGTTATCTGTTTAAGCTAATAGAACTGCTTGTATAACTGCCCTTGAATCACCACACAGTTAAAGGAGATGCCAGAAGCAGAGACTAACTAGGAGACTCTTGAACTGTATTGCAATAATGCCTTTTAACTATTCTAAATAGCATTTTTTGTTGAGTAATTTCCCAAACCTGCTCTTTATTCCCTTTCTGGCCAGAGAACAGAATATTGAGTGGATGTCAGTCACATGTTGTGGGATGGCCACCAGAGAAATAGCTGCCTTACCCTAGACTGTCCTGTCCATGGTTTGGCCTTGAGCTGAAGGAATCTCCGTTCAAGGTTTGGACATAGCAGCACCTTGGTCCTGGGTCTCTCTAAGTGATAAGAACTTTGAGACTGCCAACCCACTCCAGTTAGGAAGTTGCTTCTGTGCTCTGCACTCCTGTCTGCAGAGCAAGCTTAAGGCTTTTGTCCAAGTGCATTGGAACCAATCAAACCCAGGGTCCATTTCCTAATATCCAACATCACCAAACATGACATTTAAATTTCTTTAAATATCTTTCTATAGCTCCCATTATGGAAACAAAGGCCTTTCATGGAGGGAATGGATAGTTTAGAATTACTGCTGGTTCAGGGGCATGAGGCACCCAGTTTATGCAGAGTATGTCCTGCTGTGGACTGGAGGAATAGTTATCTTATATTAATAATGATAACAAGTTGGAGATTCCCACTGTATTATGCCATTGAAGAGACTAAGACAGACTTCCCAGGCAGTTTTATTATTTTAACATCTGCAGGGACGTGCTACAACATGAATAAAGAAGGACCCATTGCCATCAACAGCATTAGGTCTGAAGAGGATTGGAAAATAATAATAAAAAAAAATCCCACCAAACAAAAACACACAGGGTTTGAGAAAAATTAGGATGAGACTGTCTTAAGATATCCTGAAAAAGAGACCATTTTTTTTTACCTGAAGGCAGCAAAGACAATTAGAGCTGTAATGAGTGAAGTCACTGATGCTGCATAGCCAGCAGTGTAGACACGCCAAAATGCAGAATAATATGATTTCTATGAGAAAAAGAGAACACAGACCAATGCTGGTGGTTATGCAGCATGCATGCTGGTGTGCTTATTTCACCGAGATACATTTTCCCTTACTAGTCAGTCTCATCACGTATGCACTGCTTTGCGTGCTTGAGATCTGCTTTGGGGTTTTTCATCCATTGCTAACACCTTTTTTTCTTTTGAATCCTTACACATGAGACAGGTTTCACAGCCCACAGGCTTATCTGCACTAGCAACAGCTTGCAGCACGTTCAACAGGAAAATATTAACTTTGCTGAGTAACTACATTTTCTGCTATAGGTACGTAAAGACTCTAGGGCACTGAGACCTGCTGATGGGCAATTTGTGAATCCATCACTTTAGAGCTGGGTGGGATTTGATACATATGGGTTTTCATAAACAGCTATAGTTAAAAATGAAATAAAACTTGCATTTTGCAGGTGAGGAAACAGAAACACTGAAACGGTCACATCGTATTGTGGAGGTAAGAAAGTTAAAGCCAAGGAAATAAACTCACAGTCTTTTAATTCTTTGGAGAAACAGTTCATTCAGTTGCCATATACTGTAACACTGAATGCTTTATAGTTCATATGTTAATTTGTTTTGTATTTAAACATCCGATGTCCTAAGAAAAATGAAGCTTGTTTACATTGCTTTATCTACGCAAATTTTATCCTGATTCACTACAAGATCACCTGATTATTTAAAAACCCAAGAAACTAAATTTTCTGAATCCATGCAAATTTCCTCCTTGCAAATGCAATGGACATTTTGTTCTATAATTGTTCCAAACTCTGTTTATCCAAAAGGCAACAATTCTAGGTTGAGACAACCAATTAGCAATTTTAAGTAAATCCATAACTAACTCATGCAACTCTGACAAGCTAGGAATCCTCCTGGTGTTTCTGAAATAGTCCTAAACTTTTATACAGTATTTTCAAAATACAGATCAAAAAACAGAAAGCAGGTTCTTCAGTTGAACAATGAAGTATTTTGATGCATTTTATCTGGTTTTGTAGAGCAGCTAAAAAAACACAGTATATGCAGAAGACTTCCTAAGTCCTGACTGCAGACACAAAATACAAACCAAGCAGTTCTCTTAGAGTATAAGTGGATTATTTTTACTTCCTTCCCCATGTTTAGAATGTAGTAGAGCTTATGGATCTTTTCTTCCTTTTATAGACGTTGTGGGTTTGAATGGAATAGCAAACTAAACACAGCCACAGCACACACATGAGCTCTGCTCTGAAATCTTCCATAATGATGAAGTATAAATCTAGTCTCTTGCTTAATTTCAGCAAGAGGCCAGCTACAAACTATGCCTGCCTTAGCACAAGCCAGGAACTGCTTGGAGAAAGCCATCCTGGATATTAAGAGAATTTAGCTCCGTGGACAGAGCCATGCCATGGCAGCTAGTCCCAGGGCTGGAGAACTCTGCTCCAGAATACATGCCACCTTATGAGTCTTAGATCCCTTCTGAACTGTTTGCATGGTTTCCATCATCTTTCCAGAAGTTTTAAAAAACATTTCTCTTCCTAGCTTCCCCACAATGAAAGGAAATACACATATTCTTAGTTTGTAGGTGGAGAATTGAGCTCCAGATTGTCTATCATGTCTACTACCATTGTACTTGAGCTTCTAAGTTCATGAAGCCAAATGGCTGAAGCCAATTGCATCTACACTTCCCAAAGATTCAGGTATCTGAACCAGTACTTCTGTGCTTGAGCTTGCATGCCTGGAGAACCAATGGTTTACTCCAGATAACATCCTCTTCGCTTTTGTGTCTTGTTTTGGCCCATGAAAAATGACCTCTTTCCACTGTTGAGTCATGACTGCACACTCACAACGAGCTATGAGTTACTCTTTTCTTTCATATATTGGAGGGAGACCGTTGTTTCTATCAAAACACCACAGTAGGAGGAGGAGGAAGCAATGTACCCTATCTTGCATTTGTGCAAGATGTACAAGCCTTGTCCAACACAGACTGGAGATGAGGGAACTGAGACACCCCTGTTCTCTTCTGCTGGAACTGTCCCATTTAGCAAAGGTCAGAACTGAAAGGCAGAGGCAGCCAGCATACCTCTGTTAATCAACCACCAGCAGCCACGAGGCTAAGTTCGCCACTGAGGCACAACTACCACCAGTGAAGTGTGAGGCATTCCTATCCTGGGGCCAAGTATGATGAGGAACATGGAAATTGAAATCGTATGAAGATGTGGGTGAAAAAGAAATGCTGCTGGAGCCTAACTGAGTACCAGAGATGATCATCAGATCTTCTACTTCACTGAACACCTAAGATACATTATGGAAGTACTCAATGGCATCCAAGAGCCCCCTCCTAAAGATGTGCATTGACCACCATGTTATAAAGTTATGGAATCTTTCTCTCTGACTCAAAGAATATCTGGGGGAAAAAAAGGAAAAAAAGGAATCAACAGGAGGGATCCAAAGGAGTTTTCCCTGAAAAATTCCACCCAGACAGGTTGGTAGATTTTCCTTGGGAGACAGGTGCATGATGAGGACTCAAATCACCTCTGTCAGAGAACCAGTCTTTGTTAGGCAGGACAAATGAACTGATCATGAGTCTACTCATTAACACCAAGAGGAGACAATTGGATGGAGAGGAAAGTGCTACCTGCTAGTTTCTTGCTTTATATTAAGCCTAATTTGTTAAACAGGCTCTAAATATGCCTAAAAGATTTGAGCTTAGCACTGAAGACAGGTAATTACTGGATTCTGACAGTGCTCAGATGTGTGGAGGCATCCAACTACTCAGCATGCTCAGAAGAGGGTGCTCAGGTGGCGTCCACAAACAGGGAATAAAAAACTCACCTGATCCTCGGGCCCTTTACTGGAAACTTCATCAAATCCACAGGCAACGGTGTATGGCGGGAATGGTTCTGACCAATATGCCTCCTGTGTACAGTTTCTCTGAAGAAAGCCTTTAATGGTAAAATATATCAGAGAATGTGTTATAAGGGAGGGCGTTCTTTAAGTTTTGATGAGAAACAAAAAAAAATTTTATTACTACTTTGATACTTAAGTTAGGCACTTACAGGTCTAGTCATGTTCAGCAAGATTAGCTGTAGAGTTATAGTGTTCTATATACCTATCGTTTGAAAAATTGAGACAGATGTTCCCATTCATTTCAAGATGCAGTAGAACTTATATATTTCATGTAGGAAAATCATTCTGTAAATTCAGTCCTTACACAGAGGAAATCAAATTATGCAGTCTATCCTGCATTTGCAACATAATTTATGCTCATGGACAAAGGCCTGAGCCACGTGATCTAGCTTTGAAGTTAGATACAATTTTTGAACTTGTTCCTGCTCTGACTGGATGATTGGACTAGTTGACCTGAATAGGTCCTTTCTAACATTAATTGTTCTAGGACTTAATAAATGAGTGATTCTATGCCATACTTACATTCCTTTATCACCTTAGCAACATAGTGCAATTACCCATATTTTTAGACCACCAAAAAGACTAGACAATTCAGTACAGCATAACACAAAACAAAAGAGGGCCAAATATTGACCATAATCCAAGATGTTTGTCTGGATAATTATTGCATGTCAATTGACATAAGATAACATCATGAATTAGGAAAATATGCAAGTTACCGGATCTTTAACTATCAGAATTTCTTTTAAAAAATAGGGATAAAAAGGATAGGAAAAAGTCTTGCCATGGATATTGGTGATTTCTTCAAAAAATCTTGGACAGGGAACTTGAACCACTTCCCCAACAGCAGCTCTGGGCCAGCAGGTTAGACCATCCCAATCTCTGGCACATCCTGAAAAAAAGTGCCTCTAAATAAAGAAACACACACAGAACAGCACACAGTTGATCTCCCATCATGAGATTGTCGGTGGCTTTCCCACTAATTCACATGCAAGAGCAGCCACAACAGGGCATGCAGTGTTGTTTTCCTCTTCTTGAATGCATCATCGCTCACATATGCACTTGGCATTCCAGTTGGACCTTTCCCTACCATATCTCATGAGAGCATGTACCTGAAATTCAAGTAGACACGATCTGAAAGCCAAATCAGCTGGAGCACTTTCTATTGTCAAAACAAAGGTCACCAAAATCAAAACACTGAATAATAATTAGCACTTGAGAGTTCTCATTAGTGGTTTCTGAGAATAACTGAAGAACATCAGACTTAAAAATTCAGGCTTAGTCTCTTGATTTCATGCTTAATGTCCACCAATTTCACCTGACTTAAAGGAAATAAGGATTGAAATCCTGGTCTTGAAGTCCAGGCAATCAGTGGTATTTTTACAATGGATTTCAACAAGGATTAGATAGCCATCAGCAGGAGTAAGTACAACTGCTTGGCATTCATGAGGTTCCCTAAATCAGAGACTTCTAGCTGATGACTCAGGGCATGCTGCTAGCTATGAGTCCGATAAAAAGAGTTTTCGAAGTTATGGTTAATCACAGCTTTGTCACAGACGCATTACACTGAGACTCAAGCTGTGGTCACAGAGTGTCTGTTGGCAAGTAGGTGTGGGTGCAGCACAGAAAAATTGTCAGCAAGTAAAGGTGTTTGAACCAATAAAAAAACCACCATGCTGTAACTGAAACTAATCTCTAGGTAGTCATAAGGTAGATATAAAACAGTGCAGGAGTTTCACTGGGGAGGTGTTATTTTCTTTTACTGATTCTTTTCTGTTTCCTCTGATGACAAGGCAAGTCTGAAATTGTCGAGAGCTGAAATGTGGAAGCAATATTACTTGCCTGTAGCTGAGCAAAGTTACTCTCCAACTTCTGAAAGGATAGTCCTGAGAATCTCCCTCAGCATTACCCTCACATCACCCTTGGGAGAATGAAATTCCTGGTATCCCCCGTTTGCCAGATGGGAAAATAGAAGCCCTGTTTCATTATCTCTAATTTTAATTGTCTAAAATACGTTAGCTAATCTTAGCTATGTTCCCTCTGTAATCAGTAGAACGAGACAGGGATTTTCTGCGCATGATTCATCCCATATATTGGTGCCTTCTTTCTGAGGACAGGATGAATCACTCGCTGCAAATACCTCGGTCTCTCTGATGATTATAACCTAAACTAGGCTTCTAATTTTCAGATAAATAAATTCAGGTAATATGAGTCCCATTTAGATGTGCAGTGGCCCACACACTTGAGGACTTAAAGGATCCCTCTTAGAGGGACTATAGTACCTTTGAGGAGCTGAGTCTAAAAAAAATCCATTGTGTCTGGCAACGTGGGGTTAAAAATGAGAATGGAGTGACCTTATGTAGGAGTGGAACCTGTATGTTTGAAGTCTTAGACCTGGCTTCATTTCCAGTGACTTCTACTGTTCATATCAAAGAAACCACTGAGGGCTGTGGCAGAAAGAACCTCTCACACACCAAAGTTTTCAAGAGACTAGTGATTGTTCAAGCCAGCTGAGACTCCATAAAGACAACTGCAGTAGGAATTGTATAAAGGAATGTTGACGTCACAGGTATCCAAGTCTTTTTCAGCTTTTTATTATTTTTTATAGACAATAGAGAAAAATAAGCATTTTAGAGGTAGATTCAATTGACCTATTTTATACATCTGCTTCAAGATGAGACGAATTGGACCCTGGACTCTACTGATGACACTCATTAGACACTGCTCTGTACAACAAGAATGAAGTGGTACTACGTAAAAAGAAAGTCTGCAACATAGACTAATTCCAGCACGGATTCCCTGTGACTACTGAGAAGTAACTCTGAAAAATTGTGACCTTCAGTTTGTCTTATTCAGATCCTGAAAACTGAAATGCAAGCTGGGGACTTTTACCAGTCTTATAGTATTAAAATACCCCAGATAAAATATTGGGGATGAATTATTTTTCCAGATCTAATATTTAATTTTAAACTATATTGAGAAAGGCTGTAAATACCAGAACAGATTTTAATTAAAGTCTTTCCATCTCTAGAGAATAAAAGGTGGAAATGAGAGCTTTGAGATCAGAGTTGAGAAGATTGAAGATTTTTGAATATTTTAACAGAACTTTGAGTTTTATTTCTTCGTATAGCCTTTACTACAAAAGAATTTCAAAATCGTGTAATTATTTTTCCAGCAAAGAGAAAAATACTTGGAATATCCTGCTGTAATACATGTAATAAATCATTATTGAAAAAACCCACAATTTTTGGCAGAACTTTTTTGGGTGGGTTACTGGGTGTTCCAAGCACAAAATGTGTCCAGTAGATATTCTGGACTTGATTAAAGGAGGGGAAAAATAGAGGAGGCAAGTACAAGAAGGATATCAGACATCAGCGTGATTGGAAAGGCTGCAGAAAAATAAATAAGAAAATTAAGGAAATATCCTGGGGGTTAGTGTCTAAATTTCAATAGGCTGCTAAAGGTAGACTCCCAGGCTGTTGCAATACTTCTATTCATACCAAGTGCATGAGGCCTCTTTGTCTCATAACTCATCTGTAGAAAATGAACATCTGATAATTCATGAAACTAAAAAGTCTCACTGAGGTGGATTCATACTTTTCTAAGCAAATTTGGCCAGAAAAACTATGACTAAACTTTTGAAAGAATTTGAACATTTTTAAATTTCACTTTGAAGCAATTCAAAACATGCCTCCGCAATACAAAAACCCCACCAAAGAGAACCCCCTACACAGCACTTCAGAAATATTTTACAGGCTCTCTGAAATAGCCATTTTAATTTTTGAAATTTATGTTCGAACTTGTAATAGATTTTCAAAACACCACCTCAGTAGATCTTTTCAAACAAACAAAGAAATAAAGAACCTCCCTTAAAATGTAGAAATAGAATATTTTGAAGAAGTTGGGATTATGTTTTTTCCTTCTGTTTTTTCGCAAAGAACATTTTCACCAGATTGGAATGATTTCACGATAAAATTTCAGCATGCTTTTTAGTGTCTTCTGTAGAAGCTTCTTTGGAAGACAAGTCTTGACTTAGATTGAGCTTTTAAAGAGGTCTAAAGTGAGATGAGGTAAAGTCCCAACCTATAGAAGAAGCACTTCAAACTATTAAGAAACCAAATAAAATAGGAAGCAAATCTTGACCCAGGAGAACAAACGGCATCTTGACATTTTGCCCCTGAAATGATATGCAAGGGATATTTATATAAGAGCTTGACAATGAGGACCATTACCTTCAAGATCGGATGAAACAGATTCATTCTTTTCTAAGCAGAGAGCCTCCTCTTTGACCACCTGCTGGAATATCTTGCATTCTGGATGGATTCCCGCAACCTCGGTGAGAGAAAAACAAAAGAAACCAAGAAGTTTTGCTGTTACCAGACTGAGAAGAGACAGGTTTCTTTCCAGTTTGTACCTCCTAGCTAATACTTTGAGGTCTAAGAAAGTGAAAACTCCAGCTTAAGATTTTTCTGCAAATAGCACACGCAGAAGGAGGCTGTGGTCTTGTGCTTTTATCAATTTGTACACATGTCTGAATGTGCACGATCATATATATATGTATACAAATTGATAAATATACAAGACCACAGCCTCCTTCTGCATGTCCTTCACCCGCTGCAGACAGTCTAATATTCCCTATAGTCCTGCATCATATCTGATGTCATTGTGAAGATGTTCTTAATACCCTAGAACATCCCCAAGTAGTTGCCTCTGGCAACTAAATTCTGAGAAAGAACCTACAGTGTCTACAGGTAATCTTATTATCTGAGCTTTTTTTGCTGTCTATGAAATTTAAGGGATGTCTCGCTCACCCAGGAATAGTTGTTGCCCATTGGGATGCTATAAGGTATCTCAGCCCTCATGAGTCGATTCTGCATTAATTTTGGCCAGCCCCATGTAGAAGTCGCAAATGCATTATCTGAGGTCTCAAATATTTCTACACATTTCCGTTTAGTTAACTGAATTAAACACAGGACCAATAGAGTCTAGAAAGCAACTGAACTGTGTTTAGACAACTGAATACCACACCAAAGCCTCCTTTGGGATTTTGAAGACATAGGGAGTCTTACATGAAATAGAGCAGAGGATTTCTCCTTTGCAAGCTATGCTATTTGAGGCAAGGCCAGGGGCTCAGTGGGTGGTGATTTTAATTGAAATGATGGATTGAAGGCTTTCTGAGACACTTCTGAGGAAGACTGTAGGCCATTCTAAACCTCTAATGACTTTGAAAACACAGTACAAATGAAAACATCACTGCTATATTGCCTTTTTGGTCTCAGGAAGTTGATTTATTGGCCTTCAGAATGTTTTCAGTGAGCAGCACAACCAGGACTTCTTTTAGCCCCAACAGAAACTTTACTGAAAGTCATGTAGACTATTACATCTTCTCAATAATAACTGCCTAGGGGGAAAAAGAGAACACAACTTTATCTTTAAAAACCTTTAAAAATTCTGCCTACATTTGGGTTTTTTAGAGTAGCATAGACAGACTGATTTTAATTATGAGGCCCTAGAGATAGATCATACATCCTAATATTAGAACAGAAAGAGGATTGAGGACACTGTTTGAAAAGAAAATTAAGACATGGCTTTTTTCATGCATCATATTCCTCCAGTGGGTAACTCAAAATACATTTTATAAAACAGCATGAGTGACTCTTAAAATAGTACTTCCTGTTGTTCAACTATAGTAACACAACTCTGAAATGAAATTTTTCAGGTATTAATAAGATCCCTGCTCATCTCTGTATTTTAACTTAAATTTCATCTTGTATTCAACCTACACAACAAACGAATTATTTAAATAGTAGTAACAAAGTGACTGCTACATAAATTTCTCACTATTTCAGTATATAAAAATAGACTCAGCTGGATGAGAAAGAACTAATTTCTCTGTTTTCTGGAATTTCTGGACCATGTTACTGTGGAGAAAAATTTGTATTTGAGACATTCTTAGGCTTGACGTTTGAAAGTCATAACAACTTGACATGATGATATCCAACTTGCCATCTATAATGAGTCCTCTGGTAAAAAGCTTGAAAGCAATGGCCAGTCATAACCCCAAATGAAATCAAAACCATGAAAGGAGATTTGAAATGCCTTTTAGAAACAAGCACTTGTGAGAGATGGGTTAACTTAATTCCCACCTCACACCAGAGGTGCTGGGAATGGTAGAAACAGACACATAATTGGTTATTAAAAGTTTCAGAGAAGGAAGGGTTATCTTCTACAAGAGACAACTGTCTACATTTAGCCACACTAGGGACTAAATTATAGCAGTTATACTATCACTTGATGACCCCTCCTTAGTTGAGAATGGGAATCAGGAAAAGGAGAGGAGATCCAAACGTTGAAGCAAAGACAGATTTAGTGAAACAACAAAGCAAATAAAATACACAAAGTTACACTCAGCCTGGAATGCCTAACCATCACAGTCCTCTGAAGCAGGAGGAACACTAGCCAGGACTCCCTCTTTCTTAGCAAACCTTCCCCCTTTATGACGAGCACAGGATGGGCTACCCTTGTAGCTGACTCAGGTCAGCTGCCCTGGCTTACTCAAAACTGCTAACGGCCTGCCTGGAGTGGATGGACTGGGATTCTGTCCCAGCCAAACCAGGACATCAACAAAGGGACACATGCAGCTGGTGCAGGTGGAACGTAAATGAGGGACTAAGCAGCTGAGCTCTCCCAAATCGTCCATCAGACATTGAATACGTGTGCCAGACTGCCTGCTGCTCAAAGTAGGCTGCATCTCCTTTTTTCTCTGCTTTGGTAAATCTACACCAGCTGAACCAGACCCTCAGTCACCGTAACTGGGCAGAGTTGTGCTGAAACCAGTGGAGTGCTACTCATTTACAGTGGCTAGTGGCTGGGGAAGCCCATACCCTACCCACAGGGAAGTTGTACTGCATTGGTTTTACACACGACAGAGGAATTGCTATAACAGATCAGATTCCTAGTCCACGCAGTCCAGACTCCTGTCTCTGAAAGCAGTGATGGATCACCAGAAAACATGATTTTACAGTTACTTCTAGAAATCCCAACCAGCTGCTGGTGGTACTCACCAATGATGAGACTGTAGTCAATCCCACTCCCACTGATAGGTAAGCAACTGATCAGCATGCTCACATTTTGTTTGCTTCAGGTTTACTGGATTTGGCTGGGGGTGGCTGTAGCCACCAGACCCCCCAGTTTTTGTTACAGGCCAGTGCATATGTTAAATATTACTGACACTTCAGTGTTTGAAAATCAACATCAAGTGCAATTGCAGATGTAACCTACAGATTATCCTGTAAGAAGCGAAAATGAGGCTGGTGGTGTTAACTTACAATCCTGTAGCCTCACTGGAAGTAATTCCACTGTTAGGGAAAAAAAAAAAGAAAAGAAAAGGAAAAAAAGAACACCTATACAAGAAATTGAGAACAGTGATGATGCTTCAATTTGTTGCTTTTCTTCAGGCTTTAAGAAAAAGAAAGACATTAAACCATTTTACAGCTAACAAAAAGCCTTCTGGGCAGAACATTACTTGTGATTTGTTTACTATGGCTTACTTATTTTTTGTTATTAATCTCACAATGCCTTGAGAGAAAACCGCATGTTCTTACTCTCATCTGCCTATAGTGGTTAGGTGACGGGGCTTCCTAGAAAACAGGGGCTCTGCATTTTTTTCAGGGATACAGTATTGCAATTTGGGGGGCATCTGCTGAAACAACTGAGTTCTTGCAGGAAAAGAGTTGCTCCTCTTCACTTTAGAAAGGATAATTTAGGAACCAAAAAAAAGCAGAGGTTTCTGAGGCAGGAATGTCTAATCTGGCAAAGTCTTCCCTGCCACAGTGAGAAGTGTAAGAGGCTTATTTAAAAAGCTACTCCTTGGGTCAACATTTCCCAGTAGCTAGGCAGCAACCTGGCATGAACCTTACTGAAAATCACAGTGGGGTGCCTTCAACCCAGGGCTTAAACAGAAAACTTAGAGATTTCATGCAGTGTTGTAAACAGCACTCAAGGAATCATGGAATACCAGGTTGGAAGGGACCTCAAGGATAGTCTGGTCCAAGCACGCTGAGTGTTGCTGAGCACCGTAACACGACGATCTCTATGGTGGCTTGAGCATCAGTGACCAGCCAAAATTTTAACTCAAAGTCCTAACCACTGAAACAATCTTTCCTGGAACAAAGCAGTCACATAGTGAACACCAAAAAGTTACCCAGGACAGGCACTGGCATGCTAAAAACCTGAGATGGTTTAGAGCACCAGAGTTTAGGCTTGTGCTTACTTTTAGCCTTCTTTTTCTTAACATCTGTGAGGTTATTGCATTGAAAGCTTAAGCGGTATACTCACTGACAGTAAGTACAACGTTGTTTTGTATTTCCTCTGTTACATGATAGTCTATTTGCCCAAAGCTGAACAGAAAAATCAAGCTAATGGCACTTTAGGCTTTGATTTGCTTGTGTTGGACAACATCAGACTTAACAAACAGTGGGGAAGAGAGATTTTCTAGCAACATCCTCATGCCATGCTTAGCGCAACTTAGTTAAAAGAAATCTTTCCTGACAGCCCATCCAAAGATGGTGCCCCTAGGCTGCTGTGGTGGTAGAAAAACTGTAATTTAGATGTCACATAAAAGGCGGATCTTCACTCATTAAGGAGTCCATTAGCACACTTGGGAAAAAGTAGGGACATTTTCTATGCTTCTGAAAACAAGTGACTGCTTCAAAGCTGGGCACCAAATATATTAGTCACTTTTGAAAGAGCAATTCAATGGGATCAAAGAGCCAGAAGTAAATTGGTAACACTTAGTCTTTTTGAAAATTAACCAAAAATCAAAGAAGTGGCTAAATTCATTGGCGAGATGGAAAGGTTTAAAGAACTTGAAGGATCTTTCCAGTGATCCAGTTTAGTTTCCAATGCCGTGCAATCCTAAAAACTCACTAATAAGTTTTACATCAAGTGCATAAATCATTTACTAGGAATATTCATCACTGTTCTTTTTGCCTCTGTCTCTACAGCTTGCATTTACGTCTCAGATCTTATCTCAGATCTGCTCTGAAATCATCTCTGTACTCCCTGTTCTCCCTGTCTGTGCTTCCTCTCTTCAGTTTTCTGATATGACTCTGATGCCTGAATATTTAGGCTCTCCCTTTGACAAAACCAGAGTTGTCTGACGTTCATGTCACACACACTGACTCCCAGCTTGGAGGATTAAAACTCACCTGGTATTTTAGGATATAAAAAGGCACAGAAAAGACATTCAAAACTCATGCGTCCCCTGCCTATTTTTGGCTGTGGAATGAAGTGTTCAGTCAGTCCTGAAAGTCGGCCAGTGATGCCAAAGACAGTGCAGAGAACCAGGATATGCTCTGAAATGCATACATTGTTTTCAGCTGAAATTTTGATGAACAGGAAAGGCTTATAGGATGGAAAGAGGCTCATGAAAAATCTTGAACATAGGTTGAATAACTGAAGAAGACAAAGAAAATTTCAGCCTTTTTCATAAACTTCTCAGTCTGTGGAATATATCTCATCAAAATCTTCTATAAGGCCTGTCTCCATACACCTGCCTAACCCCTTTCTCAAAAGGCCAAGTACTAATTAGAAAACTTTGAGACTGGGGGTCACAGCTCACTGAAGTCAGGGCCAATTTTCATATGTGCTTTGAATGGAGCTGGGACCAACCTCGAGCTCCATAAGCTCTTGTCCATTTTGGTACAACTACATTCACAATCACTGCAGTATCTTCCTATCTACTGTGCCCTATAAGTAATTTTGGGGTATTTATAATGTAATATATGTAGTATTATGTTCTGTTAGAAAACTACAAGAAACTATAAAACAATAACCAAAGACTTCTTATGCAGCAAAAAAAGTCCACTGCTCAATTTTGTAGTAATAGATGAGCATCCAGTTTGCTTCTACCCTATCCAAGCCATGTCTACCACTCTTGATTTTGGCTGACTGTAAAGCATGAAGTCTCCACAGCAATGACATGACTCCGGTCACCAGCAAAACACTGAGTTAACCCAGAAAGTCCTGCCCTCCACTTGTAAGCTCTGACGTGGTCTTGATCCCAGAAGCTTTCGACCCCAAAGGTAAAGAACTACTTCAATTTTTCTCTTCAGCAAGTTAAATAGATTATTTCAGGAGTCTTTTGCACTTAAAATGACTACCTAGAGGACATTTTCAGTGTTTGTTTTCTCTTTCTAACTCGATTACCTATGGAACAAGAGAAGCTGAGACACTGATTGCCTTACAGTCATTTAGAGGAATATCTTTTCAAGATTGTTTTTAAGACATTGGAGTAATGTTTGAATGCTCCTCTGTGTATTGGATTGTATTTATCTGACTGTATTTAACTGCATAGACTTATACAGAACAGTATTTGCTATACATACATATCCATGTATATGATGACTATATGCATTTACTCACAGATATTCTGCATGTGATAATACAGCCATACTGATTTATTTTGTTTATAAACCCTGTGTAATTAGTATTATCTTGATAAAAATGAAAATTAATTTCTTAGATCTATGCTAAACTGGGTAGAGCATTTAATTATCACTAGCACTTAGAGAGTAACAGAAAACTAATAACTGGAGATGTTAATTTTCTGCTATTGCAAGTGTTCCTCTAAATCAAAGAAAAATGTCTCCCTTTCTACATGTATAACGTGTCTAAAGGTGGAGTTCACGTTTCAAGAACTGAAGCCTAGATGTCAAAGTCCATCAGCAAGTTCACTCAGCTGAAGCCATAGCCATCGTTCTTGGAGTGTTTCCACCTCTTCCCAGTAGTATTGAAGGAGGCTAAATGAATAGATTTAGACAAAATTCCTAATTTTAGATAGATAATTTTAGATGATTATTCTAAACTCCCCCATGAAGCCTCCCTTAACAATCAACGAAGGCAGACAAGCAGTTCCAGGGAAGGATTCCTCCTACCTTTCTCAGATATCTATTTGAGGACAGAGTGACTCACTGTACAGGAGCCTGTCTCCCTCCTTTTACTCCCTCCAGGCTAATGAAACGTCTAAACTGACTGATTCTTCCATACCTCCAGTTCCCTATGGAGGGGAATTTAAGGTCTGCAGGGACTGGATCCCTGGAAGAAGCATGTATGTCCCTCCAACGCAAATTAGCCAATAGTAGCTGTGTCACAAATTTAGGGACCCAGCTTTATCAGGAGCTCAGCATCTTGCCACGAATTTGGATCCATAAGCCCGTACCACAAGAAACGCTGTGTTAAAGCAAATGTACGGCAAAGCAATAACCCATCTATGTTTCCATTCTCACCTCCATTCGTTAGATCAGACTGAATCCCTTCCTCAGAAATGTGAAAAGCCATTACGTGTTTGAAGAAGAAAGCAGTTTAGCTCAGCAGGAAGGACAGTGAATGCAGAGTCTTTTCTGTTCCCTATCCCCTCTTTCCTGAGACTCTGAATTCTTTAAGACAGGAAAAGTCTTTTTCATGCATTTCAGCACCCACTGCTCTCTGTTCCTTGTCACTCACAAGCAAACTGTAATTTTTAACATGAAAGACTGTTCTGCAAGGCACAAAATACATCCTGCAACATCCATCCCTGTGGAGTTGATAGGAGGTAAAAGTACCCAGTTTCACAAAGGAAGTTTTCAGGATTATCCTTCTGGTTTATTTTCGAATCTGACAATGAATTATTTGCAAAATCCACACTAGAATTATTCCTCTGCTCTGACACGATGCTTTGAAATATGAAAGGACTGTTTACCCTTATTCTATGGGTCTCTGGCATTTTCTGACTGTCTGATTTAGGATGCAAAGCTTCCCTTGAGACCTAATTTGAGACACGAAAACCAATGATATTTAGAGCACGGACTCTAATCAGACATGTAGTTGGAGTTCATATAGGAGCAATAGTTGGAGGCCAAAAGCTACGTAGAGCATGTAGTTTGTAGAATTTCTTTTATTATGGGCACAGTGTGCTGCAATATGCTAAAACATTAAAATGACGCTTGGCAACCTACAGATGTGCGTGATACATCACTTCAGCTTAGCTCCACTCTGCTGACAGCTGCAAGAGTAAGTTGTGCCTCTATTATGTGTAAAAAGCTTAGTCCAGATGGCAAAGTCACTCTACCTGTAGCAGTGTAACACTTCAGGCTGACTAGTTTTTCCTGGAAGAAGGGTATTACACATGACAGAAACTATACGTGACAAGGTTTATGTAGCAAGGACCTATACCCTATCACTTGTATGTAAGGCTGTGTGAATACAGAGGAAAAAAATGAGTTCTAGAGGATGTGAGCTGCAGGTGTGAAAATTTACATCCCATCTTTCACCTTTTAAAACCGAAGGGTGAAGACCACTCTGTAACCGTCTAGGCTCTCACTATTGTCAGTGGAAGAAAATAGGCCCTTGGGGAACATTCACTCCATCTGTCTTTCTCAGGACAAGATGAAATGCCTCCTGGGAAGGTGACTGTCTCCCCCTTGACTACAGCAGGAGTTTGAATCCCAGCCTACACCGAACATTTAACTGTGAAATGGCTAAAGCTAGAATTAACAAGTCCCTGGGAATCACACCCATAGGCAGGTTTCCAAACGCTTCTCTGAGGCTGAAGATTGAGGGGAAAGAGGATAGATGACTGTACTCATGCTTACACCAGCTCTGGCTAACGGGCCCAGGCAATGCCAGCAGTAGAGCATGGGGCTTAGGGAGGGACATACGTGCTTGAGTTGTGTCTCTGCTCATACATCTTCCCTGATGTTACAATCTCACCTGCTGCCTCCAGTGCACAGCAGATGTAAGACAGTTCATGCGCCTGCTTGGTGACATTATAAGCAGGTGCCTTCAACAGTAAAAAAATCAATGCCCTCTCAAAGAGGTAAATGTCCCAAATCCACCAGGAGGAGCTATTCCTTTTGAGTTATCCTCCTTCTTTAGCAAAGTTGCCTTTCTTAGGACAACTGGGACAGCAAGCTGTCCCTTTCTGTCCCTCTAAAGTCGTGCTACAACTATTCTGGTGTAGGGATGCTTTTCTAAGAAACTGTGATTCTAATGAATGGAAATGAAAAGATATTTATTAATAGCATATTAGGGCCAGAAAACTTTAAAGAAAAGACTTGTGTCAAACCTTTAACTCAAGTATATTTTTTTCTTTCCTCCCCTGCTACATCCCCATCCCCGTTTTTTAACCCTTCCCTTATTTTTCTGTCTTTCTACCTGCTCCCTGTTACGAGGAAAGTTACCTTGTCTCTGCAGACATCCCCCACCCGGATGCTGCGGGGCAGCTGCACAGCCATCCAGCTGTGGCCAACAGGAGCCAGATGTGCAGTGCTTCACCCCCCCACCACCCCCCACCCCAGAGGGACCACCGCCGGGCACTCACCAGCGGCAGCAGCAGCCAGCACAAACTTCGCATCCTCCTCCTCCTCCTCCTCCTCCTCGTCAGCAGCAGCAGCAGCAGCAGCAGCAACCGGCTGCTTCCCGCTCCCTCTGCCTGTTGTGAAGCTGCCAAAAGCCGAGGTTCAGCCCACCCCCACCTGCCCAAGACCCGCCCCGGCGAGCCTTGCACCTCCCTCCCCGGACACCCGGAGCCCAGCACCATCCCGCCCCCGTAGGACGAAGCTGGCAGTGGAGGGAAGGAGATTCTCCATTATCCCCCCCCCCCCCCCCCCTTCCCTGGGATTTTGGATCCACCTTTATGAATTTGTCCTCTGGTCTCGCCCACCTGCAAAGCCGCGGGGAGCCGGAGCACCGGCTGGTCTTTTAGGGTGCGCTTGGAAGGAGATGTTCTCCGTGCAAGAAGAGACGCTGGGTTCACCCCACCGTCTGCTAACGGGACGGTGCTTGGGGCCAGTGGCAGCAGGTTCTCATCTGGGCTTTCAGTGGGTTTGACAGCGTGGTATTCCCTGGGGACTCAGAGATGGAGTTTCTGGGGTTTGGCATCCCCCTCCTCTCAGATGGAAAATTTTGAGCAGCGATAGAAAACGTCCCCCACAACTTGCATAAGGTCTTTCTGACCCCTGTGTTACAAAGATGCCTCGAATGTAGCTTTATTTCTTGGTGCAATAGGTAAAAGCTAAAGCCCTTCCTACCTATGGCTTGGATTTTGTGGGTGAAAAAAAAAAAATAAAAGGGAAAAAAAAAAGATATTATTTTTTTAAATGACAGGGTTCATAGTACCTAGGCACTAGTTTTGAGCTTTGCCACAGTGAAAATTGCATCAAGCCGTTTTCAGGGCCTGTGAGATCAGGAAAAAAAGTATTTTTGCTTGATAAGTTTGAAGTGCTATTTTATATCCTGTTTATCATTCATTATTTCCCAATGGTGTTAAACACAGGAGTTCTGTATAGTCAGAGGAGACCCAGGACTCACCTAAGTTACCCAAAAATATTACCTAAAGACATTTGAGGAAATATATATTTTTGCAGCCTTCTTCATAAGTGTATAGCTCTTCTACAAATCCTATATAATTTTGTCAGCTCCACCTAGATATTTCAGATACAGAAGGGCACCCTGAGTGGAATTCCTTACTTGTGTTTCAGAAACTGAGTCATGTCAGTGGTATCTGCTCATTGCTCTCTTTGCACCTGATAGTCCTGACCAAACCACTCTGCTGTAACGGCAATCTAGACAACTTGTGCCTGTGCAGACAGCTGTATTAATGCCGAAATGTGTGTGGTTTTTATCAGGCTGTACCCCAGATGGGTGGCTTTTATCAGGATGTAGTCTTGCAAATCAAAGGAATTTGGGTCTAAAATCAAATATTATCGCCAGGCTCGTGATAGAGAGACAGTCCGCTCTACAACCTGTGCAGAATAAAGAGGGGGGAAAAGCGATAGATTTGTGAGATAACATTTGTAACCTAATTCTGATTTACCTCCTCTTTTCTATATGTTTGTCTTCCATTAGTGCATAATGGCATCTGATCACAGATAAACCTCAAATGCTACTCCAAAGATCAAGTTTGATACAAAATAGAGAGATTAAACCTAAAAAACATCGTTTGAAAGCTGATTTTGACTGGGTTTCCCCAGCTGTAATGTATGAATTAAAGCTGTGGCCAACTCTCACTAGTCAATAAGGTGGTTCTTATCTCACTGGAATAATTTTTAGGACCCAAATATAAGGCAGGCATCACAAGGTATCAGGCAGTTCCTAATTGTAATGCAAAGGAAAATGCAAAGTAGAGGCCTATCGCATACCCCCAGAATGGGAACATATTCTAATTCCTGCTGAACAATATTCAAACAGCTTGAGTATATAAGATCATAGAATAACAGAATAATTTAGGTCAGAAAAGACCTATGGATCTGGCCCCAACCATCCCCTCCCCTCAAAACAGGTCAAATTTCAAAGTCAGGTCATGCTGTTTGGGGATTTGTTTGCTGTGTTTCAAACCCAATTGCTCTCAGGAGTCACACTGTAAATACAAAGATGCAATCAAATTAATATCACCATGGCATCCCTGTCCACAATATTTCAACTGGAATCTGTTATTTAAGGCATCCCAGGTCACTCTGATGAAGTCTTTTAGGTCATCATACCCAGTCTCGCAATTTGGAGCAAAACCAAGTGAGAATCACTTTTTTTTTTTTTTTAGTAGGTTTTTTTGTGTAGTTTTTTGACATGAGTGTTCATAAGCAGTCCTTAGGCGAAGGCATCGCTTCTTTAAGCAGATGTGGTCTCTCAGTGCTTCCTTCCTTACACATTTTCTCTCCTCCATCTGATTTTCCTATCTGGTCTCCAGCTGATCTGAAAACCAGGACAGATTCCAATCCTTGAGCTTTAAATTAATTAGCTGGAAACTCCTCTTGTAAGAGTTTTTGTCCATGCTAATAAAAACCCCAAATCTTGCTCTTGTTCTTTTGTTTCTTTTGTTTTTCTTTCAATTCCTTAGTTTACCTAAAAACCTTCATTACTTTAAACAGATCTTTTTGTAGGCTAAAACCTTATTTAGGCTAAAACCTAATTTCTATTTATCATTTTCATTTACTATATTCATTCTACTCTTCGTTATTTCTCAGTATGTACCCAAAGAAGATCCAATGACGAAATAATGCATGAAAATAACCATACTTCTCGTAATCTCTTGTATGCTCTAATGCATTTTGTTACTTTTTGTCACAAAATAGTTCCTTGCCTGATAAGCTGGCTATAACTAAGCAACTTTATTTTCATCAGTTACTATAAGATAACTAATCTAAGGACCAGCTCTCTTTTCCTACTGCTCTACACCACCAACTTGGGCTCAGAATATAACTCTGATGTGCATAAAAATGTCCTCTTGTCAACATCAACAAGCAATCTAACCATTGTGATGGTATGAAACTTAATCAATGCAGCCATAGACCTGAGATTCTTCCTAATCCCCATTGTGGATATTCTGAATCAATTGATGCCGTTTAATGAAAATGAGTTGACATTTACTGAGCTGCTTAGAACCTTTGTAGAAGCTGAGGAATGTTTTTTCCACACCATATGCTACTTGAATAAGGATTTTCCATAACAAAATTCTTTCTGAAATGTGACTATTTCCTCTATGGGCATATACAAGCACCTCTTTAGACACCAGAAGTATAGTGCACCAGCACCACATTGCAATATGAGACACCAACCAGAGAATAAAGGTGAATCCATTGCCATTTCTAAAAAATCTTCTGATAAATCTGACTAAAGATGCAAAACAAAAAGCCCTGGGAGTACGGGAAGAAGGCTGCAATTACTGAAAACTTGTAATCCGGTGGTTAGATTAAACATGACATTACTGAGAAACATATTGCAACCATAATTAAAAGCAAAATTCCACTATACTTAAAAGATGGGAGGTATACAAAAAGGAGAGGAGCTTTATTCCTGAGGGTGATCTCTGTGTGATATTTGAGAGAGTGAGGTGAAAGCAGGAAGATAAAAAAAATTAAAAAATGGATTGGTTTTGCAGTACTAAGGAGGTAAGGCACTAAATAACAGAAAACAAGAAATTAGAGCTGCATCAGGATAGTTTGTCCAATTCACTTTCTTTGTATATACTAGCTGTGTTATCTACTTACTATTTTTCTTGGGTAAAACTGACTCCTGCTGTGTCCTGGGGCTCTGACTCCATATGTACCCCCATTCTGTTACTGCTGCCTGGCCTGGCTCCAGGGACATCACAGAAATACAGGCAGAGTTTTGTCATGCGGTCATGGACACTTGGTTCATGTGAATCCTGTCCCACATGTTTTGATCCGTAAATTTAATTCCACCCAAGCATCTAAGATGCTTTCTGAATTTGAAAAACATATATTACCTGTACTTACCTACCATAAACCTACTATTTAGATTCTTTTAAAAATTAACTCCTTTAATCTTTTCAGTATTTCTACTTAAAAAAAAAAAATCTGTCAGTGATCCCTTCTCTATTTCTATTGTATATTATTTGTTGAATAAGAAAGTAATTTTTTCAAACCTAAGGGAAGTCACTTTTCCCAGCGACACACAATGCAATACTCATTCCTATTAATAGTCTCTAAAGAGTTGACAAACCAGCTGTTCCTGTCCTCAGAAATAGTTTTATGTGTTAAATTATTCATTTGTTTTCTTGCTTTCCTCTGGCCGTTTCAACTCAAATTCATTTCTGTTTGGTTTTCAAGATGAGTAGAATAAATCTGATTTTTATTCACTAAAATACAGTTTTAGGACTAAGCTTGCTCCCCTTGTGAGGGCCAAGAAATGATCCGTGTTTCTCCTAGGTATAGATTGGGCCTAGAAATTAGAAGGTAGGTAAACACAAGTAACCTATTTTTAACAACATAGAAGTTCAGTTACTAGTGTATACTGGTCTCCACTTATTTTATATTTAACAGAGAGAAGGGCATCTTTTGTCCAGACTTTTCTCTTTGACTACAGGGGGGGCTCAGAGCGCTAGCTCATCTCACCCTGCTACAATAATACTTGTCTCATCTGATTTCAGACATTAAGAATGTAAATGTGAACTGATTATTCCAGGTTATTTTCACAGTCACAGCCACCGTTGAATGCAATTTGCCTGACATAATTTGGATGTCTACAGAGTACAAGATAATCAGTTCCTCAGGGTATACTCCTCTCCGCTGTCTCTAAAAGGAGGATAGGATGATCGCTCGGATGTAGATGATTACTTTAGGGGTGAAACTCCACACGCTGGTATGGATACCTAATGTAGGCATCTATCTGGATGTGTAAGCTGGAAAAGTGAGCTCCCACTGTGGTTAATAGCCAGTCTAAACTAATTAGCTAGGCTTCCTTTACAGTTATGGGAACAACACAGAAACTTTGTGTTAGATACTCATTTGTGCTATTGGTGGTGGGAGGTACTGAGTCCTAAGTAATTCTGTCTCTTTTAAGTGACTTTAAAGGGAGCTGAGAGGTTGAGTTTGTTAAATACATTGAGAAATGTAGATGTCAACATGTAGTCTAGGTGCAGACTGGATGTTTAAGCTTCTGTTGGGGTCAAAATGACACCTTCATTTATTCCGTTAAATGATTCTTTAGACTCCATTGCCAGTATTGGCTAAGATCCCGTACAACTTTATACACTTTAAAGCTCAATAAAGTTGCCCAGTAATAGGTGACCAGTGCCAACTAAGATGCCTTAGTATATTTAAGATTCACAGGAGGCTAGCAGACAGGAAACATGGGCACTGAAGGTGTGGCAGTTTGAGCTACGTGGGTATATGGAACTACATTCCTTTGCGTGGGCAAATGAATCAAGCCCCGAAATCAAATAAGATAAATCCCAGCCAGACTAGACATCTGATTTAGGTTGACTTTTGACATTCATCCTCCGTCAGATGAATCCCATGCTATGTTTTTCTCAAAGATAATCTGAATTACAACAGGGCCTGGCTGCATTCCTTTGCGTAAACCTGTTTTTCTCACCATCACGAACTGCTTCTCCGTAGGATGCTAAGCTTCTTGCATGGTTGTATCATCTGATTATACTACACTTAACTGATGATTTCACTTCCTTTATTTAAAGCAGCCCCTTCAATCTCACCTAAAAAACACATATAGTCTTTTGCTGTGGGTACATTATCATTAGATTTTTGTTTCTTGCTGTTTGTATTTCTGCATATTCCAAGGAACCCTATAACTAAATTTTGTGCTATTCACAGTTGGACTGCCAATAAGACAGGGATGACGTCCTTGACTTTATAAGCAGACTGCTAGTCCCCTCATATATGCTAAAGAGCAGAGATCATGTAAAGGATCCCAAAGTTCATTTTCTTCTCCAGCCTCCTAGGTACGGTAACACCACAAAAAACCTGACCGTAACAGAATACAGTTTCTGTGATGATTTTAAAGATGCATGGATATTAACACCAGCAGTTGAATAAGAACAGTTGTTATCATTCATTTCTGTTCTTTCAATGCAAAATATTACTGCATACTTCTAATGATCCCACTGCTAGCACAGTGTATTAAGGTTATTTGATACAAGCTTTGGAAGGGTAGATGATAAGGAGAGCAGACTTGTCACAAGAGCTGTGTCAGGAGGTCTGTAGCATCTACAGAACGTGTCTGTCAGTGGCAAGCCAGAGTGCTCTGCTGTTAAAAATTGTGGTAGAACAATTGTTGCTGTGCCTTCCTGTGTTACTCTTCACATTAAACATAAGGAAATGTGGTCAGATTTGTTATGGATATACACCAAGACCCAAACCTTTCTCTGAACAATGACTAGAAGACTGTCTTTCCACCACTAACTTTTCTAAACATCAACAACAAAGTTCTTGATGTGTTCCAGTTCGTCCTGTCATTCCAAACAATCTTCTTAGCATCTCTTCCTAGTCTCTCAGCTTTGTGGAAATATCATATCGCACTCAGTTCAACCCAAAACCCAAACCAATGGGAAGGGCTTTCTGAGAATTGGATCAGGTCCAAAGTTTACAAATCAAAATGGGCAAGGGCCCATCCTGCGCCTGCAAGAGCAAGTGGTTGAGACAGTTCCTATCCATAAGGTTAGCTTCTCTTTCGCCCAGAAAGAGCTCAGCCTCATCCTTTCCATCCATTGGAAACAGTCTCTGGACTGTGCTATCACCTGGAGTGTGTCCAGGCATGATCTGAAAGAGTACTAGGTAGTATGCTAACAGTGAAACAATATAGATGGATGCCACAAACACAACAATGCTTCTGTCTATCCTAGGCCTTCCTTATTTTCTTGTTTTCATGCCATGCAGATAGCCCTGCTCTGAAGAAAAGGCCTTCCCAATCTGACACTGGCAGAAGCGAGGGCAAAGAGCCGATAAAGTGAAACTGAACCAGATGCCGCATTGTTACATCCTTCAAAGACCGCAGAGGAAGACAGAGGAACACAGTGAGCATTACAGCAAAAGTGTGTGCTGCTCCTACCCAGCCAATTAACTCAGACAAACACACCCTTGTGTTTTCAGGAGATGATGAGGGTGCAAATATATTCTTTTTTTAATGTCTGAAAGCAGCATCACTCCTGGGAGGAACAGCGTAAATAAAGTGATACATGGGTGTGATGCAAACATCTGGTGTATGAGTTTGATGATTTGGCCAATTTCTTAATAGTCATAGGACAGCGTAAAGAAGAGCCATCTAGGAGGATGATTAGCTAAGAACTGATTACCTTTTGATTAGCTAAGAATTACACACAGAACAAGATTGCAGTATGTAAACGCACTGATTTTTTTAATGACCAGTTGTTAGAAAAAGAATGTAAAATAACTAAATAGCAATAAATACTAACACACAACTCTGATATATATTCAGCCACCATTCCTAGGTGATTAATTCATCCCTTATCCTCGAAAGTACGAGGTTCTTCTCACCTTCTTTAAGTTTTTATGTGGTAGATATGTACAGCTGAGCTTCTTATGCCATAGATTTATTTACAATAAAAAGAAGAAAAGCAGACATGCTTAAGTGTCTTTTTTTCTGATTTTTTTATATTTTTATTTTAACATTAGACCAATTGGATCCTGTATGCCATTGGCTATAGTGGTTAAGTGAATCCAACATATAAATCCTTTATGTGATCTACCCCCTGGACACTCATTATTCTGAGTGCTGGCATTTTAGAAAAGGAGAACTAAACAAAAATGAAATCATAACAGGAACCAAAAGCTTCCCTGTGAGGGAAACCTTGTGGGCTCAAGGCCAAACGCTGCCAGCTATGCGTAGGGGGAAATTAGTTGACTCAGTTTCTGTGCATGCAAAATACTGTACCTAAAGTTTTCTGAGTCACAACCCTCAAATGGGAGAGAATCAAGTCTTATAGGGATGAAACTTTCTTTTAGATCTTCCAGCTAAAGTTGTAGAAGTCAGAGCACTAGTATTTTCCCTAAAAAGTAACCGCCTCAGGAAAAGAGGAGGGTCATCAGTCTCTAGGATTAAACAGAAAATTCTTTTGGTATCTATTTAAAACGGATCAATACCAGCCTTCTCCGTTCAACACACGAATCTGGCCTATGGAAGGAGAACTGTGGAATACCTTCATTTACATTAACCTTGGTTGAAAGTTTTGTATTATTTTCCTCTAAAGAAACTCGGGCCCTAGGAATGCCAAAGTTAGGCTGCTGCTCTCAACAACTTTGTGGAAGGGTGTTTCTCTCCTTTTCTGCTGACTAGGGGGTACCTAGGGAGACCGTCCCCATATGCAACATACCTAAAGGGTGACAAAGTAGGTGGTGGAATGTATTCCCTAAATGCTACCCCGAGGAGCACAGGTAAGTAACTGCACAATCTGAGCTACCACACATCTCAGAAACAGCAATCCCTTCAGACTCTTAGGAACCGAAGTGTTTGCTGTTTCACAAATAGTATCTGACAGGCTAATAACGAGAAAGGATCAGATATAAAATACATTAAAAAAAACCACCATCAACCTTGGCTATGAAAACTACTACAGGGAGATCTTTTTCTCCTTTAGTCTTCTTTATTCCCACTTCCCTCCAACTGCTTTTTCTCTTTCCTTTTCTAGTATAAAAGATTCTACACACACATCCCCTGAAGAGATTAAATACATAAAAAAAAAATCTTATGGCTGTCAAAATGTTTTCAAATAACTGCTTTTAGATTTGATGAAAGCCATATTTCACATAATGTATCTAGCTAAAATCATAATCCAAACCAATAATCAATGAACATTCTTAGTGGCAGAACATCTTTTAATAGAATCACAGAATCATTAGGTTGGAATAGACCTCTGAGATCATCAAGTCCAACTGTTGACCTAACACCACCATGCCCACCAAACCGTGTCCCGAAGCGCCACATCTACACATCTTTTGAACACCTCCGGGGCCGTGATTCCACCACTTCTCTAGGCAGCCTGTTCCAATGTCTGACCACTCTTTCAGTAAAGACTTTTTTCCTAACATCCGATCTAAACCTCCCCTGGCACAACTCGAGGCCGTTTCCTCTTGTCCTATTGCTTCTTACTTGGGAGAAGAGACCGACCCCCATCTCACCATAACCTCCTCTCAGGTGGCTGTAGAGAGCGATGAGGTCTCCCCTCAGCCTCCTCTTCTCCAGGCTGAACAGCCCCAGTTCCCTGAGCTGCTCCTCAGACAAGACATGCTCCAAATCCTTTACTAGCTTGGTAGCCCACCTCTGTACCCTCTCTAGCACCTCAGTGTCTTTCTTGCAGTGAGGGACTCAAAACTGCGCACAGCATTTGAGGTGCAAAAATGAAAAATCTGTGACAAAAATAACATGGATTCCTGTTTTCTTTTAGAGCTAGGCTTTTATTTCATGTTAACACAAGCGTGGTGGCACCAGATAATTATCTCATTACCCTCTGATACATGAGTGCAGGAGGAAAAAATCCATGAACCTCCGCCAGGAATAGACCGATGAAACAAAGAATAGTTTTCATTCTGCAAAATTTGTGAACTTGCAACAGTATAATTGATCTGCAACAGTTTAACTAATCTGCAGGAAAACTGTAAAAAGTTACATTTGTCACTATTGTGGCATTCATCAGGAAATTAAAACCAAAAAAATCTTAATTTAACTCACAGTAAGAATATTTAAACTTTCAGCAAATCAGTAAGACAAAGTACCATCTGGGGTCAGAGGCTGTGGTCATTGCTTAAGTGAAATTCTGTTCGAGGAAACTTAACATTTCAGAAGAACAGATTATATATTTTGTTCCTGTATCTGCTCCATTTTTTTTGGTCATGAAACATTTTTCATAGTGATTCAACAATATGGCATATTAAGGGTAAGTGGATGCAATTTTGAGTGTTACCTAATTTTAAGAAAAAAGCAGTAGTGGAAGCAGAATGAGCTAATTCTGCAACTCAAGTGACATTATTTGAATCCTGTCTAACAAATCAACCATTGCTTGATTTAGTAATTTTAGATGATTAAAAGCTAACTACACTGTTTTTATCATAAGTATGTGTGGGAGATGCTGTTTTCTAGATTTTGTGAAGAGCTTGTCTATTGTTACTCATGTTTTTCTAGGGGTTATTTTAAACAACAAAAATAAAACTGTTTGACTATACGCATCAAAACCATTTTCTTTCTATGAAAAAAATCATGTAATTCAACTACGAGGTGGTTTTGATTTTTTTTTGTTTTGGGTTTTTTTTTTTTTTTTGAGAGAACTGTGCAATAGGAAGTGTACTGCACAATTATGTTCAGAGAAATAAGTTAGTTCCTACAGCATTAGTTGAATAATGTGGGAAATTTCTTATTGTAAACACACTTGGAAAACAGCAGCATGAAAACCAAGTCAGCATTAGGATTGATCTATACCCAGGAACCCATGAATAGAAACTACATAGAAATTAAGACAGCATTACAATGGATTTACACCCAGGAGAGCACAAATAAGGAGCAGCATAAGTGTGCCACGGAGCACAGACAGGGGAAAAACTTACAGTTTGGGATCGTGATATTTTACCTTTTCAAAGATCCTGTTGTGTGGACTCACTTATTTGTCCAAAATTTCCTTTCTTTTAAAGACAATTGTGATTGCCACCTTCTGCTTTCTCCAACAATATTACAAAACTAGTAAAAAACCGCTGGACTTATGGTAGTCAGGACAGAGAACATAAAACCACAGAGTTCCTCTTAAACAGGGATAATTCCATTTATACTTATGGTATGACGTGATATAAGTTTTCTGTGCAGAACATGGTGAACAGTTTATCATTTATACATTCTCACTGAGCCACTTTTCTTGTTTAATATTTATAAACAGGTTTTAATTCTCCCAGATTCATTATTTGAAAACTGGTGAATAATTCTTGCATACTGACAAAATAGCTTTGACTTGAAGTTTCAGGCACATGGTACCTTTGTATTCTCTGGTAACACTGACTTAGCTTTCGGTCTTAGTTTCCTGATGCAGAAATTGCAGTGATTATTTCAATATTTGGTCTTTTTTTTTTGTGTCGGTAATATGCAATACTCACCTGAAGAGATCATCAAAGTGCTTGTTTTCTTACTTTTTTCTTTCTCTCACAGGAAAATAATTGTAAAAAATTAAAATAGAAAACAAGTCCTTGCAGTAATGTTGGTTAAAAAACTCTCTAATGTTGCTCTAACCTGTAAGCAGAGTCAAGATTTACACACAGGGCAGCTAAAGTACCAGAAGAGGAGACCATGACTACAGTGACGCAAACAGATGAAAAATAACTGAAATCACATACCACCCTTAACAAATACCTACTTTTAATAGCAGTCAATTGTCAATTTATAGGACGGAATGAGTCAACAGGCATTCAAATGTGACCAGCTGAACCTACTACACGGTGTTTAGATTGACTTGTGTAACAAATAACGAAGCGATTGACCAATTTGGCCCAGAACATTTTTCAGAAGGGGCTGAGCTGCAGATTGCTGGAATTCAGCCAGGCGTTCTTGGAAGAATTACTGCATAGTTGTTGTGCTCTTATATCTTTACCGAGCTTTCTGCTACAGCCACTGTGAGAGAAAAGAGTCAGCTACCTATTAATACCTTTGTGCTGAACTGTACCACTGATTTTCATGCTCTTAAGCTTAAAGGAAAACAAACAAACAAACAAAAAACCCCAACCAACAAGCCAACGCGTTTTAAGTATTTTGGGACTGGAAGGTTGATTCTGCTACTTAAATAAATTCTCTTTGAGCAATAATGTTTTATTGTAATGTTTGCCATTAAGAGGCCCTGAGTTTTTCTCTGAGATATTATTAAGGAAATAATAAAACAACACTCCCATTTACACTTGCTACTAAATCTGAAACTCTTGATGCAAATATTAACCAGCAAATCAAATTAAATCGCAGCAGAATGCAGGCGAAGGTGAATGCACAAAGCAACGCAGGCTTTTCTCCATTGCCAGCTTATTCTTAGAAATGCTTTTCAGGCAGGCATATGAATCCTGAAAAGATACATGATTACAACCTTGAGTACAGGTCTGGCCTAAGTACACATCCTCAGATCTTTTCTTGGAAACATCACCACCTTAATTCAGGTTGAAATGATCAGGTGATTAGTAGGCTATTTCTGCAGCCTCCTATTGCAAGGGCTATAACTATCAGTTGCAAATACAATGCTCTTCTGAGAAGGGTGAAAACGGCTCCTGTGGCCTCTGTTAATTAATAGATGGCAGTCAGCTTTGTATCAAGGACTTAAATGATTCCTCTAATGCAGGGTTTGTTGTTATTATTGTTTCTCCTTCTGACAGTGGAGGGCTTATTATAGTGCAAAAGCTACAGAGGTAGAATCACCATAATTAAAAAGACATTTAACGAAACACGAAGCAGCAACGGGAAGACTGTCCTCTTTTGTGTTGGTTAAATGTGGAACTACTTAGCAGCCTGAAGGGTCTGAGGGGCTGGTGGTATGTGCCCAAGTGTTTGTGGCGATACACTAGCCGCCATGGCGGATTGAGCAAAAAGAGATTTATGCAGCAGAGAATCAAGGATCTAGTGAGAAACAGAAGGCAAACGCAGCTGGCAAGCTTTAAAGACGCTGGTAAAGCAGGCAATCCATGCAGATTCCCCTGATGCTGCTCAAGGTCCTTTCTCCCCTGTACATTGTCCTCTGCCTTGAGACCTGACAGGGAGGCAGGTTGGCATCACCTCTCATTAACAGCTTTGTGCTGGTTTGCACTCAACTGCCAGTGCAGAGACGAAGGTCTTCGCTCTGACAGGGAGCTGACACCTGAATTTCGTACTAGAAGTGAGCAAGTGCTGTTGGTTAGGAAGGAAAAGAAAAAGAGCGTGCAAGTCAGGGCACCACTGATATGAGATTTTTTGAAGTGGAGTAGCAGGAATAAGTGATTTTTCAGCTTGCTGTTAATTCTTATAAATGGAAAAGATGTTCAGGCTGACCTGGTTGGTTGTTCCCCTTCAAGTATAGCAGTGAATCAAAAAAAAAAAAAAAAAAAAAGTACAGGTCAGAACAAGTCAGAATAGTTTGCTTAGGTTTTATTAATTTCTTATTTTTTAAGTAAAGTTCATGGAAAATCACAACATGCCAAATGTTGCGTGATAAATATCAACATACTGTAAAGGAAAAACCATACAAAAATCCTCTTCGATATATTTATCACCTTAGTTTATCTCCTCATATCTCTGCAAAGCTAGATCAAGAAAGTAGAGGCCAAACACTGCAAAGTGCTGGAACGTAAATGCTACATGTATGTGCAAAACTGGGGCAAGTCAAGCACTTGGAAAGGTGTTTTGAGCTCAGACAGGTGCAAGAAACTAGTCAGATGGTTTATTAGCATGCACTTGCTAATAGAAATCACACAGATATATTTTTAAACTAATAACCAATCATCGTTATTTTGGAACACATTACAGCAATTTAGGTACACCAAGAAACTGCTACTTAATGTACATTTATAAAGCCAGTAAATGCTTGTGCAAGGCCAACTCTTTAAAGATCTCCTGTGGCACAAATATTGATGACAATCCCATGGCAAAGGAAAAAAGACCAGACAAGATTAAGTCACATATAAAAGAATCCTAGACAACGGGCTTTTTCTGAGCAGAACCAATAAGCCTGACAATAAAAAATAATCGTCAGATTTTATTGTTGTCTAGGCTTTTGAGAAAGGGTATAGGTACCCCATCCGAGGAAAGTGTTCACTTACACTTTGAATCCTACATTTGCAACCAGACCAACAAGGTGATATTTGAGGAGACACTCTGCGGGCTCTCTTTTGCTCATAACCGTGCCGCAAAATTTGAATTTTGTTCTAATGCAGTATCCAAAGCTAGAGCTGAAGGCAGTGGAAATTGGCTATTTCTTCACCGAATCCAGCAGAATGCCACCAAGGGAAGGCAGTCCATAACCTAAATTGTGTCCTTTCATCCTCACCCCCCCCTTCCAAAACTATCCTAACCCAAGAACTATGCTTCAAAATTAAATTACAAATTTTCCATCTAGATACAACTTTTCTTTTTTTTTTTTTTTTTTCTTTTTCTACCCAAAATGTCGTAACTTTTTTGTACATGTGGTTTTTGTGAGGTTTTTTTCTTAGGAAAAAGTTTAAATGTTTTACTGAAACCCTCCAAGTCAAAACAAAAAACAAGTATTCCCACAATGAATCTGACAAAATAATCTTTTTTTCTTTTCCCAGGCAACTACTTAAAGAGTAATTCAAGCGCCTAAGGTTGGACATCTGGCCCCATCTGAGATACTCGAGGACATTCTGCCTGGCCTCCAGCTGCTGCTCCAGAAGGACACACCATCTCTGTTGAGGTATAACCCCAGTAGGGAGCTCGTCCCCACACAGCCACTCACTAACCTCCCCCCACACACACCCCCGGTGGGACGGGGAAAAGAATTGGAAGGGTAAATGTGCAGGAACTCATGGGTTGAGATAAAGACAGTTTAATAGGTAAAGCGAAAGCTTTCTGCGCAAGCAAAGCAAAATAGGGAATTCATTCACTACTTCCCCTTGGCAGGCAGATGTTCAGCCACCTCCAGGAAAGCAGGGCTCCATCACGTGTGAAGGTCACTTGGGAAGACAAATTCCAAACATCCTCCCCCTCCCCGTTCCTCCTTCTTCCCCCAGTACAATCTCTTAACTGTGGAGTTGTATCCATCTGCCTGGTGGAGACCTCTGAGCTACCTCTGGATGTCAGCAGTGCGATGAGATATCCACCTTTTCATGGCTGAAGTGCTCCTGTGCTGTGAAAAGAAATGTCAAGAAAAATGGTTTTTATTAGCAATAATCGAGGAAAAAAAAAAAAAATCTATCTTTGGGGAAGTAGAAATCAGGCCTTCTAATAATTTCCAGGCACTGGAACAAAATCCGTGAGGCAAGAGCAAAATGCAGTGCTGAAATTAGAGGTATGAGGCATCCTAAAATGAAATCCCTCTGTGGCCGCTTCAGTGATTTCGTGGGAAATGAAATGTGTGATCCCTGCCTACTTGTGTGCTCTCACCTGTTTTCCCCCCAAAATTTTGAAATACAATGTCACATTCCAGCTACTCTTGACATAGCAACAGAGGCTGAATAGCGTTAGTTTTTATCCAGTCTGATGAAAATAAGGAACAATATAGTGGAGCATGAGCTCTTACTGAGAGCACTCCTTACTGAGAGAAAGAACAGTGCATGAGACCAAAAGCTGGAAATCACAGAAATCACATGAGTTCAAATCTTCAGGCTTATATACATTTATAAAAACAAAAAAAAAAAATAAAAATCTATCACTGTTTCCACCAGTTACAGAACTACTTGTGTTATTTACGATCTATAATATTTAAACACTGAGTAAAGGCTGATGGTTTTTTTGGCCAGGAAGCACTTCTGGCACAGAAAAAGATCACACAGCAGTATCATATATGTCAGCAAATAAAGCTTTGTCTCTAAGACACACTTGTTATTCATTAAATACTTGGCTACTTGAAAAATAGAAATTATTTTATTTGCAGACGCACTGGGGCACTGCTGTTTCCCCTACCCAGTTTGTTGCAGGTGAGTGGGGGGAGAATAGAGACATAGATCCAATAAATCATTTTTAAGCCATTAATTAGGGAAAAAAATGTACTTTTGTGTTTATACTAATGTGTGGTATTCTTTGAGATGAATGGTTATTCTTTGAAAAATGAAACTTTGGATTGACTGAACCAGTTGGTGAAATAACTCTAATTTCATAACTTTCAACTGAATAAATATGCAAGTTATAAGTAAAGAATAGAGGGCTTCAACATTCTAAAATAAAAAAGATATTCTTAAAACATTTTTTTTTGATTCACAGCAAGTAGTTGCTCCAAAAATTTTTGTTTTGCTTTGTCATTTGTAACCTTTGAGGACTTCCAAACCTTTAGATTTGAAGAGACCAAGAAGATCTTTAAATCTAAATGAAACACCATACAATTTTGCAAATGTGGAAAAAAAAACAATCAGGTACATTCACATTTGACTTTGACTTTAAAACCAACACTTTACCTAATTTCTAGGTAATAAAAACTAAACACGAAGTCAGATATTTACACGGCTGTATTTGCAAATGCTGAACAAATACCACTGGGCGTAAAATCAATTTTTCTTCTCAAGTCCTAAGTATAGTACATCTGACCTCTGCCTGACTGTATGGATCTCACACAAAAACGCTTGTATATCTTTGTGATCTTGGAAGTAACCACAGATTTGGGAATGATTTGGCTCACATTGAGCTCAGTGGCTTGTTCTTCTCTGCATAATGGCAAGCTTCAGAGGAGAATGGAGGGAAAGTGCCCTCAACACAGAGCAGAACACAGCCAGGGGCAAATCTGCTTCACTGGGAAAGGTCAATTTGAGTCCAGGCAGACTGAGGAGATGGCTACGCTGGGTTATTTCGTGAGATCTGTGAATGCCTTAAATATATATATTTTTTTGAAGGGACAACTGCGCCTCCACAAGCCCTCTGCATCCTGTGTCTTTAGGTGACATCAGAGAACATCTGCAAGCATATTCGAAGCCTCTGAGAAGGATGTCAAAGAAATTCCAATGTCAAAGAGCTGTCAAATTTGGGGTCTGGGTTGGACATTACTATAAGAAATGCTAAAAGTCCCTCAACACAGGAAGGCTAAGTACTTCCAGGAACCAAAAGAATAATAACAAGTGGGGTGGGGAGAATAAACGTGTGTTTATGGAGTTCTGGCTCATTCTGTGCAGAGATTTTTAGAACTATAATTTGGACTTTGGTACTTAACAATTTTGTAGTTTTTCTTTGAAATGTAATTCTATGGAACATACCTAAGATACACAGCTCTGGAGAGGGGAACCCAAGTACTCTGCCGTGCTCCCATTGACTTCTCATGCTGGGCTTTCCACTAGAGGACCAGAGCTCTACCCTCGGCTCAGAAAGCTCAACCCTGACAGTGCTTCTGTGAGCCACTCAGTGTCTCCGATCCTTGGAGACGTCAATCATCCCTAGCAAAGCTGTGGAGGAAAAAAAGACCTGTGGCTGCCACAGGTTAAGAAGACAACCCTTTCCGAAAGAGCAAACCCCTCTCTATTCTTGCTAAGAGGTGCTTCACACCCCGAAGTGTTCCCTTGTGATGTTTCCTTTGGTTTCTGGCTGTTTGCTCACCCCCTTGCTGTCTGGCCCTGTGGCACTAGATGGAGCTGTGGATCTGCTGAAGGCACCGGCTCCATCTCTCCTCCCGCCCGCAGGGGGGAACCCAAGCTCTTCGCAGGTCCGGTCATCCAGGGGAAATCAAGACAAGGTAAACTCAGTCCTGTGACACCTCAGTCGGGGATTTGGAGAGGTCGGGCAGGCAGCGGGTTTGAGTCAATCCCTCTGAATGACGCTGGTCTCGGGGGGTAGTTTTTTAAACTGCGTCTTGAGCAATTTTTGGAAGTACGCAGGGATGGGGACAGCCAACAAGTCCGCAGCAAAGAGTTTGCGACTGTGATGTATTTGCGCTAAGCTTGGCTTTGGGATGCTTTCCCAAGCTTAAGAGTGCAGGATGGGAAAGGAAAGACAGGATTGCTAAAAGCAGGGCTTTTGAGAAGCTGCGTCTTTGCAGAAGCGCGGGAGGCAGATGGAGCCCTCCTCCTTGCTTCCCACCGCCAGCATGGCTGGGGGGACAGCCCTGAATTGCCCTTCTGATGCCTCTGATATTCCATCCTCTCTCTTTTCTTTGTCACTTTCCATCGAACTACAGAGCCAACTCATGCAACTCTGTGGCCTGATGTTCACCCTCAGCTCCTTCACCTGTGCACAAGGTCCTCAGAAACCCCAGGTACTCTCCCAGCCAAACACCAAGCCATCCCAGAACTGCCCTATTTCAAAAGGAAATGTTTTTACCTGACCGTGGCCGCTTATCACTCAGCTCCATTTCTAGCCTTTGTGCCATGCAGTCAAGGGAGCTTGATAAAAGAAGGAGCAGTTTCAACAAGGTGACCAAAGCTCCCAGGTGGTGTCCCAATAATATCCTGCATGATGATAATAATCCATAGAATCGCAATTCTACAGCAATGTTTAAAGTTTATTTCCCGTCTCCAAAGTAAATTAGGCAGATGTGCTTTCTCCTATTAGATGACGAAAGCACCATGAAAAGATTTAATGGCAGATGACCCTAGTAAGCCGTACACTTTGTGTGAAGAGTTTTTTAGTAAATAAGCTAAATAAAATATACATGTCTCTGTATGTTTTTATCAAAGTGTGTACAGGTTTGTACATATTTACCTTCTATTGAAGATAAACTTTGCCATGTTTACTGCCTATTCAGTCTAGAAACATCAGTCACTAATTAGAGGGTATGTTTGTGGAAGAGAATTAATTGACTCTTTACTGCTCTGTCTATCATGAAAATAGAGCTAGGCAAATATGACAGCTGTTGGGGAAGACTTCTGTTCTTTCTTTTGCTCTTTTTTGCAGTATGATAATTTAAGTTTTGGAATAGTATGTAGGAATCCTCCTTTTGTAGTGCTTGGGACATTTTTTTCCACTGAATTTATATGCAACAGGTCTGTGCCTTAGTGAGATCCAATAGGCTTCTCTTTGAAAAGGGCATATTTGTGAGTAACTTTGACTCACATGTCCATTGTCTGCTTTGTGTATGATGGCAACGTTGAAAATTTGACCTTGTTCAACAGCAAGATTGCTTCCAGCTTTAATGAAGCAAAGCCTGGAAACAGAGGTGATACCTTTTGTTAGAATTGCAAACACGACAGCAAGAAGCAAAGGTTTTGAGCACACTCTCTCTTCTTCAAATCTGAAACAGCAGTAGCAACAATGTACAGCCTCAACAGAGCTTGGGGACAATTGTTCCATGTTTCACGTAGTTGTGCTAATCAGCTTTAACATAAGCACAAGCAGGCTCTGGAAAATGGGAAAAATTATTCTCTGTGTGAATCTCTAGGCATTTCTTTATTCACTTGCTGGTAAATTAGATGCCTGGAAGGTTTTTTTTTCCTAAAGTCTGTTCAATTTTGTTTTCTGTTTGGAAAAGACGACATCATTAATCTTTTTAAACCAACCCAACTTTGGTCTCCAGACCAGGCCAGCAGGGCTGGTTCGTACCACTCCAAGTTGTATTTACCTTCCATTATGTAAAGTCCTCTGGACAAGGAAATGGTAAGTCATAGAAACAAAGTTCCTGTAGAAAAAGGGAGAAGAAAAAAAAAGAAAAGAGGAAGGTGCCTTTTAGAAGGCACTCTAACAAGCTGCCAGGCTGATTTACTGCCTTTATCTTCTCTACCATTCCAGTACATTGTTAAAAAGCCACATGTGCTGCTGAAGACCCTTCAACAGTGCATCCAAAATTCAGTGGTTTTTCCCATTTCTGAAGTACTGAAGCCTGATAACTCCTGCAAAGGGAACATTGCATGAAAGACCCAAGAAACAGGGTGAGGGAGATTCAGAAAACCAGCTTTTTTTTTGTATTCCTATTGCACCTGGAGAATAGGAAAGGTGCTTCTGAGATGCTGTTGCAAGGGCTGCTGAAATGTGTTCTCTCCCTGCAGTAGGGCTGGTCCTGTCTCTGCAGCTTCTGTCCTTCTGGGGCTAAGCAGGTAGCAGAGACTTAGTTTTGGGGGTTTTTGGTGTGTGGGTATAGGGGTGTTATTTGTCTTCAGGACACTTCACCTATGCCTTTTAGGTAGTAAGCTTGGCTAATATTTGGAGACTGTTTGATCTTCCTTAGACGCCAGGGAACTTTTTGTCCCTAGTGAGCAGTTCTTTTCTTGTACCTGTCTGAACATTGAACAACAAAATCCAACTCTGACCAGTAAGTTCAACTGTGCGTTCATGCTCTCAAGGTGTTTAGAGAGCAATTTAATTAGCTCACACAGGATATACTCAAAACACAAGGATGCTAGAGACTTTGGGGAGAAGAGTCCATCAAAGAAGTTATGCATCAGAGAACATGTCTTGGTTTGTAATAACTCTAATGGGTACATTTCTGCCCTGAGTGCTGTGTGAATTGACTCTCTCTTTCAAACCTTCTGTGTGATTGCTCTGAATATCGTTTATATACCTGCTTGCTGGTAAAGTAGGAAAATATCTTGTTTTAAGAGTCTTGCTTGCATTAAAAAGTCATTTATGCTTTAATCTAGGATGACCGCTGATGGCAGAAGGAGTGGAATTAAAGCCCTAATTATAAGAATCTCATGCTGTGGCAGGCACTGATTTTGCTTGAAAGCAAGTCTCACAGAGATCATTTATGTTTTCAGTTAGCCTGCTGGTGATTAGGGGCAGGTTGGCCGAAGAAGTGACCAAGAAAGAGATTATAGGCTGATGAGCTAAATTCATAAAATAGCAGAGTTGATTAAAATAAAGCCTTTGAGGCCTTGATTTTTATTTTTATTTTTAATTTTGTAGAACTTACTATGGAATGTTTCTATACAGCCATTATTATTTTTATGATTTTTTTAAAGTGCTAGCAATTTTACAATCTTGCTGATTTTTTTCCCTTAACTTCTGCCCTGTGTTTTCAGGAAGTTGATATTTTTACAGAGATGTAACATTTTTTTACTGTATATGTTGACATGGATGGAAAAATCCCTTCTGTCATATCCCAACACCATCATAGCTACAGCATTATACTGCAAAAGTGGATTGTCACAGTGTATTTCCTTCCTTTGTGAAGTCCTCTTCAAGGAGTTGCTTATATATTGCCAGACCTTAAGTTCCCATTAACATTGAAGGGAAAGTCCAGAGTCCAGATTTATCTTCCACACCTTTATTTCTCACTGAACTGAAGTCAAAGAAGCCTAAATGTATCCAACCAGCCCGTAATTGGGGATTATTTCTTTTTCAAAAACAAGCCTGCGTATTTTTAGATTTTGAGTAGTAGAATGGAAAAGCAGAATTAATGTATATGGCAGCTCTTACTGATAGGCGTGGGGGATCATCTTCTCCTCAGCTGTAGGCAGCGTATTTGTCTTCTCAGTGCTTTGATGCTACTTTCATATGTGCCTTCTCTGTTGTTGACAGCTGTTGTATTTCCAGCCTAACATGATTCAGATGTTAGTAGACCTTGACTCCATCATGTGAAGTGACCATCAAGCAGCTGTTAGCGGCTGTTCCAACACAAGATATGAATTCTTTCGATCCCAGAGAATAACTGTCAAAGAAAGACAGAAAGCCTCCCAGATACCTCCCACACAGTAAAACTGGGCAGGGGTGGGGGAAATGAGGCCCAATCACTGTCCTTTTTTAAAAATCATTTTTGGAAAGTTTTGAACTGTTTACGTGTTATTTTTGAAAAATAGAGTTGGTGGAAAAATAGACATTTTCCATCCAAAAAATCACCAGGGATAAATGTCATCCGCTTACACGGATGGAATCAATGAGCAATATTGAAGGATGTATTTCAGCTCTTTGTTTTACGTAATAACAACAGCTCTGTAGCGAGGACAATATTTGGATGCAAGGTCTTTAGGGAAAAGTAGTAGTATTTATTCTCCCAGCTGTGATGAAGATAGATAGAAGCCTGTCCATTTTTTCCAGCTGTATCAGCTGTAGATATTGAATGCTGGAAGGAATCTTGTCTAATTCTTGTGTCCATTTTCCTATGCATTGGAAACAGACTACTGTGTTAAATGAGCTCTTGGTCTAAACATTTATATTCTCATGGTCCTTCTTGCATTTCTTATTTTATATACACAGATGGAAAAATCCAGTCATCCTTGAAAGCATGCGTATGTCTAAGATAACCAGTTAGACCACTGTGTTTCCAATAAACTCTAATTCTCCCATGTGCTGAACACATTTGTGTATCTCCATTTTTAAACTTGGATGTCGAGATCCTTCTCATTGCTATGTCAAATCCAAGCACAAGTTTCTGGAGCGGGTTGACACAGAAGTCATTCTGTCTTTGCTGGAGGATGGTAAGGTCCATCTCTACAAAATTATATTACCACCCAGTAAGATCTTTCTGAGTGCAAATTTCCTCTTGCACTAGCCCAGACAGCACACTTCCTCCAGCCAAGCCCAGTAATTCATCACATCAGAATTGTATGTATCCTGTGACTGCTTGGTAGCCATTACGGAGGGATTTTCGTGGCTATCCCCAAAACTTCAAAGACAGGTTTTCAACAGTCCAGACTGAGCATGAAATTTGAATTACCTTAGGACAAAGTCAGAAGGACCAAGCCCCATCAACTGTTCACAAGATGAGAGCAGAATTTATTGTTCAAATGCATGCCTTCAATCCTCATTTTGAAGACAGAGTCGAATAAGAACTTTTGGGGCTGAAAAACATGTTCAGCAGATTCATTAGAGTCCTCATGCTGTGTATCTGCACAGAAATCCACAGTGGGGATTTTGCTGGCTACCCCAAAAGTTGCAGAAGTGGACATATATCAGCTTGGCCTGAGTGCCAAAAGGCACATGTAGGAAAAATTACAACATCCTTTAAAAAGTACAGCTTTTTTTTTTTCTCGCACTTACAACTTCTAATAACTAAATATTCCTGTTTTGTTACTATTGCTTTGATAATAAATAGCCTACACTGTTTCTGTTTTGTACAATGTTGTTCTCTTAAGTGTCTGTTGCTTCATAAGCAACACAAGTCTGCTACAGATTTTTCTGATGCCATCCCCACTAGTTAAAAAATATTAGAGCTACTGATAATGGCTATGTCCTTTTGTTTTGCTCTCATTCACATAGTTCCTGCTACTGTGCCTTTTGCTTTACAGCATCCCATCTGGTGACCCAGATTGGCTGGCTTTCTCCCAGGCTTGTCTTGCTTCTGCCTCACTTGCCTAAAATATCCGGCTATTCTAAGGGCATTGTCTCTTCTTCCAACCACTAAGAGCAGGCTTTTGCTGAGGGCTGCAGTGACTTTCTAGGACTAGCCACATTTTTTCTGCTCAGATTAAATCCAGTAGCTCTTTTCAGAATAATCTTTTCTGTCTAACCAGAGACAGAGAAAAATGAGGAGTAGCCATCAGGGGTGCAACTGATGGAAGAAGACTCTACATTTCCTTACCACTTCGCCTATATTCAGTTCTGGTGTAAAAAACTGCATGGATCTCTGTCAGCTGGGTCACCAGCAGCACCTGTTCTAAAAGCTAAATGCCTCCCTCAAGATCAAACATATCAGAGTGAAAAAAACTGCTAATGACTTGTTAATAACCTGTTAGCCTACTAGTACTCTAAGAGGATGCCCATGGGACTCTGAATCCCTGGATCCAGGGATGTGTTAGCACAGCCAGCCCTCTAGCACAGGTTGCTTGGGAGCTGCCAGGGACACACAAGAAAAGAAGCAGCATGGTCACCTAATGACTACTTTTAGAGCCTAATGGTCTCTGAGAGAAAATCAACAAGGAATCCTGTAGAGAAGCCAGTAAAGGGAGAAAAAAAGGCTTATCAAGACTGGTTGAGACTCCTTGCAGCATGCTTGTGCAGGATGTTTGGTGCTAATGTCCACGGCGCTTTAGAATATAAATAATGATATTAAGGAATGATTAGGCCTGATAGTTTGTGCCTGTCTTCTAGTGAGACTGAGGGAGGGACAGTAATGATTTACACTCTACCATTGCAACGAGGACACCCTTTAATTTAGTAGATAGCTCAAAACAAGCAGACTATTCCATTACACGCCAAAGTTCAGATCCCCCCCATCCATCTTTGGCATTTAGATCCCAGCCTACTCCTGCTGTGTGCTACCATTAACATTTCTCTAACTCCACCATTCTTGCCACCTACTGGACATCCGCTTGCAGATGCTAGTGGCTGTGCTGTCTATGGGGGGAGAGAGGGGCTGATTTATCAGGTCATTAGGCCTCTCTTAGTGAAGCTCCCTCATCTGCAGGATCTACTTTATTTAGTGAACTGTCTCCAGGCTTTTGGTCATACTGGTTTAAGGCACTCATTATTTTAGGGAGAGAAGGCACACGCTGAGCTAGGAGATAGCTCTAATTATGTCTATTGACATACACAAAACCTTTCCTGAGGGTTTTATGGTGGGAGGAAAGGAGAAGGACTGATCAGCTACATATTGCCATTATCATGAGTTCCTTAGCTAGCTCGTTTAGCCAGTGAAGTGGTCTTTGCTGTCCAGGGGACCTTAATAACATTTAATATCTCTTCTTTCTTTTTTTTTTTCTTTCGTTTTCATTAACTTGCTCTATTTCCAGCTCTCCAGGATTTTTTTTTTTTTTCCTGTTCAGTCACAAGTTTTATTTGCATCTCTGTCCCAGGAATATTCCACTTGCAGGTCTTCTCTCTGACCTCAAAAGTTTATATTCTGCCCTAGCCAGAGGCTGAGCTAGTTTCCTTCCAGCTTTGGAAATAGTTCATAGCTGCTTCGCAGATTGCAGACACAATAATGATTTAACTGTAGTTTCCTCTTTACTTCTTGAAGAATAGTATAAAGATATGAAGTGCTTGTTTGTAGGCAAACATGTGCTGCAGTCAGGCTTTTTGGTGTTAGGGACGATGTTAAGTTACCTTATCCAAAAGTTTTTTGTTCTCTTGAAGAAGAGCACTCATTTTTCTGTGATAAAAATGATAGTAACTGCAGGACTTAAATGTTGATAATGAAAGCTACTCCAGATGAAGTGTTCTAGCCAGTGGCATAGGGCACACAGAAGAAAGACTGAGCAATGTGCTATTTTCAGCAAATTCTGTTGTCCTGTCAGCTTCTGAAGAGAAAAACAAGCCTGAAGCAAGTTTTTCTGATGCTGAGACCAATTAATAAGGGTTATAAAGCTAGCATTACATTCATTGGAATGATCAGCACATTTCCTTGCCCACTGGCACATTAAATGGCCTTCCTCCCACTCTGATTTCGCCCCTAAGAGAGAGTCATACTTGGTGTGCTAGTCTTTGTGGCTTGCCTCTAAAAGAGCTCCTCTGAATTTTATTTATTTTGTTTCTTTATATTTCTGTTATACTTTTATTTCATTTATCTACTCTTTCATTTCCTCTGCTGAGAAGGTGACCTGCTTGGGAAAGGGCCACAAGTCTCTGTTCAGCACTTTTTTTTTTTTGTTTGCTTCTGATTTACTGTCCCTTGCATTCACTTTAATTAGTGAATTTGAGCTAGCTTGCAATATGCTTGGCTTCTAGTGCAGCCTTTAGAAATAGTTTAAGGTTTCCACAGACACGTGGACCACGTGTTGAAAACCATTGTTGCATGTACTTATAGCTTGATGGACTGTTTAGTTACACTGGAAAGCAAATATTGACAGAAAATCCACTAATTACAGATGAATACGGCAATAGCATTGAGTGCCTACTACTCTATGATAATGTCCCAGCAGACGGCTTTTACCCTTGTCCAGATTCCAACCTGAATTATTCTATTATTCTATGAAAATATGAGCAAATTCTGAGCAAGATGAAGAGTGGAGTTCTTCATCTGTGGCGTGTTGCACAGAAGGCAGGGGGAGGGGGAGAGAAGATGAAGAGTCCAGTGGAGTGACATATAATGTGCTTAAAAATCAATTATAACTTGTGCTTACTCCCTCTTCGCCCTTCTCCACCTGTTTCCACTTGAGGAAGACAGAGCAGGTACTCCCCGTTCTTCATTAAAGGTAAAATTCACAGGATTTAAACACTTTAATAATCAGACATTTGATTTTATTTTTTTTTTTGTTTAGAAACATTGCTCTGTCTTGGGTGATCCACACAAGTGTGCAAAAATGGATAGTGACAATGCCAAACTTTATCTGCTGATTCGCACAAAATCACATTTCAAATCTGACACACATTCAAAAATACAAGATAAACCTGAAAGATTTAGGTGCCTAATCACTTAATCACTCCGGGAATCAACGGGAGCCAAACATTAAGTGTGTACTTAATTCTGAGATCTACCTAATGACAACCTCACTTCATGTTATGTGCATGATTAGGTATATTAATGCTTTTGAAAATCTGGTTTTCAGTGACCAGCTTCAAAATTATATCATCAATGAACAGAGAAGATGGAAAACATGTTAAGAAGTCACAGTGGCAACATCTCACAGCTGTGGTGTACTACAGAGAGAAGCAGTAGAAGGTTTGTAGGCGGAGGGTTTGCATTATGTAGCAGTAAAATTTTATTAGACTGGACAGTATAATAAGGAAAAATACAGAAGGGCTTCAGGATTTCAGTATGCTTTGTTCTAATAAGAATACCAGATTTATCAACAAACTTTTCTTACATTAAAAGTTATTGTTTCTGCCTCTTTGCCTTAATCATGAAAAGACTGATCTCTCCTCTCCTCTCCTCTCCTCTCCTCTCCTCTCCTCTCCTCTCCTCTCCTCTCCTCTCCTCTCCTCTCCTCTCCTCTCCTCTCCTCTCCTCTCCTCTCCTCTCCTCTCCTCTCCTCTCCTCTCCTCTCCTCTCCTCTCCTCTCCTCTCCTCTCCTCTCCTCTCCTCTCCTCTCCTCTCCTCTCCTCTCCTCTCCTCTCCTCTCCTCTCCTCTCCTCTCCTCTCCTCATTTTCCAATGTCAAACTGTGTTATGCCAGCAAAGAAAGACTGGAAAAGGACATCTTCTGTACAGTTACAGGTGTTAAAGCATTTTATACACTGGCTTAGGAACTGAGACACAGGGGTTCATTTTTCTCCCCGCACTGACGGGCTCTGACCCAGAAGACTTGAGTCTCCATGTGCTCAGGAATTTTGTGTGGGGCCTCTCTTCTCCCACTAAATCAAAGTAGGAAGGAGTATAAAGGTTATACAGGAACAGCACTAGCTCTACATTTGATCCAGTTTTCCAAGTGTCATTGATTTCATTATGTTTAGAAATATTTGTTAAACGTCTTCTTTCTTGTATTGCTGAAGGCACAAATACAGGATTCAAACCAAGCATAGTAGGGCTGTCAGAAAACTGGGCTTGAAAGCTACAGTAAGAGAAAAAAGAAACCTTACTTGTGTGAAAGAATCTGTGGTATGAGCAATTAACATGCATTCTGATTTGTTTGCCTTTAAGCCACTGTCAGAATCTGTAAGATGGTTATATTCCTTCCCACTGGTGATTTCTATCCAGTCAGCCATCCCTGATCAGTGCTTCCTGGAAAACACCAGTAACCTTCTGCATACATACAGTTTTCCTGCCCCTGTTGGAAGGAGCGTAGCAAAAAACTGAACATCTCAGTGAGGGAGCCAGTTCAGCCCCTGACTGATGCAAATTAAACAAACAGGATCATTTATGCTCCTAGACACAACTGTAAAGATCAAAGGACCTTTCAGAAACTTGTGCTGGGTGCCTTGAATAAATCCAGTACTGCCATTCCAGCTGCATTCACAGGGAGAACATTACACTATCTTGTGCAAGGAAAGGTTTGGATGGAGATGTATTAACTTTTTGTCAGATCATCTGAGACAGCTGAAGAGTACAGATGAGGTGTTTGACACTCCTGCCTTTCTCTGGGCCTGAAGAGCAGCGAACTTCAAACTAAGAGCAATTGCTCTGAGTTTAAATCAAGTAGACATTTTGAAAGGAGAGAGTGGTTGATATCTGAGGGGCAGAGGGTTGTCACCCAAGGGAAACCGAGAGAGAGAGGAGAAAGAGACAGCTAAATAATTGTCTTCTCCATAAAAACATTGCTGTGCACGCCTGTGCAAGGTAAGAAAGGCCACTTTCGTAGAGGGTTCAGTCCTGACAGAAATCAAGTGGAATATAAATCTTTTGTGGTCATGTGGATGATACCCATGATTAATTTCAGCCATGCGATCCGTGAGGACTGCTAATGTGCTTTAGCCCTTTGGCAAAGTTAAGGCCTAAGGGACAGCTTTGAAATGGGACCTGAGCTGCACCTGGGTGCCTAGGTTTAAAACTGCCACCCTGAAAGTGCCCCTGCACATCATTTCCAATGCTGAAATGCCTCAGGCACCTACATGTATGGGCTGTCTGTCTCCGAGCATCTGAGTCTTGACAGTGCTAAGGAGAATAGTGCCTGCCTTGTACATCCCTTTTCCTCCTGACAGGCTTCATCGGAAAAGCACTTGCTGGCAACAGGTATCTACTTCCTACATTATCTGCCATGTGAAATGTTGTCTCAGTTTCATGTTCTTCTAAAACACGGCTATAACTACATGAACGTCCATTTTTCTCCCCCGAATATGAAAAAGTTTGTACAGGTACAGTGTGTCGACTTCCCTACTGAGCCTTAGTGAATTTCCTCCATCATCTCTGTGGAAAATGCTCCGGCCGTGAGGATAAGAAGAAGCTTGTGTAGTTTTGCTATGTCAATCCTTTTCACATTTTTCCCTAGTACATTGCTGTGTGTCTCTGCTATTCTATGTAAACCTGCAATGCAGCTTTCAAAGTGCCTTAATACAACCCAAAAGCTATAGCCCTTTTTTACTTTAAGGGACACCTCTAGTTTTGACATGAAGCTTAATCCTGAATAAGGAATTTATTACTCCTTTTAATAACCTTTTTGACTCTACATGTCCATCGAGGCACTCTCCATGTTTGCCTAAAATAATTTTCTCCCGAAACAATGCAGCCAAGGAAACAATGGAGCTAATTATCATGATTCTCTTTCTTAACCCTAACTACCTACAGTTGCAATGATACCTACTTCTCCTCATTGCAGTCCTGCATCCATACCCCTCATACCCTACTTGCTAAATACTAGGAAAGCACAACCTGTATGATGGCTAATTCCAAGTTACATATTTATTGACTGGATTGCTAGCACTTGCAAATTGGTTGATTAAATCAAGTGAAATAAATAACAGCTGATCCCACAGGGAGGTTCTTTTCTTATGCTGTAAGGGATGAGTTTGAGTCTTTGTTCTTTACTCAGGTTTTTATCCTTATCTTTAAGACTACAATAAGGTAACATTTATGAATGTTCACTAAGCAGATTTAGCGGTGCTTGAGAAGCAGCGGTGTGTTATTACAAATTTCTGAGTGTAGTTTGTAATAATTGTTGGTCTAAAAGACGCACTCTAACCTTTATATTGTCTGTATAACTTCATCCATACTTTGCCCTTTTGGATGTTGGTTGAGACATGTAGGAGCTGACACGGTCTAAAACAGTTTTTGGGAAAGGTGTTACTGTTTTCCACAACCACCTCAGTAAGGAATTCTGGTGTATCAGTCTGGCTGATAAATCAAGGCTCTTAAATACAGCTGGTACAACTATTAGCATTGCTACAGTGCAATTATTATTTATTTTTTCTCCTGGAAATTGACAGAAATATTGCATATTTTTGGAATTTTTTTTGCATTGTAAGTGAAACTACTGACTGTCTCAGGTGAGGCTGTTGTTGGTGAAGGACTCTGTGAAGAAGAACTGAATGAGCTTGACAGTACAAAAGGCTCAGAAATCTTGAGTGCGGTTCCTGTTCTGGCAGGCCTTATTTTATTGCTATCATCATGCCATTCCCTGCTCCCTCCGCTGGAGCCGACAGCCTCAAGAGCTTCTTACAGGCATAAAACACTTTTTCTTCTGAAGCAACAACTCATAGTTGAATTGCACAACTGCACTCTTCTCATCATCCATTAGACTTGAAACCTGTTACTTCTGTTTCAGATCCACTTTGCTCTGCAGAAAGTAAGGAAATGTAAGTCGTCAGACCTTCAGGTCTGGCTTTTTAAACAAAATTTAGTTGTTTGTTCCTTTCATGAACTTTTCAATATTACAAAGCAGAAGTTGCATGTCCTTTTCCTAATCTGTTTTGTCTTTCATTTTAATATTGCTACTGGTATTGGCATTTATCTAAGTAATCTAAACTCAGTTTGATCTTGTTAGATTGTTTTTTCTGTTTACTGAGAGTAACACCAGGAAAATATTTGTATAGCTTAAGTGGGTCTGTAGAGTCATGCTGTAATATCCATACAGTCTTTACATAGTTTATCAACATTGTCAGTTCTTCTTATCTAATTCTGACACTTACATGACCCCATTATTGAGAGAGCTGAGCATTTCAGTCTTTTTTTTTTTTTTTTTTTTTTTTATCTTGACAGCTTTCTTAAGAGATAGGGACGTAATATAGTCTTTCTTTTACAGTTGACTGAAACCTATAAGATAAAGTCTGGATTTATTAGTTTATTTTAAGCAATGTTCAATCTACTGTTTCTCTGACTCAGTTGTTCACTCTTTTAGGGACCACAGTCCAATTAAGAAGCAGATTCTTAAAGTTAACTAGATTTGCAGAAGTTACAATGGTGAAATATTTACATGGAATTTATAGGAAATAAGGCTTTAAATCCTGTTTTTTAAAAAAAAGTAAAATGTATTTGGGAAATGGGATTTAAGCATTTTGATTACTCAGGTCTTATAATATTGCATGAGGAAGCACTGGATATTCTCTTAAGAACCTGGTCCCAGCTGGCTTGCATAGAGTGATGTTGGCAATGCCATTAAAAGTAACTGAACCTGAACTTTCACACTAACCATTCTCCCAGTCTCTACTTGCATCCACCTATTAAATTGCCCTGGGTAATGAATTTTAGACACTGCACCAACATGGAAGAACTGTCCCACTTCAAAAACAGGAAACAGAGAAACCTAGCAAGCTCTCCTGTTTCCCAGTTCATGTCATTAGGAGGAGGTGTCCTGGTCTCAGCTACTCATTTCCTCCTTTAGACAACTGCATGTGTTGGAGAAACTTTCACTCCTGTCCTTTTGCCTCCAGGTCTGGGTTCTCTCGCAAAGAAGTGATTCAGTTTGGGAACGTGGACTGTTTCCAGGCACTTTCACTTCAACTCATAGGTTTTCTAACACCCTCCACACAGAAGACAAGGACCATTCTCTTCCATGAGAGTACTCTTGGCAAGTTGGTGCCATGGGCTTTTGAAGACCATTACCCTCCTTTGCAATTGGTTGGGCCATGGGGACAGAAATACAAAAGTATTCCTTAAAGAACCTGGTAATTAAGTTGAATGTCTGCTGACTTTAATGTGTCAGGATCAAGGTAAAAGGCAGTTTTTGCCCCAAAAGCTTATGTCTCACATAAGTAATTTGGAACCTAGGTTTCTAGTCTAAGCTGGTTATTGAGGGTCCCTTCAGTTTTAATGGAGAACTCTAGAGGGTGGTTGATCCCAGGTAAGAAGACTCAAAAAAAGGTAGGTGAACGACTCCCTACCTTGATTCTAGACAACTGCTTTAGCCTTTATCTTTTAGGTGGCATCCTAAATCCTGCCATAAGAAAAAAAAAAAAAAAGTGAGACAAATATTGTACACAAACATCCACGGCGATTAAAACAATCCATACTGGTAGTGGTGTAAAAGTTTTTTACCCCAACTTCTGCTGAAACTTCAATTTTTGTTCCATAAAGATTAAGCAAAATGATCAGAACACCTGAAATATAGTGATTGTACTCCCTCTCCTGAATAAAACTATTAAAATTAAAAAGAAAGGAAACTGTCTTGACTTGTTCTCCTGAGATAGGTGATTTTGTCGAAAGCAGCATTGAAGAGAGTGAAAAACGGCTCAGAAGAAAGCTTTCATTACTATTTCTATTTTGAGATGTGGACACCAAACAATGTTTTCTGTGCCCTGTTACACCCACTTGCAGCCACAGCTGCTCAGTCCCTTGATAAAACAAGAACAAGGTTTACAACTACATCTGACTGTCTCACTGAAACTGTTTACAGATGTTTATTGTTGACCTGATCATGGTCAGTACCCCTTTTTTTTACCTAGTATCTTGCCTCAGGTAGTGTCTTTAGCCTGCAAATTTCTGCTATAAGAAACATGTTTTACTGCTGTTTGCAGCACTTGCACAAATCAGGTTGAGATGCCTCCTGCAAATCATCATCATCATCATCATTGCAGGGTTAATAGTGGAGGTTTGATTGGATCTTTTATTCTTGATAAGAAACTTTGGTTTCTGCGTGTTACTTTTTTTTCGCTCTCTTACAAAAAGTACTTAAACCCAACCTTATAATTTTCAGAGAAATGAGTGCAGCTGCTGGAGCTGACAGTGTCTGACAAATACTTTTCCTTTGGGGTTATGTCAATTATGTTGTTACAGAACATGCTAAGCCTGGATCCATCCTGGGTTGGGTTCTTTTTTTTTTGGCATGTTGCTAGGAATTGTCATTTGCAATGATGGATGAAATGGTTACATTCAAGCAGCACTTTCTAAAGAAAGTTGTCCTTTTGGGACAAAGATCAGTGTTCAATTGCAGGTTGGAACCTCTGTAGTCTGTTTCATCAAGAAATCTGGTAATTTAATAATCATGCCTCAACTTCTATGACTGTCCAGGTAGCTGCACTCAATAAACATTCAGAAAGCTGCAATGTCCTTTTCCACACTGAAACTGTTAAGCTCTTTTTTTTTTTTTTTTTTCTGTTGTTATTCCTGCCCCCCCAGCATTTTGTGACGATTTCCACTCAGGATTTCTGTAACTGATAGTATTCTGAGATAAACACACAGAGCTTGCTCCAATGCCTTATGATTTAATTGAGCTTCATCTTTTTTTTTTAGTTTGGTGTAGGATCCAATAGTTTTTAAAACTGATGTCACAGCTTCTGCCCAGCAAACTATTCAGGGCCGGGGTAAAGCCCAAGCACTGACGGGATTGATTACCCATGTGGTTCGGTAATGGTGGTTTCTGGCATGGTTTTGGCCGTGCATTAGAAGCAATTCCTGATTTGTTTACATTAATCAGCACAAGCCATTGGCTGTTGTCAAGAAGCTCTTTGTGTGAAGCCACATGCCCTGAGAGGAGGAAAAGGATTTGGCTGAACGGCTGTGAGCCATGCTGTGCCAGCATGTTGAAGGAGAAGAGCTACTACCCCATTTTGGGTACTGTACAGATGAAGCCTAGTCTAAAATACAGTAACTCAACACAGTCTCAATGGATCCCAAGGAAATATAAGAAATGTTAGGGCTGAGGTACTTAAAGGGCAGGATTCCTTTCTCCTGCCTTTAGACCATCACAGGTACGTCCACCAAGACTAATCATGTTGACTTCATAGCCAATGGAGAGAAATGGACACTTTTGGACCATTATTTCCTTGACATTAGACTTCCATACTAGGATGAGAGAAACTACGTATGCAAAACTTTATAGCTCAGACATGAGAATTGGAAGGAACCCACCAGAGCTGCTGTAGTGATGTGTCTAACTCCCTACTGAGGATCTGTAGCTCTTTGTATGACACAAATTGCACCCAAAAAGTTTGCTTCTCAACACTATTTGGGGAGTAAGTGCATGACTGTCCCTGATGCTGCCTTTGGAGCCATAGACTCCAAATTCCAAACGGGAAGGTATTTCTTTAAATATAAGGGTTAGCTGCTTCATTCAAAAAATCCCTTAGTTTGGATTTAGAAAAAGTAAGAACGCCTCTGTTTGTTAAGAGGAATCTCTGAGACAGCATTCAATTTAGAGGAAGGCTTAAATATTTTGAACTTTCTGAATCTCTGATATCATTGTTATTAAACATGCACAACATTCTCCCAGACCACCAGAGTGAAGGCAATTCATCAACAAATACCATGAAAGGAAAAAAAAATTCTTGTGAAACATACTGTTGTTGGATTCAACCTTACATTGCAGTTACTAATCATCTCCACATGTAATAGCGTATAGGTAATTGTGTTATTCCTGTGCCCTTTTTAGAAGTTCACTACCAGATTAAAGTTTCCTTAAGTCGCTCTCTTTGAAATTCCTCCTAAGTGCCAAAGCACAGAATCCAAAATCCAACATTGTATCACTCAATTTCTTGGCATCTTTTTTCTAACCACAGGTTATGAGAGTTCTGCAACTTCTTATGACACTTCCCATCATACTATTCTTGTCTCCACCTGATGTCTTCTGTTTGCTCTTTTACTTACTTTATGACTACGTGACAGCATTTAACCCTCCTCAGAACATTAAAGACGTAAAAACAGAACAGCTCTGCTTTGATTTTTGGTTTAGTAACATTACACTGATTCCTGATGTAAACAAATGTCATAGTCATTTTAAACATAGAACTTTTCCCTCCTTTGTCCAAGAAAAAAATATGAAAATGTAGTGCTCCTGCTTACAATTAGTATTTAGAATGATACAGGATGACAAATCTGTGAGAAAACTGATCCTCTCGCTCATCTCAAATTCAGTCAATCAGACAAAGCCAGATGCTTCTAAAAAACAAAATTTGTGTGCCCTGTTTCTGCAGAGAAAGGAACTTCTGTCCTTAAAGTAATACTCCAGGATCTTAAGGAGTTTTGCATCAATTTTCCTCAGCTTACAGTAGTTTATGTCCTGTGGCACTTGACGTATTACCAACCTTTTAAGCATGACTTACAGTTCTCCTTCCAGTTTTTTTATACCTTTTCCATCAGGAAAGCCTTTTAACACAAAGACCACTTCAGTTCCTCTATTCTACCTTAACAAGGACACCAGCTTTATGATAAATGCACCCAAGAGTTACATTAAAGTCTCCATCCCATTGCACATCCCACTGTAGGTCAGGATAAACAGCTGGGAAAGTTTAATTAAGGCAGAAGAACACGTGTCTTTAATCATACGTGCATATGCACTTCTGATCTCTGGGGGTACCCATAAAGGCAAGATATTCAGGCTGGATTAGTCACTGAAATTTGTAAGTAGTGATGCATATAATCTCTCCTGTTGCTCTTGCATGGGCATCTGTCCTGAAACACGAGAAGGAATAAGAAGAAAAGTGATTCCTCTTGGAATGGATTTTTTCTATAAAGGTGGAACCAAGCAAGACCTAAGCAGGTAGCATGCTGTCCTACATGGATGGTTTACATCTCTTCCTGGTAACCAGTCAGCAAGGACCAAATGTGGCCTCTTATTTAGCTTGGCTTAAATGACATACATTTAAACACTGTTCCAAAGCTGGGACAGCTGAGAGTGATGGCTGGCTGTTGGGAGTGATCGCCACTCCCTCCCCCCGCCACATATCTCAGCAACAGCGGACACTTCATTTTGCCTTTCCATGAGTAAAGCTGATGATGGGGTCCTGATCATCTCACTGACCCTGTCTGCTCGCAGGAAACAATCTGCTTTGTCTTCTGGACTTTGGTGGTTTGCTGAGATGTCCAAGCTAGTGAGACTTCATCATCATGAGTATATTAAAACTGGCTATTGGGCAGCGTATTGTATGCAGTATCTTGTAGCTTTACAGCTTCCAGAATAAAGCTGGTTCATGTCTGACCAGCTCAGAAGTGTAAGCAGAGGAGCTCACATCCTTCTGCTCCTGCCTGTTAAGGCCTATCCAAAGTCTAGCCTGGGGACATTACACTCCTTAGAAAGAGAGTGCAAGTGTAATTTAAAACAACAAAGCTTAATCAAGATATCTGACAGAGCTGACAGCCTGATTTACATAAAGATAGAACTGGAAAATTAAGCTAGTAACAAAGGATTTTTTTTTCCACAGTTATTTTTATTACAGAATGGGTTACCAGGTACAGGTTGTCCAAAAATTGCTACCAATCTACTTTCAAAGAAATCTGGCTCCTGCAGAGAAATAATTCCATTACACCGATTTATCTGACAATCATCTTTGATGATTGTTGATTACAAATCCAAGCTTCAAATAACATAGTCACTGTTACGAGACAGCAAACTGCATACGACTTGAATGGGACAAATGGGCTATTTCAAGAAAAACTGCATGATTACCTCCACCATAGAGCATGCAGGTGTCCTCAAATGGACTACAACGTTACAAATCTGCATCGGGAACTGGCTCATGGTAATCCCCTGTTTGCTTGCTAAAATCTGTGTCAGTGCAACCTAATTTCAGGTATGAATGAGGAAAGCTCTGATTTTCTTCAAGCTTACCCTAAGCGGAGTCAGAATTAAGGTTCTCACTTCTCCTTGAGACTTGTTGTCCTCAGGAAATCCCAGGAAACGCTCATGAACTGCTTAATTCCTGCTGGCAGCCTTGTTCTTGTTCAAGTTCTAGGCATTTAAGATATGGTAGTTGGAGGCTGTAATGTGCTATATGAATGACCATGTATAAATCTAGTGAGGAAATCTCTTTGATAAAGTAAACTTCGAGAACTACAATTTCTGGGTAAGATTCATCTCATTCAGCTTTAGACATCTGCAGTTGATAGCTCAGCTGTTCCCACTGGGAAACTCACAGTCAGCAGAAAGAAATGAGCACTTCCAGAGTGATTCATCGTGCCTTTTTAGATGTGTATGGTAAAGTGAATTGTGCCATAGATTTCACTGATGGTGTTGATTAGATCTGCCATGAAGAGTGTCCAAGGTCACAAAATAACTCTTTATCTACATAGGCATTTGTGTTTAGTCAAATGCTTTTACCTTTGAATTCTTCATATCAATTAAAAAGTAGCATCTTCCTTTCCCACATGTATGTTCTGCTGTTGCAGTGTTCGTGGCCATGTTGGTTCAATCACCTCTGAGTTCAGGGAACAAAATTTTAGCTTGTTTCACTCTGAATTTTACTTTAGTTTTGCCTCACAGTTGAATGCTATGATTACTAGGCCGTAGGCAATTCTTGAGGGTGAGCTTTTGAAGAGAAAAACCCAGCCTGCATCTCAAAAACTATCTTTATAGAAATATTTTTTGACATAGAATTTTTTTCTTACAAGTCTCTGTTTACAAAAAAATTGTCTCTGAAGGGGATGGAAGTGGCCCTAGTTATCTTGCTCAGCAGTCACTTTTATAAAGGTCCCAATACAGATATTCTGAGTATTTATCTATGCATTAGCACTGGTATGTATCTGGGAACAGCAGGCAAAAAAAATCCTGTACATGATATAAAAAGATTTTTATTTTACTTTGGTCTTGGAAGTGACTCGGATTATAGGCTGTTAGAGAACTTGACTTTTATCATTTTATAGCACAGAAATAATGAATGTTTGTGAAGGGTAAATATGCTTATCTAGGCCAGTTCCTACTATCACGCTTCCAGCTTTTTTTTGGTCTACTTTGCAACATTTCATTCTAGTTCACCTATGGAAAATTCCAATGAAGTCTGAATGACCAATGGACACCCCCAGTTATAACTGTTGGTATTTGTTTAGCTGACATTTGCTCTGTAGGAAACTTAGACCCAGACCTTGAGCAAGTACAAATCAGCATATCTCCGTTTCATTCTTATCTCTCTTTGCAAGTTGACGTGATGGCTGAATCTGGTCTAGTGTTAACTGAGTCACCATCTCTGGAGGTGTTAAAAAGTATAGATGAGGCACTTTGGGACATGGTTTAGTGGACACGGTGGTGTGAGGCTGACGGTTGAACTTGATGATCTTAGAGATCTTTTCCAACCTTTATGATTCTGTGATTCTTTCCTACATTGGTTACTGCTTAAACCAATGTTTTCTTAGTATCACCGCAGCAACCAAGCTTCATTTATATCTGGAAAGTTTGCTTAATAGTTTTTCTATGTTTTTTCATAGTGATATTTCACACATTTAAAGAAATAAAAACAGCCCCATGTGGTCTCTTCTCCATCACGTGTTTCATCCACCTAATCAGCCTTAGAAAAAGTTGTCGCAGGAAAAGAGATGTGTCTGTGTTTCCTTGGAAAGCCAAATTAATCCCTACAAATGGGATAGATGGTGACACAAACCTGTATATTCCTTAAGCGCTTTTCAAATGTTGCTTTCCTAGATCTCAGGTAATGACCGCCTAATTAACTAATTGAAACCCCTAATTAATCTCTGTAAGTAATTTAATCAGCAGCGAGTGGACATTTTGGATGATCAAATCAAGCCTGATTACTAATAATACAGTGTTTTATAACATAAAGACGAGGGGGCAGAGGATATAAGACATTTGTTATTCTTTATCAAGCTTCCAGCCTGATTTTCCTGACCAGAGTAAGATGTGGCAAGCCGCCCATTTCCAGTTTCTGCTCTTAAGTGAGTACTAGATACCAGAAACTTAAGAATGACAAGTTTCTGAGTGCCTGGGACTAGAAAGTTTTCCCAGAAGTTATGATGAGAGTAATCTTAAGGAAAAGATGCATGGTTCCATCTGATAAGGTCTTTGCCTCACTACTGATACCGATAATAGAACAGAGGTTTCTGGAAACTTAGTCAAAAATTTAACACAATTGCTTACAGAGTATATCTGTTCTTTAATTGTATGCAATGAGCCACGATTCAAACCATGTTTATACCAGTCTTATCGGATGTGTCATAATGAATAAGCACAGGGACTGTCACTTTTCACATGCTGCACATATATACATATTGGAGTGAAAAAGGCGAGTTATGCTTTTGCCTCCTCATGCTCATTCTTACAGGCAGCTGACTATAACCACTGCTACCCTACTGCCCAGAGCAAAAAGGAAATGAGGATGCCATGAGACAACCCAAGGCTCCACCTAAGCCAACGTGGCCAAATGGATGTAAGCTCTAATTAACCCTCTCTCCCAGAAGTCCTCCGAGTCTGAGACAATAACACACCCCATACCTGGGAATCCCAACCGGCAGTCATTTTAACTTGTAATTGAAGGTTTGGTCCATAGCTATTCATCTCACCTGCCCATGTGAGGGAAAGTGGTTTAAAAACACATTAGAGAGGACGTCAGGACTCTTGGCTCCTTTGGCCACGTGCTCATACTGTGTCAAATGAACCATTTTCATTCTGCTGTACGATCAACCTGGAGAGAAAAAAGTCCATCAGGGACAAGCTACCTCTTGTTTTCTCCCAGCTGCCCCATGATAGAAGCAAACTTGGAAATTGCTTTGCTTTAAAGCTGGATTGCTGGAGTCAGTGCTGTCAGGGAAAAGACAGCATCATTTTCTAAACAATGAAACACCCTCACTTATGGGATGTGGGAATGAAGCTGTGTAACCAATTTAATCCTTGCAGAGCTCTTACTTTATCAGCCTACACACTATTATCCCTTTCACTGCTAGCTGTAGCCTGCATTATAGACTTGTCACTCCGGTAAGGACCTGGAGGGATTATATTAACTCTTGGGCTGTTGCCAGGCTTCCCGTTGCAGGACTCCCACTGACCCAGCAAAGCACAACTGGACTGGGTTTTCAGCTTCCTTACGCAGCTGTAGAGGCAGGCTCTGCTGTAGCTAAAGACAATGTCCTTGTCCAGTGCTCCCATATGTGACCCTTCCGTTAGGAAAACAGCAGCAGGGATTGGATCCCAATTTAAAATACAGATTCTGGTGCTCACACCCTGACCTCAGGAAATTTCCTACTTCCTTTTGCAGCAACCTGAATGCACGGTTTAGGATTTTATAATTTGCTGAATGGTAAGAACTTTAGTTGTACAGATCTGTTGATGGTTCCGTAAGCTTTTCATGCTCTCCAGCTGTTCCTGTTGGCCATGCCTCGCATTCATCCTTGCTCCCACTTACCTCTATTCCACGCTATTTCCTTTTTCTATCAACATTTCTTAGATGGACCTCTCTCTGTGGTAGTGACAGCTACTCTAAATTGAGACTTTTCTAACCATTAATATTCCAGGTGATAGAAGAATTAAACCATCTCTCAGGTCACATAAAACTCTTAAACCACTTTTTCCTGATCTTGAAAAAGCTTCTTGCACAAATACAAATACATTTCATTCTATATTTTATAAAGCTTTAATCTAGCTTTTAGGTTTCTATGCCTTATAAGGCATGAGTGACTTGTCACCTCATGCACGTGTAGACGGTGGTAAGTGCTCTGAACTTCTAAATGTTATCATAATTGTGTAATGACTAGCTCGTTTTAAAAGGAAACCTTTCAAAACATTGAACATGTACATAAACACATTTTAGTTCTGGCCATTTCTTTTTCCCCCGCTTGTGTCTCCTTCATTGCACCAGATATCAGAAAACTACTCTTCGTAAGCTCCACTTGTAGCTCTTGGGGTTTGCTTTAGGCATCGGGCTTGCAGATGGCTACCATCTGCTCCAAACAGTATCTACATATCAGGTGTATTGTTGAGTCAGGCTCCAACGCAAGAAGGACGCAGGAAAATCTGGCTTTTCCTTTTCATGCCTGATCTGTAAAACTGCCTTGGCTGTAACACTCAGCCCCCAAAACTGGCGAAAGCCTTGGGGAATAGGGGATGGAGGAAGAAGCATGGTTGGGAGCTCATTAGGAGTCAGCAAGGGCTGTGTGCAGGGAGGAGGGGCGTAAGATTTATTAGTATTGGTCTGTGAAGATGGGAGGGGCTTATGTGAGCAATGTTCCCAGTGCAATGCTATTTTAAAACAGCTTGATGTGACTTATTGTGGAGCAAGAATTATTGCAGATAGACTATTACTTTAATAAATATTGTGTTTAGTAGTCTGATTAAAGGCTTAAAAAGTTAAATTTTTAGCACTTGATCCCACAACTTCAGTTTGATTCTGTAGAGATACTACAGATTGCCTAGAGTGTATAATTCAATATTATACAGAGCATAAGCTAAGGTGATTGGTTCAGATGAAGAATCCTATTCTGATGACCCCAGCCTAGACAAGTTAGTTTTGCACGCAACTGACCCAAATTCTTTTTATTCATAGTCAACAACTCAACTGCAGCCTTTTTTTTGGCGTCTCCAGAGGGACAGAATGTGGCTCTCTTCCTGGGCTACCATTTAATTCCATATTTGGTCATATTTCCAAGTTGGAATTGCATTTCCCTACTGGCGCAAATCAACACATAGTCACTGTAGTAAACAGGACTCCAGAGTTGTGTCGGTTAAGGATGTAACTACTTTTCCCCTAAGTCTTTACATTTCTGTCCACCCTTATCATGCCAACTTAAAAAAGTATCAATCTATCAGTGCTAATGGAGTTGTGCCTGCTTTATAATGTTGCGACACTAAAATCAAACTGAAAACCCGTAAAACTTTTAATTAATCATTTTAACATGCAGTAATCAATGTAGCCTACTTCCACGTGAAATATTTTACTTGGAGAAATAGATCATCATTAATTAATTCTATATTTTTTCGAGATAAAAATGACTGCAAGGTATTTACTCTGTGCCCACAGCACTGAAGGACTCTGCAATATTTCTGCATATTCCTTCTCTGCTACAATTGCTTTTATTCAGATTTTTGTACTTTCCACAATTTACAATAATTTATAAAAAATAAAGCCACTGACCTAAGTGATTCAAACTGCATGTTTCAGCTTCCTTGGCATTAACCTTTCAGCCTCACTCTTCCATTTTTGACATCCACTCTAAGACAATAGAGATACTGGATAGAAAATTTTTGAAAAGAATAATAAACAATTGGGATCAGATAGATCAAGATATGAAATTGTGTTTTGACTTTGTTCTTCAGCCTTGATATCTTCCTAATCTTGTTAGACAAGCTCCATCCAAGTCACAGAAGTCAATAAGAACTGCTGGCAGACTGTGTTGATTTAACTGGTCCCAAAAGGATAAGTAAGTCCCCTGAAGTTTGGCTGATTCAGGATACACTACTACAAGGCAGTTTTGAAGCTTCAGCACCTCATAGGATGGCAATTGCCATCGTCTGGGCTTTCCAGATATGCACATATGGTGTGGTGGTACACTGAGAGTACGTCTGACCTCCACTGTCCCTCAGTTTCTGAAACGAATTCTTAAGTCACAAGAATAAAACAGATGAATTCAGCTAATTTGTAAATATTACCCTGAAAGTTGGATCTTTTTCAATGTTTAATTGTACACACACACACACACACAATGAATCACTTTTTCTCATTGAGACCCCAATATTGTTTCACCTTAGCTGGTGAAACAAAAATATTCCTGGTGAACGTCTAAAAATTTCCTAATAGTGGAGTTGATAAAAATGTGCATTATTGAATTACAATGATCAGACATCCTCTCCAAACCCCAGTAAAGACATGAATCTCTATGTCTTCTTCACAGCCATTACACTGTATGCTTTATTTTCCCTCCTTAAAGGACAGAAGCTTCCACGTCACCTTGCCATATATGAAACGTTGCTGTTAGAACAATAGCTGCAGTTTTGCTCTGATAGTTCCACTTCACAATTCCCAGCTGTAATTTTTGTCATTGGTGTAGTCCTTTTCACCAGTATACTTTTATTTTCTACTTGCCCTGCTGGCATGGACAGTGGGAAAATGCCAAAGTTGTTCTGGAAAGTCTTCTCAGGCCATGGCACTTCATAAATGTCATTATAGAATGTCACCTTTCTAGTGTTTATGCAAAAATTAGTGGTCTATCATAGCAAAAGAGTAGCAGAAGGTACCAAGGCAATTGTCCGGAAGGAGCTCTGCTTATCACACTGGAAGGATCTAAACCTACCAGACACATTGACTGAGTAAAATTCCCGATGTATCTAGAATTCCATTTCCAGGTGAACCTCCCAGTGCTTGCACCACCCCTACCTGAAGTACAAGGGGGTTCCAAAGGTCCTTGTCCCTGTGCCTTGACGGCAGCAATAGCCTAATCCCCTTGTTATGCATAAAGCATATCTAAAACATATCTTTCAAAGTTGGATTGCCTGCAAACTAAATTTATGGCCATTTTATTTCGAAATGCACTCAGGCTGGCATATGTGCTTACAGCTTGATGGCCAGCAGAAATGATTTAGAATGGGAAAGATAAAAGCTCAAGTCTCTCCTCACTCTGAGACAGACAGATTTAGGCCATGCTTATGCTACTTTTAAGGTAGAGCTTTCCTCGCTTGTGGGGAGGGTGTCTCAATCATGCTACACCTTAGCAGTGGTTAAGAAGCCTCTTCAGTGTAACAGCATCACCTGCTGACGGCTGAAGGTGACCTACTTTCTGCAAAGTAGGTGGTGATCGCCTATGAGAAACAAGATTCATTTCCACAAATGCGGAGGAACAACGGCAGGCAGAGGAACCCCAATAACCTGATCAGAGAAATGAGCCTCAGCTGCTCCCAGGGTTGTCCCAGGAAAGCCTTGGACCCACAGACTGGGGGTGAAACCCATTGCCACGAGGTAACGGGAGAGGGCCCTGGATTGTCTTACAGACTGAAAGGGGATTTACTGCTCAGGAAAGGATGTAGGGGAAAAGCATCCTGGAATGGTACGAAGCTTACTGTGAAATGGTTATGGAAAGGACCAAAGGCAGGGAAAGGGTGGGACTGCGGTGGCTAGGGGAGGAATAGGAATGGGAAAATAGAGAGATAAAGAGATAAAAGTGGCCAGTGACATGTAAAAAATGGATGGTCAGCATGCTTGTCTGGCCATGCCCTACACCTGATTAGTGCAATCTGTCCTGTCTCCTCATTAAACTCCATTCATAATCATATTCCTTGGTGAGGGGCTCCCTATTCTGTGTGCACATTGGTTTGTGCAGCTCTGAGTGTAGCAACCATAGTCACACCAGGGGTCGCAGAGCCCATGTGTCTATGGTGCTGGCAGCTGGAGAAACTGGAGTGTGTGCGTGTTGTGTGGGTGTGTTTCTGTGTGTAAGCAGTACTGAACATCAAGCCAGAAAAGCTGGTGAGGGAGATACATGGCTTAGGAGCCAGGTACTGGGATGGACAGAAGTCTGGGTCACATACTGGAGAGATGCGAGACTGGCGAGTTGGTTGCTGGAGGGATGAGGAGGTCCAGGACAGCTACTGGAGATACCATGGGGTTTGGGGGTTATCTGAGCCCCCCTGTATGTGTGTGTCTGGGTGTGAGGAGACATGAGGATCCAGGGCCAGATACTAGGTAGACTGAGTGTCTAAGGCCAGTTACTGGAGGGATCCATAGTGTGTGTGTGTGCGCAAGGGGGGGTCAGCATCTCAAGTGGGTCTGGAGGCTTTTAGTGCTTGTACATCCAAGTGCCAGCAGCTGGGCAGTCCAAGGATCCAGGGCTTGGTTTTGGATAGACTGCATGTCTAAGGCCAGTTACTGGAAGGATCCACAGCCTATATAAGTATGTGCTTCCCACTAACTGACCTTCCCCTTGATCAGCCAGAGAGGGGAACAGGGTGAGGCTATTGGTACTGTTTGTGCCTGCATGCCTGCTGTGTTTTCTCTCTGTCTTGATCTGTACGGGTTCCACATGGTTTATACGTGTGTGTGCCTATTGGAGATACATGCCCAGCTTGGCTGCTGGTTGGACCTGGGGGCATGGGGCTGCAGCAACTTCACCCCTATGAGCTACCAGGTTCAGCAGCTCCCCAGCAGACAATACAGTTGCAGTCAATTGTATTTCTCAAGTGGTCCACAGGAGTCTGTTAGATATAATTGCAAGGCATAGCAGGCAGAAGGAAGTTTTAAGCTGGATCGGGATATTAAATTTGAAGAATATAAATGCAGGAAGAAGCAGAAAAGTAAACGAATCCTTCATATACTCCTTTACCCTTAATCTTGTGCCACCTGGTACTTTTTTTCTTAGCGAAACACTCATAAAATTCATGTTCCAATAAGTAGCAAAAGGTCATTTCATAATTATTACAATCATTTTCATTAAACCACCCCCATCTAAACAACCCTGGTGTGACTGCTCCAGAATGAATTACCTTTTCTAAATTAGTTCTGCCAAAAGCTAAATAGACTCGTATAAAACTAGAATGAAAATTAATATTAGAAGAGGTTTTGTATGGTTTGAATACTGTTGTGATCAGCAGTTTTGGGACAATGTGTCCCACTTGGAGCTGCAATGTAATTGTAAATGCAAGTGGTACTAACAAAGGTAAACAACTGACAGTCCAGGGAAACATTTCTCAATCATCTCAAATCCAGCCCTTTATAACATGTAGTGCTTATTTGCATTAATTTGTGCTAAAGCAGGAATAAAAGCCACACAAGTGGCAAACTCCTAGATGAGAGTACTCTTGCACAATGTAACAAAATTCAGAGGCTGCAGAAAACAAGCGGCAATAAATCCATAAGCCATACGGGAACCAGGGACCAGGAACAATGATGAGAGCCCTGTTATTATTATTACCTTTTTTAGCAATAAGAGATCACAGGCATTTACAATTTGAGCTAGAGGAAATATTTACAGGCTTATGCACAGTAAATGTGGTTTATTCCCTGTGTTTCAGAAGTAATTTTCCTTCACACATGCACTCTTCGAAAGTACTTATATTGCTATAAGGTGAATAACGTAGTTATAAGCTGGTGAACTGAGACACAGAAACGCAGTCTACAGTTTCCCAAACAGTATTTCTACTAGTGAATTCAGCAAATGTTTTAAAACAAATTCCCCATAATCCAGTCTATTCAGTGGGGGTTTTCCACGTAAATACTGGGTTTTAGTAACATTCGTGGAAAGTATCAACATTTAAGTCCCAGCTTACTCATGTTAATTGATAGTAGTCTTCATCAAGCTTCCTTCTTCAGACTTCAAGGACTGCACCAATAATCATCAGGGTCTACTGTGAAGCCAATTATTCTGTTGCCTCCTAAAGTAGGTGAATGTTCCCGCCATGCTTTCTGAGCTGCTGTGCTTTTTGCAGTCCTGCTGTTGGTCAGAACAGCATCACTGGAGTTGGTGACCTAAGCAGACAAGTCCTAGCTCAGTTCACTACCCACCACCTTCTGCCATGCCTGGTTTTGACACTTTTTCAAGTTCGCTAGGAAGGATACAGAGGGATTCATGTGGAGAACTGTCTACAGCTGAAAACTCCCTGAGCAGAATCTCTCCTTTCCTTTAAAAATAAACAAATATGTACATACATAAACCCCCAGAACTTCCTTTTCCTATGACTTTTCATCCCAAAAGCAGAATCCACAACTTTAAATGGTGATTAATTCCCTCTGCAGGACTGACATGTTTTGTCAATGTAACAATGTGACTGGAATTGTGAGGGTTTTCTCATCTTTGCACTGACCTTCCTCACAGAAATATTGGAAGGTATCGGAAAAACAGGGACTGATGCGGTTCAGTTTTGCTCCATTCCTGTAAACTTTCCATCTTCGTCTTCAAAATGTCAACACAGGGATTTCCACCTGTGTAGGGAGGTGGGAATTGTGGTTTTTTGTCATTCTGTTTGATAACGTTGGGCTTACGTCAGTTTATTTTTCTTTCCACACTACACCTGTTTCCAAGATTTTTTTCCTCAAATTGCTGTGATACAGTATAGCTTATCAGTTTTGGTCTGCACAAGTTTTTAGCCCCTGTAGTATTTTTCGTGACAGACGCTGTCATGTACCTAATCCTTGAGTGCTGAATTTTTTTCTTCTAAACAGATATTGCCAAGTTATTACTTTCTGTACATGGGTGATGCTCTCTGTTACGTTCCTGTTCTGCCAGAAGGCAAACCCATTGCCGTGCATCAGATTCAGACATTTGAACTGGATGTATAAAATCGATGTGGTGGACCATGAACGACGTTAATTATAGCCAAGGACTTTTTGCTATGTATTGCTGATGACCTGATTGTCACATATGCTAAAAGCATTGCCCAACTCTGCGACTTCTTTTGCAAGAGAAATTCTCCCCACTCATCTGTCTCTCTCCTAATAAGTATCTGAGGACCCAGACAAGGAAAAGAAGTAAATAATATTTGAGCAGACTTTGCTGAGAAACCCTGTGTATAAGTAACTGGAGAAGCAGAGAAACTTTGAAGGTTCTCGGTCTGTACTGCAGTGTGGCAGAAAAACAACTTGAGGTCTCTTAGAATAAACCTTTATTAAATATGGGTTTGTTGTGGCTATGGGTCACCTGTAGGAAGAAGAAAATAAAAATAATTTAAAAAAATTCTCTGTAGTGAGAAAACCAATGCATTGTAGCAGCAGTACCAAGATACCTGTGGAAGGGCAAGTTAAGCTGTGTGAGGCAATCCTTTGCTTAAACCTTTGATGCTTCTGCTCTAATAAGGAGCCCAAAGATGACACATAGACGTTCACAGGCTGTTTGTATGTAAGAGGGGAAGAATGAAATGAGTCTGAAGTATGTCCAAGAGGGATCTTTAGAGTCAGACCTCTCTGTTGAAGACAGGCATTAAAAAAGAAAAAAAAAGTTTGTGTCAAAACAAGCTTTAATTTTTATTTAGTAGTAAAGTGATGAGTACTTCCCTAGCAATTGGCACATCTGGATCACAGACATGTTGATACTGTTATTTATATCTAAACTGAGTTAGGTGAGCCTTCTGTTCCAGCTTTCGAGTTTTTTTGAAATTAGCTTATCCTGAGAGCTAAACAGCAGAGAAAAGATTTTGAATCCGTGGTGGTGATACATACTGATCACAGAAGTTGATATAGTTGAGCTTTGCTGCTCAGCACATTTGCTATTTGTAAATTACTCCGGATCTCTGCTGAGCTGGTACTTCGGCCTATATCCTTCGGTAATGGATTAGAAAGGATCAATGCAGATACAGACTGCTTTCTCCTCCTGCAATGCATTACCAAGCCATCTTACTTCATATCTGTGATCCTATCATTCATTTTCAAAGGACAACAATTAAGACACCAAGTGAGCTTGAATCAATTAGGTTCAAAGCATCACATGTGAGTTTACTAAGTCTGGGAGTTTCAAAGGACCCTAAATAAAGAATACAACTTCCTTGGTATTTCAGTGGGACTTCGAGAATCTGAAATTTCCAGACCCTATAAATGAGCAAAGATATGGTCCACCACCCCTTCTACACTTCAGCAAATAATGAAGTCATCTGCTGTGTTATTCAGTGTTAAGAAATATAGTAACAGTATTGCCATTGCTTGCAAAACTCTCCACTGTGCTATGGATATCTTCGTTGAGTAAATTCTCTCACTAGTTCATTTGTTTGAAGCTGTAGATGGGGATGCTGTCTACACCCTAAAAGAAAGGAAGGTAAACTGGTTGGCAGTTCAATTCTATTATTCCTGCAGGCAGAAAAATTTCTAGTCCTGGGAGTCTTCAGTTTTTGAAACAGGTTTTCCAGCTCTGGGGATGAAAGAGAATGAACCCTGTTAAAATGGTGCATGTTTAATAACAATGTTTAATTAACATGAAGATGCACACTTTGTATTCTACAATTTCAGGCATGTTACAGTTTCTTGTTTGCTTTAATTGATTGCATATCATCCACGGGTTAGAATATAAAATTTTGATGAGTATAATATTATATATAGTACTTACATGTCTGTGTTGTCAAATCTCTTTCTTTTCAAAGACCTCTTTTCAAAACTGTTTTCAGCTGAACTGCTTGATCGGAGGAGGACTAATTTCTCTCCAAGTCTAATCAGTTTCTAACAAATCGTCTAAAACTGTTAGCTACTGCACTTGTAAAGGAATTTTTCTTTTCTAGAAACACACAGGGGCAGCAAGATCTCATTTGAATCCTACAACACAACAAAGAAAGAATTGTAATATTAATAACGCGTGGAATTTATATTGCATTATTCATTTTCAAAGCACTTGGCAAATGTTGCAGCTAATTAAATTCATAATACTGCTGTGGAGTGAGGCAGTAAATATTGTTGTGCGAGGACATGTGAAGGTATATGAAGGCAAGATTAGGGGAATGCTACTGGACCAGAACAGAGCCCCAAGCCTGGACTTGCAGCGCTATCATGTCCCTCTTTGTCCCAGAAGTCAATCAGTAACAAAAGTCAGGAAAATTATTTCACAGTTCAGTGTATTGTGCCCAGCCAGCTTAGATGTTAACAACACTTCATCAGCGATGTGTGATAGCAGTCAAAAAGACCCCTGTAGAAAATGAAAACTGGGCTCTTCAGAGTTCAGATACCAATATTACTTATACATACTTATACCAATATACATTTACCAATATCAGCATCTTCCATTTTGTCAGTCACAGGCACAAAAAATGTGTCAAGTTTAAAGAACAATGATTTTGGGGAGCTTTTGTAATTAAATCATGGGCTTTCTGTGCTTAATATTGCCCTGTTAATGCTTGAGTTTTTTATTACGTTGTAATGTTTATCAAGCTTGTCTCTACAATAGTAAAAACTGAAAGTGTTGTTTGGGGTTTTTTGTTGTTTTGTTTTTTTTTTTTTCCCCATGGCAAAGTTACTGTTTCACATCAGTTCATGATTTCAGCAACTGATGCTTCAAGAAACACAATAGCTCTCAAGCCCTGAGGAAAGCTTTTGTTTTCATCACAAAAGCAGAAGTGTGTCATGCTCTGCTCTACTTGATCTTTTGTGGTGTCTTCAGTTTCACAGTTCCAGGATCGCAGACTTTGCTTCACAACACCCAGAAAAAGAGCAAAGACCTCCTGATGAAGGGAGAGCCAGCTGTCAGTGATGCAAAGCCTAGTCCTGTGGTTCACAGCGTGGGTTTGCAACAGATTAAGTAATTCAGGGATGTCCTGTGGGCTCCCCTTGATCCTTGGCTTCAGTGGACCCACCGTATTATGTGGTGTTCACACAGCACAACAGTCCCTTCCCAATTTACTTCATCTTCCAGTGAGGAGCCACACAGTGAATCCAGTTCTGCAGATTCTTTCCTGGTTCAACTTCATCTATTGTTAATCGCTGTGTTAAACGATGCTGTGGAAACATTAGCTCGCTGCATCGCAAGGAAAGCTCTTAGCCCTCTGCATAATACTTTTCCAGCATCACAGGATATCCTACTAAAAGAATAGAAAACTAAATTATGCAAATGAGAGCTTCTTTACTAAATAAAGTTCCAAAACATTCAAAAAACTTAGGTTTATAACAATACGTATGAGGGAATTTACACTATCTTAAATTTAGATAAATCTTAGAGTACATTATTCCCAAGATCTAGCTGACTTAGAAACTGATATTTATGGCTTCAATGAATATGTGGAGGGGAAAGTTGCAGACAGGGAATCTTCTTACATGTCTAAGAAATACAACTACTGGCACATTAGGCCTTCAAATAGTTCAGGGCTGACTCTCTAAGCACTCAGTATCTTCCTTTATCTGGTATTTACGTAGCCTGGAGAAGCAAACTAAATTTTCTGACCTAGGATGCTGTGAAATGTATTTATGCTCATTTACTGTTGCTATATATCATTGGAAAAAGCACAGAAAAGCATTGTCAGAAAGATTTGCATCACCAGAAGAAGCCTGATATATACTAATTATACTATATTTTAGGTACAGAGGGCAAGAAACTGCAGAACTGAAGACATAACTGTGTATTTTTTACAATTCAATTTAATCCTACGATATTGAAATTAATAACTGAATAAAGGATGCAGTGAGCTTAAAATATTAAAATAGAGTGTTCGGTGTTTGAAAAATTATAGGGTACCTCTACTTTTTCATTTAGTAAGATCAGTTAATCAACATGAAGTATACTTGCAAAAGCTGTGTGAAGATATTTTGGTTTTATACAGTACTGAATGCAGCGTGATTTTTCAGCTTGCATATTGACATTAATAGAGCTCCTCCAGGCCGTGCTAAATTATGTTTTATATGCTGTGGTGTAAGGAGCCAAAAATAGGCTTGATAAGGAAAAAAGTGAAATCTAGCATACTCAAAAGACAAGGATGAACTTTTGGCTCTACGTATCCTACATGGCCTTGGAGCCCATATGGACTGCTCAATCAGCTCTTTCACTGCTTCTTGAAATTTTAATTTTAAAAAATTTTCATATGGATGGAATTCATCTGCCCACATGTGGCTAGTGCTTTGCCTTAGTGTGTAGCAGTAGTAGTAGTGTTTGCCACCCACTTCTCCCTTTGTGGTTGACAGAGATCTAACCACTATAATGAATAGAGTCTTCAGTGAATCTCCTTTCATTCTGAAGTAGATATTTTGTATAGATGCTTAAAGGCTGAATGCTTGTTAAAATGGAAAAAGTAATTTGTTAGGATCTTCCCACAGGGCAATGTTCACATGTGAAATCAAATCACTTAAAATGGACAATATATTGGTTGTTGTCCTACAGTCACAGGGATGTCTGTTGTATGACACCTTGCAGGATTATCTTCATCTGAATCTGGGGAGGCTTCCTGAACTGTTCTTCTGTTTACTTCTGGTAATCCTGCTGGCATGTGGTCCTGTTGAACACTGCATCTCATCTACAATCCATCTTCACTGGTAATATTAACCATATACAAAACATCTCCTAAAACCCTTAGCCACCTATGAAAGACTGTCCTACGTGACTATTTCTGCATCTACTTGAAAGTTTGCATTGTTTGTTTACGAATATCTGTGTACAATTCAGTAACTTTAGCAGCAAGGAACTGCCTGGAAATCAATGATTTGTTTTACCCAGGGTGTTAATCAACACATTTAAGCATATAAATTGGACTGGGCTGAGCAGGATGTGCCTGGAGGAATCTCCAAAACTGTATGAAATTCCCGCCTGGGGAGCTCCCGTATACTCAGTTAAATGGTTGACTGTTCAGTCGGTACCCTCGTTTCACTTCTGTCCCATGCCTCAAAGTAGTCCATTATCTCATCTATGCAGATAACTAGTTGGACAGTCCCCGAAACACCCAGGGTATTAACAGCTTAAATGCATTGTGCAAGAACAGGCACAATCCTGATACCCAGCTGCACTGCAATAGTGACTAAGGAACAAATTTTGTTTTCATACCTACAAGTCATTTATAACTGAAGTCCCATAGCTCTTGCCACAACCTGGGCAGATGAATTGTATCCAGAAAGTGCTTCTTTCTCACCACTTCTTTTAGGAGTCCATAATAACTGCTTAGCTGCAGATATTCTACTGTGTATGTCTCCACTTAGTCTGAGTCCCAGACACTGTGACTTCCAGGCATGACTCACCGTTATCTTATGACAACTAAACCATATGCTAACGTCAACTGGAAATTAAGGTGGAAGTGTGAAAGTTTTGAACAAACAGAAGAAAATTGCTGGAACAGCTTTCTGATCAGAGCAGTGCAAGCTAAAACCTGACTGAATTCTCATTCTTATTCACTGGTGAACTTTTATTCATTTCGAAGATATGGTTGCATATGTAGTAGGATTCAGAATATGATAATTACATCGCTCCAAGTAAAAACTGTTTTGAGGTGCTGGGACATGATTATCAATGTTGCTAAACTGCTAGAATGAACCTTGGCATGGCTTCCTCCTGGGCCAGACAGCACTCTCAAACCATTTCCAGGCAGAAGAATCAAGAATCAACTTGATATTATTATATAGACAAGTATATTTATATAGACAAGTTGCTCAGCTCAGTAGAAGTGGTAAAGTAAGCAGAAATAGTTACGATGGGAATTCGACTGCTAAACTCTACAGTGGCAGGGGGGGCAGGCATGTTGCATCAGATGAAGTCTAGTTGGGTCCCACGGGTGGGATTGCCCTTTAGTGATGGGAGCACATTAGTTGCACTCTCAGAGTCTTCCCATATAGCTTCATCTGCAACGACCACAGCTCACAGTTTTCAAGGCCACTCCACAATGTAAAACAAAGCACAGGCATGAGGACGATCAAGAGACTAACTTTTTGAACCAATGCCTGAGCTGACGGTAGAGTTCCAGTGACTATTGTCAAAAAGCAGTTTGGAAGAAATCATTCTGGTTTGGAAGCTAAGGGAATCAACCAGCATAGATGCACACACTGCTGTGCCAAGTGACCTTGATTCCCAAGGACTTTTGTCAGGCATACTGGCATAGGCTCAGTCCGTCCCTGACAGTCCTTTCCAGTCTTCTATTGATATAAACCTAAAACCTGTTCTTTAACTTTGTTATTTCTGTTACAGAAATTGAAAGTGTCAGTTAAAATCTGAACTTCTGAAAGGTCTCAAAGTGATCCAGGGTAGATTTCTGGTTCAAATACATGCTTAATTTTGGCTTAAGTTGTTCATATAGTTCTCCTTTGGAAAAAGAAAAGTTTTCAAAAATCTCCATTTGAGAAGACAGAATACCTCAGGCAATACCATACTGTGGAAGTTTTGGGAAAAGAGAAGGAAGAAAAAGGGAAACAAAGTCTCTAATAATATTATTTGTTGTTCAGAACTTCACTGCAAGAAGCAGAGTTACAAAGGCATTTGAAATACTTACAGATGAAGCAGGTAGGAAGAAAGAAGGCAGAGGCATGACTGAAAGTTTACAATTCAATATTTAGAACAACTTTAGTAATCCTAGACTGATAAACCCACAGTTATCCCCTTAAATTCTCTATTGTGCAAGTAATGCTTTATCAGAAGTCTTCATAGGGTTCTGATATATGTGTTCTCAGTTATTAGAAAACAGATTTAACATGATGGATGTTTGCTACCTCTGATTCTGTCCAGGCATCCTTACACTCCCTAGAGAAATCAGTAATAAATAATTTTCTACAATATATTGGAAGGAAAGCACTTTCTCAGACTCCAGTTTTTCTCTCCCCTGTCACTCATGTATTGCATGACATCCAAGGAAAGATCTACTGTATTATTGTTTTTTGTTTCTTTTAAAATGATTTTCTTTTATTGTTTTGCCCTAAGGATCCAAGGGGAAAACAAATATGTAGAAGACTAAAGAGCATCAAAAGTTTGACAAAGACAAAGGATATATAAAAGTACTGATCAAAGACAATACAATCTTAGTCTTTGATGATGGCAATGAAATACTAAGAGGATCTAATTCTCTCTGGGGTAACATTTATCTACTTAATTCATGTCAAGGGAAGAAACGTTAAGATGTATTATGTCTGCATTTGCCAATTCAGATCCCAAATTGGCTAAGCCACAATGCCAACACCTTCCTGAGACTAACAGAATCAATGCTTCTTGGTTTCAGCCAGGAGGCATTGGAGGAATAACTGAGGCACGTTATCTGCAATCTACTACATTTGCATGTCCCGGTTTTAAGTATGACATAAAAATTCAAAGCGAACTCCAGCTGAAACTACCAAAGTTTACCTGATTTCTAGTTCAAACAGTAAAGAACCCTTGGGGTTCTTCCTGTAGATTTAAAGAGAAATCAATTTTTCTTCCTGGTAAGATTAACAAGTCCTTCATTAGGCATGAGTACATATTTTAATATATAAATGAACCTTTAAAGCACATAGCTGGCCAAAGGCTACGGAGAAAGAAGGATAACTGGAAACTCTCCAAGGATCCAAAAATAATGACAGGTACAGAGCATCTAAAATGGACCGCTTGCTACCTGGACAACATCACAAATTCTCTAACCTCAAGAGCTTCTCCAAATGTGTTGGAGAAGAATTTGTGCCTATCAATAACACAACTATGGTAACAGTCACTTACCTGGAAAGCAATTGAGGCAATTTAGGCGAAACACATTGAAAACACGTAATGTAAGATCAAGTATATGTCATAAAAGACAGACAGCCAAATATGCTGTATTTAGGTACGGATGTTCAGTATGTCATTGTCTGCAGGCTGATTGTCGGTGCACAAGCTCTTTACCTGACATTAAATGTGAAGTTTTTTTCCTCTTGGGCAAAAAGAGAAAAGTTGCTTTCCAACCCAACCCACCTCCAATTAAAAGTAAACAGATCCATGTTACCAAGTAGTTAATGAGCTCTAAATTCAAACTGAAGCTGTTCTGTGGCAAACTGTGGGGCGTACAGGCTTCCATATTATCAGCACAAAGTTTTCAGACCTCACTGAGAAATTCTTCACCGAGTTTCAACTTTGTTTATTTTTATTAGGGTATGAAAGAAGGTTGGTAATTAGAAAGACAAGATGTTTCCAGACAACCGCTCCTTACAGAAGGCCATGGGAAATTCATCTGAGGGTGACTATGTACCCTCACTGCAGTCACTGCATTCTGTCCAGATATTATCCTTCATAGTATCTGTACTCCTGGACTTAATTTCTTTTTTTTTTTTAACAAAAAAAAATCATTGAGATATGAATGAGGTGACCTTCATGTGTTTGTTTGGTTTGTTCTTTTTTTTTCAGTCTTCTTCCTCTTTGGTTTATTCCATCCGTAAACTAGAGTCATCAAACATGATTCAAATTAAAAGTAAGAAATGCAGAAGAATTATTTTGTATCTATGAATTACAAGAAAATTCTCTGAACCTTCTAGGAAAAGTGGCATCTGCACGAAAGGTAGGGCAGGTATGTCATGTGTTCCTACCGCTTTTGACTCAGAGCAAGTGCAGGGCTTGTTTTCCTCACCACCCAATTTTTGAAAAAGGGAAGAAAAAAAAAGAGAAAGACTTGAGAGCATTGCTTTGCGCTGGATAATGATTGCTACAGAATCACGAGAAATGCTTGTGAAAAACACAGAGCAGAAATGTCAACATCTCTAATGCCAGTATTATGGTAAACATTACCACAGGAAGCTTTTTCTGCTTTGGTAGCAATATTTTTTACTCTGGTATGATGCCACCATGCCAGCTGAGGTGGAGGGAGGAGCTTTCCGGTTTCCAGGGTATTACTTCTGTCCACATTATACATACTTGGAGGAATTTATGTTTCAAGCAGATAACCCGAGTTGAGCTACTTCTGCAAAGTGAATGATGTAAGACTTACCTCCTCCATAACATGAGTCAGCCTTTGCCCGCAAAGACAAGGTACATTGTGTCAAGTGCGTTTTCATTTTGGCGGTCCATGGCGTGACAAAACTCGTGTACTCGGTGTCTCATTCAGAATTTCTCTTCCACTGCAAGCACAAAGATGATGTAACAAAGACAAGTCATACTGTAGGAAAATAAGACCCTCTAAGTGTTAAGTGAAACTGCTTCTGATCATGCCCATCACTGCTTTACGGAGATTACACTTACCCAGTCGTGGAACAGAGATATCAAGTGACTGGAACTAGCTGAAAATCCTTCATTGAACTCGTACTGAGGAAAATTGTTTTTTTTCAGTGATGCATTATGACTCGAAAAAAAGAACTATGTGTCTGCCTTCAATAATAAGGCTTCACACTTCACCCAAGAAGAGGAAAAAAAAAAGAAAACTGTGTTAATTCTCTTATGTTCTTGGTAGTTCCTGGGCAAAGCAAAACAGTGAGGAGAAATTAGTTTTACTGTGAGGGAGCCTGAATGGATTCAGCTTTGGTCCTAAAGCCCAGGTAGCCTTATTAGCTGGGCTTCAGCAGAGCTCATATTTGCTGTCTCTCAGCAGCATGTACAATATCATTTGAGTCCTTTGATTTATCATGGTCAGAGACAGTTTTTCTGCATCCCCACTGTGTAAGAAGGCAGAATCATGGAAGGTATAATAGGCAAAATTTTTTCCTGCTGCACGCTAGAAGTGTGACTTTAAACATTGTTTTGGCTTTTGGAAAATATTATAATTCAATATTTGATTAAGAAGTCAGTGATTTCTCTCCCGAGGAAATTTCTTAGCAGCTGTTTCCATGACAAAGGCAACCACACACAGAGTCACTGGTGACTAAGCGATACATTTAGCCAGCTCACTTCATCTTTTGAGCAAATTGCCTTTTGGAAGGTGTGTTCTTTAACTGTTTGTCAGAACTTTTTGAAAGGGGGCTCAAATTATTCTCAAATTGATCAAATGAGTCTGCACCATGTCCAAGTAAAAGGGGTGGGGGGGAAAGGAGGAAAGGAGAATGTAAAGAATGTGCTATTTTCTCATCTTCAGTGGTTCCCAGATTCTGAGAAGAAAAGAAGTATTGGCGATTTTTGATTAATTTCATGTTTAGCAAAATACCAACAAATTTATGTCCAGTATCTATAGAAGAATTATGTGGTTGCTTTTATACTGGGTTTCTTTCTGCTAATCATAATTTAATTCTAATGTAAAAGAATGACTTTCCCTTCTCCCCTCCCCTTTTCTTTCCTCTGCTCATCCACTGGCAGTTCTCAGTTTTCATTTCATTATCAGATTGACAGCAAACTTCACAGAAATCCTGCTGCATATATTATTCTTTCAGCATATATTATTCCTTTTTGCAGGTGTCAAGGTGTGCTCTAATCTTTGCCATGACTCCTACTCTAGCACTAAATTTCTATACTCTCTATTTCAGCAAATCAAAAAGCTTTTACTATTTTTTGATATACCTCAAAAAACCCTGTCTTGCTGGGTTCTTTATTGTTAAGTTTATTTATTCAGAACTGTGTTTCAAACTAGTTTATTTTTATCACACCAAAGTATGTATGCAGTCAAACTTTAAAAAAAAGCAATTACAGCTCAAGTCTCGAAAAAGTTTTGCCTCAGACATTGCACAGTTCCGAAAGATTAGTTTTCTCTTTGCAAAATGCCGCTCACATTAACTATTGATTTTGCTCATTTTTCTTTCTCTAATCCATTTGTCATTCATGGAAATAAATCTCTATTCACTTTCATTAGAGATGAGCCATCACATGTACTGGTAATTCAGCTAATGTTTACATTGGCAGTCTGTTGACTAGAAAAAGATGATCATTTAGTGAATGCATTAACAGAATGAAAATATAATGCTGCTAAAAAAAAAAAAAAAAAAAAAAAAAAAAAAGTATTCCTTAATGTGATACCACCAGGATTTGCTAAGACTGTTTGTTGAGCGAAAAAAAAAGGGGGAAAAAAAGTCATTAAAAGACCCATAGTCTCCCTGAGGTGTGATGTACTGGAAACTAACTTTTTTTTCAACTCTCTGCATGAGCATGTCCTGTCTCTGTCCTGCAGACCTTCACAAACCAAGCAGCATGTGGTGTCCTGTAACATGGGAACATATCCTTAAATACACCTCAGAAATTTGCACAAGTATGTTATTTGTACTGTGCTGTACGTAACACATCTTTTCAGTCTCCTTTCCAAAGCTGTTTAATCTAGGCTCTGGTAACACCCAGACAGAAGACTGTCTCAGCATCTTGAATGCTACAGGTACAGAACAAGAAATCATAGAATCCTAGAATGTCAAATCATCCTGTCGAGTAATTGGCAAATATCAACCGAGGAAGCTAAATTAATGTAAAATTTTAATTTTGTTCTATCATTGGAATTCAGTTGAAGGAGCAAAATAAAAAACGTAGATTATGTGAATGAAACTGGTTGGTCTTGGTCCCCGTTACCATCGGTCAATAGTGAAGCATATGGACCAATTAATCTGGTCCTAAAGCAGTGCCTAAAACTGTCTTGCACACACCCTGAAAAAGACTGGTTTTGTCAGTTAATTACAAAGGGAGACCTGAGCAGCAGGTGTGAAGGCTGGCATTGTCTAACAGTGGATGAAAAAATTATCACACTCAATTTAATGGGTAATTATTCATTATGCAATCCCACCTGCATTCTAACTGTGCCCAGTCTGGCTTGCTAAATGGTAATTTCTGGGGCAACAACCGTCACATATAAAATTAAACACCTTAACACTTAATTTGTAACAATTCATTGCCTGCCCAGTACCAACACTCTCCACTTCTGGATGCCATGTAGCGACAGAGACAAGAAGAGTTAAAAGAGAAAAAAAAAAAAAAAAAAAGAGTATGTAACACTTTTTATTTATATATGCTGGTGAACTTGGCAGCTTTATGTTAACAGTCTGACCTGCTGATCTTAAGGGTCTTTTCCAACCTAAATGATTCCATGAGTCCATGATTATTTGCCTGTAATTTACAAATCCTGTAATTTTTACAGCTTCAGCATGGGTAGAAAATCCTTTATGGCCCATCAGCTGAACCCTAACAACTTGAAATGACCACACTTTTTTCCCAACACTATGGTAATTGTTTCAGCTCAGATACATGGAGCTTTTTTGTCTTTCTCTTTCTGCCTTTTTCTCTGCCTCCTTTAGTCCATGATCTCTGAATTATAAACCATGTTGTTTGTGCAGACCCAAGGCTGTTGAGAGGAAGAAAGAACTCTTCCAGTACGTTAGGAGTTGGCTTATTTGTGGGGTTTCTTTTGTTTTTTTATAAGTGGGGGTGTTTTCTAGGTTCTGTGTGCAGTTCTGGATGCCAACAGCAAAATGTTTCCCCAATATTATCTCAATAGAAAGATTCTTTTGTGTAAAATAAACAGATCAAATGCCTAGATAAGAAAAGTCTTTTAGCACATGCCAGTATCATATTTGCAATAGGTAAACATGTCTTTTGGAATTACTATGGATAGTGTACAGCTGTCCAGAAGGCAAGCAGGACAGATTTGAGTTGCAGTATCCCTGAATGCCTCTGCAACTGTGAATGCCAGTTCAAGTTTCTGGATGTAAGATTTGAACAAATCATGGTGAATGATCTCTGGTGTTGGCAGCATTTACTGCCTTTTCCCTCATTAAACCACTTTCATGTTGAGAATGGGCCTGGCATAACTTCACCAAACAATTTTATGAAAATAACAAAACGATTGTAAATATCCCTTTTTTGGCAATGGTTAAACTTCGTCACAGATCAGCTGTCAATCCAGACCCAATCCCTAAATCTAGCCCAGCATTTTTAGCCCAGTATTGACACAATAGTGAAAAGTAAACTTGGAGCTAATTGCAATTTGGAGCTAAAAGCACAGTGGAATATAAGCATTGCCATGAAATTCCAGTAATCAGGGATATTTACTTTCTCTTCTGGACTTTTCAATCGAGCCTGAAGTTACAGGCCAACTGGAACAACCAATAGCAGAGACATCCAGGTTGGTCAGGGGAATGGGAAGCTCTTCAGGAGTGAGAGAGCATGTAGCAATGTGATGTGTTCATCCTTGTAAAATGAAGACTTGAAGGGAAATCAAGACTCAGAGGGAACAGGCCAGTGAAAGCAGGAGTGTGATTTAAATGAAAAGCCAGTGAGGATCAGGATAAAACAGGTAGAAATGGAATATAAATGCATGCAAATGGAAATCACCAGGTTTTCAGTTTTCAGGGCAATCAGGTTTTGTAACAGCCTCAAGAAGAGGAGGAGGAACAAAGGCCAACTATGTTCAAAACAGAGGTAGTTATATAGTATCAAGGCTTTCACAAACAGAGCTTGAGCACGATTATTGAGAAGTCTCCTTATCTTTCCATGTCTTCAAATCAGAGCACCGCAGACTTATTTAACTGGGAATAAGCCACTGGAATTTGGAGATAAACATGTATATTTGGAGTGTGCCTAGGTTATTTCTTGTTAAAAAGAAATGCAATGGGAAATGTCCTAACTGCCATGGAAATGTAAGCTTCTACCCAACCGTGTCACGTATCAGAGCATTATGTGTGCTTCCTAGTGAATGTGAGTATACAGTTAATATTCACACTGTGCCAAACGGAAAAACGACAGAGAGCAAAGGGCCTCTAAATCAGTGAGATTTCTTCAAAATTATCTCAGAAGACGATGACTGATAGTGGCCACATTTCCACCCTACTTCTGTTATGGAGATTTTTAAGGACCTATTATTCAGTTTTAAAGCAACACATTGGGACCTATAATAGGCATTGAACTGTGAGTATGTAGAAACAGAGATGAATTAAAGACAAACTAGCTGATTTTAAGGCAAGAGAGGTCCTAAATACAGCCCTCAAGAAACCTGTGGACATATATGTTTTAACTGTCCTTTGGCACATTCCAGCCTGAAATTCCTAGTGAAATACCACCTGTCTGCTGCATAATAATGTTTAACAGCAGTGGCACGGTATTTTGACCTAACAACTGAAGAACATTTATAGACAATTAATTGGGACCAACCGTATGTCTTACGTAGGGAAATATTTCTGTCATGTTTAAAATGTGGGATTTCAGCTGTATGTCTATACTGTTTAAACACAGAGTCACAAAAGTAATGAGAGAGGATCAACTACAGCACCGTTACCAAGTCCAGTTTTAACGTCTGAGCAGCTAAAAATCTCACTGATACAAAACCCATCATGAACATGTGCCCAGCAGAACATACCACACTTTTCCAAATCCATACTTCACAAATCAGCAGCAGGTGAACAAGGGAGAGCTGGCTTCCAGTAGCCAAATAGCAGTAAAATAACCAGAAACATCCTGCTGTTTACAGGAAATGGAAATATTTCAGTTCAGAACACAGTCTTCCAGGGATTGCCTTGACCTCATTCTTCTTGATGGGCAAAACTTCGCCTTCTCTTACCTGCCAGAGTCCTTAGTTTTGGAGAGGCCATAATCCACAGAAAATCTTGGCAGCCATGATGCACTAAGGGGAAAAAAAATGAGGAAAATGGTAAGTTTTAGTGGAGAAAGGGAGCTTGAGGTGATGGATTTAGACCTTGCAAATTTGCTGAGTGTCAAGGAATGATTTTGAAAAGTATAGATAGTCATGATGTATTTAACTAGAAGTCCTTTTTTTGTTTCTAGCACACAATTTCAGTAGAAGATTCTTTTTTTTTTGTGGTCCTACAAATGTGTTTTCTTTTTGGTTCTGGGTGGAAGTCTCTTCCAAACACAAGGGAAAAGAAGTTTAAATATTATAAATTCTTCCAGTACCACTTCTTGTTACATTTTCGTCTTTCCCTATGTAAATTAAGGGTTGTCACAGTAAATGTACTCCATCCGAATACAGCTCAGAGCAAACCTGGATCACTGATTTATGGCGAGATCTCTGTTCTCTGTCTGCAGGTTTTTGATATTTTTATAAATAACTATGAGTACAGTATTGAAAATTGCATATTTCAAGCTAATAGATGAAAGCTTCAGAAATTAGGAGTAGCCAGATGAAGAAAAACAGGAACAATTTAAATGCAAGATTAATGCTATAGGTAGAAGCAGGACCTAATTCAGATAAATGTAAAATATTCAGCTGCGAAACAAACACTGACAAAGAGCATATATTAAATGAAAGAAGATGATAAAAAAATAGAGAGTGAAAGAAAATAAAGTAGAACAAAAGAAAACAAGACGCTGCATGGATGATTGAAGAAAAATAGTAAGGAAAAACTTTTTGTATGGAAAGAAACTAAGTGGAAAATTATTAAATTTGTTAGTAATAAATCCTGTTTCCTTCAAAGTCAAGGGCAAATCTACTGTTGATCAGGCCAAGAATTAACTGTAAAAACCTCTGGCTATTTGTAAAGAATAAATATATAGTAATTTCAAGAGGAGTTTTGATGGGACATGCGGGAGTTGTGCAGGCGTATCTATTTTAATTAAAGACAGTAACGTTCCGTACCATATCAATTACTTTTGCCAGAAAATGTTCTACTGCCAGTAGTGACTTTCAGCTATTTTAGTTTAGACTAAAAATAGCACTGTAAAACAATATTCTTTATTGCTCTGATCCACGGAGTCTGAAGTTGTCAAACATTTGTTTTCTGTATATTAAACATCAGAATTTACTATGAACTCTGAAGGGTGAGGTGCCATTTTATGTTGAGGCTGCTGCAGCCTGTTACAATAGAATGCACATGCATCCACACATGCTGTGTTGTTTTTTCTTACATTCCCCTCTTCAACTTTAAACACATCATTTAAAACTTGAAATGGATCATCCTCTGTTGCATTGTGTCAGATCAAGGACCTTCAGAGGCACGGTTTTATTCAGAAGGTCATCACCCACAACTCTTGCTCATACTTTTATGGCTTCACTACAAACAAACATCATGATTCTAGTGAGTTTACCATATAATGTACAAAGAAATAAAACAGACAATATGGGAAGTATCCCTCTTATCATCATAAATAATATCTTAGTGTTCAGCACCTTTTTTTAACTCTGTGATGTTTTGTTTTTTTTTTTTCTCAGTTTGAATCAGGACTTCACACACTCCTGAAAAATTAATGTTCCACTCTCCGTTTTGCATGTGGGTAAAGTGAGGCAAAGCCAGATTAGGCAATTTGTCTTTCTTGGCAGAGGCAGTGACCAAAGCCGAGGAACTCAAAAATGGTTCTATCTCTCAGGTTTGCGTATATTCCATGGCTGCATCCTTTCTTCTGATTTGGGTCCTGATGCTCACCACCTTTGCCTCCCGTCCCACTCCCTTCTCCTAAGAAGATAAAATAGACACAAAGACCAGCAGAAAATCATGGTATGTAAGAATCATGGTCACAGAAGAGCAAGTACAGTTCTTTGAGGTTTTCCTTTTTTCACGCCCCTGTCACTGTAACGCCTACCTTTCATAGTAGGCATTTAGGAATTGCTGCATAGGGAAGGTTGAATTTGTGGTAGCACAATTTTGATACCTATCTGAGACGTAAATGGTACAAAATTTGCCAGTTTTGTACACAATTTGCCACTTTAAGAGCAGCGTAACTGCGCAGAAATTGGAGTTACTTTAGATTTGTAAAGTTTAGAGGGGTCAGCAACTAAGGAGAAATCTGGCAAAGTCAATCTAGCTATTCTCTTCTGTGCATGAGAACTGAGAGTCCACCTAAAGCAACATTCTGTTCTGACAGGGGTCAGGAAAAGATGTTTAATACATGAAGTAGGGCAGCTTGGATCTAAATATATTGTGAGGGGAAGCAATGAGGTGTTTTCTTTTCTACGTTTCTTTGCTTCATTTCCTGTGGACAGAAAAAGTCCCTCTTTCTCTTCTGTGCACCTTTGTCAGTACACGCACAGATGTTGACATACAGACATTGGTGCCAAGTGATGCATTTCGAATTGTTGAGGATAGTAGATGCGAGTGTAGAACATACTCTGATATTTTCAAGAATATTTTGAGAGGAAACTTTTTTGTTGGTGATTGTTAACGAAGCCTTCAAAAGTGAGTCTGTTTTGGTATTAACGGTTATTTTGATTTCAGTCATGTCAGGCAGGCCTGGTATAATCATATAAATCTGTTTTGGCTTGGATCCTACATGAGAAGAAATCAGGCTGGTTTTAATACCAAAAATCTTACTGGAGTAACACACTCTAAGTGTGAAATGACAAATGAGTCTAAACCATCTGTGTTGTCTTCCAGTGATCAAAACCATGGCAAAGCATACATGTGGTCAGCAAACAAGCAGCATTTCCAGCTGGCAAGCACCAGCTTTAGGCCCCAGTCTCACAGAAATTAAGTTATCTGAGAGGTGCTTTACTAGGGCAGGTAGGAAACTTGCATCCAGAGATTGTACCACACTCCTCTTTTCCCCTTCCCATCCCGTTATCTCTGCCCAGTTCAGTGCAGTGATGTCCTACATGTTGGGGGATAGACATATTACTCACTTGGGTGTAGGTATTAGAACCTTAGCACCCACACAGCACAGTCCTAGGACACCTGGTACAAATTACTATCTTAATTTACATCTTTTATATTCCTGACTTGGCTTCAAGCCATAAACACAGATTGATTTATGCTTGAGGCGACCTCTGAAGATCATTTGGTCCATCACCATACTCAAAACAGGGTGCACCGACCCGGTGCAGCTCCTTGCAGGGCCCAGTATGAAGGCTTCCTACAAAAAGTAGGAGAAACAGTAATAATAAATTAAGCTACTAGGTAAAGGTGCAATCTAGCCTAAAATGTGAAAATATTTCCTTTCCCCATCTGCAGCACAGACAAGTATGCTCACTCGTATATGAAAGAGGGGAATGGCATCGCCTCCACACCCATCAGATATAGCATTTCACGGTCACAGCTAAAGGCCACTGAATAGGAATACACAGAAACTGTCAAAGAAGAGAACTAGTCCCAAACAGGGACAGATGAAGAATCTGTCCCTCAGTCTACCATGAGCTTCTCAAGCCATCTGTCCGCCTAAATCATGTCTAGTAGGATACGCTCTTGTACAGTTTCAGAGGTCAAATGAGCTTTGCCTCTGCTCTCTTAGAGTAGAATCTCTTCCACAGAGAGTTTCTTTGCTTTCTTGGGGCCCCTCAAGGAGTACATTGTCACTCAGCTTGCCAAAGGTGTCAAATGCTGGCTCAGACTCCACAAAGAAAACACCCGAAAACAAGGAGAACCATTATCTGGCAGTTTCCATCCCAGTCTTGTGCAACGCCTCCTACTTTTATGCAACATGGGTGCATTACATGTTGTTAGGAACAGTACTCTGCTTGTCTTCGAATCAAGTTAGAGAAGATATAAAAGTTCATGCTGAAGGTGAGACTTATTCAGGCTTAAAGAATAAAATAAAGAGGTGTGCCTCTGTGCTTTGGAAAGCGAAAGGGCTTAAGCATACACATGCTCATACAGAATGAACTGTTCTAATCAAAAAACTACCTTAGAAACAGAATAGCTCCTTCTGCTAAATGCACTGAGGAGGCTTGTATTTTCTTATAAGTTTAAGTCTCTCTTTAATGTTGCATTAAATAATGAAGGCAGTGGGAGATGGGGTCAGTGCACCAGTGCTTCGTGTCCCTCCTTAGATTTCAATTCAGCAATGAACTGAAATTGCAGAGTGGAATAATTTTCTTCAAAGATTAAAAGAGCTTGGAGCAAACCGTAGCATCAAAAGTGAGTCTGATGTCATGTAAAATGGACTGGATCTGGATGCTCTTAAGACTCAGGTAATTCTGAGAAACAGAAAAGGGATAATCTAGTTACTGTGGGGAGGATCAATGGTCATTTCTTTACCTTCATACATATTCTCTCTAATTTCTAGCAAACCACTTAGTTCCAGTCCCTGAAAGGTGTGTGAGCATTTGCTTCCTATTGGAAAAGATTAAAGCCAAGAGGAATTAGATGTAGAAATGATCTTGAAGATCTGGATCTTTTCCACCTCTAAATAGAAGGATGATAACTCCCAGTCCCACTGAGGCACGCCAGAGACTAAGATACTCTATAGTGACATACAGAAAGATGCGTGGATTGCACAAAAAAAAATTCAAGGGACAAAAGTGTGGCCATCAGGGTATGTGTGCAATCAGTATTTTCTGTTTCATGATTTTGCTGGGAGACAAAAGTGATGGCCTACCCTTTTCCAAGGGGGTTACCTTCCTCTTCAGGTAAGTCACAATTATTTAAAAGCACGCTTATCTGAATAAAAGCCCTTATATAGCACAGCACCCTCAGATGATTACCTACAAAACTAACGTAGACATGCGGCGAATCAGAAACAGAGAGCTGTTGGAAGAGAAGTCAAGCTTTGAGGAAACAGATGTAGGTTGCCAAAGAAAATTAGATCAGTATATTCACACACGTCTGTGTCTGTGTGTATACATATCTGTATGTACGTATATAAATTTTACATATTTTATATGTGTGTATGTTTGAGTTGATATATATGAATGCTGTTATAGATATATAAAGAATACTGCTGCTAAATGATAGTTTTTCTTACAGATGACTTCGGGTTTACACACACTTAAAATATTGTAATTCCACTATTAAGAACTGTATGAATGTCAGTACTTAGAATCATAAAATAATTCATGGGAAGAGACTTCTGTAAGTCTCTAGTCCAACGTTGTGCTTAAGGTAGCATTGACTACAGGGTCAGCTCAGGCTGCTCAGGGTTTTATCCAGTCCAGTCCTGAAAACCTTCAAGGCTGGAGACTGCAAAACCTCTCTAGGCAACCTGTTCTCCTTCTTAACTGTCCTCACGGCAGAAAACTCCCTTCCTATAACCCGATGGAACTTCTCCTGTTGTAACGTATGCATTTTGGAATGCCTTTTGTCCTCTTGAATTTCGGGATGTCCCTGTCAACCAGTTCCCCTAGATTGTCCATATGCCTTTGAAGGAGAGCCTTGCCCTTAAGCATCTTGACTGCACCCCCACAAATTGCTGTCATTGACAAACTTGATTTCAGGAATTCGGTCTTAAAAGTAAGCAAAGTCTATAGTAGGCCTGGGTCACGTAACCTGCATGAACACAGCCTTTCATAGTCCTTTCTTTCTATGTATTCTCTTCAGAGGAATTGGTTAAATTCTAAAAACAGAGGAATATGTTCATGTTTTTGCCTCAGGCAAGTCTCCGTTTGCAACATTCTATTTCTCTGAAGTTTAAAGAACTTTGATGGTTCAGGGTTTTGTGTTTTAGAGGTTTGTGGGGTTTTTTGCTTTTTTGTTATTTTTGTGTAGGTGTCACCCCACTCCCAACCTCTAATTTCCTTAAAAACCATAATCAGCATATGCTCCTTCTGACTAATTTATAACTCTTGATAAACTAAATCCCTCACATGCCCACAAGAGAGTAGAGGGAAGAACCGGTCAAATATTTTATCATTTGATGCCTGGGTAAGGATAAGCCGTATTTTAAGAAACATAGGTGTTACAGAGACACTCTATGTGGCTCAGAGTCAAACTGAGTTGTAGAGGACACAAAATAACAGACGTCACTTCTCTACAACATTTGCCTGCAAATCTAAACATGCCATTTTCCTGAGGAAAAAAAAATGAAAAAAAAAAAAAAAAGAAGAAGAAATAACAAGGTCTTTTGGAAGCAATTCAACCTCTGTCAACACCTTGTCCTGAATATTTAGTTGTGTCAGTGAAGGCACCAGTTTTAAGGTGCTAGGCAGGCACATTGCTGTGAGAGTGATTCATCTATCAGTGTTTTAAAATTTCAGCATTAAATTTAAGTGAGTTTTCTATATTTCCTTTTAAACCTTGAAGGGGAATAACTCCATGCAGAAGGATGGGCCAGGGGAAAGCTGCTTGGCAGAAAATTTCCTCAGGGTCCTGGTGGATGATGAATTGGCCTTGAGCCTGCAATGTGCCCTCATGGCAAGAAAAGGCCAACAGCCTCTTGGGCTGAACTGGGAGAAGCGGAGCCAGCAGGTCAAGGGAGGTTGTCCTTTCCCCCCAGCTCACCCTGGTGAGACACATCCAGACTTCTGGCTCCAGAGCTGGGCACCCAAGTACAAGAGAGACAGGGACATACTGGAGCGAGTCCTGTGAAGGACCACAAAGATGATAAAGGGATGGGAACGTCTGACCTGCAGGGAGAGGCTGAGAGCGCTGAAACAGTTCAGCCTGGAAAGGAGAAGGCTCAGGAGGATCTATTAATGTGTATAAATACGTGATGGGGGGAGAAAGGCAGAGCAAGCATCTTCTCGGTGGTGCCCAGCGACAGGACAAGAGGTAATGGGCAGAAACTGAAATACAAGAAATTCAGTTTAAGCATAAGAAAAATCTTCTGTAGTGTGAGAGTGGTTGAATAGCGGAACAGGTTGCCCAAGGAAATTATGGAGTCTCCATCCCTGGAGATGTTCAAAACCAAACTGGACGTGGGTCTGCTCTAGTTGACCCTCTCATCAAAGCAGACCAGAGGGCTAAGACTGAATGATCTCTGGAGATCCCTGCCAAACTCTAATTCTATGTGATTCTGTTTTAAATTACACTTGAATCTCTACTCTGGAAAAGCCCTGCTTTCCAACACTCATAGACTTTCAGGTCTTTATAGCTGAGTGAGGTGAATCCCACTCAATGATCACGTGAAGAATCACCTCCAACAGGGCTTGCTTTCTAAACAAAGGATTAAATACAGTGGGGGGACGCTAACAAACAAAAATAATAGTGAGAAGGACATGCTCAGTTTGGAAAGTGGTGCTTGTCACACACCAATTTTTCAAGTTTTATATACTTTTTTGGTCACCTGTGACTGTATTCCAATAATGAATATGAGCTTTCTTTAAAGCAAAAAATGCATAAACAGACACTTATTTCTACTGTATTTCAGCAAACATGTACCATCATCTCCTTAGGAAAAAGGTCTAAAATGTGTTTGGTCACTCACTGTAATATTTTCAGCCAATAAAGTAATCAAAATTAAGAAAAATGTCTGAGACAAGCTTAAAATACAGAAAAGTATCTTGCAAAATCATTGAATTTGTCCTCAATGAGGATAAATTCTTGTTGACAGAGTTGACTTCTTTAGCTTTGTGTTCTGATTTTGCAGAACTATATGTGACTACTAAAAATTCAGACTGCTGGGTTATTTTTTTTTTCTGCTCAAATAAACAGGAGAGAATGAAACAAAGTTCCTTTAACATAAATTTATTTAAAAATCATACAAATTGTTCAAACCGAAGTTGCTGTAGATCCACAGATCTGACAATCTTGATCAGAGCGTGATGAGTCTCTCCAGTCCTCAGCATCACCCCTTCAGAGACCCCAAGCAGGGGTAGAACACACGTCACCTTATGTCCTCGTTCTTCAGGGGCAGAGACACAGCTGCTGACATAACCACTGCTATTTCTCAGGCCACCAGAAAAAGAATGACAGAAAGTGGTATTCTGGGGAAAAACACATAAAGAAGCTTAATGCAAAACTTTTAAAGAACTCTTAGAAAGCTCAGCAGACACGGTCTTTTCGGTCATGTTCTTCAGATCAAATCAACATATTTTTTCCCATCTGCTGAAGCTAGATTTCACCGTTTGGTATAGGATGGAAGCCATTTCCTTTCTTTCCTTTGCTCTCAACAGCTCACAATATACTCTTTCAGCATAGGAAACACCCAGGAAGTACCAAAATAAATTGTACTGATAACTTCAACAATCCAACATAAAACTGGAAAGTTAAGAAATAAAGTACTCTGCTTAGCATTCCCCTTGGCTGTCTGTCAACACCAGCACACCATTTTTCATGCAATATATTGGTTCATGAAGTTTTACATTCCAGAAGAAGATGGATCTTCGTAAGTGAAGAAAAACTGCATCTCACCTTAAAAAAAAGAAGATTTAAAAAAAACCCATAACAAAACAAACAAACAAACAAACAAAAAATCACACACAGACACCCCAAAAAAAACCCCAAACCTCAAAACAACTCCCACAGCCAATATTCAGCAGAGGAAATACTTAGAAACTGAACTGTAAAAATTAAATTGATTTCATTTTACTTCGGTCATCTGAAATTTACATGCCTTGGCCACTTAAAATCACATACTTTTCCTGTGTAGACAGAGAAAAGAAAGAGACACTCCTTGCAAAGATAAGATCATCCATTTTCAGGGACAAAACACTTTCTGTTACCTTTTTAGTCATTTTAGTTGTTATTAAAAATTTCTAATCAACGACTCTAGAAAATTTGGCTTCATAGGGATTTGGGTAAGTATAACAAAAGCTCTGAATCTACTATTTTCTGACTTAGTCTTAAAAAATTGTGATCTGCTGTACAGACCATCTACAGGGCAGTACATTACATGAGAGAAGAGAGAGCAGATGGCGGGAGGGGCACACAGACACTGCGGTCTCTGAGCAGGGGCAAGGCGGAACTTTCTGCAGATACAGATCTGAATAAATAAATACTCAACTAATGGACAATCCTTACTGTTTCCATCTAAAGAGGGTGCCGACATCCCTGGAAAGCATCCAGTAAAACACTTTCCATCAAAAGAGGAAACTGGAATAAAATCCAAACATTTCATGGAATTACACAGACTACTTGACAAAAACTGAAATGCAAGGAGAAAACGGTGAAAGCAATCATTTTTGGATCAACTGTTTCTACAACGTCAAAATATTTCTGTTTCATTTTAACTGTTACCTTTTTGTTCATTTTTTTTAAACATAAACTTGCATACTGTATACATTTTATACACATTGTATGTTATCTTATGTCTTATATTAATATAAATAATGTTTTGAACATTGCAATAGTTCTGGACGAAAATGTTACAAATTTTTTGTTGTGTTAAAAATCTAAAATAGGCTTCATTTTCTTGATCAAAAAAAAATTTTGCTCATAGATGTTCCAAAGAAAAGACCTCTCTGTTTCCATCTCCTTCTTATGTAAAAACTCAACTATGACTTAAGAGTATTAAGTACGGAGCTCTTCAATATACAGACAAAAACGGATTACATGGCATTTCATTCCATTACTGCTGGAGTAGTCTTTATTTTTAGCAGCCACAGAGACATTTCCACATCCCTAACAAGCACTAAAAGCAGCTGTGACACAAGACAGACGGAAGACATTTTAACCTGAAAATATGTGGTTGCTTCAGTCTTATCTTTGTTTCTCTAAGACACTTTATTTCAGTTCCTAAAAAAGAAGAGACTTTTTGTAGAGCTGAACAAAGTGTAGAAACTTCTGTTTGAAAAAAAAAAATGCCTATTTTTGACTCCTGTTTTTATCCGCTCTCGTTCAGTTGGTTATTTTATTTTCCTTGTTTAAGGCAAAAAGTCTGTCTCCCTTCAGTTTTGCCAAGAAGATCATCTGGTAGTCCATGATGACCCTGGGCAAGTTGTGCTGTCCCATAGCACAGCCAGGGGACAGCTCATGTACTTGGGCTGTCGCAGATGACAAGGAAGAGTCACGCAGTGTTGGATGGAGGTATAAGCCCTTACAAAGCACAGCATTCCAAATAGAGACATTTATGGTTTTTCAACCCCCCAAAAGCCATCTATTCCTTTTTTTTTTTTTTTTTTAGAATTTAATTGGATTTATTAAAAAAAAAAAATCTAAAGTGTTTCTTCTGTTATTATTTCAACACCTACCTTTCCCTCTCCCTTCCTAACACCTACCACTTTGGCAGCTGAAACTCTTGCTTTTTTAATATAAATTTTAAATAGCTTCCATTCCAGAATGCAATAATAAAAATGATAATAAAAAAAAGCACTTCTACATGTACTTTTTCAACAGTTGACGAAGATTAAAGTAAAAAACATCTCAAAAACACAGCTTGCAATTAGATAGACATAGGTTTTTTATTTTCACGATTACATCTTCCAGGGTAAATACATCAAGTTTGCTTTTATTAGTATAGCTGCCACAAAGCAGTGAATCAGTTTCAGATTAATTGTTCTTGCCACTTTTGGTTTTCTATACAAAAGTTCTGAAGTTTGTGGTAGCAGATTAAGGAATTTGATGACTCCAAACTTCTATGTGTGCAGAAGAAACGGCATCCTTAGGTTCTTATGTTAAATGTTTTCCGCTTGCTTGTTTGTGACTGACAAGCTGTTGATGTGGTCCCTCTGAGTCTGATATTCCTACCCCATCTCAGGCTGTTAGGTTGTGGGGTGAAAGGTTCATCCCCATGATCGCGGAGGAGCACAGAGGCAAATGACAGGCAAAGGAGCATCAATCACCCGGCCAGAGCCAAGGGACCCCTGCCCTGGCTGTTCCAAGGGCTGCTGGATGAAGGTCAGCCCATGGTCCAGAGTGACACCCATCAGCATGAGTCATCCAAGAGGCTCCCTGGAGCACCCTACAGACTCAGAGGGGTCTACTGGGGCAGTGGCTGTGAGGCTTGTTATGGGATTCAGGGAAAGAGCATCTTGGGTTTGTGCAAGACATGATCAGATGTTTAGGAGAGGAATGATGGTGGAGAGAGGCAGGCATAGAGACGGTTTGGAGAGGAACTGAAACAGAATTACTGGGGTTTTTTGCAGGTGTTTCTCTCATGCCAAAGAATAGTGTAATTCACCACAGCTCTGTTTTTATAACATAGCAATGAGGGCACATTTCATTCCTTGATTCATGGCTGGCATGTTTGTGGGTGGGAGAAGTATTTGAATGTACAAATTTTGCTGGGATAGTGTTGAATGACAGCTTCAGATGAAGTGGAGCAAAATTAGACATGGTTCACATCCATAACTGTTTGAAGCCAATTGCCTGGGTTTAGGTTTATCTTGCCAACAGCTTCTGGATGTTTCCCTGAAGGGAACTTGCTGTCTTGTTCAGGCAGGGAGATCAAGAGCCTGTGTTCAGTGAAGATGAGCCTGTGACTCAGACCCACAATGAAGCAAGTCAAAAGGAGAGTGTCAACCCATCCACATAATTTCCTGTAGGTCCTCTAGAAACAATTGAGGGGACCTTATCAACACTTAGAAATATCTAAAGGGTGGGTATCAAGAGGATGGAGCCAGGCTCTTTTCAGCAGTGCCCAGTGACAGGACAAGGGGCAACGGGCACAAACTGGAGCACAGGAAGTTCCATCTGAACATGAGGAGGAACTTCTTTACTCTCAGGGTGGCAGAGCACTGGAACAGGCTGCCCAGGAAGGTTGTGGAGTCTCCTTCTCTGGAGATATTCAAAACCTGCCTGGATGCAGTCCTGTGTGACCTGCTCCAGGTGAACCTGCTTTAGCAGGGGGGTTGGACTAGATGATCTCCAGAGGTCCCTTCCAACCCTTACCATTTTGTGATTCTGTGATCTTGAAAAGGCAATTGAGTGGGAAGGCTGCAGGATGCATGTTGACATAATAACCACTGAAAGGCCTTATTATTTATTGTAGATGTCTGAAATGATTCTAAATCACAGTTCTAATCACTGCACATATAAATGATTCACTGCAGAGTGACAGTGTTCTATATTAAGTCACAACAAGACGATCCTTATTTTTCTTTGATTTTATTTACAAGGCACAGAAGTGCAGAACTCAAGATTTATGAGCAACTAATACACAACTTTCCTGTTTACTGACTTTCCTGGAAATTCAGAGCACTGAACAGTCTCAGAAAATGCCTTTGGGGGTGTACTGGAGATGCTGGATTTTTGAAAGGAAAGTCCAGGTGGTTTTTATATGGCAAAGGAATGTTCATCCGAATGATTGTGCCTCCCTGGGAACTGGTAAGGAATTAAGCTCTAGGAAGTAATTCAAATCTGACCTAACTTCGTGAATAATGTATTCTATAGCCAAGATTTAGTATGGTGAATTATGTGAAAAGAACCCATGAGGTCAGTAGGGACCTTTTCAGTGACACATTGAGGAAAGACCTATGAAATGCAAGAGTCCACGTTAATCTAACCCCATTACAATGGTAGCCAGCTTCTATTTTTTTCTCTCCCAGTGGAGATGTTAAGGCTTACAGGGAGCAAGCTACCCTTTCTGTCCCCTTCACAGTGAAAACGCTGGTATAGGTGAATCTAGATATTTTCGGAGAACTGAAGGCCAGAAGCATAAATCAGAAGTCCAAGCACAAACGCTTAAGCAATTCCTTGAAATAAAAATATAGTAGGTTTAGCAGTGAACAAGGGAGCTAAAACCGTATTCTCCAGGTGATTAGTGGATGAGACTCCCACACACAGTGTCAACAGCACTGCAGAACTGACTGTCTTATAAGAATGAATTGCAAGGTAGTGAGGAAGAAAAGAAAGAATTGCTGGAGTTTCTGGGACTGGACAGTCAGATTTTGAAGGAAGGCAAGTGAGAAAGCAAATAAATCACCATAAGAAACTGGGGTCGTGGAAGAAACAGGGACAAGAGACAGGCTCTTCTTTCTTTCTGTAGAAGTCAAGTTTGAAGTGCATCATCAAGTCTTTTCGAAGAGCACTCATAGTACAGGCTGAAATTCTGACCTTGTGAAGTCATCAGTAAAATTTTGTTTTACTTTGATAGAAGAGGGTCTACTCCCAGCATTTATTTTTTTGAGGGCTTATTCAAGGACTTTGAGTGTTAGGAGTCATCGGTCTGCCAACACTATAATCAAATTGTATTAAAAAAAACAGTCATCGTAATTTTGTTCTCTTTCTGCAAACAAAGACAATGAAGAAACAGAATGTTAAAACATCAATAGATGCCTGGCTCTTGACCTCTCATTTCCCTTTTTTTACTAACTATACAAAAAATTATTTTCGTGTCTGAAAAATGTGAATACTCAAGAGGTTGCCTGGAACAGTTAGTACCTTCCCAGTGCAAGAAGTATTATTTGTTCCTTTCCTTAAAGATGAATGAACAAAGCAAACAAACAAGTAAGCAAACAATCAAAAACTTGGGTTCTTTTGGAAAAAAAGAGACGGTGAAGGGTGTGAGAAGTCATAAGGAAGTCTTGCTGTGTGATATACCTGTTTCATCATGGGTGGTGAACCTTGTGATCGTAAATTAAAATGCATTTCAGAAAAACAAGCTGAGTATAGCGAGCTTCTAAATAAAACTCCTCAGTAGAAATTTTACTTCATAACTTTGGATGTCACAACACTTATTTCTTATTACCAGTTCAGGGTACAGTGTGGTGCTTCTAGATGCCTTGATGGGAATTTGTAATGCTTTGTATAGCTTTTTCGTGTTTATTGGATGGAAAAACCAGAAAAGCAAAAAAAATTTGGGGGATGCAAGGGAAATGGATTTGAGTGGAAATAGGCCAATAAAGGCTTAGTGAAATGAGCTGAGAGGCCAGTCAGTTTGATGGGAGAGAGAGAGGAAAAAATATTGGTGCTACTACTATATCCTTAGGATTTTGAGATGAGGGAAATGAGGATACAAATATAAAAGAAAGAGAGAAAAGGAAGCCTTAGGAGAAAGGGTTAGAAACCTGGGTAAGGTAAAACAGATCTGCTGAGGGAAGGATGTCTCCATAGAGACCATTCCCATCAGATGTGGCAAGCTTGGATGTTAAAATGGAGAGAAGCACATGAAGGAAAGTTGATTAAAACTCCCTGATCTTTTGTGTGCACCTGAAGAGCTGGTGGTCAGTCTGCTGCATCTGGATTTGAGCCAACTGTGAAGCACTGAACTACTTATTACAACATCTAATCCATGTTTCGATCACTTCCTTGGTGTCAGTCGATCTTCGTCAAGTCTGAGGCCTCTTCCAGCCCTGTTTGGAGAAGAATTCCTGAGAATTTCTGTAGGCTTGTTGTGATCTCCCCAGGGAGGACTCTGAGCAGATTTAGGTCATTTCCAGTGATCACTGTTCTCTACCAGCTGAGGCTCTGGAACTGTCACCTCATGGCAGCAGCACTAGTTTCAGTCTAAACCACGTTTGCTTACGTCCTGGTGGAGCTCTAATGCTTTAACCTGGTGAAGTATAAATAGGCATGTGCAGCAGAATTGTTATGTATGCCTAAGGGCAGCTCCTCATAGTTTTCATTTGCCATTTATATTCTTGCTACTCAGCAAGTTATATTTGCATTGTTATAATTGCAGAGCCTCAGTAAACAAATGGAAAGAACTGGAGAGTGGCAGGAAGCTTTGGTAAGGCCCTCTTAAGAGGCTATGAAGTGGAACTGGTTTGTTTCTGTCATGGAGGTGTCCAGACAATTTCACTGTGTCTTGATCCAAGTATGAGAGCGAAATGAGAACTAAAGCCACACCTACTCAGAATCAGAGATGTGTGTTCTAGTTCTGGTTAATTCTGGCAAGTGCCTTTTGACAGCTGGAGAAATTACTGCACTTTGTTCACTTTTACACTGGACGACACTCCGTTCTCGAGAAAAAAGTTGTTGTACTGTTTACTTGGATAAAATTCTGGTGTTCTTAGGAAATGGGATGGTTCCTTGCTATTCAAATTGGGCCATGGCACAGGATCAAGGCTCTACACAGTTTACACATTACCATGGTCCTTGGAATGATTTCTCGTCTGCATCCACCAGTGTCCCAGACAAAATGGTAGTTAGGTATCACCATCCTGTTCACAGGGAGGTGTAGGAGAGGTGAATATTTAGTTAAAAAAATGCCTAGGTCTCCACACCTACTTGATTATATTCACCTGCAAGCTGCAGATGAATTGTTTGCTTTTTTTGCCCTCACAGGCTTCCCAGATACCTAAATCCTTTTCCTGATAGACTGAAAGTTGTTTTTCCCCTGATTCCGGTAGTAATCAAAGAACTTATTTTCTCTTTGAGATAAGAGATAGGGAGCAAGATATTCATCTAGCATATTTTGACGATGTTTAATTGAAAAATTAAAGACTAGTATGCAAATTTCATGAAGTTTTACGTTCCTTAATAGACAAAGTAGGAGATATATTTTGCACACTAATGTGTTTGTTTAAATTTCTAAATTAATTTCACTTCTATGTCTCAGAAGAGTATTTGTTACTGTTTACTGTTGCAATATCCAGAATTCATTCTACCTTTTCTTGTCAAGAATACCACATCTACTAAAATTACTGTTGCTTCCATTTTTCAAACTCCTTTGGATAGTAAAGGAACACTAACAATAAGTAAATAGTGGGTTACACTCAGAGAAAAACTACAGAAATTCCTCGGCAGGTTTTTGTCACATTGAGCTACCAAGTATATAACTAACCCACAGGTAACAGAGAAATGACAGCAGAATACTTAATTTTGGATTTCAGGGTTTGTAATAATAAACGTCTATTAATTTAAATCTAAACAGAAGCATGAAATTCCTTGTAAAAAGAAGGAATCAAACAAAATTAATGTCTAGTTGTCACCTTGAGCAAGATGGTATTAATATTAGTAATTCCTAGTTTCCTTTGCTTTATTTGGATGTACACTTGCCTTTGGGGCAGAGGGGGATCAAACTTAAAATAGATTACGAAGCAAAAAGGAAAATAGCTAGTTTATGTAGGAGTCAGAGAAATGTCTTCGAAGAAGAGTTTGTAACTCACAGTGTTAACTCAACTTAGTTGAACTTGCTGATATTGCAATCTTCATCCATCTAAGCCCTGGGGAGGGGGGGAAAAAAAGGATAAAAAAATGGAACTGATCAATATTCTTTACAAGTGCGTTGTTTTGTTTAGAAGTGACAACGTTCATTACTGCTCCCCTTGTAAATCACTTTATACATCAACATAGCGCAACCAAATTACTTCTCATTCTATCTGAGAATCATTAGTAACTCTCCAAATCCCAGATAATTATATCTTTGTTTTTTTCAAACAATGCCTGTGTAACTTTTTGAAAGCTTTCTAGAAACTGTTTTGGGGAAAAAAAAAAAAAAAAAAGAGGACAACTTTTCAAGTCTCATTTGCATATGATTCCCACAAGCTTGTTCTCCAAGAATTCAATAGAAATACAGCAAGAAAATGTCTTAACTTGCAAAGCTTTATTGAAACTCTCCTTGCAATTGTCAGTGATAACACTACCTATAGTGTTACACATTCCTGAATACTAAAGACTTCTTTCTGCCTTCCTGCATTTTCTTTTATTTTGGTTTAACTTTTGCAGTGGAAAGAAATCTTTCTACTTTAAAGCTCTCTTGGCTTTTATAGAGCTCTCCAAAATCTTTCAAAACTTGCAAAAATCCTTTTGGCTTCTGAGCTCATGCAACAAAATATAAATGTATAGCTAATTACAAGGATGTGCAAATGGAATTAGATCATCTAAATTTCTGGTAGGTTTTGACTGACTGAATTGTGAACATACCTACATTCTACTTGTAGTTTACTCCAGAGTGCACTGTCCTTACACACCCATCAGAGTAACTATTTGTATAATCATGTTCATTCAGCCTTCCACAGCCAAAAGGAATCAGGTTGGAAAAGACATACTGTGGAAAACTTTAATGCTAATGGTACCAATTTGAATAAAACTGGTTAAGGAACAATTTGCACAAGCAGTGGAAAGGGCAAGTGCTTTTGGCCACAGGGGCTGAGTAACAGCTGGAACAAGGATGGGGAAAGAACATGAATGAGCTTCATCATATCTGATTTCAGCATCATTTAATCTTCTGCTATTCCAAGGTTCTATAAAACAGACTTTAAAGTTTTGTGAGTGAAACCTCAACAATTTTATTTCAAAGGGATGACATAAAAAGTGTTAATTCTAATTCCAGGAACTCTTTCTTTATTTGTGTCTAACAAAGTACCCCCTTAAACACACAAATAAATGTAAAAGAACATATTATTTCAAAAAACCATTTAATTAAACAGTTCTATTTTGGTTTCTCTTTTTCAGTAGTTAGAAACCAAATGCAGAAAGCATTCTTTCCATTCTAGCTGCTTTTCACCAGTTAAATCATGATCGTAAAATTGTACTGACACGCTTTATCTATAAAAAAATATGTTAGAAAGCCTTGATAAATATCTATGAGAAGTTTTGAAACATGTAGATGAAAGGTACTATAAAGCCAAAAAGTAGTATTCTTACTTGTACTCTGACACCAATGTTTACCTTTCGGCTTGGACTTTTGGCAAAGTTCGCAATATCTGTTCCCATTTAAGCAAAGCAATTATGCACAACTTTCTAGCAGGGAAGAAACAGAGCAAATGTTCTCCATTTACCGTTCTTGTTAGTTATGCATTGTTCCCTATTAACATCTCGACCTTCTCAAGAAAGCCACAAAGACATAATGCATCAGAATAATGATTGATACGCTACCATATAATGAAGCTCATTGTAAGGGGGAATAACTAATACTTTTGAGAGAGAAAAAGCAGGTGCTTACGTGGCCTGAAGAACATATCACTAAACATGTTAACAATTTCTTCTTGTCCCTTTCAACCCATCCACAGCAACAACAAAAAAGGTATTTCATACACAGACGCAACGTACAAAACAAAAATAAAATGAGGAATATTTCACAATCTCGGTTCACTCTTGAGAATAAGGAAGAAATGGGTGTAGTGGCGAGACAAAACAGTTCAGCTAGGTTTTCTGGTTTCTGCCAGTGTTTCCTTACAGAATTATTTGACTTCTCTATACTCCAGCTTTCCTATCTGAACAGAGGAATCAGTCTTCACCCTCCTGGCAACGGTTTTATGAGGCTGATTTGGCATTTGCAATATGCCCATCTACAGGAGGCTTTTCAAATGCAAAATATGTATTTTCTTGTTTCTGACTCATTTTGTTAATGTATTAGTGTTTCACCTCTGAATTCTGTGGTTTAACTAGAATAACCTTGCAACAATTTGCAATCCAATATGGTTTTAGTTACGCTAGTTTTCGAGCTGCTTGAAGTATGCACATGGGTTTATCAGGCTTCAAAATTCATCTATAACAGAGACAAGCTGAACTCCTTCGTGGTTTACAATGACTGTCACAGTTAAACATAATCTTGTCTAAGCCCTCCTGTTTTTGTCCTCAACTTTGTCATACTCTGCCAAGACCAACCCCTCCTCCATTCATCTGCCATTTCACAGGGACTCTTGCCAAATCCAGTTGCTTTTCCTCACCTCAAAAATTTCTAAATCCCATCCATTTCTACAGCTCCACCAAGCTCAGATATAGATGTTTGTTGTCCCTTCTCATTGCTGTTTCAAGCTTTAATGTTCTTTAATTTCATTAGCTCTCATAGGACTTTCAGTAAAACATTGCAGTTTCATTTCTCACCCTCTGGCTTGACGAGCCAGCCATGGAGGTGATCAAAGAGCACTGTGATGAACTTGATTTCATTCAAGCTTTTTTCTCTCACCTTTGGTTTTGAATTCAAAGCACACTGCCTGTACCCTCTCACCTTGCAGCCTTTCTCCAACTCCACTCACATAATTTCTCCTCTTTGTCCCTTTCTTTGCTCACACACCTCTGAAGGCATGGAGTGAAATGGAGCTGGAAAAGAAAAGTGATGAGGAAAGGAACAGAGCAGTCAACTACAACTCAAGGGTATGAGTGTGCTGCATAATGGGTGATGCTAACACACTTAAATCTACCATTGGAGTAATGAAACATGAGTTTTACCAAGTGACTACCTTCTCTTCACTAAAACTGTGACTAAAAGGCAGGAAAAGCAATCAAATCCATCTATTTCTCCATGTTTATCAACTAGCCTTTCTGCAGGACTTTTTGCTAGCCCCAACAAACATTGCCCAGTTTTGAATCATTTTATCTCCTCTACTCAGAGAGTGAAAGGAAATGCAGTTATACATGCAACAAAGAGAGGCACAGAGGGGTAGTTTGAATCCTGGCTCCAAGGAACTGATAAAGCATTCATAAAAAATTTCAGTGTTGTAATCTAACTCCATACTCGTAACTTATACCAAAGAAATGAGAGAGACTGAGGTGTTTCATCGTAAGCAGGTCAGACAAGCTGAATGTAACATTTCTTGAATGGCTCCCACAGCAGTAAGAGTTTTTCAGAATTTTAAAATGTGTGAGCCAACGGGACATTTCTTCCCCTAACTGGCACCATGCGGGCAGGGAGGTAGCTATGGGGGTGATCAGATCAGCTACTACTCTGGGGAAAACTTCTGAGGGATGGTGAATACATATTTAAAAGATAACAATGTAGAGGGAGCATCTCTCTAAGTAGGGCTTCTGGCAGTCATTTTGCTGGGGAGAGCTTTTGAGGAAGAGCTGGCTTTCGCTGAGAAACACAAAATCACAAATGCAAAGCTGCTCCCACTTTCATTGCCAGCTACTTCATTCTGCCACACTTATTTTACAGATTGTATGAGATGCTCTTCATGACGCTGGCAAAAGCGACAGACCATGACTGTGGACATTGTGGGAGATGATTTTTTTTTTTTTGCTTCTGTTTGTGGTCTTATATGCCTGCTGCAAATAGGCTATTCCACTGCTCACTGTCATACAAATCCACATCTTCAGTCCATGTTTCATGACAGGACCAGGCTTCTTGAACACATACCTCTTGGACAGCCTGGGGACATTACAAATAGCCAGAGTGCCTGCAAAGTTATAAATGCCAAATATCCCACAGACTGAACCGAAGTTAATACATGTAGAGAAAGGGGTAGAAATGGCGTGACTAAAATTTTGTGAGAATTGATTAGCAATGCCATGACGGTGACCTGGCAATAACATGCCAAATCACTCACAACTGGATGTGAGACAAGAATCCGTAGACTATAACTACAGAAGTAAATAATAAAATAGGCCAGAGATCTTTCTTTGGCCTTGAAAATGAGTAACATATCATTGCACTTATATAAATGACTGAATTAATTTCTTCCGCCCAAATTAGCATGGTCATATCACCCATCCTGCCTTCTGGGAACAGCTCCAGGCTACTCCTGTGCTACTCCTTAGATCATGATTTGGTATAGCCTGGGAATAAACTGGTTCGTACGGGACAGAGCCATCCAAGGAAGAGGAATAAGAAATTAATTGGCTATCATACGGTCATGCTTAAGTCTAAACCTGAAGCCTAACCCTGAAACCTATCCCTATTTACTTTGATAGTTTAGCATTAGTACAATGAACAAATAAATAAATAAATAAATAAATTTCCATCAGTGTGCATCCTTCTGTTCATGTGAAATATCTTCAGACCAGTCTTTCCCAGTATGTCATACAGATGTTTCTGATTTGCCTCCACCAGTCGTGTTACTTATAATTGATTTCCTAATTAGTCTATGCCAGCTCACAAGTGGTTTTGTGCTGTATTTCTCAGTCACACTTGTTTTCACATGACAGAGCAGACAAATTCTGCCCACCCCAGGAGGTACTACATGAAATGCTTCAGTTTGAGCTCAGCCAATGTTTAGATTACATGATTCAATGGTCCCTTGTGGGCTTGCAAGTACGAAAAACTGTCTTGAAATACCTCTTGAAATGACCTTGCAGAGTCTTTTACTTTTATGATAAATTTCCTTTATAATTATATATTTACAAAATAGTATCTACGGAGAACGTCAGTAAAAATGTCCTTGAGTTAAACAGATATGCATTTATTATCACTCAGTATGTTTTCTTTTGACATATTAGGATGTAGAACAGGATGATTTATAGCACGTCTAAGTACAGTAGATTATCTCAGCTTGGAAGAATAATAATAAAAAATGAATAAATGCATGCAATATTTTTGCAGCATAATAAGAACTAGTATTTAAATAGCTTGATTTAATCAGGCACAGGCTATCCCGGTTTCAGATGAACACTATGTTCTTTCCTGAGGCATGTAAAAAAAATCCCTGTAATGTAAAAAACCGAAGAAGTAAAAGCAAATCTCTCCTTAAGGAAGCACTTTCAGGATTTCTGGACTACATATGGTCAGCTTTATATTTAGAACTAAACTGTGCTGGTTTATTTTTTATGAAAAAAAAACAAACAAACAAACTGACCTATAACACTGAATTTATAAAAGAAAAATATTTCGGTTAATGTGAACACTTTTTTAAGATTTCACAAATGAGAACCAGGAAAATGCTACCAGTTGGATCAGATTTGGGCTGAGAAATGTCTTTATGTCTAAAACTTAAAACTTTTATTCAGAAGGAAAGCTATTTTCCATAGAATTAAGCTCAAGGATGTCCAGGTTTTTCACTCAGCCTCTCTTGGATGATCCTTTTAGGGCAATATAAATTACCCCCTGGAAGTGCCTTACTCTCTCCTTCAACAACAATGGGTGGCTGGAGTGACTAGATAAGTTGGACAGATCATTTCAGACACCCATGTTATGAATCCAACCCCCTAAGGAAGAAATAGCAACGTGTATATGCACAAAGTTGTGAATTCCATTTCTCTTCCTTCATGTTTACAGGATATTTCACCCAGATATGACTGATGATGTGGAAGGAAAATAATTTCTCAGAGAGGAAAACTATAGTTCCAATATTTTTCTACTATTAAGATGCATCTGTCAGCTGAATATTCACCTGGACAAAGCAGGACTCCACTTTTTCCTTTGCACATTTAAAACTGGACCAGAAGTAAACGTTAAGTCTTACTGAAGGGAGCAGTTGAGGATCTGCAGAGTACACTGTCAGTAGATTATTTGGAGGTCAAAAGCAATCAATTTCAAAAAGTCAGTGGTAGGACAGCTATGTTACATAAGATGCAAAATGCCTGAAATAGCACAATCACAAGGACTCTGTGAAACTGTTGTATAGAAAAAGCTATATAAAGACAAAGCATTATTTATTTACCATGTTGATTCCACTTGGTTTTGCCTCAATTTCTTTTCAAAATTAGGACAAGAAGGTAAGTGCAAGAAAAAAGCAATCCAAGCCATCTACTCTGAAGTCCTTGAAAGAAGCTGTTTCTCTCCCTTTTCAAGAGCAGCGATTTGTGTTCATTCCTCGTTATACGCACAGTTTTAAGGAGACAGGACCTAACCCAGAGCTGCTAGAATATAGTGCTGAGATGGGTGTAGGCATGCCTGAATGTCCTTGCAAATGGTATAGCTTTCACTGAAAAGCCACAGATATCCTGCTTATAGTAAGCCAAAGATGAACTACAATACCACACCTAATAAAGGTCTAATAAATCTGTACCCTGAATGAGTCTGGTCTGCTATAAGAGCCTAGGAGATCTGCACAGGGCATACTCAGTAGGAGAGCTGGACAGGAGTATCACAAAGAGCAAAACCACTGCAATTTTTTATGCCCAGTGACAGAAGTCAACATTTCTGCAGGGAAGCAAAAAGGAGCCCCTTTCCTCCTCTCACTAAGAATTAACTATTTAAATAAATTTGTATCTGCTTTTTATCCTTCCTCTTATCCTGTATTTTGTCCTCCCTAAGAGCCTCATCACAAAATTCAGATTCATGATCAGTTTATCTATAGTCTAAGGTAAAAAACCTGGCATTCACAGCAGGACTTCTCATACTACATCGAAAGAAAAGGGGAGCTGCATTTCTCTTTGCAATTACTAACACTCTCACTGGGTCTGACTGAGGTCTTTGCTTCCTCAACCTCTTCTGCCTCACTTGTGTGGGACCCGTGAGAAACTCAACCCAAATGCACAAAAGCGTGCTTTAGTTGAAGGACTCCAGAATCTATGTTGTCTTTGAGGAAAGTAAGTTTAAGGGTTCATTTCTACACAGCTGCTGGAGTGGTCAATGGAAAGTAGAAATTTAAAACTTATGTGGATAAATTGTTCTTAGTATCTTTCCAGTGCTCCCAGCAGAGTATAGGAGAAATAACACAAAAGCAAGGTTAATGCCTGTGACTCACAAGGTTCAACGTTCAACTTTCTTCAAAGCAAGGAAAAACCAGAAAATAATTTAAAAAAAAAAGAATAAAAGAAGAAAAAAAAAAAATATACTCTTCCTATTAAAAGTCATGGAAAAACACAAAAGCCATGATTAAAAAGAAAAAAAGACAGTTTAGAATAGTCATTCTAAGATGCTTAAGAGTCGGTATTGTCTCATCTCCTTGCAGATGTATGCAGCAGACATACTTTCAGTAACCAAAACCTCAAGACTGGTCAGTCTTTCTGGAATCGGGAAGAAGGAGCAGGCACCTTAAAGATGCACTTCACTGAACATGTTTTCCATGTCTGCCTTAGGACCAGCTAAATCTTCCTGCATTTTACCAGAAGAATTCCAAACTGCAAATCTTTCGTAAAGGTTCCAACAAAATATTTAGAATGAGAAAATGCATTGGAAGAACAGCCTTCCCTACAAAATGCCATTGTTTTCTTTGTGTTGGTTCCAAAACCAAATAAACACGAAAAAAAAAATTAGTAATGAACTGAATTCTCCTCTGAAGCAAGAAAGAGTATCAGTCAGAGCAGCCTCCCTGCAATGCCAAACATGCACAGAGCGATGCAGACAGCCCCAAAAGAAGGCAGTTGGGTGCCAATATTTTGAGGGAATATTGGGCAGGCAATGTATCTTCCTTCTTTATAGAACCTGACATTAATCTAATGTGAGTCATTTGGAAGAAATAACCTTGTGTGCAGTAAGATGAACTTCACGTTGGCTTGTTTATTGCGATATTTTTTTATGACCATATTTCTTTCAGTTGAATCTTTTTTTTTTTTTTTTCTGGAAAACAGACAAAAGGAAAAAGAAGTGAACTTCTCACCACAAGACAATTGAGTTGTTATGAGACAGTCAGACTCAAAAAGGTATTTAGAATGATAACCAACAGCGATAGTGTAGGTCCAAGTGCTTAGGGGTTAGATTCAGCTTGCAGATTAAGAAATTTAGGTGTCTTCTTCATGCAGGTGTCCAGATGAGAGCTTACCTCTTGTTATAATTAACACATAACTAGTCAGTAGAGTTAGTGATGTTTAGAAAGCAACTCACCTCATCTAAAAACTAGACAACTGGACAGGATTCAGATCAGATGCTGTAGGATATACCAGTGTTGTGCCAAAAGGTTTTAGGTTTCCCCTGTGTCATATCTGCCAGCCTTCCACTGATGTCTTAGATGTGAAGGCAACAGGACCTGCATGTGATCAGCTGAACTGTTCCCCAGACTTCACTGTGCTGACTAGAGCTCCGTTTATAGTAATAGCAGCCTAGTCACCTGTGGCAGTACAAACACATCAGACTGAAGCAAGCAAGGTGTATACATCACCTTTCAAGACCTCTAAACAGTCCTAAAAGGAAGTTGGCTGATGTAGTGAAGGTCTTCAGTCCTGAAATGGCAACAACATGAAGACAACACAGCAGTGGTGCCGTATATGAGGTAGGTAGGTGAATATCATCACAGTTTGACAAGAGTATTTTCTGGGTATGATATTGAAGATAGTCTTTCTTTTATTGTTACATTTTTTAAAAAAAAACAAAGAGCAATAAGCATTTGGCAGGTTCATTGGTGTTGCGACACAAGGAAAAATTCAAAGCTGTGGATGTTCGAAGGTTTGAAGAGAAGATTTGATCCTGTTGCCTTTAGGCTGAGGTACCTAAAGCTACCCATCCGTGATGCAGTACTCCTCTCCAAGTCTCTCTTCAAATATCAAAACTGTCAAGGCATACCACTGGGAAGTCATTAGCAAAAAAGTGGAACTGGAAGCTTGCTTGAAAAAATAAGCATGTCTCACGGTGAGCCCATCGCTCAAGGAGACAAGACTTCTAAGAGTTGATCACGGGCACTACAACCTTTAGATCCAAAAGAACTGTAGTTCACTATCATGAAAAAAACTGCTTTACTTTAATGCAGCGACTTGGATTTGATTATATCCTTAAAACATTACTTACATTTTTTTCCCCTTTTGCCTATGTACTAAAATGGAAATAAAAAATCTGGAAGGGAAAAAAAGCAAAAAAAAAAAAATAGAAAACTGCACCGAGAGATACTGAGAACAAGAGTTCAAGTAAATTGTCAGGAATTACATTTCATAGCATAAATGTTTTCTTTCTACCACCATGAAAAAGGAAAAGAGTTTTTGGGTATTTGAGGTTTGTCAAGTCGAAAAATATCGGCTTCAGAGCGTGTGAGGTGCCCAGGAGTATTCAAATATGATGCAGACACTTGAGCAAAACATGAACCACACATGAATTGGGAATGGAGTTGCTGTGGCACATTATCCAAAGCTGGGTTTATACCAGCTATTTTCTTGTTTAGCTCATTTTTAGCTCTTGCCTTCTTGGTGACATCATTTCACTGAGCTGAAGATCTGCCATGTCTATTCAACATATTTTGCTGCTGCATCAGCCTGCCATCGTAGGAATTCATGAGGATGGACAATTACTTTGACCTTGCTGCAGTAATGGAAAATATGTCAAATGTATTGATTTGACTGCTTTCCTACTATTGTTCAAGGGAACAAGCCAACTATGACAAGTGGTTTTAACTGCACAAATAGATGGTACAATGTGTTCTAGTACTAGAAAAGAGCTTTACCTGTTGTGATACTTGAGTGCCCATCTCCCCAGATGCAATCCATAGTAGACTTATTCTAACAGAACCGACAAAGGTTGTAGCACATTCTGGCAATTTAAAAGCACTAGCTAACCAAGCCACAAAGTAGTCCAAGAAGGAACTGTATTGCAGAAATGCACTTAGGAAAAATCGGAGGCAAGGATCACTATGAGCATTAATTCCAGCAGTGCAAGGGTAAGGACAGAACACAAGAGGTGCTGGTACCTCTGTTCTGAACCAAGCCGCTTAGCCTGGTTACTGTGAATGTGGGAGGGTCATCCACAAAGTTTCAGAGGCTCAGCTCCCATAGTGCTAGAATTCCTCCTGACATTACTTCCCAAAATTCTGTTTGGTGCCCCTTGGAACAAGCTGAAGGATGCTCCAAGGCATATATTAGGGTCTTAATGCATTGTCTTGGCCAGCTTTCTCCCTCTTAGCTAGGATATGTCCAGCCCAGAATTAGACTGGCAATTCTCGGCTGCGGAAGTCTGGTCAATGTGATGATGTGGTCCACATAAAAAGAGATGAAGATTTCTGCTCAGTTACTACTGGATATGGAGGAAAATGGACAACGAATTCCAGCTGGTATTTAAGCTTTTACAATACTATCCCTAAAATTTGAACAAAATGTTATTCAAATCCCACCAAAAAGGTCATTAACATTTAGATGTCAAATAGAAAGGAGAGGATCTTGGAAGAATTAAATGACAGATAGAAGCATCTTGTTTAGCTGCAGCAAAGTCAAAAAGAATGAAATTTCAGAAGAGGCATAGTAGTAAAACAGACTGCTTAACTCAGGAGAAACTTTATCGTCATGATAAAATATCACATATATTCTCCTTCAATTGACTTGAATTCATTGGATTTCGGGAGTACCATTAAAATCAACTTTACAATACTACTTCTGGCACCCTGTAGTACTGTAAAATAAATTTTAAAAAGGGCAAAGATGTAGAAATATATAGTGCTCCTTTGCTGTTAAGAATTAAGGGCTGTATCAGACTACCTGTCGACTAAAAAAATGAACAGACACAGGTAAGGCCTAAAGTAATGTTATGTGAGAGATGATAAGAGCAGATCAAAAGGTCAAAAGTCCTCCTCAGCACTGTTTGTTCAAGGGAAGGCATACCAGTTTCAGTAGTCAGCAGTACTCTACTGGAGTCAGGCAGCTACTGTTATACTTATGCACCTTTACCCACTGCCCCACTTTAAATGAGCAAGTCTCCACCCATAGTTCAGTTGGTTGAAGGAGCCTTTGCCATAAATCAGTGATGCTAACTTGACTCCCACTTGCATTTTTTGCATGATCAGACAGTTTAATCATCAGTCCCTCATCTTCCAGCAAGATTCTGAAAGACAGGAATATTTTGTTATACCATAAAGAAGCAGATAGCAGATCTCATGGCCCCAGGAAATTGGGAAGTTTTAAAGAATCAAAAATGAGCTGGAAGTATATAGGTGTTCCAGAAGAAATATTCAGGGTTCTCACAGTGTATGTTAAGTAATAATGTATTAATAATAAAGAATAGATTTAAGAATAATGATAAACTACATGCTTCAAAGCTCTGACATCTACAGAGGCATCCGAAAGACCTGTCCATAGAGATCTTCAATAGCTCTCGTGCAAAGGGTGTAACATACTCAAGGTTCCTGCCAAAGGGTGTTTGCCTTGTACAACGAATGAGGCAAGATGTACGTGCTGCTGTGGGAGGCACTAACAGGGTCTCAAGCACCAATTGTCTTTCCTGCAGGAGTCCAAAACATTCCCCTGCAGCAAAGGTAGCAGGCCAAGAGTAGGAAGTTACCTCTTCCACTTGCGCAACTTTCACTGATTTCAGCTATTAGCAGGGGAACGTAGATTTTCGGAAGGGAATTCCTAGCGGCACTCCTCCATTAAGCATTAGTTTAAAAATGGGAATGTCAGTTATTATCTAGTAAGTCTCAGCTCTAAATGGGATGCATATTCTGTGGAAAAAACCACATTGAAACTCCTATGCCAAAACTCAGAACTTGCTGTAGATGTTATATCGGCAAGAATTTGGTGAGAGGTGGGAGATGATTGCGTGCTCAGAGATCATTCTCCCATCTTCAGCAGCTTGAAAAACATTACTGCTTCTGGACACTGATAGAAACAGCTAAACTGTGAATCACTGAGGCTGAATTTCATAGTGTAAGTAGCAGGCAGCACGTTACACTTGGAGTTCTCTCTCCTTCACAGAAAATAAATAAATAAATAAATAAAAGGCTTGCAAGTCTTTTCATATCTAATTTGAAGAGACACCACTCAATACAGCTCTTGCAGGGTGAAGGGATCTTGAGAAAACATGAATTACTTCTACACCAAGGTTAAGGCCCCGTTAGTTAGACAGAGTGTCATTACAGAGCCTCTTCGTGCCTGAGAATCAAACTCTATGGCTTCAAAGCATACTTCTCCCACACCCTGGGACTTTAATCAAGAGATCTTTTAGCTCAAAGACAAACATACCTTTTAGCCCTTCAGGGGAGCATAGAGAAGCCCAATTCCTTCAAGGGTGGGATAAAGTCACAGTCAGCATTGTGGTGAGAACCGACTTGTAGTGAAGACAAGAGACTTCACTTTGGAACTTTAAGTGGGATGGCTGGACCTAAAGCCTCAAAAAATGGATGCCCATCAACAGACTGGGGGCATACAGGGCTACTCAGAGAAGAGGTGCAAACTATTTTGACCTACGCCTCCAGTTTTAAGAAGTTAGGAAATATCAAAATGTTCTGATCAATCACAGAATTCATCTCAATTCACTCTAAAGTTGTTCTTCAGTTGCCTATAATAGATATCTAGATGATACTGAAAATCCCCATGGATAAATTCAGCATCTACATGGGGCTGAGGAAACAGGACCTACAGGAGACCCGGAGCCTTCTGACAAACAGGTGAGGCACCCAGAAGGAAATACTAGATTATCTCAGATGGAACAAGACGCCTATTTTAAGCAAATGAATCCATCCATAGGTGCATGCAGCATGGGCATGGATCTCTGAATTAGTCCTCCTACCTTGCTGTTATGATCAAGGCAATGAACAAAATGCCTTTTGTTTTAACAAACACAATTTTTATGTTGTGCTTCACCTGACATGTTTTAGATATCTACTTTAGGATGAGATGAATCATGCAATGAACTCAAGCTGCCTCTGCACAGACTGTATTTGGAGATCTTTGGGCATGTGGCAAATGCATTGAACAGACACAGGAAAGTTGAAGGTATATTTCTTTGCAAAGAAACATGAGTGGAGCTCTTACCAAGCCATTCTGCGGTTGATTTTCTCTGCTTTTCTTTAACTGGATGATATTCATGTCTGTCCAAACAATACCTAGTAAGTCCTTTCTATCAACATCTATCAAATTTCTGAGTAACAGAAGGTGACCTTTTATTTGGGATAAAGCACATATTTGTGTTAGTTCAGAGACTGCTACTTCAAAATGGAACTTAAATCTTTATTAAAAATCCTTTAAATAAGTAAACCCTTCCAACAGTAACAAAAACAAAGACATTTTGCTCATTATTTCACTGCTAAGGCACTGCTGGAGAGTTTCTTTGTGTACTTTCTATACTCTTATGACAGCTTCTCAGTGCTGACACAGAGGTCACAAGGCATCCACATAACTCATTTAAAATAATGAGAATGGGTTACATCTAAAGTCCAGCAAAAACAGTGAAAGTTTCTTGTCCTTTAATGAAAAAGTGTGGCCAGTAAGGAAGTGATCATCCCCCTGTACTGGGCACCTCGAATACTATGTGCAGTTTGGGCCCCTTGCTGCAAGAAAGACATCGAGGTGTTACATGTAAGAAAGGAAGGATGCTATTTTCCCTGCTTCAAGGGCTGCATATAAGCTTAGTATGAAACAGTAATTTGAAAGAGCGCAAAGCAGTCATGAAAGAAGAGCTGGAACACAGGATTCACCCACCAGATCAGTTTTCTAATCCTTAGGCCAGAGCAAATGCTGTCATTGTTTTTCAGTTTACAAAGCCCTAAAAAATATCCTTGTAGGAGAACAAAGTGGTGTCTGGGGAGTTTAAGTAGGCTTGGATTTCTTAGTTGGCTTTTTCAGGTCCCTGGGATAGGATAACTGAATCCCTTAAGAGACCACAAGTTGAAAACTATTGACCTAAAGCACAGTGCTCGCTCTCATTTGCTCATTCACCAAATTAATCTGTCATGATTTTTCACAAGAACCAATGATATCACTATCAAGACTTGAATGCTACCTCCCTTCCTAGGTTATCGAGTATTAGGAATATTCATATGGAAGGTTGAGGTTCATAAACCTACAGGCAGAGGAACAAAACCAACTTCAGCTCCCACCTGCTGTGACTAATGAAAACCAAATCAACATCTCACACCAGTGTCCTAGCCAAAATAGCTGGTTTATTCTCAGACTGAGATCTCTTATTGAAATTGTGCATTAACAGAGCCTTTTTCTTGAATTATTAAATAGAATAGAAAGATCATTTTGCTATATTTTGTGCTGAATTCCTTGGAGAACACATACTGGACGAATCACTCAAGAGAGACGTTTGGAGGAGAGCCCATCCTGCAGCTCTCTGCTGGTTATAGGAGTGAGAAAAACAAATCTGCTTGAATCTCACAAGAGTAGGACAGTGGCGAGCCCACTAAGTAGGAACGATTAGGCATCTCCCTTGGACTTAAAGACTTAGATGGGACGGTAAGAGCTTGAGCAGGAATTTTTAAGGGTTATTTATACTTTTACAAATATAAGTCACACCTACATTCAACTTTAAAGAATCTACATGCTTTCGTGAATCCAATCAAAAGACAGGGATTAGGAAATCCCTTACTTGAATCCGCAAACTTTACAGGTTTATAAATCTTGTCCAAAGGTCTACTCTATTCCTCTGGATACATGCAATCTGTATCATAAAAAAAAAAAAAAAAGGTTTCAGTTGGTCAGGCAGACAATACCTTGTGCTTTCAGCAAACTCAATTAACTATAACCTGTAATGCAGCCCTGTAATTTGGAGTTAGTCACCCTGCCATTAAGATACAATTAGCATAATAACCAGTATAACACAATTTGAGCAAACGTGTATAATAATAACATTCAGAAGTTATTTAGTAAAATGTGAACCTCCAAAAGCAGGTAAAAAAATAAAAATCTTTTAAAATAACAATTTCTTTAGTGTATTTTTTTTAAAGCAATAGGTTGTCAAATCAGTAATCCTTCTTCTCTCCTGGTCATGTAAAAGAGTACCATTATGGGCAGTCATTTTATCAGAATAAGTATGGGGGGAAGTTATAACTAACAAGGATATCAAGGTTAAAGCAGCAGCAGGATAGAAATTCGTTCTAAAATGACTTTCTGAAGCTTACCTTTCAGGCTGAAGTGGTCTTTTATGCACAGAGCTAATCTAGATACAAATTGGAACGACTAATTTTGGGACACGGGGGACTTCAGGCACACAAAAAACTACTTTTTTTTTTTTGTCATTAATTTTTTGGGGTTTTTTCCCCTCATAAATAAGTACTAATTGAACAGGAGTTAATTAGGAAACACCCATGGTGAATGCCATGTAGAAAATTAAATGAGATGACTACCATGGTCTTTTTGATTTGATAATCTGTGAAAAGATTGTGCTACATGCACATAGTGTTTGAAATAGTCAAGTATACGAGATAACAGCAATTCAAAGAAACATTCCAGCACTTCCTGAGGCTGGAAAATGAGAGCTCATAATAGCATATGCTATCTGTCACCCTATCTAGCACGTCAGATTTCTACACCCATCACATGATCCAGTATGTGTGTGTTTGGGAGCAGAGGAAAAAGTCTAACGTGTCAGATTTACAAGCTGCTGCTCTTCCTCGGATGCATGTGGTAATACAAAGTACGTACATCGTGAAGGTAGTGGGAAACAGCTGGAGTTTTTGCCCAGCTTGGGTTAGTATGCCACTAAGAGCAATATTCAGATGCAGTAAAACTTAGAGGGGACACCCATCCTGCAGACCTTACAATTAAAAAAAAAAAAAATAATTAAGAAAGCCTCAGTTGCATTAATCATGCCTTCCCTAGAAAGCAGCTGAGCACTCTCTCACCTATTTTCTCCCACTGTAAAAAGTAGATCCCCAGATTTTCAAAATACCTACATATACTATCAAAATATTCCATGAAATCAATCATGATACCTGCTTCTTGTCCAACATGTCTGGAGAAGATGCTGACCTCCTTGTCCGTACTGTAATCAATCATCTATCACGTATTTTCTGTAGAAAGTGATAGAGAAAATCTTTGTAGTGCCCATGTCAGTCTGAATTTCCGTATGAGCACGCTCACACACCCTGGTCTGAAAGGTTACTAGCTTCTGCGTGTTGAAAAATGTTTCTGCTGCTGGGACTGAGGCCAGGTGAAGCACTGGTTGCATTCCCGTCCCACGTTTGTTTGCCAGTTGGTAGTACCTTGTTCCTCTTGGTGTGTAATTGTGCCAGATCCTGGCAAAGCCTGTCTGTCTCGGGGCTTTACTCCTTTGTTCTGCTGCATCAGCTGAAACTCCTCTGAAGCTCAAACCGCTTCTGCTCCTACACAGCACCCTGAGCAACTCTCCCATGGACAGATGAATACCGCTGGCAGCAAATTGTTCCTGACATACTGTCTAGGTAGGAAAAACCACAGATACCTGCAGCCTTTCCCAGTTATACTGCCGTGGGCCCCCTCACCCACTCCTCCCTAGCTTTAAAACCAGTGTAGATACTGATATGAGAGACTTCAGAACAGCTATGTAGTGTCTAAACTGAAATCATTCAGGTATGCTTTCCTGGGCTTTCGGTCACTGTTTGCTCAGTATGAGGCAATATTAAGGCATTTAATTCTCTGATAAAAAGCCTACTACATGGTCATAACAATTAGGGTGGAGGTATAGCATGACTCACAGCAAGTTCTGATGTGCATGTTCTCTGTCAATATTTGTCCATGTGCAGAGACAAGCAAGTCATTACTATAGACTACTATCCCGGTTCTGGGGTATTTTTAAGGTCATTAGGGTGATTTTAAGAAAAACTAAATTATTCAGAGGTTGAGAGAAAAATAAGAGGATATTGGTCATTTCATAGGAATTGGAAATTTCATGCTTCCCAGTTGCTACTCCAGGGCAAAATTTTTACTTCGGAGTCCCTCGTGGCTCCCTTGTGTTGAGGGATGAATGCTATCAGGATAGGAAATGTTAACACCACCAACTTGGGCACCTATGTCAGCGTCAGTTAGTAGTTAATCCTCCAAATCACTCTTCCTGTTTGTGCTCCATGATGTTCAGTCCCTGACCTTTTTGTACTAACTGAATATAGATCATTAATTTAAAATTTATCAGTGTTGCTATAGCTGCTAAACTGTGTATTCCAGGTAATATTTTGAAGATAGGAATGACAAAGATATATTATATAGTTTACAGTATTTGCCATTATGTCATGACAATAAATCCACACACCATAGCATACAGTCATACCAGTGTGTAGATAGGAATGATTTATATTAATGGTGCTTATTTTATCCTTTTGGATGGGGAACAGCACTGGATGACTTTGTAGATGTTTTCTGTAGTCAAGGGTGAGAGATGATCATCTCTATAAAGTGGTCCACAGAACATGAACTGCAAGCTGGGTACAGAGATCCAGGTACAAAGAGGATTATTCACTTAAATTGAGTGTGACATGAACTGTCGCCGTCTCCAGGTGTTATACATGTAGATATAGTGGATTGGAGGTCTTGGGGAAACTGCTTGAGAAACCTGAGTAGACACTGAGTAGTTACTTAGGAGATTGAGAAACCTGAGTGGGCAAAGGAAGAAGATATATTCTACACAGTGAAAACACAGATCTCCTAAAAGCTTTCAAACAGTTGGGAGCATGGGGACTTGCCTGTTCTTCTGGACTATGTTCTACCTCATGTTTCATAGGAGAGGCCTACATTCGTGTCCTCTCTCTGTATATATCTGTGTAATATACTTGCCCCTTACATACATTTACATAAATAAATAAATGTCCCTGCTGGCACACACCAGCATATTGTACCTGTCATTTTCTGATGGAATTCTTTAGAGAATAAACATTTTAGACACTCTTTAATTTTGGTTTAAAAGAATCATTTTAACTATTCAGACCTGTGGGCTTTCCCCACAGCGTTCTGTCACAGACATTTCCGCTTCTCATGGGTCATGTGTTAGGCACTAATTACACTCCGTCTGCAGTCCGGATGTTAAAGCATTGCTAATTTGTTTGAAATGCTGACAAGGATATCTCTATAGACTTTAGCATGATAACGTCATCATTTTCGACAGAGCAGCTATGTATTGTGTTGGTTTTCTGTAATGGCACTTGTGACTTCCGCTAACTTTATAAAGTGTATGTTAGCTCTTCAGCAGCCGAGGTACGGTAAAATAAAGCTCAATCCTGCCACTAACTAGAGGTGTTCCTTTCACACAAAGTGGTTTTTGGGATTGGGGGAACTAAGAGATAACAACTTTTGACTACGTAATATTGCAGTCATTATGTGCGCATGTATATAATTTTAATTGCATAACATTATATATAGATACACTATTCTATTTCTTTATGATTCTAGTGATTTTTTTTGGATGATGTTTTAACTACAGGATAACGGCTAATATCCTCCATTAGGAATTGAAATGACATCAGAGTGGTTTTCCTCAGAAAGTTTTTGGTGCTGTTAGAGGGAATGGGAAGTCTGGCAAATTTTTATATTTCATTTCCGTGCCCTGCACCCAAACATCTTTCACCCTAAATTGTTCATGCATTAGAGGGAAATTGCACAGTCTGCTGCACAAAACAGGTAGTGGGCAGCTGCACAACCACCAGGCTGAAAAATGTCGTTACCTGCAAAGAGTCTGCTGGCACCTTGCTTCCATCTAAGACAGCCCTGTCTAACAGGTAGCCCATGGGCTGCTTCTACCCAAACGCTTCTCATTTTCCTTTTTTCTGCAGAAAATAGGAAACAACTTTCAATGAAGGAAAAGCAGTCCAGAAAGCTGAATTTCTCCTCTCACACCTGGCACAGAGGCACACTGCAGCTGCCACTACCACCATTCCCATGTCAGGTGATTTAGGACAGACTGCAGACAAGCTTCATCATGAACATGACAGTCAAGGGCAGAAGGGAGATATATTACAAAACTGCTTTCTAGCTTGCACAGGTACCATAACCAGAGCAAACCAGCAGAGAAAGAACTTATTTCATTTATAGATAGAGAAGAATACTCAAAGCTTCCCCAGTTAGAGCAAGGTCACTTCAGTCCTACAAACCCAGTAGGAAGCCCACAGCAGTCTATCATACAGAAGGCTGGATGAAGAAAAGATGAAAGGCAATCTCAGTAAAAAAAGAAAAAAAAAAAAGGATTTGAAGATACTCTTTAAAAGATGCCCCATCATGATTTCAGAAGTTGCACTTCATTGATTAGCAGTCAGGAATTTGCTTGTTCATTCCTCCCACTTCTCGCAAAGCTTTCACGCAGACAATCATTAAATCTGGTGTTTAATAGAATTAAAGCCAAACTGATGCCTCCAAGTAGAGCTACTCATCTTGTTTTGGTATTCACCTAGCGTGTAAATAATCTAAGCAGATCAAGGACAGCTGCCATAGTGATATATGGGCAGAAGGATTGGTTACAGAAGATTTAATTTCTGTGCTTATTTATTAAAATGGATTTATATTTAAATTTGAAGAAATGTGATCTGTTTCCTAAGGGCTAAAGAAGGCATTTCCACACCTCAGTGCTCTACTAGGTCTCAGATACTTTTGCTATTTGGCTTCAGATAAATTGCAAAAGGTGGGATCTATCAGAATTTACTTCAGGTGTCTTCACTGATGACATTTACAGCTGAACTAGTCACATTGAGTTCCCCTTACAGACTTAACATTAAAGTGCAAATCAGGTAATGTACATTGACCACCTACCTTTCTACAGGATGAACTCTGCTTTTCAAGCTCCCTTTGCTCTCTGCTTACAATGAGGAGATCCAAGTAACAGTCCCATGAGAGTTGTCTATGTTGCAGACATCTGTATTTGGTCAGATGAATTTCAGCCTTATCTCTTTAAATTATGCCTAGATTATGCCTCTTCACAGGAGGTTTAAAAAATATAGCTGCGATTCATTAATGACTGATGCTCTCTTTTTCTCTCATGTCTCACCTTGCTCTTTGTTGGTTTTCATTTTATATGTCACTTCATGCATGGAACAGCCCCTCTGAATGAATTTAAAAGGTCATAGGCATTTCTCTTTCAATAGTTTGTTCTGGTATTCTGCTCTCAGGAAATCAACAAAAAGACACTCTAAGTGTGTAAAGTATTCTTACCATAAATGTTATATGAATTCCCACCTTCTAGATGGACCATCAAGGTTTAGCACTTCTCTGTAACTAAATCTTGAGGATATTATATTCATATTAATTGCCCAGAACGTGACATTATCTTCTGTATCTTGTTCCAGGTAAAGTCCTGATCCCACTACTGGTGACACCAATGTTTAATTGTGCATAGCTGTGCAGTCCAACAACCGCCAACAACCTGGTTCATATGTTGTGCTGCTTTATTCCCTCTTCTAGTACACAGAGCATAACCACACTCTTTCCATTTTTAAATTGGTGAGTGTTTTTCACTACTATCACAGACAAGATGTATTGTAGAGTGTCATGTGCTGGATACACGTGTAGAATTTCAGAGCACCCCACAACTGACACAGGACAGGATTGCTCATTGTTCAGGAAACCAGAGCAGTTGAACAGACTCTTCAGATTTCTCCCACACAACATACCGAGATGGGAAAAACAGCACCAACACACCTTTCTCAAGAAATAACAGCACATGACATACAACCCTCTACTTATTTATCAAGGTTTTATTATGATCTCAGTGCTGTGCCGTGACCATTCACATCGTTTACAGCAGATAACAGGCCTTGTAATGTACCAGGCATGTGCATCACCTCTACACTGGGCTGCCCTTGGCAGCAAAGGCAACTGAGCATTTCAGAGGGTGCCTCAACAATAGCCTTCTGCCCCGTAGACTTCATCTCACCCAGATTTAGATGTTTACGGTTTAGATGTCAACAGCTGAGCAAATAACCTTATGTAATCTTTATAGTCATTGGAGAGGCATAGGTATTTTAAAATGTGAGTCATCTGTCCTGTTCCAGATACCTGCTTTAGGATGAGAGGATTTTCTTCCTGGACTCTAATAAATATATCAAGTAGACCATCAGGAAAGAGAAATTAATATTACAGTAATGAGCTCAGGTGTAGTTCAGGTGGGCAGGAGATGCCTCCTACACACAGAATCTTTCCTCCAAGAGACGATTCAGTTCTCTCTTCTCACTTTATACTTCTTCCCTGTGCTGATGCAGAAGAAAAATGAGAGGTGTGGGAACGATGGTACGTTAAACCAGCATGCTGCTTTTAAATAACTGCATAGCTAATATAAGTGTATAGAGTAACACATAATCCTTTTGGCTGCATAGAGATGAATGGATCATTAAAACCTCATTAAATGCAACTGCTTGTAGCAAAGAGAGGGTCAATGACTGATCATCTGTAACACAGATCCTTTCTCCCTCTTGAAGAGCACATGCAGCTCCAGTAAACCTAGACAAGCAGAGATTTTTTTTTTTTTCATTCTTTTCATGGTCTTTGTGTTGATTATTTTTCCAGTTAGAACTATTGTATTGCCTCTCTTTAACTGTTTGCAATTGAAATAGCTTTTTAAGGATGAAAGTTGGGAAAAACACAGTTTATTCCATTTTTTCTTACTCACCTAAAATGGGTGCTTAGCCTGGAAAGACAGACTTGCAAGAGGACAATGATAATAATAGTATATGCTTATGCACTCATTTTATCACAATGTTTACAACAGAACAAAGGGGTGAAACAATTTGCACAAGTCCATCCTCTGGACTGTCAGAACAACCAAAGACAGAAATAAGGTCTCCCGAGTCCTTGGCCTGTAATTCTTCATCCACTGCATCATTCTGTCCCTATATGCTTTCAGGTAACATATAGCACCCCTGGGTGTGTTTAAGTTCCCTTGCACTTGCAATGTTGAGCTTTTGCTCTGGGCTAGCCTTCACTCACATCACACCACAGAGCCACCAGTTATAATTATAATGATCTTCAGCCAGCTTGCTACGAATTCTACAGATGGTGCTGAAATGTGGAGAAGGCAGGTTATACCAGCTATAGGAACTTCAGAACCATGAAGGGGTAGGAACTTACGTGTAGGATTCCAGGGAGGAGTTGTGGGAGCACACAGTGGCTAACGAACACGTTGAGTACACTTCATTGGAATTGGCCCAATAAGTTAAACATCTTCAGCATTCCAATTTCTACCTTCCTCCTAACGGACTATCCAGCCTGAGAGCAAAGCTCAACTTATCTCAGGTTGGCTATTTGGGGGTATAGATGGCAATGGGGTGAAGGGTAACACCAATGTTACCTGGGAACTGGCTTTGCTCTGGTGGGAAAGGCATCAGGCTGCTGAAGGAGGAATCACCTGGATGAAACAGAAAATTAGGGCATCAGTGTCCTAAAGTCTCCACAGAGGTTCCTTTACTATTAGAATCAGCTGCCCAAGTCCCCGGGACACTCTTTAGCCTGAATTCAATATTGCCACTGCAAGATGTAAAGATGAGCATAAGAAATGGAAAACTTGAAGCACTCAACAACTCAAGAAAATTTTGACCAGTGTGTAGTCTAAGAGACAAGAGATAATATTTTCTCAATATAAGTAGCATTAAAAGAATAGTTGCTCTTTTCAGGTAGTCCACCCATCCACCTAGGCATAATGCAGTCTTCCTTTTAAAACCCAGACTGGAAGATAATTAATCTTCAAAGACAGTATGAACTGCAACATTTAAGAGAAATAGTCCTTTGTATAAAGATTGAGCTTTTAAACTACATGAAAAGATCACCTAAGCACACATTTAACAATAGAGATACCACTCCTCACATTCCTATTCGTCAAAGGTTTTCTGTTTATGTCTTGTTAACCATACAGCCATCCAAGGAATAGTTTTGATCCATTAGGACTGTAGGGATAAGGACATAGTCTGTACACTTCTGCATTGGCAGGGCATTGCTTACATACAAAGATCTTTTTAAAATACATGGGTGCTTCAGTAAGGTAAGGAAAGTTAAAAAAACACCAGAGCATCCTTGTGTTCAATGGTAATTCTGTGCACGAAGGAAGGATTAAGTGGAATATGGTAAAAGGCACCTGGCAGTGTAACAGTTAAAAAAAAAAAGGTAATAACTACTTGTAAGAAGATGACTGGAATTGAGATCAATTTGTAAAATAGTTGGCTTTTTTTTTTGTTTGGCTTTTTTTCCAAGTAACTTTTAAAATATTCCAGATCTTCTTGGAATCCCGTGGGCTGTAACCAACGAATAAACATGTGTTTGGAAAAGTAAATGACTAAGCTTCTGAAAACCTTAAGACCAATTGAAATGAGGGCTTTTAAGAAACACGTTCCTGTAGCAGAACATTTAATGGTGTATTTAAGCATGATTTTACCAGTGAAGGACATTTATTAGTCCTGAACCTTAATATCACAGAGCTCTAAATGTTGAGAATGGGACACCAGCCTGAATTCTCAGGGCAGTAATACTTTGCCATTCTGCTGTGGTCATTGAAAACCTGCAGCCACATTGTCCACTAATTTTGAAGGACATTGGTCCATGTGCAGAAGTGGCAGTTCTAAGGGCGTATGAGAGCTTTTATTTTTTAACACTGACATCATTTCCTTTTTTTTTTTTCTGAGACAATACTGCAGGTCTGTCTTGATTACGCACTCTGATTCTGGTGCTTAAGACCTATAAATGCTCCAAATGTTCTCTGTTTTAAGATAATTCAGGCTTGCATTTAAATCAAGGGGCAGGGTAACCTGAACCAGTTTCTCTAGTTATAAACAGCCTCGCAGTTTGCAGACAGCCACCCTGACAGCAGTGTTTGCCACTACTATGACCCTGCTGTTTCCTCAAGTCTCTCAGGGAGGAGGTTTGCGTGTGACTGCTCCCTAATCCACTTGAGCAAGAATGAGAACAAAATGCTGGTCTTTTCTGAAGCATTTTCTCTTGAATGAAACAGGTTAAGGAGCCCTCAGAGAACTAGATGTGCTAAGAGATCCGAGGGTAAGAAAGACCTCCAGAAAAGGAGATGCTTGACCACACATCCACTGCTGATAGAAGATCACAGAGATCCTAATTCAGCTGTGTAAAATTGGAGGTAGGGAGGAGAAGGGAGAAAAGAAAGGACATCAATCCATGCCATCTATATCACTATTGTATTTCCAAGCACATCTAGTCTCACACTATTTCATATGTAAAGTATTGAGTAGTATTCCTGAACGCAGTGCTGCATTTCCTTCCTTTACTTCCTTCCAAGTCTTAAGTTAAAGTATATGTTTTCCAGTTTCTTGATCTTTTTACCCAGAAAAGTTACTCCAAGAGCTCATGTTCTGATTTAAAATGCCAAATAGGGACTGTTGCAGTTCTCCAATATTTCATCTCTTGGCTTGTAATTATTTTTAGCGTACAGTTCTTCCCTACTCATTGATTGTAGTCACTGTAATTGCTGGGATACACGTACATGACACAGCTTTCATAGAAAACTCATTATTTTTGCCTTCATGCAGCCTCTAGGAACATAGGGCAGGGCTTTCCCTACACAGCTATTGCATAATTAAACAGATGGTTCAACAGATAGAAGTTACTGCAGAAGTATTCAGAATGCTTCCACCATTTTCTTTGCAGCTTGGGAGCACCATTTTCCAAGTGATGTTGCATCAAAACCTTGTTTTCCTAAAAAACTTCTTACTTCTGCCTCTGTACTCTGCAACTTCTGATGAAATACAGCATGCAATATTTACCAGTATTGGTCTTGTTAACCATCCAACTTGTCCTCATTACCCCATCCTGTTTTAGTTAGCGTACATCAACCTTTTGTCTTCCCAGACCTAGGAATCTGCATCTGCATGTCACTGCTGTCAGCGTGGCTTTGATTCTCTGCTTTGTCTTCTTTAGCTTCAGCTGTTTTCTGTAATTTGGAAACTTATTGGGCAATGTAAAGAAGGATGAATGCTTCTAGACACATCTAGCAGCGTGTTCAATTTGCAGGCTGACCTAGCTCCTTATTCCCATCAAACAGAGGAGATGTTTGGCCAATGGAGAAAACAAGACAGCAGTACAGACTGAACCCCTATGTGGTACCAATTTGTTAGCCTAAAATAGAAAAAGGATTTTTCAGATCTGATAAAGATTCTAAGATTTTAGGGCTCTTACTTGTAACTGAATATTGTCTCTGTCATGTTGATGAGCTACAGACATTCTCATCAATCTCATTTGTGTTAAAGTTAGAAACGGGCAAGACATTTGTCAGCAGAGAGTAAAATGACTGAAAAATGTAGTTGGGAGAAGAGGGATGAGACTCACACAATTTCCCTAATTGTCTAAAAAAGTGAAGGAAATGTTAAACCTTTGTTAAAAGTCAATATTTTATTTTGACATTTTGAGAGGAATACAATCCTCTTTGGTTTTAAAGCCATTATTTGTTTAGAAACACATCTTTATAAAAAGGGCTAAATGGTGCTTTTTTAACATTCCATTTTAAACTGAGTGTTTCATTTTGGATAAACTCCAGCTGCAGTTTCATGGCTTTATTTATATTTAGTTTTTTTCGCAACAAAGCATAAAATAAGACTGTTCCTTCTTTCCTCTGCAGACAAGTCAGATTAAGGGCTGGGAAAAAAATACTGCAACAATTCTGAAGAGATTTAGGAGCTAGAGCAGTGAACGAAACAAACTGAGATATGCCTGACTACATATAACACCTACAGTGTGGGTGTTTACTGAAATAGTTATCCTGATCTCCCTTTACAGTCAACAGAGGTCAAATCATTATAAATAATGCTTTCTAGAGAGTGGTGTGTCTCTTCACCAGGCAGACCTCTAACATAGGATGATTAGACCATCATCTCCCATTTCTCTCCAGGGTGGACAAGGGGAACGTCCCTTCTCTCAAAGGGACAAGAGAAAACTGCTTGGACTGTAGAGATGTATATTAGCAAAGTTTGAAGGCGAGATGTTGCTTCCACACTTCCCTCCAGCTGCCAAACCAGCGATGAGCAACATAATGAGGCCTGACCAGCTAATGAGGAATACCAAGTTGACTCCAAATCATCAGGAGTAGGGTAGTTATTTTTTGTAAGGATACAGAAATAAGGACAGAAACAAGACATAAGCTAATAAACACTGCCTTGTGTTAGGGCACAGTAAGAAGGAGGGTAACTGGCACTTGGAAACTCAAAAAGTAGTTCTAAGAAACAGATTTTGTCTTTTTCTGTGTTTTGCTATCTCAATCACTCAACTGGATCAGATGTGCCTTGCAAAATCATACGGGAATCTGGCTCCATGGATTAAAAAAGATTCACTTAGGAAAAGAAAAATCCCCATAATTAACGAGGAAATAAATAATTTTTACAAGAAATCTTCCATCTTCTGTGAATGATTGTGTAATGGTCAACCAAACTGTTTTTATAAGACCTGTTACGGTTCATTGTGAGTTTAAAGATGAAAATTTGATTCCCTGTGATATAAAAGTATTTTCAGGAACTGTTTGCATGCTGATGTTTTACAGGCCAAATATGTCAGAATGACTCATTCTGAAGATATTAGTTTGCGCAAACAGTAACTTTAAGAAACACTTAGTATTTCTCAGTCTCTAGTGAAAGTTGGCCCTTAAATGCCTCAGATGTGGAACTGGACTCATGTTTCATAATTGACGTTAAGTTCTAATAATTAAATACTAATTACATTCTCTTTCTAAGCAGTGTGTATGTTATTGGATGTTATACATATTTATGTTAAACTTTTAAAATGTATTAACTTCCATTGCTACAGGAGTCTTTTCAACATTGTAGTAACATGACAAATTAATGCATTTCTGTGTTAATGTGTATTTTATATGAGAAATTATTCAAAAGAAAAGAAGCTAGTGGATGAGATTTCCAAGTTACTTCATCACATCTAGATATATTTCTTCCACTATGGCTAGTATTTCAAAGTTGTCTGGCCCAACCACGAATTAATCTCCCACTCGAAATCAACAGAGATGATGTCACTCTCACCTTTAAGTATCTGAAAACTGCATTTCTATTTAACCTTATATCAGGCATTCTTCTGATTTCATACCCCTTTATTTAAATAATAATTTATTTTGTTTTCATTTTTAAACCCTAATCTGCATATACCTGTTTTGCAGGTAACGTTGTTCCACAAGAAATTCCCCTGGATTTCCATTGGACACTTTATAAAGTTCAGCTTGTGCGTACACATTCACAGGAATAACACCTAGGGATCTTACTAGATGATCTCCACTGGTCCCTTCCAACCCCTGCCATTCTGTGATTCTGTTATTCTGGGTCAGTAAATCTTCATTTATTTCCATTCAATAAAATGCCTGCATTAATTTGAATATTTTCATTAAACATGCCTGATTGCCTTCTCCTAGAAGAATTTTTATATTCAAATGCGTTTTTAGCATTTTTGGCATAAGCACTGAAATGCCTTCCAGAGACGACACCTCCATTCAATTGAAACGCCAGAATGTCAGTTTATTTTCTGTGCGTGGAGAGGTGCATTTTGGGCAACGTGTGCCTCTTGCCAATATACAGGCTTCCAGAGCAATTCCTGGACACTTTAACAACCTCAAGCCTTCAAAATGCTCTTGGACATGCCCAATATGCCACACTTTCTCTTTTGCCTCATACTAGCAAGCAGCTTCTTATGTGTATCTTTTCTCCCTACCATGGTCTACCATGGCCCGATATTGGGCCCAGACCCAACTGCCTGTGTGCTGTGGATATCTGGCTACAGGCACACTCTCCTTCTTCTCAGTCCAATGACGTTGTGCCTGTGTATACCCTGATCGTGACACAGCCAAAAAAACCTCAGGACATGAGACACTGTAGAAAAATCACCCTTTTGTCATCCTTTCATCATCCCTTTACAGCCAACATACATCTAGGCAACATAGCCAAACTTAAAAACAGGTAAAGATTAGTGCTGATGTACACCCTTTCCAAAAAAGAAAGGGTGTCCCAGATATTTTCTTGACCTAATTCTTACAATTTCTGAACAAAAGCTAGGGGGAGTCGTATTATTTAGTTTAGTACTGTCATCTGTGTAAAATACACTATGTAATAGAACTGACTTTATGTAAATTCCTGATAGAGTGATGCTCTAAAGAACAGCTAAGTTTTGGATCTTTTATTTTAGTAAAGCTTCCTGTTGTACTCATTGAATACTGTAGATAATAAACAATGGAAAATGGACACCCAGTAATATGAACAGAATATTTAATATATAAAAGAGCAGAGTAACCTATTCCAAAGAATTCCATTTTGCATTTCAATTACACCTATCACCCTAACGTGTTATATTTGTAGATCATGGGGATTTAGCGAACAATATACTCCCAGTTAAGCATCTTGGCAGCTATGTGTATTTCACCTGAACAAAAGCAATATTGCGTGACGATACAGGGAAATAATCTTCAAGGTACTTTTACCATCTCTCATGACAGTATATGCCAATCATTATGAACTGTGAAGCTGTTCTGATTCTGTGTTACTTTAAGGCTGATCGGAATGTTATGCCGCAGTGGCTTGGTGACTCCTGTCTTAATGCTGGGGAGGAGAAGTAGGTTTAGAAATTAGTTTAATAGCTGCACAAAGCTGAGGAAGGTCACAAGTCACTCTGCAACACTTGACATTCAATCGAATTCACACACAAGGTGTTTCAGATTTCAGTGGAGCCAAAAAAACAATGTGAAACTCCAGGGCAGTTATAACCGGTGTTGCATGAATTAGTTCTGCTTTAAGAAAAAGGTGTCAGTGACCCCCTGTGCCATCACTCCCATTAGCATCACGGGGCATTTTCACAATGAGGGCATGCCAGCATTGTGCCTGAGACCTGGCAGGTATCTCATTAATTGTCATACTGATTTCTTAAGTTACTTGCTTGTTGCCTTTAAATCAGAAACAAAGAGATTCAGATCTAAGCTCTTGTCATAATCAGAGATTAAAATTTCTGTAGTTTATTTTAAAAAGTGATTTCTTCCTTTTGCTTTATTTTTCTTAAATTTTTATGTTATACCCCAGCAAATAGTTTTCAGCCACTGAGAATCACTGCAATCATAATTAAAGGAAAGTTACCCCACCACATGGCAAAAAAACTGATTCTTTTCTCAAAAACATTTGAAATGCTTTTTCTGAAATGTCATTTTTGGTATTTTAAAGTTATTCTGTTATATGCTATTTCAAAGAGAAGTAGCAGAAAATAATGATTCCAACAAAACATGAAACCACAAGAAGGGTGTTTGATCTGGTGAGTCTTAACCAAGGGTTTCCTCTGTAGTCAACAGAAGCCAGCTGCCATCAGATCCTATGTCAAGCTTTCTCAAGTCCTCAGATTTCCTAACACAAGCTGCATTTTCAGAGTTGCTGTGGCATCACTGCTTGCCCTTGTCATGCAAGCCAGAACTTGTGTATGTCCCAGCAGTACGTCTTTCGTATGCAAAGAGCAACTGATGGGCATCAGCACAAACAGCTCTCCTCCAGCACGCAAAAGAAAGACCCTAAAAATATGCCCTAAATGACTGGAATTTTTCTCTTTACTATCATTTTGTCAGGCAGAAAACTCTTATGGAAACCATTCAGGAATGGGCACATGCACTAGATAAGTCTTATCAAATATGTTTCAGTATTTGAGACCATATGGTACCTCGACAATCAGAGCCCAGCAATATGCTGGCAGAAATGCCACTGACACTACAGTGAACCCATCCTAATGACAAGCAAGCCCAACTTCAGATGGTTCATCATCTCACTTGCAATAGTTTGTTTCCAAGATGAGGAAGACACTTGATACGGCACCTGGATTGCTAAAGATATGTTAAATGTGGATTGTTATTTCCATGATGCAGATCCCTTATCCAATAACAGCTGGTCACCACCAGTTCTGAAGTCATTTACCTGATATTCTTTCTACTCAGGGCAAATAAAAATAAGCTGAAGTGCTTTACCACCGCATGTGGTATTTGTAGATAAGAGGAGTATTAGAAAAAAAGAAATAGCTACATGACTGATTGTACCTCCTCTTTGAGAATTAAAAAAATAAATTATATATAGCAGAAATAGAACTCAATAGTCTGACAGATTGAGATACTGAGTCCTGCAATTCTCCAGATATTGTGAATTACCCTTACAGGCACCCTTCAGGAATTTTGTTCTCAGACCCAAAGACCCATCTGCTGACCCACATATCTAAAAGTTAAGCATTTATTCAGATCTACTTTTCTAAATTCCCTGCATAATCAGTAGAGTGTTACTAACAATTTCAGACAGAAACTTAACTCCTCCTAACATGGCATCAAACAGCCAAAAATCACCTTCTAGAGATGCCTCACTCTCTTATCTATACAGACAAGTTAGACAGATAATTTATGCTAGCCACCTGGCTTTTATATGACTTCCTTCTGGTGGGTTAATATATTCACACAGAACTCATTGCAAATCTTAAAGTCGGAACATTTCCACTATCCCATGGGAAATCTGTTTTGCAACATTTTCTAGATCACCTGATGTGTTGTGTTGTCATCAACTTCCCACAGTTTATATGGCAACTGTTGAAAACTTCAGCAGTCTACAAAATACTGTAACAGTGATTATTGGACAGTCTGGTTATTATTTTACTTGGAAGCTTACCCAGATAGACAAATCCCTCTAGAATTAAAATTAAAAATGAGAGAATAGATAGTAAGAATGCTTAGTCACTTAAATGAATGATCAAGGAAGCGGTGGGTTTTGTTTCATTTGGAGACTTAAGTCTTCACTTGAAATTTTAAAACTGTGGAAATTCTATTGTAGAAACACTCATATCAGCTGTCCAAATTGAAAAGAAATGGGTGGAATTTCCTTGCCTGTGTTATCCAAAGGACTATACAACACATTTCAGTGTCTTTTTCTAATTTCACACATGACGACTTTATAAACGATTTATGGAAGAAGAAAGCACACTGCTGTGCCTAGTGCATGGTCAAAGCTACAGGAGAACTTAGTGACAAGTAGACTTAAACCGGTATAGTATTTGCTACCAGGCAACAGATAAAACCACCATTAGAAAATACAGGAATAACTTCAGATAGTAAAATTTTGTGAAAACTGAACAGCTCAAAGCTCTACTGAATTTAAAGAGAGTTAAAGAGCATAAGCTTGAACTACATGGTGGAGGTGGATTCATGTCAGGATCACAGTCCTCCTATACTTCCTTCACTTGACACCTTCCCAAACTCAAGTGTCTGCAAATCGTACTCAGGAACGGGAACTTCTCAGACTCTTTCTACTCCAGGTGGAACACAGTACTTCAAACAAAACCCACACTAAACATATTACAAGCACCGATGCCTTTTCTTGCGAGTGCTAGCATCCTCATCCCCTTCCATCTTGCGCTTGTTCCTCCTTTCCTTCATCCTATGGTGGGTCATATCCATGGACTGAAAGCTGTGGAGGGATGAGAAACCTTGTCCCTGCTGAGTTTGCCCTTGCATCTCACTGCCTCTTTGCCTGTCCAACTGGAAAGTTTCCCACTGAGTGGTGAAATGTCTGGTTTGCATCCTGTTCCCTGAGGACTGGTCTTCAGGAATATTTTAGGGTCAGTACTGATTATCTTTTCCCACAAACATGGTTTCTCACTAGTGCATAGAAAGGAAGTATTTTGTGTTGGTGAAGCGTGGCAAAACTTTTCCTCACAAAATGATCTTTTGTCATTTTGTCTCCAGGGCCAGAAACAATTACCCTTTCTAAGTTTGTGTACTATAAATTCAATATCTTCTTAACTGTCTTGGCTTTCTTGTGAATATTAAAAGTCATAGGTTTCAACCCTCTCAAAACAGGTACTAGATCATTAATATGTAAAGCTATATCAGAAAAATAGCTTGGTTTTGGCAGCCACTCGTCAACTGTTCAGGACCACTACTCAAAGCTAACATCCAAGAAGTAATTTTCTACTTCTTAATGGAAAGTCCCAAAGTGTGGAGAGACAATATGCCTTTTGCAACAGTTATCTCGCACAGGGTGTTTGGATGACTGCTGTGTTTCTGGACAAAACTGAAAATTAACAGCAGTAACAAGCACTAGGAAGAGTCAGTATAATTTTTGTTTTTCCCTTACATTTGTGGAAATGTATTTGGCAGGATGAAGTTATTTAATTCAGCATTCTGTAAACGTCAATGTATTTTCTGGGAGTTTTTTAGGGTTTCATACGGAAAACTTCATTGAATGCTAAAAGCTGGGCAAAGATTCATCAAGCACAGAGCTGAGACTGGCAAAAAGAGATGTGTTTTCTTGTTGAAACACTTCCATCTAGACACTCAACTCCAGACAACTTATTCTATAGGTCAAATCCCTTGCTGAGTGTTTTATCACTTCTTTTGTCTTGTGGCAAAGAAAATATATCTCAAGAGTCTGCGTGTAAAGAACTGGTTTCAATATCTTTGATTTTGCTCTGTCCCACCATTGCCAAAAGCTTTACTGATCTCCTACAAAGCAAAATCAAAGCTTTAGTAAGCAGTAGCTCTTTTGCAGAGCGGTGGACACGTGTGAGAATGGCAGAGTAGGTTGACCGATTATTCTCATCCCAACAGAGATTTTTGCTGCTGTATAAATACACTTAGAGCACAGAGGCACAAAATCATTTGTGCTGCTGTACTGAGACCTCATCTCAAGTGTCACTACACTGCTTGTCAAGAGAAGAAGTCTCTTAGCACCCGAGTTGGGCCATCAGTCATTTTGACTGGCACGTTTTTATGCGTGTTCAGCAGTCCAGGTGAAGACTGAACAACATAATTTTCTGACATATTTCCACAGGATCAGTATAGGAACATAGCTTTAGGCTAAAGACTGAGCCCTTGACATAAACTGATATACTATAAAGGCATTGACCACCATTTCCAGCCCTTCCTTTCCCACATGCTCTAAAATCAATTGGATTGATTCCTGTGCCTGAGCTCATTATGTCTGCGTTATAGGTTTTGAAGTCATGTTTATTATGCTGCTCCCTGTCTTCTGAGTCAATGTGTGGTATCTCAGAGAGACATCTCTGGGAATGCTTTTGAGTTCTCTGACATGAGACCATCTACCTCCTTTGACAAGAACCGAGAAAGTAGTTATTTTTTCCCAGACTTCTCATATTTACCATCTTAGCCTAGATATTTCTTATTCTTGCCATGCACACTTATCCTGCTACTCAGAACTGACAATGTTATCAAGACCCCTTAGACATTGTTATTACAATCTTTGAGGCTACAGCTCATCTTTGGACCTTGTTTTGGGTTGTATGGTATTGAAGACAGGGATTGCTCTTGTAATTCTTGTATTTGGATGAGTATTCAAATGCTAGAACCACTTATTTAAGACATAATTGGTGCTGCTTTAGTATTTTCAACCATGAAACCTCTGAATACATACTTCCAAATTGTGACATCAGGCTGGCCACAGAAATGAGACAAAACTTTACCTAAAATACTAATGAATATTTTAACATGACCAGAACCCTGCTGATGCATAAATGATTCTCCTGACAGATCAAGACGCAGTGTCAGGTAAAAAATACCAAAGAAATAATAGTTCAGTCTCAGCGCCTTCCTTGCCCCTGCCCCATCCAAGTACAACCCAAGGAGTGAGACCACTGGAAACTCGTTCCTGTACATTTAATGACATGGAAAAAAGGAGGAAATTATATGGCTTTGAACAATCTTCTATGCCACCAATGCTTTGACCTGTCATAACTAGCACAGGTCCCAAACAAAGCATGGGCCAGGCTGAGGAGCCAGCATGCACCAGCAACCACTCCCAAGAGGCTGTGGTGGAGGAGAATGGGAAAAAGGATTGGAGTCACGTTGATGCCACCATTCTTGTGTTACTTCACCTTAGGGCACAGAGCAATACCTAATCCAGGGCCTGGAGCACACTACCCCATCCTAGGAGAACTACTGGTTGTGCCTAAGGCCATCTCTCTCCTAGGAGAGAGCTGTTTGTCAAACTTGGCAAAAAAAGCTGGAAAAAGCCTCGAGACTGGCTTTCCATGAAAAGTACTGCTAAGAAGACCTCTTTCCCTTCGGAGCAGCTTTTAGGCTACTGTGCAGTGATAGAGCCACAGATGGAGAAAGCGAGGTTCATATTTAGTCCAGCACTTGGGACTAGCCTTTAAAGACCAGTAAAATCAGGACGAGGCAAGTCTTTTATCCAAGATCATAGAAACCGTCCAGTAACACCTGGTAGGCCCTGGGGTCCATCCACATATTTTAACTATTGAAAGAAAGGTAAAAGATATCATATGTCATTCATACAGTTTTATTCAAGTTAAAATTTAGTTCACCTCAGCTATCTAATGATTAGGATTTTATTAAATGCTCAAATATTTAGGCTTACCCTATGCTCACTGTGGAAGTATGAGCATTTCCAAAAAGGGAATCATTGCAACATAGACAGGTGCTGGAAACACCCAGATTTTCTCTCATGACTGGACAGTTTAAATTAGATGTGGTGAATTTCACCTTTATGACTTCATCCTTTTCCGTTGCAGCCAAAGGTCCGTTTGCTGTGAGGGTATAACTTTAATTGTTTTAAAGACCTTAGCTCTTTTTGCTTTATGACTCTACTAACGCCTTTGGGGTTTGTTCTGTTTGTCTTGCTAGGTTTGGAATTACATTTCATTTGCTTGCTTGTGTGCTTCCTGTGAGTAAAATAATAGGTTTCTTCCTTACAGGGAAAATAACTGCTGAAAAAGTAGAAGAAAATGCCAGCTGCAAAACCCCAGATCTCCAACAGCCGCACTGTCAGTGCAGCCCTCCTATTATTCCTCGAATGAAAGGAGATAGTATTTTGGAAAAGAGACAGCATAGTACCTGCTGGCAGGCTTCTTTAGCTAGGACCCAAAAAAACATTTTTGGAAATGAAGGGACAACAAAGAAGGCTTTTTAAAAAATGTTTTTATTAACATTGCTTTTGTTCAGCTTGGAACCCATAGGGCTTAATCCAAACAGTCACTGTTAACATAAGCTCAACGAAGCAAATAAAATTGTAGCATCGGCTTTTTCTTCTTTTTTTTTTTTTTTTCCCCTAAAAATTCAAAGAAACAGCTGTACATGTATGAGGCTCTGCATGTGTGAGAGACTTGCCCTTTGTCTTACGGCCTTATGTTTTCCAACAGTTAAAACACCTACAGGAACTGTGTTATTTTTAGTTTAGTATTTTGAAACATTTAACAATATTGAGGAATATCTCCTAGTGGAGCTGAGGAGTAGAAATTTTTTTTTTATTTGTATTATTATCACAGGTGGAGCTGGTCACAGTGTTCCTGATTACAGCTGCCTAATACTTCCATTATACAGGCCCAGGTTTCATAGCTTATACACTAACCATTGTGGGCTGAAACAGTACAGTCCAGGTTTCTTCCTCATGATGATTTCTCTCTTCTTAAATTAAATTAAAAAAAAAAAAAAAAAAAAAAAAGAATCTGTCTCTGAGAGCAACAGTAAGAGAAAACTAGTTGTTTTGCTCATGTTTGTTCTCTTGCCCCTCTGTCACAAAAGATGGTATTGAAAACTGGAGAGCCTGAAAGGGCAGAAAAGCTAATTTTCTATCAGATATGCCTTTTTGTATTTCTTCTGAATAATGCCCAAGTTTGAGTAAGATAAAAAGCTCTGCACTAACTGCACATAGACAGAAGAAAGCATTCAGCAATCTCCTTGGATGCCTTAAATGCTACAGCAAGGTATCTAGAGGACCCTAAATTCAGGAGGACAGTTCGATGAATGCTCACCCAAACTGACTTAGCACCCAAGGCACTCCAGGCACCAAAACAAGTGGCAGGTCTTCTCCAGCTTCATCTGCTTTGAGCTTTTCTCCTTTTTGTGTCCTAGCTTATGGGTTAGACCTCAGCAAACGGCCAGCCTCTGTAGGCAGGATTCAAATGCACATCCGAGGAGCAGCCTCTAGGGACAGGGGTAGATGAGTGCATGCCCCAGCCCTGTTGAGCAGCCACAAGCAAATCAAGAGTCTGAAGAGAGTAGCCAGGAATGAACTTAAGTCTGTGTCCTGGTAATCATGTCCCTCAGCTAAGAGACAATTACCAGGCTGCAGTTCCTGCTGTCTTCAATATTTCACTATCGTGTGCAAAAATTCATAAGCAATCCTTACAAGAAAATGGGGCTCCCAGCTCCTTAGTACAGCAAACACTTCCATTCTCTGAACATCACTTTATAAAGGACACCAATAGAAGACCTGGAAAAGAGATTGAAGTGCCTGAGAGACACAGGATGAGGTCATGCTTTCCCTTGAGTTAGGGCAGAAACCTGGACTCCTTGCACTGTTTCTGGAAAGACCAAGCTCTTTAGTATACTGATTTAGAGGAAAAAAAACAACCCACCAACCCTCAGGTTCTGTGAACTGTCTTCTGGATGAGACTATAATGCCTCTTTAATTAATGAGATGTCCCTATCAGTTGGTTGCCCAAAGGCAGACGATATGAACATCCTTCAGAGCTTCAGCTTCACTCTACCTTCTGGCCATGGCTCTGGGGTGGTTTAACCCCATGATAAACCCAGATGAGAAGCTGATTCTCCGTGCTCAGTGTAGGGTGTTTGACTGCACTTTTCCACAGAGATACGCTGCGGACAATCCTCTTTCGTCTTGTTAGATCTTAAGTTCTTCAAGCAGCACAATGTCAACACCCTTTTCCAACACAGGTGCATTTCTTTTTCACTATCTCTGTCAGTTCCTGATCTGACCTGAGTTAGCTTACAAAAGCTGAAAACTGTCTCCTTTTGTGTGTCTTCTCAAATGTATTTGCCTTGGAAGCAGACCATGTTTTTCTCTCAGTTTTGGGCAGGGGTCCATCCACTGGCAGTGAACTACCAGTCACCTAGGAGCTATCTAAGATGGCAGAGCTCACGTGCTGCAACTCAGGAGTGTTTTACTGCAGCTAGGTTAAAAAGAGGATATTCAGTTTTAGTATAATCCATCACCAGAAAAAAATACATGCACATAAATTTGGACTTTTCTGAAAAACTTTATTTTTCACAGTTATTCTTATTATATCTCTAGCTGAAAGTTTACAGAAGGGTTATTATATATGTTATCAGGCTTCCTACTTCTCAGGGTTCTTTTAAGAAGCCCTACTTATTCCATTATTATGATGATACATATGTATGACAAGCAGTATTTTAATACTGCTCGATATGAAATTCAAAAGAACACAGTGCCAAAAAAAAAAAAAAAAAAAAAAAAGGAGGAAAAATAAATCAGCACTAGCTTAAATTTTTATACATGTTCTCATTTGGAAAAAAAATAGGATGGTCTTGTGATTAACTTGAAACATTGGATTAAATAAATAAAGACATTTAAACAGTTTTCTAATACACAAAAATTCACATTCATTTCAGCCCTTTTCACACTCCTAAACGTCAGGGTTTAAACACAAGGTTTTTTTCCTGATCTCTCTAGTCAGGAGACATAGACAGACCTCATAGACAGAGGCTCCTCCAGGTGAGCCAGAGTTAAATTCAATGTCTCTTCTCGTTTGATCTCTGAGGGAGCTTCTCTTTTTCTGTGCAGACCAGGCAGTTCAGCCATCTGCCTTGGGCTGCAAAGATAGATGGGATGAATATTCGCAGCTGCCACTCTACGGGAGGACCAGATTATTGTATAGGAAGAACTAAAAGATCATGAAGTGCTGAGAGCATGAAAGAGGATGGAATAAAAACTGCAAACCCATGCACACTGGAAAGGATTCAAATAACAAAATTGATGCCATTTAAAATTAACATGTTTAATGTAAGCTGGATGTCTAGGTGGAGCCAACAGTCAGCATAGACAGATGACATCTCCAAAGGAGGAGTCATCTCTCCTATTATAGACACTTCTATTAGAAAGAGGTAAATAGTCTTGATTTCCTCAGCTCCAGAAAAGATCAAGGATCGGTAGTCAGTGATTAAGTAGTGACCCCAAACTACTTATGTCACTAATGTGCTGGAAAGGCTTTGATACAGATTTGATCCTTGCTTCCTGTCCTGCTCTCATGTGTTACCCACATGTCGTTTGGAGCCAACAGGCAGTAGGAACGGGGTGGGCAGATATGGGGGGCAGCTATGGGCATGCGAACTGGACCATTGCAGCTCCCCACAGGTATGCAGAAATGGAACTGGTTCATTTCATATGCTTGCACAGAATAGCTGTTCTGAACATGGCAATAAAATAACAATAAAATCTAATTTATATGAAACCCGGGACTAATCATTAACTGTCTTTGCAGATTCTTGTCTGTTTCCCTACGGTGATTGTGCCTTGACAGCAATATGAGGAAGCAATAAATTACACTAAAATTGCTTAATAACTGTCAATAATTAATCAAAAGAACAAACTATTGTTCCAAGCTCCACTGGACAAACATTTAATGCCCATTGTCCTCATTTCTCCTCTTTAATCTGGAAATAGAAGAGTTTCTTTCTACAGTATATTTTGTTTCTAATGTCTATGAATGGTCAGTTCTTCAGGGAACAGGCATATGGCACCTGGCATGACAGGGACCAGGCTGTATTCAGTTTTCTAACTACTGATGCAGTATACTTAAAGAAACAATGCTTAGGATGGTGTTTGTAGAAGTGCTAGCCCCTGCAAAACTGGATTACATATTTTCCAGATGGACCAGATTTATTCTATTTGCCTCAGTGATTTGTTAAGCCTTGTAGCAGAAATACAAATAATGAGTATGATTTATGGTTTAGCAGAATGTAGAGAAGTCTTTATCAACATACAGGTTTTAAGAAGACCCCTGGCTGGTAATTTGTGCTTAAATACATTCTGGTTGCAAAACTGCCCAAAACCCCAGAAAGCAATGAACTCTAGTGAGTCTTCTTCTAGTATGTTATGGCTATATCCATCCTGGTAAATCAAGCAGGACCAGGGCCCATTTTCTGGTTCTTAGGCCAAGCATCATGCAGAAGCCCTTGTCGTTACAACCGGACTCTTTCAACAATCAAAACAAAGCGCCAAATGCAAACTGCCTGTTGGGAACGACCCCTGTAGTGCTGCAACTTCTGAACCGCAGCCAGGAGTTTTGGGGAGTGCTGCCAGAGGTCGCTGGTCCAGAAGGCCTGTTGCTCATGCTGGAGACAATCTTTAAATTTTACAATGATACCAATAAAGTTACAGTTCTCTGCAATATGCCTTGTCTCTGTTTAATTCACTAGTAGAGACATAACTCCATGAGAAGGCATTTCTTGCAATAGAGTAAGCAAAACTGTGCTACTCAATACATGGGATAAGTGTTACAGATCCCGGGTGTTTTGATCCATTAATATGTAATTTGGATAGTTCTTGGGTTTTTATCAGAAAAATCAAGATAAAATTAGTGGCAAATGTTTTGCAGGCATATGCTAGTTTACATACCCAAGTATTAAGCCATAGCAGCTGAGGACTTTGATGAAGAACAGAATTCTCAGTGGCACCAGACTGATGCTAGATTTTATGCCAAGCAAAGGCAAAACTGCAAAGCTTGCACTTCACGAAGTTTGAAAGAACATAAAGCACATAAATTTAGAGGCAGAAATTTAAAGGAAAGAGCAAAATGGAGGATCTTTTACTGCTTGCGGTATTTCAGACATAAGATATTCTCTTTAATAATACAAATTCCACTTGAGCCTTAAGTGAGTGAATGCAGTCTGCTCTAGAGCAAATGGATGACTGTGATCATATTTTCTGGACTTACTATCACAAACCCTTTAAATAAATGCAGATTTCCATGCAGAGCTTTTGCAGCTCTCTGTTTCTCTCTGTATGTGAAATGGCCAGTTATAGGTCTAGCCATTAAATGACTATTCCATACAATGAATTTCCTATAGTGGTGTTTAAAAACACAGAATTTCAACATCCTGCACTATGGCTCTTCTTTACACTTCCCAAAAGTGATTTAACATGTCATCGTGTGAAGAGATTGCTGGGTTTTCTTTTCTTTTTTTTTTTTTTTTTTTTCCCTTACATTCACTCTGCTTTTCACCTCACTGCAATTCCTCAGTTACATTGTGTTGAAAGTACCTGCTCTTGTCTAGTTTTGAAAGTTAAGCCACCTTGTTCCTTCATAAAAGTCTGCAGGAGAATGCAAGGCTCAAGGAGTAGAGCTGTGTCTGAGCAGCAAGGGTGGGATTCTTCTCACTTAACCTTGCGCATCTATCATATATTAAGACAGCTACAGTTTTCCTTTTCATGGTCATGTTACCTCATAAAGACATTCAATCCATTTTGTCTGTTATCCAGTTTCTAAGAGGGCACCTTTGGTGACTACTTATATTTACATAGGTAGTTTTCAGATCCTTAAATTAGAGCAAAGAAATCCTGCCTAGAGTGAACTAGAAAGCTCAGAAGCTGGCTGAGCTTGAAGAGTGAGTTTTATAACTGCTAAACTGAGAGACAATGAGGACATAAATAAAACCCTTCTTCCCTTTTGCTTGGCTTTACCCTTTATTATTAATGTTTCTATTTTTCCAAATTATTTCAAACCTTTTAATGGCTTCTGTCCTTATTCCACTCAGTCATGACTGTGTCACTTCAGAAAAGAGGAACAAATATCTGATTTTCCAAGATTATTTTTTTTCTGAAGAACCAAAGCTCAGAACAGTAGACTTATCTCAAAATATTTCTCTGCTTTTGCTTTTTCTCATACACTTCATATGGTCGCCAATTTAATGCAAGCTCCTCGAGACAAGAACATCTCTTCTACGGGCTTCTTTGAAGACCCCACTCTATCCAGGAGGATGACTGAGTCTCTCGTAAGATCACAGCTGGTAGGAGGTTGTGAAGGAAGAAGAAGACAGTAAATCGACTTTGCCAGATGTCTTGGAAGTAAACACAAGGGATTATTTTTATTTCTACTAAAAAGTAAATGGTCAAGAAAGTCTAGAACTGTTAAAGATGTGAAAGTAGTAGACAAGGAAATTATCCAGTGCTGGTTTTTCTATCGATTTAATTTTCACAAGACTGTAACCCTAGGAGAGATGGGAAAGGAAGAACACAGTCAGGAAAAGCCCATGAGCTTGTACAATGAGTTACAAATCCTTGACTTAAGACACTTGCAACTGGATGTCAACCCAAAACAGGTAAGCTGTATTATTTTTCCTGAATTTTACTTGGAGGCTAAGGAGATTGTTCAAACCCAAATGCTCAGAGGTGTGTTATAGACAAAAAAAATGAACTTCTGTGGCAAAACAAAACATTCTGTATTCCATGCAGAAGTGGTTATTGTCAGGTTTCAGAATCCCTGTAGCCCAGAAGTGTACATACAAAAGATGTTAATGGAATAAAAGCAACAGATGTGTCATTGCTAAAATATTTTATTATGCATAAATTAGCAAGGGGGGGGGGGAGCAAAGGCAGGCGTGATATCTGTGCTTTGTCTCCAGCGTAAATGTGAAACTCTGTCCCCCAAAGGGAGAATCTAATAGGCTCAATTAAGTTCTAATTGAGCCTTTTTATGATTTGTAAAGAAATAATCTTTCGCCACTTGCCTGCAGAAGACTCATGGATCATAAACAGCTGATGCTGTCATTACAGTGTGCTGAGAGGCATCTGCTTTCTATGGGCGGCATTTTTATTGCATTTTACTTGCTATTAAGCATACAAAGGACTGTGTGGTTTAAATGATTAAGAAATGATATTTAGAAGTTAGCACATTTATTTTTAAAATAGAAGTGAGATCTTTACACGTCAACTTGTCAGCAGCCCTACTACCTCCATCCGTCATGGGAGAGTATTCTTACACTATAGTATTTTCTAATTAAATTTCTTTTTAGTGTGAGATTCTTCAAACCGTGCTTTTGCTTAACCATGTCAGACCTGTCAATATACATGAAGGTTTGATGGGATTGAATCCAAAACAACATTGCACAGAAGTATGTGTCACAGCTAGATATTTTTTTCTTCCTTGTAATATGGACAGAAACAAAAAATTCCTTTTATGGTGTCACCCTGCATACAAAGCTCACTCAAAACACTGCCATGTCCAGCAATGTTCATAACCTTAATGATTTTTTTAACTGAGCAATCCTTTCCTTAATATAGATATTGTTATAGACACCTCTGCTACTCTGCTGTGTTCTGTTTATGATTCCATGGAAATCACTCTGAAAACAAAACGAAAATTCTGTTAACAGGAAGAAATTGGAGACTGAGAATTCCAGAAGACAAAAGCAAAGTGCATCCCTAGGTCTGAAGCAGAGGGGTGGAAAAGACTCATTGAATTACCCATTTCATCTCTCTACAAAGCGCAGACATAGTAACGCAAATGTGGAGGAATGGGGCTGAATAACTCAAACATCACGAAAGTGAAGATGCTTTATAAAATCAGGTTAATCAAGTGGAGTATTTTCTAGATCTGGAGATCTTATCTAGGTATAACAGCTGGCTTTGAGATGAAGCCATTGAAGGAATTCAGATTCAGATATTGTGTGGGCATATGGGATTTTGCAGGTGAGCCTGGTCAGTAATCTCCCGTTACAGACACTGGAGATCTAACTGATGCCATCAGAGAGATCTAAAGCACCATCCAGTTCCATCTAAAGCAAAGACTGACATTTGGTCAGTCATTAATTCTCTCCATTGACTGTATGGCCTTGGTCTTCACGGACACTCGTGGCCACTTCAGTACTTAGCTCGAACACAGAGACTTAGCAGAATCACATCTTGAAATATAAGTGACTGAATCTGGATCCAGGTGACCTTGCTTCACCTTTGTTTTCAACCTCATCTTGTTTTGCCTTATCCACTTGCATTAAAAGGCCCTGAGGGCAAGCTTGCCCTTGCTGTGTTGGTGGAAGGTCTTGTTTAGAGACAAGCTCATCTGCTCCGGCTGGGCTCTTCAGGTGCTACCAGAATGTAAAAAATTGTTTAGTTTGGTTTTTAAGAAAATAAACACCTAGTGGTATTTTTCTCAAAAATAAAATTAATGAAATGTGGGATTTCCTTGAAATTGAACCCAAATTAGGAAAAAGACATTTTCTGGCAAAGGTGAGTCACACTGTAATGGGGAGTAACTTGTTGAGCCTGTTAGAAATTAAGAGGCTTGTGAGATTATTTGCAAGAACTTCTCAGCTGATTTTTTGACAGTGGATGCTTTGTTAATAAAACTGGCATGTAATGTTCCTTCATTTCTTCATCACACAGAGAACCTCAGGGCAGGGACGGAACGTAGGTCAAGAATGACTTTGCAATTCAGGTGCCTTAAGCAGCTGCTTGCAGCATGCTCAAAGTCAGATGCTCCATTATTCAGTCCTCTGCGGAACGCTCTAGTTGACATTAACAGCCCATATTTATTTTGAAGCTGATGTGAAGGGCAGACACCTGCATGATTATTCTGAACTGCTCATGGGAGCAGCCCAAAAATATATCCTGATCAATGCCCAAATTAGAAACCTGGGAACAATTATCTTTTTTCATCCGTGAGCAGTCACCTAGGAGCCAAAGTGCATTTTTCCTACATTGAGGCCTCGTCCCATGTTTATTTATTAGCTGTACTGCAGAAACAGCCTGAAGCTCCGGGCTCACATCACTTCTGCTAAGTGCTGTAAAACCACAAATTAAGAGGCAGTTCTTGTCCCAAAGAACGAGTTGTCTAAAAATTAGATGTTCTGAGAAAAAGCGTGTGAAGGGCCACAATGGAATTAATTCTTTTCCTAAAGGTGACCCAACAGGTGAAAAGCAAAGACAAGGACAGAACCCAGGTGCCTCCATCCCTGAGACAGTTCTAGACCTGTATCTGATACAATATTTGTTGGTTTGCATTCCTGTGGGTCGAATCACTTGGGATTTTCATGGCTTCTATGTATAATTAATAAAATAAAATAAATAATAAACTGCTAGTATTTTTCTTTTCTTTGATAACATCAGAAGAAACTGTCCTCACACTAAAATGAAATAAAACCTCATCTGATTCACATAGATTTCCTGAAGTTAAATAGCATCAGATAAATAATTTAATAAGAAATAATGTTAATAAATACTATCAAAATCAACAATGAAATAACATTTAATTTATGGATTACATTCTCCCTTTATTTCAGGGTCATAATTGAAAATTTTGAAAAACAAGAATAAATTTGTTTGAAAAACAAATCATTCATCTTTGTACGTAATTACATGAATTACTGACATACACTGAGAGAACTATTTATCTATATATATATACAGATAACATATTACAAAACTAAATGTGTGCAAATACATAGAGAAAAAAGAGAAAAAAAAAAACGGAGACTTAGGGCTTTCTCTTTTTTTTTTTCTTGCAAAAGTTATATTTTTATATTTTTAGTTTTATAATTTTTTCTTTTAGAAGGAAGTGTCAAAGCATTTTTTTTTAATTCTATTTAGCTTTTTTTTCCCCAGCTTTTTTTACAAACAAGAGGTAAGAAGAGTCTTCTCAATCATGCATTTACAGTCGTAATTTTAACTTGAAATATGTAGCAACAGGTTTTATTTGGGTTTGGTTGGTGGTACTTTTCATCAACCTGCTGAATATTTTCAATCAGATAATGTCATTGCTATGAAAACGAGGACTCAAAGAAACATGAAATGGCCTTTGGAAATTTAAAATTAACATCGATGTTCTTGTTTTCCACTTTCACTATTTTGCTATCAAATCCAGGAAATTCTCAAATGTAAACAATGCTACAAAAGCCTAATATTCAAAAAACATTCTACAATGAGAAATAAAAATTATAGTTATCATCCTCTGTCAGTCTTTAAAATTATCTGAATTTGACCCTGTATTTTCAATGCTGTATACAAATCTGTAAGTAGGCTATGATATTTAATCAATCACTAGAACAGCACGGATATCAGGACATAAAAATGCAGAGTTTTGAGTTCTGTCCCAGAAGCCTTTAAAACCAATTTACTTTTTATTGGCGAAAAGGAAAAATCAAGATTTACTTCATTGGGTCGGTGAGTTACAATGGTGTTGAACCGATCTGAAGCAAAATATAATCAAATACATAAAATCAATCAAGCAGAATAAAGAACCAAAACTGGCTAAACTTACTCCAGTTCATTTAAAATGGGATAACAATAATGTAATAAGGTTAGAAGAATTATGATCATCAAGGTAGGGAAAATACTGACTTTTCTTAAGTCTTCTTTTCCTGGTTGGAAACCAGTATGGGTAAAGAGAGTCTACATTCCACCTGCAACTCATGCCAGATCGGTATTTATGGAAAAAAGTTTGTGTCATCACATTAGGCAACGAAGACCATGTTAGTTAGAGGCAGGGTTGGATGTAAAAATAGTCACTGTGACAGCGTGTACTGAGACACCTTTTTCAGCAGGCTGGATTTAACAGAACTTAAGCTACGTGATAATAATTTTTTTTTTTTTTTCCCCTAGTATGTCTTCTAAAGAAACCTGCATAAGGCTAATTAAGGAGAATATAGGTTTTAAAAATTTTTTCTTCTTCTTCTTTTTCTTCTTCATTTTGTAAAGGCAGTTTAGCCAGAAAAACTAAGTTTACTCTGGAAATTGATTAAAAAAATTGTATAAAGTTAAGGGTTTTCTCATGTCCAGTAATATAGAAATATAGAAAATTAAATACAAAATAAGAAATATAAATGTCAAACACAGCTAGAATGTAGAATCCAAATAGAAATAAAAAATAATTTAGGACCAACACGCATATTTAGAAAGAGAACTCTGGCATACAAAACAGAACAAAAACAGAAAAAGAAGAAAATATCAAACTACGCAGTAAGAAAATTTTAGCAAACCTTTCTAACTAGTGAGATATTTAAGATAGCATTCATCTGTTTTACCGTCAAGACTTAAAAATTTGATGACTGAGTCTGCACTAGTCAGCCACACATCTTTAATAGTGACTGGAGAACAGACAATGCATTTAGATAGATTAAATCCATCCCAAATGTCCATGTTTCAGCTCAGAAAAGCTCACCTGCACTTTTCTGACATTAGGAAGGAGAAAGGTGATATCATCAGCCTCAGATCCTGGCCTGCAGAATAGTACATGAGAACTAGCTTAAAATTCTTATTTGTTAATCTCCGTTGTTTTAAAACCATTCAAAGTGCTGATGTGCAGCAGGAATTGATTGTCAGACTCTCACCCGACTTTATTAGAAGAAATTAAGATTCCTTAATTCACTCACTGCTGCACTTGTATTCACTATATCTGACTCACCAACCTCTGCTCACCATAAGAAGCAGCATGACTATTGTCTTCTCTTTGTGCAAAGAAGGGAATACGGAAAACATTTTCAGCAGGCAGCTCTGCTGGACCACAGTTTCTCAGAGCAGGGAAAGTGTCTGTATTTTGAACAGAAACCCTTTGCAGGTGTGGGAAGGCCAGTACGCAGTCCTCAAGAAGGTGTCACTCCGATGAATGTGGTTAAAATACCTTCCTCCGGCTACAAAGCTCAGAGATGAGGACACCCTGGGGTGAAGCCTCAACTGAAACCCGTGTGGATGTGTATTTGCTGGGCAAGAAAAAAGTCAGTTGACTCTGGTGTAGCCCGTGACATTCCCTTGAGTGCTGCTGATTATAGGAACGGCCATATTTTAATTGTGATCTAGGGCTGATACTGGCCTTATCTATTTTTTGATACAGGTTGAAGAGTCACACTGTCTTTCCATTGCGCCCTGGGCAAAAGGAGATCTGCTGGTGTACACAGCGTTTTGCTGGTGAGTGAGAGGGTTGGGGAGGAAAGGAAGGAACCACCGCTGAAGTCATGACCTTTCTGTGCTGGTGGGAAATGTAAATTCAGAGAAGCAGTCATCTGACTGCACTTCAGTGTCTCCCGAGGGTTCCTTTTCCATTAGAGGTGAATATTAGGTCCCTCCAGAGCATGATCCACATAATCTAATACCCATCCTGGCCACAGATAAAATGCTTATTGAAGGCAATTACCTACTCCTAGTCCCTGCTTCTTTGGATTAATTAAAGGCCCTAGGGTGACAGCCTGCATTTTGGACATCTAATATTTAGGCCTCTAATGGTGGCACAGATGAATCTCATCTCGGGTCTCAGACGACAGTTTCTCTTTCTTCTTCACAGTGACGGTAGAAACCTGCCTCAGCAGAAAGCAGCCTGTTTCCAAGCCTGTCTTGTAAAGGTGGAAGTTCTCAGTGACCTTTGTTTTGTGACATCTTTCCCTGGATTAAACATCACCGCACCCTGAAACTAGCTCCAGATTTATTTATTTATAGCTCCCTTTCTTGGTGTTGAGGGTGACCATGAAGGTTGTGTTCAAGTCCACATTTATGTGTTGCACCTGCTGGCAGACAGCCGCACCAGGCTCAGACACAGAAAACCCTCCAGTGCCTGCAGGATCCGAATGCCGGAGGTGGACGCTGGCTGCAGGCAGCCTGCAGGTTTTCTAAAGGCACCTTGTGAGATAGATGCCGCATGAGTGGAAAGTTTCACCAAAAGCCTCTCTGTCAGACCAGTATGGACACGTATGCAAGGCTGACATCCACAATGTAGGCTTTCCCCTCTGAGCTGGCCTTAGCCTCCCTGTGTAGTTCATGGTGATCCAGCCATTGAGTTGGGCAATGTGGTTACCCTGACTCTGAAGCAGATTGAAGAGGAGCATGGTCCAAAATTAACTTTTTCCTTTATGTATTGGGAAAACAGGACAATTGTCCCATTGCTGTCTACAGTCACATTTAACTGTCCCTTACTTGGATGGTCTTCAGCCTACACCTATTCCTGATGACTATATCAAAGGTGTTCATGCTCCCCTGTACTTGGAAACTGGCAATTGGCCACAACTTCTTGAGATATCTATGCCTTAAAAGAAAAGACCATCAGCCAAAATTATTGAAATTCTGGTGCTTACTGACATTTGAGAAAGGTGAAACAGTTCCAGAAAACACTGTAGCTCAGTGTGTCGATTCACCTTGCTCTGCAACCCTGACAACCTGCTAGCAAACACTTTATACCCTGTGTGTATGCTACTGAGAGAAACTGGGAGCTTTTAGTATCTTCACTGGGCTTTAAATTAGCAACCCAAATACTAGACTGTAACTCTCATCCACTAGATGTTTAGTCTGGTCCGAATATTCCATCTGCCTTCTCTGCATTTTGGCTGGATGCTAATCATTTTAATTGAAAACATACTTACAGGCTTTAATTATTTACACTGAATCCCCAAAGAAAAAGACAACTTAATCTTGAAGATTCTCTGTGGACAGTGAGTATGTCCAGCAAAACTGATAAAACCTAATCAGCAAGAAGTGTCCTGCAGATAAGTGTGTGGGTTTATGGTTTTTTTTTTTAATACTTCTGTAAAATGTACAAATAATGGCTTGTTTTATATTGCTTTCATTTGGCAGTCAGTTTACAAATGGGAAAACTTCTAGTTTTAGTCACTCAATTCAACATAGGCAAAGGCAGCAGTAAAAGAGTTTGATCCTGTCTTGGATGTGAAATCAGCCAAGAGTTCCATTCTTCACCAGCTGGACATGACATTCTGTAAATCTTATGTAAATCTTATGACCAGAAGACATGGAAAATTAAATTTATCTCCTAAGAAAAATGCTGACTATACTGCATTTCTTTATCTGCTAATTAGTGCTTAAATTATTAATTATTTTTCTAAAATCAATATTTTCCTAAAAGGAAATTCTTATCATTAATCCCCATTTTGTTTTTTCACTCTTTTTATTTAAGCAAGCTATTCATGGTGTATTTTTTGTTTGTAAAATTTCATAAGATTCCACCAGTAATCATCAGTACACTTCCACCCTCATTCGAAACGGCATAGACAGGCAACTGTAAGCATTGACTCCTCCTGGACATCTGTTTCGCAGACAGATGAGGATGAATCGTTCTCCACTGATTACAGAGATAGCTGTTGGAGGTTTAACGTTAGATGACAGGAAGTGCCTAGAGCCAGTGCCCAAAGATCAGATAAGCCAGTTAAAATCAGTGTTTTCCACAGGAAAAGTGCTAGCACATGATGCTACAGTCAAGATTTCAAACCCGCTTATTCATATTTTTATTAATCTTGGATGTTCCCAAAATAGTAATTTTTGGAAATTAGTTCCACATGGGATCTGTCTGAAAGAAGGTCAACTTTTCTCTTTTATCTGGAGCAAAATCCCTTCAAACCCTCTGAAGTTGAGGATAGGTGACAAAGAAACACGAGCTTGCATAACATTCTCACGTTAAAAAAAATAAATCACAGCACTTTTTCTTTCATTTCTTCAAATACAATGGATCTTCTGGACTTAGAGATCTGTAAGGGTCTGAGACCACAGTGCATTGCTGGTTTTGAGCTAGGGCAGTGATGGGGAGGTGAAGGCTGTGCAACAGCAACACCACTGATTGAGAGACTGTGTTTAAGGTATTAACCACACTAGTAGCAACGCTCTTTGGATTTTGGACAAGTAACTGAATCTGTGCTTCATGACACTTAACTCCAACCATTTAAAAGTCAGTATTTGAGATCTTCCTCCCAGGAGAAAAGTATAGCAGCCTGAACAAGGTGCTTCATCTCGTCTGGAGGAGGTGCCTCATGCCCTCCCCTCTGACTAGAGGAGTATCTCAGACTGCTTACCGACTTTCTAGTGGCCAGAGTCATATCTGAGGTGAATCTCACCCGATGGGCAGGAGTGGGGCAGGACCCGAGCTAGCCTTGCCTGTGCTTAATTGAATTTTGGGGAAAGCAGGGGCAGCGAGCAGGTTCATCATGACACAAACCTCCTTGGATATGGGAGCAATCCACTGGATTCACGCATGTCACTTGCCTGTGATGAAGAGCTGGCGTGTAGGCACTGCCATCTGCTGAAGCGTGCACATACAAATGAGACACAAATGATATAGAAATTTGAATGTCTATAAGGATTTATGGTTAATATATATCAGGGTGCTAATTAATAATAATAAAGGTGGAATAAACACCCCCAAAGCGGCAGATTGTACTATGTGTTCCAAAAAAAAGAGCATTCAAAAATAAATAAAAATTCAGAATTTTCAACTGCCTCTGTCTGTTCCCTTCTCCCTTTCTTTTTCATAGGTCTTCCTGGCAAAGAGAAGCACTGATGGTACCCTTTTCAAAGCCTCAAATTATTACATATAAATTTCAATTTAATCTGGCGTCTTGCTTAGGCAGTTGTAATCTTCCTTTAAAAGTTATCTTATATATATGACCAGGGAAAAGCTCATTATTAAATCAGTACAGGGAAACTGGCAGGTATTATGTTCCTGTTATTTTTGGACAGAGCTTAATTATTACCTACTTTTATTTTTGTTGTGCACACAATCAATTGCAAGTTATTTCTCCCTGAGAAATGCCATATGTGAAGTACAGTTGTTCCCCACATTGACAGACTACTGACATCTTTTACTGCTCTCATAAATCCACAGAGCTTAGTGGAGCTTAGTGCTGCCCAGGCCAGCACACCTGATCAGTTTCCCTGTCTTTCTAGCCTATTATTTGTGTCAAACCTACCTTTTTCACTTCATTTTTTTTTCCCATTAGACTGTTGAATTTAGGGATTGGCAGAACAGGGGTTTTGTTGATTCTTTCTCTAGGGAAATAAACTCTTTTTATTTATTTGTTATTTATTTATTTACTTTCCCTGGGGCTCAGCTTGGGATTTGGTAATGTTGTGTTTAAAACAAATAAACAAACAGGAAAAAAGAACCCCTGAGAATTATGTTCAAATAACCAGTCTCCTTGACTGATGCCGCCATTTCTTGGTTGCCCTGACGTAGTTCTCACTTTGAAAGACCTCATATGTCAGCCTTTCCAATTGACATATTCGGGGTTCATTAAATGAAAAGACTCAGTAAAGAAAAGATGTCAGCAGCGCTAAAACAACATCTCCTATTCTTACAGCAAATGAAGGAAAGAACTGGGAAAGGCTGTTTGGAACTATACTGCTTTCCTCCCTTCGGTTCATATTTCTTTCTCTTGTTTTTCCCAAAGGATTCATATGTGATCTGGACATACCCATACATCGTAGATAGACTCAGATAGTATTTTAAAGAATGTGCAGGTCTATATGTACAGAATTTGCTTCAAAGGGATCAACAAGGCTATCGCCACAAGGTTAAAGGATGTGAAAGGGGAATTAGGAAAATTCCACCATCAACCACTCATGTGCAGGTAGGAGACAAGAGTTTCCATGTTTTAGACCTGGAGAAAATGGTTTCTATGCATGAGGTCTGGCAAACGTGATCTACACCTTTTGTCCAGCCGGGATGCTCTGATCGTGCGCGCAGGGATGGGAACCTACCCCGAGCGGTGGTTGCTCCTAGCCCTGCTGACATCACCTAGACGGGTGCTGAAGGTCAGCCTGCACTTTGCAGATGTGAGCTCAAGAAACTCCTTTGAGTCTTCTCAGTTTAGTGTCCTCTTCTTGGTTGCTACCCTCTTCCTGGAGGATGAGCCATTGCTCTGGAATTAATTGTACAACTGGTATCTTCATGGAAGGTTAACACTGCCTCGTATCAGATTGAAATGACCGTAGTCTCTTACACAACATGCCATGTACTTGGATACCAGAGGTACCAAGGGAATCGTCCCCCAAAACAAATATGTACAAACATCTTATTCTTTTCCATGAGCTATCCTACATTTTAGAGCTGTATAGCTGTAGAGAACACATCAGGGTAGTAACACACCCATATTTCTTTTCAAGTCCGTCAGGATAAGAACTGATTGAGTAGCATTTGTCTGAAGCAAAAAAAAAAAAAAAAAAAAAAAAGACTGAACACTGCATGAGTCATGGACAAATCTGTAAACTAGACTGGATAAATCTAATGTTAAGCTTCTAATTCAGGCATTGACGTTGGGAGCCTTGCTTTTTCTTACCAACCCCCAATACTGGAACTCCAATGAACTTGGGACATAAGCAGTTCTCTCTCTTTCATCTCTCATTCATTCCTCCATCTCCATTTCTCTCCCTCAAGCTCTCCAGCTCCAAATCCTTGCTGTAACTTAATTAGAAACCTTACTGAGTTAGAAATACTAAGGCAGAATCCATCATTCTCAAAAAAAAAAACCAGCTTGCAGGATCAGGAGACATTATTTTGTCCCCCTAGGAGTTAAAATTCTCTTTAGATCTTTATTTATAGCCATCTGTGTCAAACAACAAATAATAAAGCAGAGTAATAAACTTTAAAACTGAAAAAAAAAAAATATATCCTTGGCTTTCATTTGACACGGTTTTAAGCTTTTAGGAAAGGCACAAGAAATTCTGTTTATTTAAGTCTATTTCTTAAAGAAAAGAAAAAGTGAGATCAAGGATGTTTGATATGAGCTCAGGCCTCTGGAAGGACATTACCTCTTTCAGAAATTCTATAAAGCTGAAGGAGTAAACAAAATGGACAGGTTGGTTTTGGGTTTTTTCCTAGAGTCTGTTATGCTTATACACTGCAAAAAAAATGTATATTGTATTTGGTCAGTTTTGTCTTATGCCAACTTTTGGGGTTGGGATTTGATTTTTGCCATTCCTTTCAACATCAGAACACCAGAACATATTTGTGCAATGTTTTCTGGTACTACTTTTTAGTTATAAAAGCACAACAGAGTATTTGTGTCATCTTCATGACTGTGGGATACTGACAGTAGCTACCCATTGTTTCCCCCTTACATGCTAATTGCCTAGAAAAGCAATTTGTACTGACACAGTATCATAATATTCACACATTTTTCCATTTGCAAAACTGAGGCAAATCTCAATTCACATTAAAATGAAAAATACTCAGATTTTTACCCGTTTCAAAGGCTTGAAATTTTTATGCCTTTATTATAAATGCAAGAGAAGACAAGCAAATTTCAGAAAATTTCTGAAATACACAATAAAATAATTAATCAATTCATCTCCTTTTCCATGACTGACCAGAGAAACAGACTCTGTTTTACCTGCAGTGATGAAGTGGGTCAATTGCTTGTCCATCAGCTAGCTCAGAAAAGTGACATTTTGATATATCTTTAGAGCATCATTGTCATACGAATAAGGAAACTATGATAATCCAATGCATTTTTCATTCTGTGACATTTAATAAGGAATAGCATTAAGGTGGATCATCTGCATTTGCATACTGTAATTGTTTTTGCATAGGTTTGGGAGGGCTGAGTTAACAGGGATGTGTCAGTTATATCAGCTTCTTAATTAGTTTATTTCACTACTGTTCTTAGGCGTCTAAGCAAGTGAACTTTAAAGTAACTTCAGAACAGATTTGTGCCTTAAACTAAAATATGAATGCAATAAGCTATATATTAGCAAAATAAACTGTTCACGTTTCTTAACCCTGGCAGCACTGTTCATCTTTCCTTAGCTGTTCAGATTTCATAGGTTGTTTAATTGAGGGTAATGGAAGCATACTTGTTCATATTCATTCAAATAAATATGAACCGGGGCAACTAACGGGGAATTAGTCCTTATGGACTGTAGTCCATTAAAAGTTGAGGCCTAAAGCTTGGGCTAGCCATTTAAATTACCAGCTTGTCCCTGAAAATGGAATATTTGTGGCCAGGCAGTTGGACTAGATGTTCATTGGAGGTCCCTTCCAACTGAACTATTCACAGAATCATAGAATCATTTAGGTTGGAAAAGAACTTTAAGGTCATCGAGTCCAACCATTAACGTAACACTGACAAGTCCACCATTAAACCATGTCCCTATTAGCTTGCATGTTTCAGATATCCAATCAGATAAATCCCACCCTGTATTTAATGATTGGAGGAAGGATGGAGGGGAGAGAGATAACTAGTAAGAGTGGTTTATAACATCCCTCTTATATCCCTCTTTTGGATGCAAAATGACCTTCTGGAAGGACCCATATCTATCACTGACTGTAGGAGAAACTCAGCAACCAGTTTATGTCACACACCAGCTTTTAGGCAACAGACATTGTCTGAGATGAATCCCAGCTTCTGATCAGCGGGTTTGTGCCTTAACCTTGCAATGTCCTTCTTGCATCTTCCCTAAAAGACTGCCCTTGGGGGATGAATCTAAACAACAGTGCTGGTCATGGGCAACGCTGTAAGTATATTTAACTGGAAAATGAAGAAGAAACATATATCATACTTAGGCTTGAGATATTAACAGCAGTATGGAAGCTTTATCTTAAAATTGTGAGCTTGATTATTTAAAAATCAAAGAATGTACCAGAAAAAAAGATAAAAATAAAGAGACAAACTATCAAATACTAGAAAGAGAGGCATTACCAGATAAGACTCGATGTGGATCTGGTATGTATGATAACCCTGGTAATGGAATCACGCTCAAGAAGATGGGGAGAAGCAAACCAGTATATCATTATTGTTAACAACATGTTGTGACTGTACATTTCCATGAGAAGTAAGCCCAAGATGTCCGTGTCCACCATGCCTTCTAAAGCCTTCAGAGACATGTGGCAGAGTGGGGTAGGTCTGTTCTTCTAGCCACTATATTACATAGTCCAGCTCATAAACAGAAATCCAAATCAATGCTAGAGACGTATCCCATCCCGCTGCCTCCACCCTGGGGACAAAACCATCTGCTACAGGCATGATGCAGACCCCAAGGACCTGCAGTATCTTAAGTCAAACTAGGATGAGCCTCATTATTTTGTAAGTTGAAGCTTCCTTCAAGAGATGTATAGCTTATTTTCAATCACTGGTTTAAACCAGAAAACAATACCTGTACTTGTAAGATGGACATGTCGGTTGTGACAAGACACCAGTTGCTCTACAGCAGCAGCAAATGTGTCTAGTGCACTTGATATTCATGGCTCCGTCCTTTGTATGCTGTTCTGGTTGAGTCTCGTCTAATGATCAATCATGCCTGCAATACAACCAGACAGCTCTCTGCCTATGACTCTGTCTAAATATTCACATCAGCCAGCCTCTAAAAGGTACAATTCTTAATTATTTGCCTAAGACTGTACCTCTATCCCCTAGACCATTATACAAGATGAAGCTAAATTAATTTGGCATCAGCAAGAAGCCTTGAAGACTGCCAAGAGTCCAGAAGACAGATTTTAATAAATAGGGGGGATTTTATGTTTTTCCTTTGTTTCTTTCCCAGAAAGGTGTAGCTATCTATTTTTATTGTCTGGTGATTTTCCAACTCATTCCTTATTTCCTGCTTGTGACCTGCTCTTCCAAAAGTAATGAGTGATCTGGTCTCCTGCAAGAGCTGGTTTTATTCATAGTCTGGAGGTTTGCTCCAAAAGTTCTTTAATTGTTTTCATGCAGTTTTATTCCTTCTATCGCCCTTCTCCTTTGCCAAGCCTTACAGTACCTAAACTGTGTAGTTGTTGTCCTGTTAAATTTATCATGCCATGAGTTTCCACCCACCTCAGTTTCAATTTATTTGTACTTTCTACCTTTTCTGAAGGTCTTTAACTAATTTTCAGTGCCCTTCTGTTTGCCTCCAAAATGGATGTTGTCAGAAAGACAGGGAAGCAGAGACCAGGCTGCTTGCAGGAGTGGAGGAGAGAGAAAAGGACTATAAACATGATGCACACAGTCCTGATGAGATGTTTTTTTTTTCTTTTGGTAAGTCATCTGTACATCGTGGCAACAGACATAGGAGAAAATGCAGATATGTCTTGAGTCTTTCAGTACCACTCTCACAAAGCTTTATTGCTTCTGGGACACAAAGCATTCCTGAAAAGCACCTTTCTGCAATGCATAGACATGTGGGCTTCCTAATGGGAGTTCAATACACAAACATGAATCCTTGCTCATAAAGCTGAATGGATCCATGGATACATTTCCCATATTTCTACTATCACTAAGCCAAATCTATTATTAAATACATATATAAAACTGTGGTCATGATGATCTTGCTACCTTCCATTCTAGTATGACAATAATAAAGATTGCATGAAATTTTTCACAATTGCCATTGGAAGCCTCTACCACAAATATTTTACAAACTCAGTAGACAAGGGAGTCATAGGGTGAGAGAGGTCCCATGACAGAACAGTGAGAACAGGAGCAGAACCCAGACGACCTTGATTCTGTTGCAGGAAGTCATCAGTGGTGGAATTAATCTCCTCCAACAAGTTACGCACCAGCTAGCCATTCAAGCTCTGTAAAGGGCCAGTGGGGAGGGAGCAGTGTCTCCATGGGGTACCTGAAAGTAGACTGACCCCATGTTAAAAGTGTGTTTTAAGCCAGGCTGAAATATCCCATGGAAGTGCACATCTCCCTTTTCTGATTACAGAAAACTTAGTGCTCAATTCACATGCCTCATACAGGTGTTTAGCGCCCTCTGAAATGCCATAGGTATCCGTCTTGGCTTCCAGCTGCTGCATGGGTTTCCTACAGGTCCTGTGCCAAATCTTCATGCCCTAAGAATGAGATTCGGCTCAAGATTAAGGCACCCAAATTTAGGACTCTAAATGCAGGTTCTTGGTGTGTGTATCAGCTACGTGTATAGCAGTCAGTGGACATCTACTCAACCTGGTCAGTGGAGATGATCAGTAGAGGTGGGCTTCAACTGCCAAAGATAAGCATACAATGTCATTTTAGATACTGTGGGGTACCCACGTGCCCACCAACAACATCACCAGATAGGTGGGCAGATGTCTCATCTACCTTGTGTAATATCTGCTAGCCCCATGCAGATGTGTTAGCTTAGATTTACTCTAGTGGGAACATGGTCACCCAGTTCACATGCAGACATCTACATGCAGCTACTGAAATACAGGATTCTTAATCTCAGACTAAATTCTGCCCAAAAAACTGTCTTACACTAAATACCTGGCTTTCAGAGGGGTGCCTCCATTTAGATTGGAGGAATTCTGCTGCTAACCACAAAATCATGCTGGTTTGTCTTAGAACTATTTTTCCATAATTCGTGCCTGATTTTCCTTCCTTTTCTTTTTTGCCAGACCCACCAGAATGTCAGCTCAGAGAAGATTAGGTTTATGCTATTTAATCTTGCAGTGATAACGCTCAATTAGACTTTTTTCAGTTCACATCTGCAAAGGCCGCTGCCAAGTTAATCATTTCAATCAACTTGATGTCCCAGATCATGTAACAATCAGTTAAGAACAAGGCTGCAAGCATGATATTTTTCTTCAGCGGGCACAGTTAGAAGTATTGAAAGCACTCTCTGCACGAATAACTCTAGGCGTTGCCCCCTGCCTCTTTTGACAGAGGAGTAGTCCAGCCTAGCAGACGTGTGCTGTGCTTCATCTTTAACACTTCAAATAAAAAGTGCATTTTGGGGGCTTTGTGGAGTTTTATTTTTCTCTGAGACAAGTTTAACTTAAATAAGAATGAGGTTCTTGAGTTTATTCCTCTCTCGAAGGATCTTTATGTATTTATTTATCCATTCATTTCACATCACCGTTAAAGAGTATGAAACCTGGTACGCAGGAAGGACTAACTGCAGTGCAAAGGAAAATACCCAGATAATGATAAACTTTGAATGGGATAGAGGGGGAAAGGAACAAGTAGAGAAAGAGAAAAAAAAGATATCAGAGGAATGTAAAGGTGAAAGGCAGAAAATTCTTCATTTCCTCCTAGGTTTATCATATCTGGATTTTTATTTTAAATTCACATGACAAAACTTTTATAATCCTCTGAGAACAAGTGATAAAATACGCAGAGTTGTGTAGACTTAGGCCTTTTGAAAGCCCCCCCCCCCCCCCCCCCAACAGGGGAAGAACTATGCAAACAGCAGGTTGAGATCCCTTTATTTGGTTCTAACTTCCGATTAAAATTGCGCGTTATTGCTAGATCTAAGCACTGGAGCCAAGTCTTCAAAACCATGAAGCTGGATTAAGACTGGAGAGATTTTAGAACAGGAATATTTTAATCCATTTAACCTACCTTTGCATGTTCAGGACTCACAGTGCATCCCTGTTGCTTTTTTGGCTGTGACCAAGAGATCACAGGGACTTTCTGTAGGCAAAAACAAGCATGTGAGACCACAAGATGAGTTTCTCACATGTTTGTGTGACTTAAAAAATTACAGTTCCTTCCAAGACCAACGTTAAAACCTGAGCATTCAAAGGTCTTAATTTCTTCAAACTTCTTGTCTTTGACTGATAGATCAGTTTTTATTTACAGCTCATTCAGAAGCTGTACAGAATGAGAATAACAAAAATAAAAACTGATATTGATAAGACTGGAAATGAAAATGCTAAGGAACATTTTACTAGAAAGTGACTGTTTCATAAACCTACACATTTTCTTTATCAGTTTGAGATGTGATGGGGATGATTAGAAATTTGTCTTATTGTGAGTGACTGCCAGATGGTAGGTTATTCAACACAGACCACCAGTGCTCTGAGCTCATCAGGCTCTTGCTGCAGTTGATCGAGATGCAATGATTGAGTTCACCTATCATGTTCAGAAGAAATTCATTGAGCCTACTGATTATCATATAAAAACCCAGGTGTTAATTAGTATTGTTATTATTATAAGCAATCTAAATGGTTTGATCTCATTTTCAGTATTACCTTACGTATCCAGCCCACAGGTTTAATACATACACGTTTTGTCAGAAGCTGACAATGCTAAGAAGGGATAAGACAAAGCCTGAAAGGATTTATTTTAAAATTACCAGCCTCCACCAACTGAAGCCAAGTTTGTCAGAGAAGGACTTAAGAGATAGTAGGGACCATGCCCAGCAAATCTCATGTTATCACAAAACAAATCATTGTCTTTGGGTAAGTTAAATGCTGACTGCGTAGCTCAGTGCAAATTTCTTCCACGATAAGTAGAGAGGAAGAGATACTTACCTGTTGAAGGCCTGAATCCAGTTGCATAAAGTTTATTATTATTTTTTCCACTAATCCATCCATTGCTGCAATAGGGAAAAGCTTGATTGGTACAGAATTGCCTGGCGGAATTATGGTAAGTAATTCCTCTTACCTTAGTGGAAACAGGAAGATAAGCATTGGGTTGTCCCAGGTGTTAACTATTACATCAAACTTAACAAGTAAGAAAAATAAGAATAAGGGAGAAGAATAAGCCTTATTAATTGCCTCAGAAAAGTATGGTTGCGCAGAGCCCTGGAGGGGTGTTTAGTATGAAAATAACGTACCGAAAACAAGCAGGCTTTTGTATTTCTTTAAGGACATTCAGGATATTCCCTTTCAGCACACATAAATAATGGATTGCCTAAGCTTTATTACTTTTTTTGGCACAATTTGTCCTTCTGTCAGGTTTGCAGTTCTTAAAATGACATTTGCAATTTTACCATTTTCCACGGTGGTGCTGGTTCCCTCCTCCCGGCAGCTGGCGTTTGCTTATAATAATGTTTATTGCACGGTCCTCCGGGCCTATTTTCTTATGCTCCCTGCAGTCTAATGAATGGTCCACGACATTATTACAGGCTTGCTAAATTCCAACCAGCTATTGTTCCACGGATCAGTGCTTTCAATATGATGACTCAGCAGGCAGCTCCTCAGTCCTAAAAATCTCGGTTTTGATAATGATCTCAAGCCAGTTCAGCACTTCAGAAAGGCTGCCGCGATGCTGAGTCAGCATAGATGGGGCGATACCCGATTCTATCTAAAAGAAGACCAGGAAGAGTGGGAAAAAAACAAAAAAAGAAGAAAGTACAAAGAAGTAAATTGAAAAATCATCATGAATGCTGCAAGGAGAAAGGGAAAATGGTGCCACAGCAGAGTAGAGCAACCCTGAGATACTTAAGGAACAAGATTGTCCATGCTGATTATACTGTTGTGGTCCCATCTTCATCTCAGCCACCAGCCAGCCTTTGTAAAACCAGATGCCTTTCCTCCAGCTTTCTGCATTTGGAGGAAGAATTTAGCTTCTTGGCAAAACCTGTAAATCTCATCATTGGGGTCTGTCTTCCTCACCATTGCACAGCCACCTCCTTCGGTATCCGCAGAAAGACCTGTGAATCTCTTGCAAAAGAAATGTAAATGCAAAACCAAAATAACAGACCTATTCCCACACAGTTTCCAGGCAAGGCAAAGTATAGACTTGGCTGCAAGCTTTCAAAGCCTAATTTTAGTCCTGATTATAAAATAAAATGAGGTATATAAACTAGGAACATTTTCTTTACTCATGCTAATGTTAAGTTCACCTCCCCCGCTTTTGCTGTCCTTGCACAAACACGTTCCATCACCAAGACATGGAAAATTGTCCCTGGCTTCTCTTGGTCAGAGGTTAGGTGTTCTTTCAATTAGATATAATTAATAAAAGCAGTCCACTATCATAACATGTTCCTGAGTAAATTAAATGTCCTTATTCGACTATGCTGATTGAAAATAGCATTATTTTTTTTTCACTACAGCCAATACACAAACTATACCTTTTCTGAATCATAATTAATTGCTGAAGAACAGTAATTAATCTTGTTTTACAAGATAAGCTGCACCTAACTGCACTGAGACATAGTGGGAGAGGAGAATACATGCAGTAAGGTTTTCTCTGGCACTGTACACAGCAGGAATTTTGCTATGCAGGGGTGGTACCAAGCTGTGAATGAGACCCTACTGCCTCATTTAAACAGGTCCCTCTGGAAACCTTTGAGCAGACTATCATACATGCACAGACCTCCACCAGCCTTGAAAAGACATCTTTTCTTGTATAAACATTTCGGGAGCAGGTCAGAATTCACAGCCTGGTACCGTTGTGTTGCCTTCTATTGTCCTTGGATGGTACCAGCCCATGTGCTCAAGATCTTTCTTTCCACCTCTCGAGTACTTACTAACTGCTGATGTGGGGAAATGTTTAACCCAGATAAGCAGTGTGAAATGTGAATTCATTCTCTCAGAAAATAAATGCACCAGGATTTTAATTTCATCCTGTAAATAATATCTGCCTGAAATAAGTTCATCTATTCAATGGCAAAATATTGAGAGCTTCCACACTTCTGTGTGCAAAAATTTTCAGGACACTTTTTTGCATGACTAAGAGCAGGAACTGAAGGACTCTGGTTTGACTCTATAAATTGGTTCCCTAATTCCTTGATTTTTTCAAGCTAATACAGTATTTTTCATTTTTGCTATGTAAACATGAAATAATTAGGCTACTTACAGTGTTCTCCTCCAGAAAAGCTGAAAACTGTTGCCTATTTCTGGGGTTCTGAGTGTGCAACATAGAGCTTGTTTATAACTCCAGAGGTTGTCATCCCCTTAACTTGGTGTTAAATTTTAATGCTTGTTTCTATCATACGGGAATCTTCATCCGTTTCTAGTTTGCAAGCCGTGCTCTGGAACATCAGGAAAAAAAAAAAAACAACAATGAAAGGCACGCACTCCATCACTCCTGCAAATACTGAAAGAGGCGTGGATTAAGCAGTGCCTTTTGTTTAGAAATAGGAAGTCAATGAAAACGTGCATTGTAGTGCTGCCAAAAAAGATGTTGACAATGCAAACAGAGCAGAGTTCTCCACGGCTAGCAGCTCAGATTGCACCTTTTCAGCAAGTTTTCATCAGCCTGCAAGGACTGATTCAACTTTCAGTACAGACGTGAATTAGAACTTTTGACCTCATGTAGTACTTTTCCAAGGTGCCCAACCATGGCACATTTCTTCCTAAGACTCTGTAAGTGCCCGTGGAAACTAATTAAGGGGGAGAAGCTGGCAGTCCCTGCTGGTTGGTCCAGATGTATACCCAGCATAGACCATCCTCCAGATATCTACTAGGAGATACACCATTAAAGCCTTTTCAGAGCAATGCCCCTAAGAGTCAGTTGGATAGTCAGATAAATACACAAGCTCAAAATATTGCAAACAAAGCGAGGAGGAAAAGCAAATGCTGAAGGGTAAGTGTGATCCAGATTTACTCCATGAGTAATTATCCTGTAAAAAACACATGCCTGGGTAACTAGCCAACAGAACAGATGATTGTGACCTCTTCTCTCCTGTTGTGTTTAATATTTACTTCTCCACAACTTCTATTAGAGAAAAAAAATCACATGTGCTTGTGTTTCCATTCTCTTATGGGTTTTCTTCCTTTTTTTTTTTGTCTCCCTTGGCACATTTTTAGCTCCTAGTTACATTATGAAAAAACAAATAGACCGCACCCCAACAAAACCATTCTGCCTTGAAATGGCTTTTGTGTTAGTGTTCCAATCAATTACATTTCAGAAAAAAATATTCTTAATGATTTTAAACACAGAGCAATAAACAAGATGGTTCTGTATTAAAAAACAGAGGTATCTTGCCATAAAGGGAATAGGAAGAAGAAGTCTCAGAAGAAATATTCCTCCAGCAAATATTTCTGCTCTCTGAAATGTGTCACTTCCATAATTCACTCTGTGCTCTGGGTAATACACATGACTGTACTGGAAATGAGCATTTAATTAGTGCTCTTGTACAAATACCAACCACCTCCTGTGTTGGTAACTAACGTTTGGGTCTGCAAAAGTTTATCAGGTAAATATGTAATTATGAGGATCCATCTGACCTCAGGCACGGAAAGCGAGTGTGATGAATTTGCTGGCTCCATCAGCCAGTGAGCCAGAAAGATCAATTGATGGCTTAACATAGTGCCAGCAGGAGATGCCAGAGGTCAAGGAAAGGCCATAAACTGGTTCGTGGGGGAATGAGCCTCAGGCATGACAGTGGAAAAGCACAAGAGTGATTTTTATGCAGCTAACAGATACCAAAAAGCGTTTGACATAACCACACAGTGAATTTTATTGGAAACATAGTGGCGGCTGGCTTCTGTGAAATAGTTTAGGCTCAGTGCTCTCTACTAGGAATTTGGAGACTTCTCCTCCCAAAGGGGTTCAGGGCAGAGTTTCTGGAACCACCACCTTTTAAGCGTGGTGTGGACAAAGACAGGACCCCATGCAGGCAGGAGTGCAAGATTCAGGAGCCCACAGAGACACTATGCAAGGAAGAGCTTGGTTCTGCACCAAGCAACAGAGAGCAGGTCTGGAGGATAATACATTTATATGTGTTTTCAGCTGGGTTTTTAGCATGCACTAAAAAGAAATTACTGGAGCTAAGTCTTCCTCTTCCAGGGAAGAGATGGAACCAGAATTCATTAAGTAGAAAGTTGCTATACCACTGGTGGTGATTAATTTATATAATGATTTATACAAATACTCTGAATTTATACAAGCAGCTCAAATAAACTTAAGCATAGTCTCAAGCCTGAATTTACACACTGTTTACAATGTAATTGCATGTCACTCACTTCTGGCAGCCATTCATGCCCATATCTGAGCCTGAGGGACACCAGCATGGCAAAATCTCCTCAACAATCCCACAGTTCCCCACTCCTGACTTCCAGTCCTTCTGCAGCTTACCATTCATGTCACCTGCCCATCAGTGTCACCGATGCTGATCTCCATTTAGTAAAGTATTCTTTTTGATGAGTTCAAGCTCTTTCATCTCCATTTGAAGGCATTGGAAAAATGCTTGTTGATTAAGTTGGATCAAAATATATCCCAACATGTTTGAGATATATATGCCCAGATAGGCTTTGTGTCATATGCTATAAGGGTTTTTTGTTGACTGAGCATATGCTACTGTACAAAATATGTTCCTGATAGGATACAGCTAGCAGAGAAAGTACAGCTGAACCAGGAGAGAAAGATTTTGTACAGGGATTTTGAGGCTGATCTGCCACACTGAATCTTGGCAGGAAACCTCAAAATCTTGTCAAGTTCTGTGCTCTCAGTGCACTGAGAAGAAACATGTTTATAACATGAAATGTTTTTTCCAAAAGGTGCTGTTTTAAAGGTCAAAGCAAGACCCTGATGGGTGGTGATGGCTGGGAGTTAACTATGACATGCAGCAGATACATCTCAGTACTTCACTGAGAGATTAAGGGATGTAACCCCAGTCTGCAGCCAGCTCAGTCCATCTGAGCAATTGGAGTTGGCAAAAGCAGCAGGTAATTTGGAAACCAGGTGTCCAACGCATCTTGGGATGCTCACAGAGGTACAGATCCAGGACCACTTTCAGAGACCTCCTGCCAGATCAGTTGCTGCTGTTCAAGTCCTGCCTGGGGAGATATTCCCCTCACCCGAGTGTGGGAAATGTGTATTTCGACACAGAGCCGCTCTACACATGAGAGCTGACAATCAAGATTATCCTTCCAGTTTCTCTACCTGCCAACATTTTCTGTGATGTGGAGAGAATATTTATTTTTATTGGATACTTGAGGTGCCCTCTGGCCTTGTTTCTGATAATTATGCTGCATGGGAGAAATTGTCCCTGCTGCTAATTAGCTAGCTGGCATTAAAGGAATGTTTTGCTTCATTAAAACCTGGTTGGGGGATTATTTTTTTCCCCTCCATCTCCACACACTTTGCCTCTGTCATTTCCGTAGGCTCTCTTCCTGTCAGACTGAACTTACTCAAAATGTTTGGTAATTTTAAAAAAGGACAAGAGAGAAAGAGAGAAAGCAGACTGTTTAATTAAAAACAATCTCTGAGGAGTACCCGTTCCTCAACTTATTATTTGTTCTGAAATAGGAAGGTTCTCACTTAAATGTTGAATTACTCTTTTTTTTGTTCTTGAATATGAACTGGGGCACAGTCTGTGCATGGCCTTTGACTGAGGATATGACTGTCCAGTTGGATTCATCAGTCATTCACATTAGCAAGAAGTTACCAAGGGAATGCATTTTTATGATGTTCCATGGTATAAATTTGTTTTCAGGATCATAAAAGCATGTACTTTTAACAACTTCTCATGAACTTCAGTCACAGAGCCATAGCTCATAACGATATTCTCGGCCAGACTCCTTTTCTCCCAGTAAACTTACACTGTCTGAACCAAAGTAAACTTTCCCCTTGCTGTCTTCAGATCAGCAGTCAGTAATCACACCTCTTACCCAAGGTGATACCCATGAGATATTCACACACTTGTAGTGACATCAAAGTTCAAGACAACAAGTGTTTTAACCTGTCTGCTATCCACACTTGTCAGAGCCTGGTTTCTGTGTACACTGAACGGAGAGAAATAAAGGTCATATCCAGATAATCTATTCAGATGACGTGCTTATTTGTCTCCTTTGATAACTGGAAGCATCCTGATTACAATGGTTAGATTCAACCCATGTATCATTCACCAGTCGTAATCGACCTTTACCCATGAAGCACTCACCCCAGCCTCCCCTGGAGTCAGTGGAAAGGAATCTAAACCTCTAGGATGCAGCTCCCTGGGCCTATTTTGGATGCGCATTTTAAGATGGGATGAACTGTGCTCTAGGCACGATCCACAGCACTAGGGAGCCCCAGGGGAGCCCCAGAGAAACAGCTGAGCTATACTACCTCTATCACAGACATCAATGTCTTCGTAGTCGAATCATACCCCAGACATTTCAATCATTCACCCCGCTCTTAATTTCACACGCTCCATCAGTAGCTTTTATTTCACACAGCGTGTTAGGAGGGCTGAATATGACCAACTTTGACTCACACACATTGGCGCCTGTTGTTACTGAAAGTTGTAAAATCACACCCGGATTTCAGCAAAGCCTGATGTAAAACATGCTGCCTCACAGGAACAATCAACCATCTAAGAATCCAGGCCAGCCACTTCCTTTAAATAAGTCCGTGAGTGGGTTTCATCTGTACCCTGTTTCTGGAGATCTCAAAAGTAAGCACTTACCCCATTTCTTCAGATGAACATGCAGCCTGTTAAACGGCTGTTTTGAGAAACAATTCCTCAGCACAGCGGCCTCATCTCCATTTCATCGTTCGCCAAATGTCATTAGCTAGTCGTCTCCTGCCTTGTCCCTTGTCACCATTCTGGTAGCAGCTGGATTAAGCAAACACGGGGCCAACAGGTTCAGCTTGATTTGCAACCTCAAAATAGAAACATCCAGTGGAAAGCTGCTGATCTCTGACACCACATTAAAGGTTATTTCCCACCCTGGGATCTGCCTGGTGCATTAAAGCCTTCCCTGGCAAGAGATGTGGACTAGAGTAGCAACAGTTTTAATTGCCCAGGAAAGAGGGAAGTGAGAACCAGACACAGACAGAGCAAAATATAGTGAGCTTTATTTTTCCTTTAGAAGCATTAGGGCTGTGCTGAATACAAACAAGGTCTCATGTTCTGGTCCTTGTAGCTACAGGAATGAACTCTAACAAGGATTAATAGAAAGTGTTATTGCCCTCTCATTTAACCATTTTGCTAAGGGATCCATTGCCTGCAACCTTATCCTTAACCACTCTTTTAATGCTTTACGCTTATTGCTGCTTGAAAGCAATTCAGTGGAGCGGCCTTTGACGGGGACATAGAGTCATAACAAAAGGTGATCATTCCCAGAGATGCCCTTGTTGCAGGTGGGCAAGAGACATGGCACCTGGTTGGGGAGTCATCCTGCCCACCCTGTCTCTGTCCTACACACTTGAAACCCACACAAAGCTCCTCAACATCTCACAGTTGCCAAAGGATTTGTGCTTCTGCAGGCAGGAAGTACCATTATCTTATTTTTTCTGATTTTACAGATTAACATGAACACCCCTGTGAAAGCCTGGGGCAAGTGTGCTTGTAGCTAGTTACAAATACAGAGCAAAGCGTTAGGCTAAGGGAAAGGAGAGGCTTTTTGCCCCAAAGCAAGGAAAGGGTGAGGCACCTGAAGAAGCAGCAGATTAACTTACATGTGAAATTGTGAAATATGAGGTTTTGCCACAACATAGCTCAGCAATTTTTGAAAAATCAATCTTCTGTCTGCTCCTCCCTTCTTGTCTTCAAGGCCTATGGAGTCACGACAAGGACACGATGAAAACTTAAGACATGGGTTTGATTGTTCCTAGGGCTGTTTCAAAACACAGGGCACCTTTATGTCAGATGCTGTGCACAGTCAAATCTGCAAAACATTTTGGGCAATTAATCTTTAAGTGAGTTTTTCAATGACATATAGCTAGTGTGTTGCATAAACAAGAGCTAAATGTTGAGTCCCAATCCCATGCCCTGAATCTGCTGCCAGCACCTGGCTGAACTCTCCATGGACTATGGCCAAATAAATTCAGCCCCTTACCCAGTTAGTTTTTTAACTGTAAGGAAAGGTGCAGCCATACTCAGAAGTATGACAATGTATAAGAAGGGAAATCCTTTTTTTCCAGTGATTTCACGTTTCAGAGGAGGATTTGGAAATATCCTGAGATCAAGAATACAAGATTTTTGAGAAAAAAATTCTCTCATCTTCTGAACGTTTTTCCCCACTTTAGTCTTTCCCAAACACCTTAATCTCTCTTTTTATATGTATCACTCAAAGGGAGAGCACAAAAATGCCTGGTTATTGTAGATCTGTAATCTTTTTGTTTGCTTTGAGTTTTTTTCTGAAACAGTTTTAAATACAGATGTAGATAAAAGCCACTGTGGTTATCTTTTACTGGAGCATATTGTGATAGAGCAGTGCCATTGTTTCATGGGAAGAAACTGTGTGGCAGTGCTAAAAAGTGTGATAGCTTGTGTAATACTCTGCCCTGTGTCACCTAGAAGGCATTTTTATGCAACGCAGATGTGGAAAAACCATGTCCCAGCTTCTTTCACTGCTCCCTTCCCCTTAATGTTGTCTGACCTGCCTTTCAGACCAAGAGATTCTGCACAAGTCATCAATGAAGGGAGCAAAAAATGGGAAAGATCAAAAACCAAAAGATATAAAGGAACAGAAGGGAACGTTATGTCAGAGATGTGTGGCAAATGCCATTTTTCCTGCTCAGCAGGGTTTTGAAACACAGCATTAACCTTGAAATTTTACTTTGCTGGTGAGGAATGAAAGAGGCATAGTTTTTTTGATATTTTTTCCCCTTTCTTTCTGAAAACATCTCCCAGAAACAAGATTATAAAAACACAGGATAGGGTCAGGCTTTCTGAGATTTGAGGTCACGTCACTCAAGAACTTCTACTAAAATTATTCTTTTTAAGTATTGGCAGTTCATCAGGTTAAAGTCTCTATCACAACGCCACTTCCAACTGGTATGTGGTAGAAGGTGTAAGATAGAGAGTAAATGGATAATGGCCAGTGAGGTGATACCAGCTGCACAGAAGCAACAGCTAACCCCTCTTGCTATGAAAGAACGCAGAACACAACCTGGGTTGAACTTCTTTAGATACTTGCATATGTCAGAGGACATAAATACAGAAAAGCCAAGCCAATCCTGGTAACCTGGTCTTTTGGGTTTGCTGCAGAATGAGCCCTCAGAAAGGCGTCTTGAATCAAAAATGTAGCACTGTACTACGACAAACAAAAACCCCAAACCAAAACAAGTAAAAAAAGGCTTGTAATCCATTCATTTTACTTAGTATACCTTGCTATTATACTGCATGTTCTGATTACTCCTCTGTATATCAATTCACACTATAATTTGAGTTTTAGGGGAAAACGTATTACCATCCTATCCATAAATCTCAGTGATGATGAGGCACAACCTTCAGTGTTATTCCATTGTGTTGCATTGATTGATGTGATTTTTTAGCCTTAATTGATTATTTTTTTCACCTCAGTGTATCCAATTTAATACTTGCCAAAGTAAATATTGTTTGCTGAGACTTTTTCAGAACACTGGCCTTTACAGGTCACCTGCATAAAGGATAAGGACAAAAATCATCCTGCTCTGAATGTCTAGAAATTCACAGGACAAACAGATGTTGGTCATATGTTGGTATTTCCTAAAACTATTTCTAGAGACACTTTGATTCTCACAACGTAAAGAAATTTTGGAAGCTTGCTCAATTGCTGCCCAGTATGTTAGCTGATTTTTGCATTTAAGTTCCTCAGCATTCCCAGTATCATCTTGCTACCCTCTTTTATCCCAAGGGAGACCTGAACCTTTGACTTGAGTTGTTGGCACTGTCAAATACAAACAATAATCTAGCATAAAGATGGGGGGGATTTCAGTTACTGCCTCCCTTCCAACTCCTGGAGACCTTTAGATGAGGTTTCTTTGCTATGAAATGGTGACGGAAGTCAGTGAGCCAGTGAAAAGAAGGCAGCAAGTGCACTATAAATGGAATGGCAGAGTTAATGGAAGACAGTGAACCTGCTACAGAAACCGGTGTACATCCCTTGACATCTTTTGGGTGCTCAGACCAGCATTGTTTTGGCTGGTCTGGAACTACTGGGTGAATGTCAGACTCACTTTGTGTGAGACAAATACCAAGGAACTCTGGAATATGAGTGTTGTCTGTGCCTCTGCAGTACACCACCAGATTTAGCACATCTTTCCCTAGAACTATGTGTCAATTCCCCAGCTTGTAATTTAGGGGTAAGAAAGTCCACCCACAGCTTCAAAATGCTGTTGGATTTAGAAAAATGGTAGATGTGTAAATCTAATTTAAACCAAGCAGATTTTTGATGAAATGACTAGTGCTCACCTGCACACACATGCTAATTACTGCCTTCTAATGTAAGACTAATTAAAGAAGTTCTTAAAATTCAGTAATACCAGCCTGACATCTGAATTGTCTTGATTTTCAACAAGAGACAGGTGCTTTAGTTTTTCCTGTCTCTTCTTCACTTCCCCTTCCCCAACTGTTTTAGGAGTAATAAGCAAATGACAAAGTGCTATTGAGTTCTCCTAAGTTGCAAGATGTCTTTCCTGTATTTCAGTTTAAGGTGAAGATATGTTTAATATAGATGTTTTCATGTGAGTTGGGTGTTAACAACTGTATGTTCAGCAAAGATCTAGGCAGTGCAGCGTAGAGACCTATTGTTGACAAAATGCAGGGATGGGATTCAATTACCAAACACAGATTTAGAGCACCATCTAAAATCTCTGGTATACCAAAGACAACTGCACAAGATTGGCAGAGGTGACCCAAGATTTAAGGGACACACACACACACACCCCCTTTTCTGGAGCAGCCGGAGGCAAAGCAAAATAGCCTCAAGCTCCCTAAGTAACATCAAATGTTTATCTTCAGGCATCTCAGTCAAGCCCTAGGAATCTACTCAGGATGAGTTAAGTTACACTCTGGGCTCCACTAACTGACTAGCTTTCAGTAGACTATAATGGGAGATGACACATTTGCTCATCTGGAGACATCTATTGGCTAGTGAATTATAATAGGGGTTAGGCATCTGTCTCAACATGCCAACACCAAAATTTCAGCATCTTAATCTACGAGCTGAATCATATACTAAGACAGGGTCTTCTCATCTCCCCAGGCATTAGTGGCCATGTCCATCCAACCCTCATCTTTTATTGACTTACAGCATTTGACACAAAGTGAAGAGCTTGCACATAGCCAATTATTTTATGACAATTACTTGGCAATACTGTGTAAAATAATAGCTCGTATCTGTGTCGCTGAGATCAATATCACATGCTAAAGCTATCAGGACCTGCCGTTCTAAAGGAGTAGATGGGTTATGGGGAGCGGCGGGGGGGAGGTGAAGAAATTGAAAGGATCTCAACCTGGAAAATTCTTTAGTCTAACTCAGACCTGATGTGTAAATTTTGCTAAGGATTGTAAGAAACACCATGGCTTTCTCTAATCTCTTTCTGTCGCACTAACTGCTTCTTTAAATCCTCCTCTTTCAACTCCTGTTTGTATTGAGCAGTGCTGAGAGACAGAATTATTTCAGTAAACAGCAGCAAAAGGATGTCTGTCAGACACAGGATGCTCTCAATTGACAACTACCAGTCTGACGGTCATAAACAACTTGTGTGTTGCTATCCTTCTCATAAGGACCACTGCTGTAACAGGCTGATTTATTTCTACTGTGGCACCTTCAGTTCTTGAATATTGCCATGAAAAAGCTAATAAAAATGGAGATGATAGATACTAAGTAGGTTGACTAATATTATATACTTAATTAATTATTTCCAGCATTTTCTGCCACTGTCCAAAAAGACTGATGATTAAATTGCCTGGATTCTTAAAATGAGCTTCATTATTAAAGCATGCTAGACTTGCTTCCAGGAGGTGCTGGTAGCATAGGTCAACGCTGCTACTGTTGGCTTGGACTGAATTTTTGATGCTAGGAGTAAAAGGGTTTTTCTTTAGTCACAAAAGTTTTCCAGTTAAAAAAAATCTAACGGTATCACTACTTATCTTTTCAGTGAACAGTCAGGCAAACGGAATACTGACTCACTATCCATAAACCAGCTTCCAACAAATCCAGAGGTGTTTCTACAGACTGAGAACCCAGAGGGGACACGAAATTACTTAAGCTTTTGGGAAATTAGGACATTTTGCTTGCAAATACGGGATTTAAAGGCGCAAAGAAAATATTCTGTCTCCCTCCAGACCCCTTTGGGAGGCTGCTGGGAATTATAGATCTGTCCACAATTTGCCCCACTACATCTCTTGGCATAAACACCCAAATGCTAATGCCTGTGTCTGACTTGCCACAGTGCCAAGGAAATCATGTTGACGGATTTCTCTTTTTCTCAAAGGCTCAGGAAGGAAGGGTCTTGAGCTTTCTGTACATGTGAGGTCCAATATAAGAAAAAACTAGTTATGGTATTAAGGGCACCAGGCCCACCTACAGTAATTATGTAAAAATACATTATAACATTGAAAGGTCAGAGCTGGGTTCAATCTGTTATCTTCTGTAAGCGACTTCGGTGCTGTATCTTCAAGATACTCCTTTCTTCAAAATTTTCAAAACTTTAGTCTTCAGTTTTAAAGCCTTCAGAAGGATAATGAGGTTGGATGTTTGATTCAACATGCACATCAATGGCATGTACTTTTTATTCTTCTCCCACATCTCAATTTTTTGTGACAATTTGTTAATATGAAGAAAGGTGTGCCCTAACCTTAATGACATGTTATAAATGTCCCTTCATATAGAGATGATACTAATTTTTCAACAGGTTTGAAACAGCCTTACACTTTTTCTGTAACAGTAGCTGGGGAGAAATTAAATTCAATACTTTGCTAATATCCTGCGCATCAACCTTTTAAATCCTTATCAATAGCTGGATCAATTCTTATTAGTAAACTTTGCAGGGCAGGCCTCCCTGGCAATTGAGTCCAGGCACAAGATTAGTGTCTCATATTCAAGAAGAGCTCTCTGCTTACTCAGTAAATTGAACTATTCATCATGTTGCTGAACTCAGGCCCAATGGGCATTAGAAAGACACCATTGCAATTCGCACAAAGTTCAGTGGGACATATCTACATTCTCACTAAATAAATGGAAGTTCAGCACGTAAAGAAATATTTCAGATGCTTTTCTGTGATTACGCTCTTCTTTGTTATTCATTTCTCCCTGATGTTTTTAAGCCCTTTATCCTATACTGTGGCTGGGCTCAACAAAGGTCTTTGCATCACTTCCAGTGTCACCCAGGATCTCTGTGTTTCCTGTTCTACAGAAAATGACTAAATTTAATTACCTTGAAATGAGGTAATTAAATGTTGTTTAGTTCAAAGGACACGTAGAAGTCTATGTGGGAAGTTGAACATTCCATAGTTCCCAGTGTTTTTCATTTATGTTTATCTCCAATGAAAAAATGTAAGATGAAGACGGGCACTTTAAATGTTTTTCTCCTTTCCCTTCCCATCTTGCAATGGTCTTTCACTGTCTGACTGCTTAACCAAAGGCTCAAGTACTGCATTGCTTCTCTGATTGCAGAACTGCCTGTCTCTTTATTTCGCGAAGTGCTTTACAAGGTAAGATCAGAAGAATGGCATCCTCTTTAGAAGCATCTCAATGGACAAACATTACTCAAACTCAAATAAGTGGAAGAAGTTTAATAAAGTGAGTTTTTGCTGTATGGGAGATAAGATTATTAGCAGGTATTTTGAGACCATTTGAGATTGCTGGCTGGGATAGGTTCATGGATAAACCAACACTTGCTAGGCAGCTATCTCTGGTAGGAAATGGCTGCCAACCACCAGCACAGCTTATAAACAAAAAATGTAATCAAGACTGGAGCAGAAGGAGGCTCAGCAGTATAACAGGCTTAATGAGGGAGAAGTGCATGATCTCATCTGGGTTTTCAAAAGTAGCCACACTTTCTAGATGAAAAAGCAACACCAAATGTCAAAAAGCTCCTCCTCAACAAAGTGATTCATCTGCTCTTTTTCCTGCGTCCTACACATCCGCCATGTGTTTATGGCTAGTTGTGAACTGCCACTTGGGTACCTGTCTCTGCCATAGCTTTCAACGCATGTTTCTGAAGTGTTCAGTCAAAGAGAATCATAGGAAGAACTTAATCACAAATCTATTAACAAGCACAGGACAAAGTCCCAGACTTGTCCTCCCAGCGCAGCCACTAAGGTGAGACAGCTTCCCCATCCATCCGGCCATCAGGACTGACTGCCCAGGAAGTTCTCTGTCTTGCATGGGTCCAGGATCTGAAACGATTCGGCTCTTTTCAAGTTGTGCTGGTTTTGGCTGGGATAGAGTTTATTTTCTTCATAGTAGCTTGTATGGGACTATGTTTTGGATTTGTGCTGGAAACAGTGTTGATAATACAGAGATGTTTTAGCTGTTGTTGAGCAGTTCTTACACAGAGTCAAGGCCTTTTCTGCTCCTCATCCCACCTCACCAGCGAGGAGGCTGGGGGTGCACAAGAAGTTTGGAGGGGACGTTGCTGGAACAGCTGACCCCAACTGACCAAAGGGATATTCCTGACCATACAGCATCATGCTCAGCTTAGAAAGCTGTGGGAAGAAGAAGGAATTGGGGGATGTTTGAACTGATGGCGTTTGTCTTCCCAAGTCACTGTTACACGTGATGGAGCCCTGCTTTCCCGGGAGTGGCTGAACACCTGCCTGCCAAGGGGAAGTGGTGAATTGCTTTGCTTTGCTTGTGTATGCGGCTTTTGCTTTACCTATTAAAATGGTTTTATCTCAACCCAACAGTTTTCTCACTTTTACTCTGCTGATTCTCTTCACCATCCCACCAGGGGGAGTGAGTGAGTGGCTGAGTGGGGCTGTGTATCTGTCTGGGGCTAAACCTTGACACACTGCTGTCAAAAAGTTCTGAAAACAGAAGAGAAAGCAAGAGGGTGAGTGGTAGTTTTCCTTCCCTTTCTCACCTCCTAGATGATCCGTTGGTAACCTCTTTAAAAAGCTACATGTAGAACAGATCCTTTGGGAGCTCCAGCTTTCTGCTTGGGCCTCAGGATGGTCACAGTGCTCCCTCCAACTGGGCTTGGGTTCCTTGTTTTTAAAACCCTTCCTGCAGCCTCAGAGATCCACACCAGTGCTGCTTCTAACTCTTTTCAGCATAGTGCAGTGTTCAGGTACCTTGTGATAGTCAATGACAATGGACTGATTTGGGTGTAAAGTGGAGGAGAATTCCGTGGTTGAAAGGTAGACATGCAGTGCTATTTTAACGTGACTGAGTACTGGGCAACTGCAGAGCATATGTGAATGCAAAATGGCCTAAGGGAAGCCCATGCACTTCTGGAGGCCAAGTGGGACGTATTCTTTGGGAACTTATACCGCCTCTCCACTCACTTCACCTCACTGCATTGCCACAGCTGATGCATCTCACAATTTCATCACAGCATCCTTTTCCTGCCAGCTCAAAACAATGTGTTCCAAGTCTTTGTGTCCCTCTTTCGCTCTAATTGCACTTTCCTCGAGGGAATTTTTCCAAAGCTTACTGTAATGAAAAGTGTCACTGCTGAAGTACATATGAGCCTTTTGTACTAAATATGACATGAACAGAGAACAAAAGATAAGCAGTTCTTTTGGGAACTTAACCCTTCAGGGGATACAAGAGAGAGACAGAAAAGAAACAGAAAGGCCCACGTTAGACAAAATGATCGACAGAGGTCTTAGTACCTCCTTCACATCGCTAACCTTTTGGAGACATCTAAGAGAAGGATATTTGCTGAGCAGGATTCAAATCCATTAGGAGGGTCAGAAGAACAGAGTGCTTTTACAGAGATCTTTTCACTATGTTCTGGAATGAAAAATTTAGCTTTATGTTCCTCTTCATACAGTAAATATGAACACCAATTCCAATGCTAGTGATTTTCTAGGACTTTTTAACCACAAAAATGTATAAATAAAAAAAAATAAAAAGAAAGTTTCTACCTAGAGAATCCTCAAAGATCTTCTTTTGTTCACTTGCAGTGGAACTAATATGTCTTGTTGAAAGCTTTGATGTAATAGATTGACCTGAGTTTCATAGATTTGCATGAATCCAAAAAGGTCAAAGCTTTCAGGCCTTAAAATTATTTCTCAATAATACATTAAGAACTGATCATTGATTGATCTGTGGACTTGAATGCTTAGGTTACATTGATGTATTTATGGCTTCCAAAGGCTACTGAACTTCATAAATGAAACAGGAATAAAACACAGAAATACTAATGGGCAATATGTATTTTACAGTATAAAGAGAAAAGGCGACAGCAAATGCCTAGAAGTGTAATCTCTTTTTATTGTCATTGACAGTGCACAAACAGGTCACTTAGGTCTCATTCATTAAGGTAATTTAAATAACTTATACACCTAAAACAGGTTTTTAAGACTTTTAAGTTCTCCACAGAAAAAATAATGTTATAAATTTGAATTATATTGACCTGAGGTGTGTCTGAAGAAATTAATACCAGGCCTTTAACTAGTGACTAATTGACCTGGTATGTCAAACTTTGACTTTGATTAGCATTGGTCACTCAGTCCATCTAGGGCTTTAGTATTTGCACTGCTGTGGTCATCAAAAACCTGTTGTAGGCCTTGCTGGGAAATAAAGGAAATAACTACTGACCAGAGATGGCCCAGCATCCTGTGACAGAGATGGGATATGAATGTCTGGGTGAGGGTGAAAGCATGAGTTGTTCTGGCAGCTGTACAAAAAAAAAGTGAGAAACTGTGTGTGCTTTGATTTAACTTAGAGAAGCCTTGACTGTGTTGCATCGTAGTGCGTTGTTTTACCTTGTGAGTAAAACCATCACCTGTTCACCCTGAGTCACTTTCAAATAAAATAATAATGTAGCAGAACAGAGGCAGAGGATTCAAGGCTAACTCCTTGGGTAGTATAAATCAGAGCAGCTCTGCCAACAGTGGCATTATAATGAATGTTTTCCCTTTGAGTGATTGAAAATGCAAGCATGGAAAACACAGCTTCTTGGTGGAGGCCGCCGAAATCTCATGGCATCACATGCACTGGTGAACATTATGTGCCATCCTTGTCGATGCAATTAAAATCTCTAGCTGTTGTGGTTAGGTCAGCTAACTATGGGTTAAAGTACAGCCCAAAAGTCACATTAATCTAGACTCACTAGTTGTTTTATAGATAATTGTTTCCTGCTGCTGAGAGTCAAATATATTCTTGTTCCAAGACATATATGTCTTGTAAGCTGTGCAGACCTCAATGTTCCTGTTCACTGGTCATGACTGATATGTACTAGGTGATGTTCCAATGAAACAAAGATAATGTGTAAGTAAAATTAAGTTGCTTAGTCTGTCCCATGCCAACTCCAACAATTTTTTTGGCCTCAGCAATTTGTCATGGACACATTTTTAATTGAAATTAGCTTAACAATCGTCTAAGATGATTCTAATAGTGCAGAGTTTTGAATAAATGTTGATTAGATACTCCATTCAGGTCCCACACACCATCTGACTGGTGGTAAAACTAAGAAAATGAAACATTGAAGAGTCCGGTCTGAGCTCCAGAAATGCAAGAAAACTGTCTTGCAGCACCCTAAGTAATATAAACACATGGATTCCTGTATGCACTGAGGAAGCTTTACTTTAGTCTCCCCTGGATTGTCCCAATTATATTTGGATCCTTGACAGCAAAGGGAAGAAGAGAGGAATGTTACTGACAGAGCAAGCAATTTTTATCTCTAGCAGTGCTCCTCTCTCCCTGACTGTGAAACTATTTCTTTCTTTGCTGTCCATATTATGTGCCCAAATTTGTTTTGTGGGGCTTACCAAGGTGAAGATTGGGGTTTTCCATAATATATACAGCATTTTAAATAAAAACAGCTATCAATACTATCATTGAAATAATATCACACTTGTAACAAACCTAAACTTGCTTAATTTCATTTGTTTATGATTTTTCCTAAGTCTTTGGTTTGAGTTACTTTTGCAGAGGTCATAATAAATATTCGTATGACATATTTTTCAGTGTGAGCTCTCTCAGATCAAAGCAGAATGATTCTGTGGATGATCAGTTTTGTAATGATTTTGATGGGGGATTTATTATTTATTTAGTATTTTGAAACATTGTGAGCAAGGTTCCTAGAGTGCTTTGGAAACAAAAGGCCAATGTTTCCCTGGAGTGAAGTCACGGTGAATTGCAGTTGATGACTACATAGAGCCAAGAGAAGGAGATCTAAAATAGCCCCATGAAATAATTTGGAGGTAGTTCAAAGAAAGCAAAGGGATAATTTTTATTTTATTTTTTTTGCCAGTACAAAAGGAATCTGCCCCTAAGCAGCAACCCAGGAACAGATTCCCTTTATTGCAAGCCAACTGTTTTACCCATCTGAACAAGCCAACTGTTTTATCCATCTAAACAAGCAGCAGTCTGGACACAAAATATGGACACTGAATTATTTTGTGCATCTTAGTCTTCGGAGATGTAATTTTCACCCACCTCTGTCCCTTGATTCAGGGCTGTCAGGCTGCCATTTGTCTGGAAAGGGCTGGCAGTTGTACCTCAGAAGGTGAAATTTGCTATCCTCACGCTCCCGAGTCTCTGAATGTGCTCTGACTGCTGCCCTCAAAATGTCTTCTGACATTAGACATGACACAGTTTAAACAACGTGAAGTGTCTCTGCCTACTCACCGTGTAAGCAGGATACAAATACGAAATCAAAAGACGCTGAGAAAGCAAAAAAACCCCAACTGTATGCACTTGTGGTGACTTCCAACCAAATCCAGAGGCTCTTTTGAGTGCAACAGTTCAGCAGTACACCACATATGTTTTAGTCTTGCACAATATTAAAAAAAAGGGATGTGGATATAGTTAAAGTCTTAGAAGATCAGCACCCTCTGGAAGAGATGCAGGAACTGACCATGAGAGCACTCAAGGACCATTCCAATGGGAAGTAAGGCAGACCAGCCGAAGCTTTGATACACTCAAACATGGGCAGATTTGGGCCTGACCAAAACCAAGTGCTGTTTGTCCCCATAGAGGACTGTGTCGGATCCTGCTCTTCTCACTTGGGGTCGTCTGTGTTTTGTTGTTTGGTTCCTTGTTTTTTGGAGGGAAGTTGTTCCTGAAATGAATAAATTTGTTTCTTAACCTAATTCATTCCGTGAGTATCATTAACCATGACGTGCGGCCTAAATACTTGCAGCGTACTCATTCCTTAGAGACAGGGATCCACTTAGTGCCATGACATGTGGAGCGTTGACTAAAGCCTGATCTTGACCATTGTGCTCCACAAATTTATGAAGAACTGGTGTCAGACCTGAATACTGAAGAAATAAACCAAAGTTGGAAATTTTTGTGTAAATGAGATATTTAAATCTATCCGAGCTGGTTTACGCTTGCATTATACATATTGGAGCAGTCAATATAGGCAGCAGAGTCCAGAGAGCAATTCAGCTCATGCTAAGGAAGACACACATACTGCAGCTTGACCTGACTTGGGGTATTCAAGACAAGCAGGTGGGACATTAGGGAGACCTAAATCCACTTGACTGTAGGATGAAGGCCAAAAGAGATGTTCCAGGCCGTCTCAAATAATCTGTTATGTTCAGCCTGTCATATCTGGAGGCTCCTCTGACTTCCCTGGCTAGATTTCCACTAGTTGTAATGAGATCTGAGACTCCCAGCTTGCCAACAGAGCCTCACAAGTAGACGTCTAAATTTGAGTCACATCTGTGACTTAAAACACATCTTGTATAGTTACACTGTGCATGAATCTTACGTTTTTCTACCCAATAAGTGAATTTCATGGCATTAGTATTCCATGGCACCACAGACAAGCTGTGCTCTTACAAAGAGTGCCCAAAATTGATCCAGGGACAATATTTCACATTGTTTATATACAGAGCCTCACACAGCGTGGTGCTTATGCATGACAGCTTTGCGTGTTGTGAAAAGACCAATAAAGGCTTTTCTTTTGAAAATACTGGGTTGCTTGTGAAAGGGAAAGTGACACTTTTCAGCTTCAAGTTCTTCTTCATCTACCTGGAAGATAGAATCTTACGTATATATATTGGTCTGATTTTACCTCTGAAGCACTTACCAGAAGTATTTAACTAAGAAATACATTTTTCTGTCCCTACACATTTTACTGCTTGTAAGTGCTGTCCATGCTGTGCATGCTTACGGGGAATCTCAGAGCACAGACCTAAGGAGAAGAGCACACACCTATTTCCGACTGAAAGAAGCATTTGATTGTCCTTTTAATTGAAGAGGAACGATTTGGGGAGCAGACTGCTAGCTTAGCCATTTCGGTTATGCCACCAGTTTTACCTAGCATGGTCCTGGATTCATTTTCCCAGAAGAAAAACTAGGTTATTCTCAACCAAAATATTTGCATTTGTAGAATTACAAAAGCAAAAACTTGATAGTTCCAATAGGCAGCCTTATTTGAATTTCTCCTATAAAACACAAAATAAATCTTAGAGTAGAAAGTTATTTCCAAGAAAAATCCAAATGTTAGCTTATGGAAGTGGCAGTCACCAGAGTAACCTGAACTCTGCTCTTTATTTCTGCACTGTGCAAAAACGCAGTTACAGCTGTAGACATTGTGATGTAGGGGAGGAAACACTCATTTTAGGAATTTCTGTAGAAAAGGCTCAGCATATTTAGGTGCTTCAACTATGTCTTTCCCTAGCAGACATATTTTCCATTTACAGCTGCAGAAAAAGAAGCTCAGAGGGAGCATTATCACACACAGCAAAAAATTCCTGCAATGTATGCTATCAGTTGTATGCCAGTACTTATTTCTGAGTTTAAAGGATAGTTTTTCCAGTATATCTGCGTGATATAAAGGAACAAGAGTACCTCAGTTATTTTAACAGATTTACTCCTCTTCTACAATACGAGTTTTGCATCAGCACTTCTGGCCCTTTGCAATCCTCAAACTGTTTTCAAGCTTTCCTTAAGAAAGCCCAACATTTTATAAAAGATACAGAGTAAGCCTTTGCTCCTCTGCCTCAGTTTCCCCTGGAACACTGCCTTGCTTCGATGTGCTTGTGTGGCACAGACAGTCTTTCAATACCATGCACTTTACTATGCAGTTTCACTTGGAGAATCTGCTATAAGCACCCTTGACAGCTCCTCACATCAACATTCACAATGAGGACGACTTGTTCCTGGATTACCAAGATAAAGACACGGAATTAATAATGTTACCATGCTACCTTGCAAAAATTACCTTACAAGAGTGGATTTGTCACACAGCAAAACTACACTGGAGCTGCTCTTTGGGACTTTTTTTGTAGAGGATTACAGGTTGTACATGGAGTCATTCACTCCTGTTACCCAGGTAGAATGTACCCACCCCATGCCACCCACCTTTAGAATTTATCTGAAATTTATCTGAAATAGCTGAAATCACTAAGAACAGTGCAGATTTATTCTAGCTGAAGTTCTCTAACAAGGATTGCTGCATACATGAACAATTACTGTGATTACATATCTAACGCTGCCTCTCTTTAGGACATGGACTGTTTTAATCCAATTTTCATTCCTTTTTTATTCCTGGAGCTGTTTTTTAAACACAATGAGGGTGAAGTGTTATGAGACTGCTCCCATGCTTTTGCTTTAATATAGCAGAATTTAATCTTACCGAACTACTTGTGCAGTGTGGGAGAAGAATCCTTTCTTAAAACTGGAGAGAAATGAACAGAAGACACTGAAAATAAATAAGTCACCAAATGGTGTTTTGTCACCTTTCCACAATTGCTCCAAAGCCCACTGAAGGACATTAGAAAACTTCCAACAGATTGAGATTAATCTTTAAGAATGTATCTTGAACAAGACAGAAAGAAAAACAAAACAAAACAGCTGATCTGTTTTGTATAGGGCTATAACTCTGAAAATATCAGAGCTTTTCCCTAGAGACCTACATTTTACCCAATTTATTGCTTAATAAACTCATACTCTATTCAAGGCAGATAGGCCTTTATCAAAATGTGAAGAAAAATTTTCATTACAACTGTCAATTTTTCCTCCTGATTCAGACTCAATCTAAACTTGGTTTTACTTTTTATTGCTTTCTTATTCCTTTGTGTTCGTTTGTTTCGTGTAATCTTGAACAAAATTAATCCTTTTCCTTCCTTTTGTCTGCTTTTGTATGCTCTTTTGTAGAGAACACAAAACAAACCCAAATCACATTCATTGTGTTTTTTGGAGACCCAGATGCTAACAGAGGTGGATGCTGAAAGCTAAAAGCCCGGCGGAGGAATAACCCTGGTGAAACAGATCCTTTGTTCCAAAGGAAACTGATTCTGATTTGATTAAACTAGGTGATTTTGACATTTTCATGCTGTTCGCAATCAGTTTTTGTGGGGAGGTGTTTGCAGAACAGCCTAAGCCGTAATTCAGGGCTGTAAAGAGGTTGCTTGTAAGTGCTGTTCAGGAGCCCACAGCCATGCCTTCCCCTGTAATCTCAGAGCACAGCCCGAAGGAAAAGAGTTTGTGCACAAAAGTAAATCCATTACATACCAAAACCACACTGGGAGCCGTTACCCTGGGCTTGCTCTAAAGGGTTACAGGTTGTAGGTGAAGTAATATTTGCATCTCACTGTTTCCTACAGCCTAAATTCACTGATCACTTTGTCTCCCCTTGCAAACTGGGCGTGTGTCCCACCCTTTTTGTCATGTAGAGCAATGCCCCATGGCAGTCCCACGGCCAGTAGTTAGTCCTGGAGAAAGCAGCAGAAAGCGGGACCGCATCTGTGTGATCTGAAGGGTGCAGAGGAGTCTTGTTCTTTTGGGAAGAGGACCTTTGCGTGGGAGAAAAAGGAAGTTTAGCAATCACCAGTTGCCTCTGCGCCAAGCGTGAATGACTGTGTTCCCACCAAGGTTTTGCTGTGGGCGTCCTTGATCTTTGAAAAGCCGAGGCAAGCTGCATTCAGCTCATTTCAGAGCTCGAGAAAGGAGAAGTTCAAACACAACATGTGATAAAACAGCTGCATTAATATTGGACCATGCTTTAGTTGCTGTCAGCTGTGGTTCTATGGAGATCAAGCTCCCCACCTCTCCTACCTGCTCGAGGTTTTCCAAGCTTCGTGATTTAAGAAGCTTTAATGATAGAAATATTTTTACTTGAATTTTAAGGACGGGGAGAACTGTATTTTCTGAGCACTGACCTTGTGAGTTTTTCAGCATGTGGGCTGCAGGATTTAGCATCCTTCCCATCCATCTCAGCTCCTTCTAATCCTAGCAGAGTGCACTCTCCTCATTTGTACCCGGCTGTGAGCAGGAGGCACATCGGCAGAATAGCAAATATACCACTGAGATGAGTCTGCTCCTGACCACAAAATTTACTTTCTGAGAAAATTGATTTGGACCATTTGAATATTATGTAAGGAGGGTAAACCTTGAATACTAGTGCTCGCTCTTGGCTATAACGATTGCCTGAGGTTTGTGATTCCTGACCGCCAAACGGGCGGGACCAGATCAGATCACTGCTCAGGGAAACCTGGCAATGGGCATCCAGCTGTGACCACACCAGTGCAGGAGCTAAACTCTTTTAAATTTCCCAGTCATTTTCTGTAAAGATGCTGAGAAATATTCATGGGTTGAAAAACATCCTCCAGTTCATCCTCAAATGCCATCGAAGTGCGGTAGGTTCCTAGGTGTGTCGAAGTGCTCTGACCCTCGAGGCAAGAGCAGGAGCTGTGTTGTGTTTAAAGGCAGAAGTCCAGCTGCTTTCCAGCCATTGAAATGAGGCAGTAACACTTGTCTGATCAAAGTCTACTTTGTGTTTGACTAAATCATAACTTCTAGGAGCATTTCTTACCTTGCTTTTATAAACACCACAGGGTGGCAAATGCAGCTTATGCCCTGGCAGTTTGTTCTGATAAACCTCAGGTACAATCACTTAGGGGAGTGGTAGGTCTTTGGGTCTGGGGGTTTTTTTCACTCACAGCCATTTTTTCCTGCTATGCGTCTCCCCACTTCCATAAAAAGGATTTTGGCACCCAGTATCTTCTAGCTGTGAAGGCAGACACCCGCCATTCACGATCACAAACACGTGTGTCAGTTGGAGGGGCAAAGCGATCCATTTGTAAAAACTTTCTTTATCTTCTTCCTATGAAATTACTCTTTTCATCTTATTTCTGAAGTGTTACTCTGCAGGAGAAATGGTGTTTCAGCAATTGCAAGATCAAAGAATAAGTTTGAAGTTCTTCTGGGTAACTGCTTCCTTCTGTTCTGGCCCATATAATTTCTATGCTACTGTAAATGAAATTCACATAAATCAGTGTGTGACTGTTTCCAAAGTCCTTGGCTAGACTTTACACGGCACTTTAGTACTCCTTCCAGTTTCAGGATGGAGACAAGAAAGGTAGTAGCACTTCAGTTCCCAGTCCCAGTTCACAACATATTCAGGAAAATTTTACCCAAAGCTACTACTAATCTAAACAAGGTAATGAATGGTTGAAACAAGCAAGGGAGTGAAGCGAAAACAATTGTGACAGGACAAAATGTAATTCAAAATCGAAGGCACATCACATTAAATCCTGATGTATACAGCAAGTTTAATAATTTATAATAAAAAAACCCTTACAGCTATCACTGAAACTGCTGATATACTGAAAACAATGGATTTTTTTATGTTGTGAAGAACTGAAAATGAGATTGAAGGTCACCCTTCAGAAGCACTTCACAGTGCTTTCAGATCCAGACATCCGAGACATCTGAAGTTAGGTTAAGATATGTCTTGGAGATGCCTAAAGTCTTCTCATTGCCAGTGGAGATCTGGGACAGGGTTGCTTAAATATAGACACAAGGTTTTATTCTGGAAATAATATTGAAAGTTACCTGATTTCCAGCGTCCTCCCCAGAAGGGTGCAGATCTCCTGTACGTCCTGTATGATACTTGCCATCCTCACATACCCATCTTGAATACCCAAGGAGAAATAGTACTAGTCGTATACATATGAGCAACTTACCTCAAGGCATCTAGCAGCACTTTAGAAGACAGACTAAAGAGTAACTCCTTTCTATGGAAGAATCCAAAGCCTATCATTAGGTGACAATTACACCACATGGGACATTAGACTCTTCAGACTCAGGATTAAAAATGCTTACATATTGAGTGGAGACGGTCCCAGGGCCAATTGAAATTGTGATGCCAAGGTCTACATCTCTCTGAAGTCTTCCTTCTCTGCATTTTGGCACACCCAAAGTCAAGTCTGTGTAGTGACTTAGGCATATGAGTGAGTTTCACTAACATGCTAATGGTCTACACTGGTCTTGAATCACCACCAAGTCATCATGAAACACTGCTTTTCCTGTTCTGGAAGTGACGTAAATCCCTTTTGTGGTCCACTCCTACATCCTTTACAGTGTGGCTTTACAATACAACCATGAACAGGGATTCAAAACAGAAATGTTCAGGATGTCCCGGCCCAAGCACTTGTGACATGGGAACTGCAACCAAAGCTTACTGCTCCTAGATCAGGAGATAGCTGAAAATCTGGAGATTAGTTTTAAAGCTGCTGACAAAGGCAGACTGGAGCTAAGCTGCAGGAGTTTGGACTGATTTGAATTCAGAGTGTTCATGTTTTTGCTTTGCTGACTCTGTTTCAGGAGTCTACATATGGGAACCATAACTTCCCAAGATGCTCTAAATTAGATCCTGTACAGTTCATCATGGCCTCACATCCCTCTTGTATCCCAATGGGGAACAACCTGTATCAGGCCCATCATAGTCACTACATGTTTTAATCCTGTGAGAATACTATCAAGATCTGTTAGGACCCACTGTGTTAAGGAATATACAAAATAAAGAAATTACCCCTGCATTTTCTTAACTATAGGATTATTACCTATAGAAATCTGCAGCTACACACCTCACTATTTTCTTGAAGACCTGTTTGAAGATCTACTTGTCCATAAAGCCTGCAAATCACTAAGAGATGATTTATCTATTTCTGTGCCAAAACTAGAGTTGTGTGATTAAATAACTTTTTTCCAGTCCATTTGGAATAAAAAATGTATTTACACTTCCAAACCAACTGAAAACTTGCAAAAGCTCTTGAAGCTGAATAAAATGTTTTGTTTGAACTGGAAAAAAATATTTTGTTTTTTCAAGTCTTCTGTGGTTTTATAAAAAAAATTACAATACCAAAAAGAAAAGCTGCTTTGCACTGAGAATTGAATATGGCTTTGTTTTGAACAAACACGTCAAGTTCTGTAGGTTTCAATGTGCTTTTTTCTTTTTTTCCCTGATGAATTCAGTAAATTCAGTAAAATTCTTGGACCTCCTGACTGTATTTTTAGAGGAAACAGGTGGTAAAGTCTGAATCACGGCTACCAAGAGTTTCACCAACTTCTGCCTGCAACTACTCCACTCTTACGATCATCATAATGCCTGACAGAGCAGATTACATAGGGAGAGGAAGAAAGCTAATGTTGCCGAAACATCTCTGCTACCAGCACATGGTTAATGAAGCACAGCAAACATGGGAAAGCCTGGCCAACTAGACAGCTAGATGTTGCACATGCTTGGAGCAATATTAGACCCTGATGGGCTGTAGACATTTATGAAAATTGCTGATAGCTTCTGGAAGAATGGATTTGGACCATCTCAAGTAATAACTTTCCTTTTTTCTCACAATAACAAGAATTTTTCCATTTCCTTTCTATTGGCCATCTGATACTCCTGCTATATCCTTAACAGTGAACTAATTCTCCAGTGACATCTAGATGTAGGGCAGTTCATTTTATCTTTGGGAAAACAATCTGGAAAAGAGGAAACTACGTTCACTAGCAACAGTAAAACCCACTTACTGCGTTATTCCTGTTTGTTCTGCAAAATCCTACTACCTCAAATTATTTTGTTTGGGACTCCATTGGGACTACTACTGCAATGATCTGAAGCAGTACTTGTTTGCTCTGCAAACTGCATCCCCATACGCCTTACATCGTTGCAAAGTACAAAGCACTTAAATGTATGGGATTAAAATGATGGGAATAGGTGTGGTCCATTCAGTGCAAAACTTGAAGTAGTTTGGAAAACAGACTAGAAATGACGAGTGAGAGTTCTTTTTGAAGGAAAAGAGAGATCTGGGTTGTCAAATATTGAGGTGGTTTTCTGGCTTAACCGCCCATCAGTGAAAACCAAAACCAAACTAACTGTTCACTTCTCACTACATAACCAGATGCCTCAAGATAGAGCATTTTTCGTTTTCTTCTGCTTCTGAGAGATGACTCTGTCTCCAGCCTTTTTCAGTGTCACACAAAGGTTTTAGAAGATGTTGTAAATATGCATGAGAGGATCTTTAAGGTTTACATCAAGCAACTTCCTTTTGTGTTGATGAGGACAAGCTGAAAGAAGAGGATATGTGACCAAGAGCAAAAGAAATCTATGTAAAAGCCAATCCACATGAAAGGAAGCAGAAGTTGATAGAAAAGCCTCTTGTTATTTATATTTGCTAAGCCTTTGCATTTAGAAGTTAATGCTATACAATTGTGATTCATAATACGGGTAGGTAAGTATATCCTACGGGTACATAAGTATATCCTGGACTTCAGTGAGTTGGGTATATGGGAGGGGCTGTAGGCACAGACAGATCCCCTTCCTCCACCACAGTTATGCTCCTTTGAAAATCTTTAACAATTTAAAGGTTTCTTTGCCAAATGACAAATAGCAAATTCAAGTTGTCAGAAGACATAAAAATATGAGGGTTTTAAGCCTTAACAGGAGCTAGCTGCAGCTACAAGCCTGTACCTAGTCTCTTACCATCTGACCAAGAATAACTAGTTAAGCAATAGTAAAGCAAGTGTCAGTCTGAATCATTGCATCAAAATCTGCTCTTGGAAACCAAAGAAGAGGTTGCTGTTAAATGACAAGGACTCCTAGTCTGGCAATAGACTGAAATTTGGAGATTTATGATAAACTTTAAGAATTTATTTTCATGATGCAAGAACTATTCAGCTCAGTCCATAGTCAGCCCCTGTGGTAGGGATTAAGTGACGTTGCTTTTGTGATGAAAGTGAGTTCAAACTGTAAAGGCTGTTTATATACTTTATAAACTCTCATTCTTTACATAAGTGTGTGTAGTTCTCACCTCTGAATAACTGTGTATTGTTTATTCTTCAGCAACTGTTGTATGCTGAGAAAAATCTGTGGTGGGTCCCTATCTTACTTCATGTTCTTTTTATCCCTCTAACTTCTCCTACCCATTCTGCATGGTAGGTGAGTAACAGGATATTGGTCACAGGATCACAGAGTGCTTTATGTTGGAAGGGACCTCTGGAGATCTTCTGTTTCATCTATTCCCCCCACGCTCAAGCAGGGTCACCCAGAGCCAATTGCCCAGGACCACGTCCAGACAGCTTTTGAATACCTCAGGGAGTGAGACTTCACAACCTCCCTGGGCAACCTGTTCCAGTGCTCAGTCACCCTCACAGTGAAAAAGTGTTTTCTGATGTTCAGACTGAACCTCCTGAATTTCAGTTTGTGCCCATTGCTTCTGGTCCTGTCACTGGGCACCACTGAAAAAAGCCTGGCTCTGTCTTCTTTGCACCCTCCCTTCAGGTATTTATATACACTAACAAGATCCTCCTGAGCCTTCTCTTCTCCAGGCTAAACAGTCCCAGCTCTCTCAGCCTTTCCTCATAGGAGAGATGCTCCAGTCCCTCAATCACCTTCATGGCCCTGCGCCGGACTCTTTCCAGTATGTCCACATTTCTCATGTACCGAGGAGCTCAGAACTGGACACAGTAATCCAGTTCTCACTCTAGCTCTCATTCCATTGCTCATCCTTGCTCTCACACACCTTCAGGTGAGAATGAAGACTTACACATGAAGTCAAGCTCAGTCTTTCAAAAAAAGCCCCACCCCTAAGGTGGCCTTCAGGTTAGTGACCTCAGGCCGGAGCACTAGCTGCTCAACGTGAAGAGCCATCCTCTATCCTTCCAACTGAGGCTGTGTTTTTTGGGGGAGAAAGATCCCAAGAGTGGTTGGAGCACCAAGGGTGATTTAGGCAGCAAGATGATGCTTTCTTTTTGTGGTTAGAGGTCATCTTCCCAGGAATAATTTCTTTCTCCAACATGCATCTTGCACACTGTGTGAGCAGGGCTGGAAACTTGAGACCATTTCAACAGAAAAGGTGAAGACTGTCCAGATTCATTCTTTTTTTTCTCTCACCCTTCTCCTAGGAGTAAGTGACATTTCTCCCACATATCCTTCATGAGCAATTTAGCCTCTACGTAAGTGCATATAAAACAGGTGATTGGTACCACTGAGGCCACACTACCTGTTAATCAGAGGAAAGAAAGCACTTCTTTCCACTGCAATTTTCTAACTTCTTTTGAACACATGCTTTCAGGAGAACATTAATTTCTCCTTTAATGATCTGGATGCATTGAGTAGGTCTCTGTTGACTGGAAAGAAAACCAAGACGACGAGCCTGGAAGTAGAGCTCCTCAGTTCTTCAGATGAATTCCACTCCAAAAGCTTAGGTGAGGTGGTGAGTGTGTGTTTTCTTTGAAAGGTAAACTGTACAAATGGCATTTTTTTCTCCATCAGGACTCGCAGGACTACACATGTCTGGAAACTCCACAAATATCAGCCAGTGGTTGCACATGCCAAGTAGCTGCAAAAGCAGCCTTTACTCAAAAATTGCTATGTCTTGTAAAAGAGTGGGTAAGTGGGCTAATGTCAGCCTCTTTGTGGAACTGCTGTGTTCTTGGCCATCTGCTTTTAATTTCTTCATTTACTGAGAAACCATCATGTTCCAAACGCATTATAGAAAATGCTGAAACCAATTCAGAGCCTTTTTGGCATTACACTCTTTCTGTGTAAATTCTGTTAAAGTTCATTTCATAAAAGATGCTTTTTTTCAGTTCTTATAATGATTTTGAAATATTTAAACAACAGCTTGTAAAAATGTGAGATATTTTCCCAATTTAATCCTGTGGTGATTACAAGAGTGTGTAGCACCTCTTAGAGCACAAGGCAATGTTACTATCACCCACACAATGAAAACAATCATTAACTGGGGTGTCTGTGGCCAGTACCACATCTTCAGACATGAATACTGTTCACAGTCCCAGCAATACACAGTAACAGAAAAATAAAAAGTGATGATCCTTTGGGATCAAGGTGAAGGTAAAGACCTTGAGCTGGGTAGAAAATTAAAAAATGAAGCACCCTATTGAAATGAAAGATCTTGGGGTCATAGCACAAAATGTCATGTTCAAAGACTGTCGTTCATCTTGGAGATTAAAAGTCTGACAGTGAAGGAAACAGAAAAGAAAAATATATATTAAAAAATAAAAATTATGTGCAAAATCTCTTGAAAGTGCATGCATTGGGAAGTGGTTTGGGGACTGCTCAAAACCATTCAGTGATCCTTTTTGTTGCTGTTAGGGTTTTTTTTCCAACAACTTTCATTTGTGGATGCTTTGATCCTAATACGTAGGCCTTTCATAGTTGTGAGTGAAATCCCGCCAAGTAACAAGAATATTTAATCAAATTTTATTATAAATGAATACGATACACTGCTACTAATAACATAATATGAGGTCCCTACAGAAGTAAGAGACGCATTAGTGTAGAAGCAGGTAGTAAGAGACAATCTTCTCTTTGAAAACTTGTAGTCTAACCAACCAGAATGGGAAGGAAAATAAGGAGGAAAAGAAGGTTAGTGTCACTCATAGTCACCCCTGAAAATATAGCAAAGAAGAGAATAGATGTTCCTCCAGCTTTTCAGAGTTCAGTTCATGCAAACTGCCCGTTTTGCCAGCCTGCCTGCCAGATGTGGTATCCTTGAAACATATCTCCTTTTGTATGGCCGTGCTTGGATTTGAAAAGGAAGGGACAGTTCCTCACCAGGGATTTTCAGTGCCTTAGAAGGAGGAGTAGAGGGTGACAAAAGATGGGCTGCTACACTATGTTTCCCAGAAACAGATGTGATTCATTGCATGAGTTTAAGAACAGAGCCCTTTGGGGAAACCAGTCCATGGGTTCAGATTTCCATGTTTTTCTTGGCTCTTGAACATCTTAATTTATATGCCATATACTGGCAGCATCTCCTGCCCGCTCCAAAAATCGTTCATTCCCTGCTAGTCACAGAATTTTCTTTTTAATATTTTTTAATATAAGAAGTTCCAACTTTTAAAGCAGTTTGAACTTTATAGCTGTGAGTAAAAAATAATTTCAAATCAAATAAAGACTTGGGTTTTTGTTTTCCTGTCAGAAAATATCAGGCATTGCAATTGAAGAATTTCAGAAATACAAAACTTTTTTAAAGATGGAGCTTTGCCACCTTGACACTTTGTTTAGAACAATTTCCCTTTTGGCAAATCCACATTGCCTTTAAACCAAACTGATGTGTTGGATAACTTTCACACGGTGATAATTAAAACTGTTCCAAACTACCCAGCACTGTTGTCTTGTATTGATGCCAAGGAGACAACAGTGGTTGGAGCACACACCATGTGGATCATCCCAGCCTTTCATGGACAAAGCATGGTCTGTTGCCTAAACACATGGCAACTTCTACTGATTAACAAGGTCTCCTTCTGAAAATAAGCACATGTCACATTTGAATTACACAACCAATACTGAGCCCTGGACAGCACATAGGCTTTCACAGGAGAATTCACGTGTTTTTAATGCCCTCAAAGATCTGGTGTCGAAGGCGCTGCTTCAGACTCCCTGTGGCATTTGGGACAAGGCATCTAGATTCTCTGACTGAGGACAGGTATCCCAAAAATTATGAGTGTCTCCAAAACTTTAATATATTCAATGGCTGCATAAGTACCTTTGTTAGAAATAAATCTAGTATTATCAAATATAAACCTACTTTAGATAACAGGTAGGTTTTACTACTATATATTTTTTTTAATTTAATAGCACATACATCAGCTGGAAGTGGCTTAATTCACCGGGGTTTTCTTACAGTCAAAGCCTAGAACGAGGCTAACCGGTCCATTCCTCAGGCTGCTGCTGTCCAAAAGTGGTGAACTATAGAACTAGAGAACCCCGTGGGATGAGTTTGTCAGTAGCTTGGGAGAAGAGGCACAACATAGTTCCTGATGGTAGCAAGTTACCCATATGCCTGCTTACACAGACACAATCTTCCATATTCCTTATGCTCATTTAGACTACTACCAAATTTTCCCCCTAATGGTTTGAAAAAGGAATTGAAAAAAAAAAAAAAAGTTAAGATTTATGGACTGAGAGTAGCAATCGTAATTTTGGTTCTGTGAGGAACACCACGTTCTAGTTGTTCTTTTATTTTCTGTTTCACAGCACGGCAGTCTGCCAAATTGGGGGCCATTAGCCCAAATAGCTGCTCTGCTCCCACCTACTTGTCTGTTAGATGTGATAGGGAAGAATTACAAGGGATCTCTAAGGAGGTTCATCTACGTCATAGACTTCTAAGCTACACGATCTGAGATGTTTACAACACGGTACAAAGATTAGTCAAACAAATATTGAACAAATAGTTGTTGGTAACATTTTCAGGAGGAAACAGTCTCCCTGGTCTTATGTTTGTACTGGTGTGGCCTGACGGGCAACCTTGCCTTGGCACTAGAAATTAAAGCAACTAGTAGGGTGCATTGAGTTCACGAGTGGCCATGTAGCATCAGTGTGAATGTCACTGCGTAGTCTTTTATACAGCCTTTTTTTTTTCTAGACACTTGTATAAGTTTCACAAAGGGGCCCAAACATCCTTTAAATTCCAATTAAGAATTTAAATTGATCGTAAAATTTATGCATATAATCATAGACTGATAGAATAACATAGTTTGGAATGGACCTCTGGAGACGACCTGGTCCAACACTGCTCAAAGCAGGGTCAACTTAGTTCAGACTGCTCAGGGCCATGTCCAGTTTTTCTTCAAATATCTCCAAGGATGGAGATTTCACAGCTTCTCTGTTTCCCAGTCCTCTGAACTAGCTGTATAGTGAAAACTTTTTTCCAAATATATTGATGTTTTTCCTTCATCACAACTTGCACATGCTGCCTTTTGTCTTGTCACTGTGGGCCCCTGAGAAGATTTTGTCTCTATATTCTTCATGCCCCTCGTAACTTCCTGGAGTCACCAGAATAAGAAACAGAAGCAGAAAGAGAGCATGCGTCCTTAAAAGCACAAGGCTTGCCACTGAAAGTGTTCATTATTCTGAATTTCCTTATCTGAATAGTTTCTTTGCTCAGCTAAAAAATACAGCACAAGCAGCTTTAATCCTATGAATAAACATCCATTCAGTTTTGCCAATTAAGGAAAAAAAAAAAAAAAAAAAAAAGGAAAACCCCTTGGCACTGACTTAAGTATCCAGCAATAAAAAGGAGGGGGGGAAAGGAATCATTTATTCTGCCACAGGAGAGCCAGCCTGGAGCACAGGCATGGGCTCTATGACATCTCAGTGCTCAGCATCAGACCCACCTTGCAGTGTCATTATTCTCATATACCTTCCTTCTCTAAAGCAACACAACTGGTTTTATATCTGTGAGGGTCCCAGACAAGTCTTTGTAGGAAACCAGTGTTTTGATGACTAGAAATTTTCTTCTAAGTTCCAGCTAATGTTCATGTGTTTCTCTGCTATTGCTCCCTCTGGCCAGAGCATCCTCCTTCCTGGTATTTACCTTGCAACGTTCAGCACTGCCAGCCTGTCTCCCACTTGCCTTCCTTTCCTACAATAAACAAGCCGTATCTTTTACCATAATTTTTTCTTTTAAATTGTTCCCTGACTACATTTTCCACCTTTTTAATGTAGCCAGGAGAGCTAAAAATGGCTTGACTGCTCTTTTCCTTTTCTTTAGTACGCTCTTTCGCTTTTGCTGCTGTAAACTGGGAACCATGAAACTCAAGATCTGCTGAGGTTTATTCATTTGCAGCAGCTAAGACATTTTTTTAAAACCATCACCAAATATTAAGAGAATGCAATATCAGCAAAAATATGGCACGATTGTTAGGGACTTGCTGTGACTCTAAAGAGCTACGGGAGGCAAAAACCAAACTTTTTTTCTTTCTTCTTATATTAATAAAATATGGAGTTTTATATTACTTGCATGACTTCATTCAGGTTCATTCTGCTAGCATACGCTGTCTATTCGATTTCCAGGCCTTGCTAGCAGTATAGACAGATAATCACACATCTTAGTCCAAAGCCAACTGAAGCCTTTGAGAGAAAAAAAATATAGGCAATTCTGCAAGCTTTTTAATTTAATTGGTCTTCTTCCCATGAAACCTGGGTCCTCATTTCTAATATAGGTCACATTTTTCCAAGAAAAACGTTCACTTCATAGTAATACACAGGCATCTACAGCAAAGCCATTTTTACTGGTATAGCAAAGCAATTATGTGCTGACCATATTTGTTTTTAATGAGAGGCAGCCTGTACCGATTACACCAGCAATGAATTATTAATCCCAGTGCAACAAAAATATAATTATCAAAATCTTGACTGTGTTTCAAAATCTAAACATGCTTCTCACATGCCTTCAGAAGCCTGTAGATGTGCTGTTAAAGGAGACAAATCAGTTTGCTGAGGAAATAGGTGGATATTGAATCAAAGTGAAATTAATAGGACTAAGGGGAGGGGACTATATCTCCAGGAAACTGTATATAAAATGACTGATTGACTTCATGGTAGGTTGCCAATCCTTGTTTTAAACTTTTGGGAAGTTTTCAACAAGCTTTACAATGGTCTTGAAAAGTTCCTCCAATGCTTCTGTGGCAGCATGGGGAACAAAAGCTTTGACTACCCCACGACATAGTACAAGATTTTCTAAACCTCATATTTTGCAAATCCTTTAAACTGTACCGTAGTAAGCACTTCCACATCATTTGAAATAGTGATTTTGGTGAACCTGTAGAAAAAGAGCAGTTGCTGGCACATACATGTCAGTGATCATCTGTAGGTATATGCTGCTTAACATCCTGTAAAGCATTTTGCAAGTATGCAGGAGATAACTCATAATTTTCATTTCTTAGGCCAACCAGATTCCTCTTAGCTAGCCTTCCCTCTGCCCAAACCCACAATCTGAAATTGTTTGCTACGTCTTTGCCGGTGTTGCTGACACCTGATCTTTTACTGCATTTCCACCTAAAGCGTTAAAGTGACGAGAAATAAAAATGAAAAACAAAAGAGAAAACCACGGTTGAATTTTCCCTCCTTAATTTTTGTCTTTATTTCTCCTTGCTCTGCATCTAAATGCTCACTTTATATTTTCTGTGTTGTTATTTACTCCCTAGAGGACATGTTCTCTCAATAAAAAGGCTGAATTTGAATTGCACATTCCCCTTTTAGGAAGGATAGCCTTACCTAATTACTTATGCTTCCATACTTTAAACAGCGGCAAAGGAAGTTTTTCTTTTCCTCCTTGCTCTGTTTCATCCTATGTGCTGCTTTCTTTGCGTTTGTTTCTTTGCTTTGCTGGATTTGAGAGTCATTCTCATGGAATATCATCTCATTTCTTTCCAAAAAAGCATGCTAGGACATTGTGCGTGATGAGATTTTGCCAGGACTAGCTGTTTTGAAGTTTAACATAGGCCAAACTTAAAAGTGGTTGGGTTTCTGTTTTTTTTTTTAACCTGAGGAGACAAGAGGAGAGCTAAATAATAATGGCTGAAGACACCTATTTCTCCCCAATGACCACAGAGAAAGTCAAAGAAAGACTAGACCATGAGGGGTAGATTAAATTAATTTCCTTTTAAGAAAGTTTAAAAGGAAAGTTTTAAACTGATATCATGTCTTCAAGCAAAGTCAAAAGTTGAAAAAAAATCTGAGATTAAATGTTAGAAAGATAAAATTTGGGGAAAAAGATTCAGGAATAGAGAATATTTCTACAGTAGGTACCATGAAGGCTCTTGGAAATCTATATTATACTAATTTTAAATGCCTTTCTTTACACACGCTATCAACTTTGGCTTTCATGTTTTGGTCATGTCGTTGTGTTCAGTTTCCTTCTTGATATTGTTATAGTTTTGGTTTTGCGTTAATTACTTTTTGCTCCCACGTTTCCCAAGAATGAACTGTTGCAACTGTGGTAAATATTGAAAATCCTGTGCCTAAAGGCACAAAAAGCTGTTGACGTGTTCAGATTAGCTGACATCAAACAATAGCAAGTGCTTCCTTGCAATCTTTGTGGCAAAGACAATAAAGTAAGGAAATCACATGGCGTAAATAAGACTGTAAATAAAATTACAACTTCATCTAGCCTTCTGAAAGAGTGATAAAGAAAAGGGAAATTAAGAACCAAGGAAATTCAGTGGGGGAAAAGGAATGAAATGATGTGAAATCACATTATGAAGCCCTAAGTGCAACTGTCTTTTGAGAGAGCTTTGAAAAGTGTATGTGGGAAAAAGCAATAGAAGAAAGAGAGAAACAGCAGAAGGTGTTCAAGGGCACGCTGAGAAGAGGATGCTGCCTCCTTTTCTAGCGTGTTCCAGATCTTATTCATGGGAGTTTTACAGCTATCTTCTTTCAATCCTTCTATTGGCTCCCCAGTGAAACCTGCCAGGGTCTTTCTGTATAACTATTACAGCAAAAGAAAAGGATTGTGAGAACAAGGACACAGCAGCATGAACCACAAATGCCTCCTGTTTATAAATGAAAAGCCTAAAGGGACACAAACACCTCCAAAACTAGGCCTCCAGGAAACCCCTGCAAGCAATATCAGAAATCAAGAAATGGAAGATCTGTTTTTTTAAGGCCTTATTTATATTTATATTATAAGGCCTTATAAGCAGTAGTGGATACAATTTTATGGAGTTGTTGCAATAAACAACTAGAATTCAATGCAAATAATACTTTTGGGCACCCAGGACGTTTCTTGTTGCAGTATACTTACGTTTTACTCAACCGGCAGTTAATATATACATGGATTGATAGGATTTAAAACCAAAAATTATATATCCTTTTTTAAAAAAAAAAAAACAGACCCTGAAGTAGTCAGGTAGTTGGACTAGGTGATCATTGTAGATCCTTTCCAACTGAAATATTCTATTCTATATGCTATTTTAGCAGTGAGACCAGCTGTCCTTACTAATGTAGTAACATCACTTTTGAAATAAGAAGATAAACTTTTAGCTTTAATAAATTCTCCCTTTTTCCAGCTCATTAAATCAGTCTTTCATCACATCTTTCTTTTTCCATTACATTCCACCAGCAGCATTTATTCCTCGCTCATCTCTTTGTGGTGTAGGCATGCTAGAGCTCCACAAACACAGTATAAACAGTCTAGCAGGACCAGGGATAATTCTTGCTTCTACTGAGGTCAAAGGCAAAAATCCTGCTGAGATTACATGACAGCCAAACTGCATCTTTTGCCACACTTCTGATCTTTTCAACTTCTTTTACCTCCTTATTAACTGCTACAACCACTGTCGGCCTCCCGGGGGAGTTTAGTAGACTGTGACAGGAAAGCTTGGACTTGCAGTAGAGACACAGCAGACAGGTCGTTGTGCTTGGGCTCAAGGAGACTCCAGGTTGATTCTCAGTGGTAGCCTGCAATATAGACACATTGACTTCTGTGTTTCATACACAGTTCAGCAAACCTCTCTTTCTCTTCTCTCTCTTTCTTCTTCTAATTACCTGTGGTGCAAGCTTGCTTACTCAGGAGCTATCTCTCACTGTGACCTGAGAGGTTCTGGGAATTTCTGTGTGTGGTTTTTGTTTTTTTTTCCCTTCGAATACACAAACATCCTCATTGTGCAATTAGGTGCTCAGCTGTTTGAGAAAAATAAGCATCAATCCCAGAGAAAGGTTCTCTGTAGCTAAGTCTGAAGGTTTGTAGCACAGAGTAACAACCAATACCTAAGGGTAGCTGCTCTTTCCATCTCTGTTAAACCTTCTTGCCTACCTCCACAATGCATATAAATTGGTCTCAGCTGTATATGATGTATGCAAGTTCAGATCTGACATACCACATGTGGTTTGAGCCAGTCACACTGATATCTGCTCATGTTTCATTGGACCTTAAAATTAGAAATGCGTGTTCATTACATTAATGTGAAAACCCCGAGAACATGAAATACTTTTACACAGGAGGGCTTTTTTCCGAGCTATTCCTTTACAGAAGTATTTCTGTACAGTATTCATCACAAATATATATTCTGCTTTAATTTTCACACTTCATGGCAATCCCAGTTACCATCTCTGCCCACAAGAGTCTCACGCCCTTCATTATTTCAAACTTCAGACGTCCTCATGCGTGAGGTTTGTGTATGTTTTATATTTGTATAGGATTCATCTGCCCCAGTCGCCACACATTTTTTTCTTCCACGTAAAACCCACGACCAAGTGCCAGCTGTGTAATGAGTCACCATCTGTCAGCTGAAGTATATCAACTAACACCATGAGCGCTCCTTGGGTGTTGACCTGCATGGCTTCAGCCAACGATTGGAACGTTTCCAGGTGTTGCTCCACTTCTGCCAGAGGCCATCACCGCTGCAGAGCAGTTGGGGAAAAGGAAGAACGTAAACTGATCAGAGTGAACAAAAATGCTGTGTCAGACCTTGCGCTGAGGTGTTCTGGCCCGGTGCCACTGTGTGGGATCAGTGCTCCTCACCAACTGCACCGAGAAAGCAGCTGAAAGCGGTAACATTTCAAACCGAACGCATTCAGCTATACTCACTCAGCTGATAGGTGTAATTGAGCGGCTCATGAGTCCTTCCCCTGTAACCACAACAGAGGGTTTTACCTGACTTTACCGAGGCATATTTTACATGCTTTGGTTACTCTGCTGTAAGTTGACATTGAGATAGCACCGCAACCGAGGCCGTGGGAGACAAACTAGATAAGAGCAGAGCAGAGAAAAACATTCATTCTCTCTGCTGTGCCAAGTGATTGCCAGGATTTTTTTTATAAAGATTTCCTAACTAAGATTTCAGAAGGTTCACATTTGGGAATAACAACTGCTCTCTAGAAAAGTGACTCCCCTCACCCCAGAGCATGTGCTTAGAAAGTGCAGCATAGTTGTTTTTGAGACTTGTAATGTTATATACCCTGATGTGTGGGAGGATAATGTTGTCCTTAGGGTCTAGGTAGAGAAGATTGTTTTTACTAACTGGTAGCATTTCATCATCTTGGAGGGAAAAGAGAATCAGAGTCGGCTCATTTTTCATAATGACCTAATTTTAGAAGATTGACATTTTTCGGTTTAATAAATACAACTTTGGGGTATGCTCACATTTTATAGCAAATTTAATCCACCTTCTAAAAGCACTTTCTTGCATCTTTGATTACTTGCTGTAACTTGAACGTCTCTTCTGGTTCTATCTTTCTGGTTTCACAATGGCAAAGAAGGAAAAAAAATTATTTCCTGATATAAATGTTACAAGATTAGGGTGTTTCCAAGGCAGCAATAACAGAAATAATTTGCAGAAGTTGTTGGGAGGTTTAATTATTTTTTTTTTAATGACTTAACAAAACTGACTAACACTGAAAAACCTGGTTGAGAAGAGTTCAGTCAAACAACGGATTGATTTCACATTTAAGCCTTTTAAAATGACCCTCCCTCCCAGTCATACAGTCTGTTCATATTTCATACCACAGATGAATAAATGTTATTGCTATAAATTCACTACCTGGTTCTTCTGTTCATTTTTTTTTTTTCTGTTCATCAGCTGCTAAATAATTTGACTTCAACTTAAATGTAGTTTATGATAGTTCTGACATCTGTTAAATGATGCCTTTGGGGCAAAACTACAGATGTTCTAATGTCAGATAAGTACCTGCTGTTAATTATATAGCATCTCTAGACACAGTGTAAAAATGCATAAAAAATAAAAACTAGAAAGAATATAGATTATATGTGAGCAAACCAGTTTGGGCACAGGATGTGGTGTTATCAGATTAGTGCTACCTGATCCATATGAGCCCTCCCAGAGCAGACATTTGAATGGTCATTCTCAGTTGGCTTACATGTCCAAAAGAATTATTCAAATAGACATTTTGGAATCTTTAAGATATCTTAAGCAACTCATGCCAAAGATGCCAGGAGTGACACGTAAGAATTAGCACGCAAAGTTTCATACCCTTCAGTTTTGTAACGGAGAAGCTGAGAGATAACGACTGTGGTACAGAACATTTGTAGAGTCCGTACTTTGTGTGCCTTCTCCAAGCAGGAATGAATTTGTAGCACAATAAGCAGCTAGTTTCAGCTTTACTCATGGAGGTGTAACCTATTTCTCCACAGTTAAGTCACAACAACTATGAGTTTTCTAGAATTAGTCTGTTACTAAGTGGTTCTTTTTCCTACTGCCTGACAACCGTAATACCCAATTTTCTGAAATGTCTCAAAAAACAAGTTCATAGGATGGACAAAGCGAGGTGCACCTTTTGGGGATGTAGAGTTGTACACACTTTGTGTTCTTGATACCAGCTGTACAGGGCTGCACTAATCGGGGGAAATATTTCCTTCTTCTTCTCTTCCAGGGGGTTCATGACTTCAGATACTAACAGCCCAGAAGAGCTGTGGCTACTGTCCTTTCTGTCTGTGGCCAGCAGGTATATGGGTGAAGCAAAACTGTACTAAGAAAAATCACTGACTGTCTTTCTCTGGCATTTGCTCTATTACTTCTTTGGAAATACAACGAAAGCCATACGTGAATAAATAATTCATGCTTTTTAGTCTTTTTTATCTGTATGTCAGAAATATTTTGATGCTTTTCCAGGTCTGTTCTCAGTCAGAACTTTAGGGGTATTTTTGTAATTCCCAGCTCAGGCCTTATACACAGCAGCCATCAGAGGGCAAAGCCCCTTTATAAGGTGAGTCTGGCAAGACAAATCCTGCATGGGGACCCACTGCAATGTGGATTTAATCAAGTAGCTGCCACGGCTCAGGTTATTCCATTATCTAGGAACAGAGAGGAAGAAAGGAGAAAGACTTCTTGGTGGAGATTCATCTCAAGATTCAGCTATCTAAATTTAGGCAATAGCTGCAGATATCTACACACAAGTTAGGCATTTAGATCCCCATGACAGTCATTAAAATCCCAGTCAATATAATCAGTGAAGCTTACAGTGCCATTCAAATCACAAACAAGTTGATACTTTCAGATGAGCTGAATAACTTTCCAGATTCTATTGATGCTAATGACCTTTTCTATTGACCATTTGCTATACAGTCCACTGGTATTAACAAGATTTTAACTCATATCAAGATAACCAGAGTTAAAAAGAATAAACGAAGCAATTCAATGTAGATGTCTATAATAGTTTCATAGGGACATCTGAAATGCCGTAGGGCATCCAGAAGAGCTGTCAGTCATAACACAGGACCTGCAACATTTTAGACTGACAGCTGGAGCCGGATGGAAAGCTCAGGGGTATCCATAATGGCATCGGGTGCCTACATACAGCAACTCAATCAGGTCATAGATGTTTCAGAATCGTGCTCTCGCTGTTCCTCCTCTCCTCTCCATTCCTCAGGCTTATAATAGGGCAGAGTTGCAAACTAATGTTTGCTGCCAGGAACAGAGGACTTTGGTGCAAGGATTCAGCTGGGAGTGTTAGCTCCTGCCTCCCAGTTCCTCTGGATTTGGCTGTCCAGTTCACCTGCTGATTCAAAGCCTAAAGGCTCAAACCCACCTCCATATCTTGTGGGAAGATGTCTGTAGAGTGCAGGAGTGACCCATTCAGCTCAGCCTTGACTAATGCACATCCTTGAGCATTTGCACTGTACTAGAAAACACCATCTTCGTGGGTAATGGAAGTAAGCAAACTATTAAAATCACGGGCTTTTCATAACGAAAATTAACTTATTATTTTCCAGTTAAGATATATTTGTTTCTTTAAAAAAAAAAAAAAAAAATTTTAAAAAAAAAAGTACATTACCACAATGCAGAAACACTTTCTTTGGTATCATTTTACTCCTGCAAGCTTCATAGAAAAAGACATCAAAATTGAAAAAAAAAAAAAATAAAAAAACCCCAAAACCAAAAAAGGCAGGAAAAAAAGGTGGGGGCAAAAGCTGCAGTTTCCAGGCAAGAAGCATACTTACCATTCAGTGGATGCTTCATGCCCAGAATCTCTTTTCTCGGGAAGTTTACAAATGCACCCTGCTTTACTGAAGTGACCTTTACATGCCATAGGAAAAGAGTTACTGCAAAGAATACATGACACCAAATACATCTCCCAAAAGCAAATGCCACCTCGTCATGTAAATGTCAGCAGGCAAATCTTTAGGAAGGAATGCTGATAGGCAAAGTCAAGTCCTGTTGCACCACAACACAAGACATCCTTTGAGAGTTCAAGCCATGTACATTTGTTTTTTAAAGACTCCAACTATTTCTTTTGTCTTGGTTTGGATTCTTCCAGGAGTCTAAATGATTGACAATCCCTAATTAGTGTCTGACGGAAACTTTGAAAATAACAAGCTCCAAAGGAAAGTCAAAGTTTAACAGGTTATATTTAAGGATAAATTAAATAAGCTAAAATGACTGGAGAACCTTTTTCCTGTCTCATATACATCGCAATTTTTTTTCCCAGTCGTCAGCTTAGACTAGGTCTCTGTAAATTATGGAGTATGCCAAGCATGGAGTATATCTCACTTCAGAATAAATGCAATGCTTGTGAAAATCAGGTCTTAAAGTTTTTAATTTCTACAGTGGCTTTTTCTCCCCTACACCCTAGTATTTATAAGGAATTAGGATGTTTCAGCATAATCTCAGCATATTGTCCTGAAAATGGAAAAGAATGGAGAAGGAGTTTTTCTATGACTCCTTGATACTAATATCAAATGCTACCATTCTTTGCACACATATTTTATTCTTTTCTGATGGACACTAATTATTGTACATTCTGTAACAAGTTGAAAGGCACATTTTGTCCCCAGAGTCCTTCTGACCCACATTATCATATCTCTTTATTCAGGAGAGCTACAACAATTTAAATCAGCTGAAAATCTAGTCCCATAAATTGTTCACAGCAGCAAGATGTAAGATACACCACCATTCTTCATCTTTAATTAACTTTCTCTGTCATCACATTAATGTGGAAACATCAGAATAAGGAAACGAAAAGGCACTTGCTTCTTTAAATCCTTCCAACAGATTTCTGTAAGTGCTGTTAAGGTAACCACTATGAATCTCTGAAATTCACAGAAGAAACTATTCCATGTATGGAATGACAAACATTCAAATATGAGCTAACAGAATAAAACACAACCATAGTCTCTGAAAAGCTTCCCCTAGAGAAAGGAAAACGCGACCCAAAGATATAATTTCAAAGGAGCAGGGAAGATTAGCTCTGCCTTTCATGATCTTATTATTGACTTCAGCATAATAAAAGAAAATCTCAAGGCAAAAAATCGACTTTCCTAGCACATACACGCTCCATTCAGTTATTTCTTTGTGCTTTTCTGCTGTCCCTTTTCTCAGCTTGAGAATGATTGACTGTGTTAGTAATTTTTCCTAATTATTGGGAAAAGACAAGAATGACATTCCTGGTATAAGAACAAATGGATTTAAACTGGTCTCCAATAAATTTAGGTTACATTCTGTTAGTTATTTTTAACCACAGAACAGATTCCAGACCAACCTTTTAGTATGTTGGAGAGGGCAACCAGTCTAGTTAATTCTAAGACAGAGTTAGATTGATAAATATAACTGTTTCAGTAGCAGAAGACTGGATGTAGAATGAGATTCCCTCAATAATCAGTAGAAAGAGACACATCAGATCCTACATGGGATGGTGTGAACTGCTCTCCATAGGTGCCCATTTCTCTTACATTATTTCATGTGAAGCAGAGAAGGCTGCCTTCAGCTGGATGTTAAACTTGTGGATAGCTATGATAGCTGAAAATTCAGCTGGAGTAAAGGCAGAGAGGATTGGAGGTGAGTTATTTTGTATAGTTGGTCTGGACTTAAATATCCTTTGGTGAAATTAATGCCATCTTTGGGGCATTGCAAGGGAACTGGGCTGTATCTGCAGATTTCTATTGTATATCTGAGAAAGCATGGAGGGAAAACACTTCATCTTTCTCTGTAAAGTAAGAAGGACACAAGTGAAGAGTGGTAATTTCGTTTATTTCTACACTGCAGTCCAAAGGCCTGATAACAGCTCCTGTAAACATATCCAGTGTAATACTAAAGTAGTTCTCTCCAACACCAGTCTCTCTCATGACTCGAGGTCAATAGTTTTCATTAAAATTTGGAAACCCCTACCAAAAGTGCTAAATAACACAGATCTCAGCTCCTGCACTGATACCCCTGCCAGCTATTTTAATGCTGCCTTCGAAATACATACACTGTCTTCAAGATCACCTCTGAATTGCGCTGCCAACATAGTGTTAGTCTTGTTTTCCAAAACAGTCAGGCATTTCCTATCCATGCCAGGAAACCCAACGGTGCAGCAGGACCTTTGTGGCTCCACACAGTAGCTAGCCCAAGACTGAAATGTTTGATGGAGACCAATGCTTAAAATTGCCCCCACTCCCATATACTTCCCACATCTTGCCACTCCTGCGTACAGAATTCATCCACAAGGCACTTTGATCGTAGGGTACAAGTCTCATTGAAAGTCAAAAGGATTTTCATTCTTAAGTGACTAAGTAGCTTTTGAAAATATAGTGTGTGATCCTTAGGGGCTTGGATCCCTTTGGAATAAAACTTGACAATTAAACTGCTCTCATCATAACTGCAAAAAGATGAGTAACAGACGAATGTGGATTTGTCAAGCAGAAATCATGTTAGCAAAGTCTCATTTTTCTTGTGCACTTTGTTAATAGGAAATGAAAAAAACTCGATGAGATATACTATGGCATCGGTAGGACTTCTAACACTATTTCTCATGACAGTTTCATGAGAAATTAAGGAAAGTCATGGTGAAATTATTGCAGACTGGGCATAATACCACTCTACAGCATTCTCAAGGAGTAGTTATCATGAGTGTAATGTCAAAATGCAGCTATACCTCAAATAGATTCTATAGGGTTCTAGTCTGCATTTGATGCTTTTTCCATGACCTGAGTGATCAAGAAGAGAGCATGTTCATTACATCAGCAAACATAAAGTAGGGAGGGACTGCAAGAACACTGGAGTACAGGACTTATATTCATAAATACCACAAAACAGAAAAAAAAATCATCTGAAAGGAAGGAAAAATGCAATAAGAACAAGTGTAATACAGTTCCCTTTTATCAGTAATAACTGACTTTACATGGACAGGATGGGAAATTGCAGGTGAGAAAGTAACTTTTCAGGAACCAGGGTTGAAATTGATGAGCAAGAGTCAGTGATGGCTTGTGTTTGCTAAAAAGGTGGTTATGATAAGGAGATGTATGGTCCTAAGATAGGAGACGCTGTTGGTTGGGTTATGTGTATGTGCACTACGAGGGTGTTGAGACACTGGCACAGGTTGCCCAGACAAGCTGGGGATGCCACCTCCCTGGAAGTGTTCAAGGCCAGGTTGGATGGGGCTCTGAGCAGCCTAATCTAGTGGAAGATGTCCCCGCCCACAGCCAGGGGGTTGGAACTAAGTGATCTTTAAAGGTGTCTTCCAATCCAATCCATTCTATGATTCTATGTGTAATCCCAATCCAAGGATATGATGTTAATGTAAATATACTCATGTAAACATAATTATATGCTTAAACACCATTAAACTGAATAATGAGCTGCCTTCAATGGCATCTACCATGACTGAGAGATGCTCATTAAGGAGGAGCTTGTGGTGGTACTCCAGAGATGGGGCCTGCCAAACGGTACTCAGGACCAGACCTGGATGTAGGAAAATAGCCTGAATTATCTTGTAAAACTATTCACCAACACTAAGAACTTGGCAAGAGTGTGATGTCCAGGAAAAAGGAAAAGTCACACAGTGGAGTCCAAAAGACATGAATTTAAACAGTCAGCGCTCAGAAAAATTCAGTGAAAAGAGATGGCAGGAATTGTGGTTATTTAGCCTAAAGAAGAAGAAAATGGGAAGGCATATATTAGAGAGCCTGAAAATCTCTTGCAAGGAGAAAGTGAGTAGTCTTCTCTATACCCCTGATGGGTAGGACAAGAAGAGATGGGCTTAAATCACAGCTTGGAAGATTCAGAATTTAGGATTTTTCCTACGATGAGAATATTGAGACACAGTCTAGGGGAGGTGTGGGATATCTGTCAATATAGTGTTTTGAAGACAGGTTAGATAAAAGTTTTGTAGGAATCATTTACAGCTCATCAGATAGGAATTATCCTGCTCTAAGACAGGCAAGGTTTGGATGTGTTTTGCAGTTTGCTTTTCTATTACTCTACAGCATGTACTACCATAGTTTTATATTTTCAGATATGGAAGATACAGTATAAGAGCTGCTGTCCTCATTAATTTGCTTAGTCTCTGTTGAATTGTTCATCTTAAAAATATAGAAAAAAATAAAATATGTAATAGTTGAGTTCCACTTGTTTTTAAGCAAATCTTTCTGAATTCATGTTTTGAAATGCATTAATCATGGCAGACAAGCAATTCAGACTGCTTTTTTGTGCTTCCGTGGTACGAACAGAAGCATGAAAGCATCCAGGTTACTGCTATTGTAGACAAATGCAACTTGGATAGATGCATACAGGGAATATCCTGTAAAAGAATTTGTTCATCATGCACTGGCTTCCAAAGCAGAAGTTCCATTTCAGTGCAAATGCCCCTGGAAGAAAAACTTCTGATGCACTTCCATATCAATTACCCATGTACATATATCTGTGTATGTGTGTGTGTTTCACTTTGATAAGATAAATTAAGCTAAGAGAAAACTCTCCTAAGGGCAGAAATGTGCAAGAAGGAAGATACAGGTTTCCACTGGGAATTTAAATATATTGAGTAGCTTAAAAACCTGATAATGCCAAAACACTGTACCTCCTTGAGAGGTAGCGTGCTATGCTGGTAGCGACAGGCCTTCATGTGGGTTTGGGTCTTGGGGGTGACATACTGCAGTACCCAGCAGAAGTCACGCTTATCCCCATCAAATTTCTACCCTCAAAGATGCGTTTGTTTGTTCTTGGCCATTAGACTCTGACAGAAAGACCCCACCTCATCACATCGGTCATGTTAACCCCCAGAGCAGGACCATAGCAGATTCTTCCTGAGTTTGGGAGGGGATGGACAGCATTGCCCGTCACTGAAAAGGCATGTTCAAGTAAATTCACCCCAGGGAGTCACTGAGGCAGCACACAAGGTTTTTCTGCCCACAGAAAAGAAAGAAGACCAGAAAGCCGACCCATTTTCTTGATCAGCCTTGCAAAGAAAGCCTATTTATGAGGCAGGTCTGTGGCAACATCGTGGTGTCAAAGCTCAAGCTGCAAGCCAGGTGGTACCAGCTCTAAATAGGCTTCATTGGCAGATAAACGGAGGAAGGTATCAACCTTTCTTCTCTGATTTTTGGTGTGTGTGATGGGATCTGAAGCTAGGAAGGACACACTGACTTTAGAACTTTTCTCCTTAAAAGGAGACAACTACAGAGGTGACGCAGCCACTATGCACAGCCATCTCTCTCCTCCCCATCCTCCCTCCCACACTTACTACAGGAACCAGGCTGGAGTCAACCGACTCTTAGGGCTTCTGAGAACACATCGACTGCAGATTTGAATTCCCATGGTGAGGACTGTGGATGGTGTCGAGGTCTTCAGACACCGTGGTTCTTCCTGTTCAGATTGTATTTGCCCATCCCGCCGAATGCCTTCCTTCTCCACATGTAACTTCTGTATTATCACTGCTTAATCTTTCCTGTCAAGCATTTTTGGATGGGAGGTTATGCCAAGGAAAGTGCATACATGATTTTCCACAGGTTTCAAACTTATTTGGCATGTGTAAGTCCATTAAAGCTGATGTTTCTTGTTTCTTATCAGAGGTACTTGTAGCAGAATTAGTTTCAGTCAGGGAATATGGGAGAAAAATAAAACTTGGACCACTTTGCTGTGTCAGAAATGTCTTATCTATACAGTTTAAATCACAGCTGAAAATAACTGAGATCAAGCAGACTGCAGTGGACAGACATTTTGACAGGCTTGCATCAGCCTGGGTGGCTTTAACCATCCATAAAATGCCAGAACATATATGCTAACAGTAGACAGAAGCAGCTGACAAGAGCAGCCCTGGAGAACCCAGTGACAGTAGGCTGATCACTGGTGGAGGATGAAGAACGCAATAAGCAAAAAGGGACTTAGTTTCTGAAATTAGGGTTCACTTGAGTTCTAAGCTCAGAAATGAATAACTATGACAAGAAAGCCTTGAGAATCCTTAGCTTAACAAATTCTTTTCCTATTTCCATGTGCACATTCAACTAGTTAAAATAGAATTGGGTTTTAATGGTAGTGATATAACTGCTGCTTTCTTTGATAAATTTGGTACTTGCAGCTTTTCCATAGTTTACCAATTCTCTGGCCTCCTTTTCCGCTAAATACATTTGGAATGTAACATCATCACTTCAACATGATTTATGCAACCTGACTTCAAAATCCAATTTTTAATGTCTAAAACTGAGCTGGGCAGTACGGATTCCCTTTAACTAACGGACAGAAACCAGCACATCCAGAGGGCAATTCATTTCCATCTAAACCAGCCACATAATGGACACCAAATGAATCAGTTTCCAAAGGCAACTTTTTCTATTTTCTCCCTATTTTCTGCAAAAAGCACCTTCCTAAGCTTAGACCAACTTAGAGTTATACACCTAACATTTAAACATCCAAAATCGTGGGATATGAATGGCTACTTGTTTTGCCTGAACCCCGCTCTTCTGAACCATCAAGTAGGAAGTCAGTGTGTAACAAAGGAGACAAGAAACACTCTTCAGAGACGGTCCATTTGAATGATGATCTTAATGTTCTGTCTTTACAAGTCACCAACTTCTCCAAGGTACAATTTATGGTGGTTTCCACACCTGTTTAGTTCTCCTGATGTGTTCTGCTTTATTTATAGAGCTGTTTAGCAGAGCCCATATTTCTGAGTTTCATCTTTTATTTTTTCTCATAAATATTATTTCCACCCTAGAGAGCCATGAACCTTTTTCGCTTACTCTAATACATTAGGTAATGTGTTAGTTACCCTGCTAACATCAGGAACATAACTCATCTTTTGGATGTCAGCCTGATTCTGCAGTAAATTTTCAATATTTTAGGGAGAATGGAAGAAGGTTTTAAGGAAAAGCCTAAGGACTTTACGGCTCAAAGTAAATGGAACCTAGATCAAATGGACCTTAGTTAAAATATCACCAAAATCTGCCCTCAGTGTCCTTGAGCTTTGAATAGGGAAAGTTTTGCATTCAGTCCTAAAGTCCTTATTTTCAAGAAAATAAATGGGAACTGAGGACTACAAGCTGGAGCAGTAACCTGTCTTAGCTATGTACAAGCAAACTCCAACCTTTGCATGGTATTTCAAAGATTTTGAAGATTTGCCAGAGATTTTCAAAAATCTCAAATTAGAGTAGGTCAGATTTATCTCCCTTTCTAATAGGTCCTGATTTGACCACATTTCCCACTAATCCAAGGAAGGTTTTTGCATTGCTTTGTTTTATGTTCTCTAGAATAACTATTAGGAAAAGTGTTCAGAATTTAACCAAGTACAAAGCGCAATATTGGATCTGTCTTCCAGTTAAACTGTATGACTGAGCCTTGAAACTTATTTCTAATACAGCACATTAGATAGTGTCCAAATTCTTTGATTTAATTAAACTGGGATTTGCAAGTGTTCAGTTTTACCTTGTGTTCTACGTTGCCATGAATCCCACATTTTGCGGGATCCAGCATAACAGGAAACAATGGGTTGGTTAAACCTGACTCAAATTCAACAAAGCCAAATAAGGTAAGCAAAGAAGCACTACCAAGATTTTTGCAATATGTATATATAAAAGCAGGGTAGGAAATTTGCCGTTATTTAGAGGAGCTAGCAGTGCATGTTGTGCAGAGTGAATTAACCTCTTCCCCAAGAATCTCACAACGTGACTAACTCTGTTGTAGTCAGCTAAAGTCCAGTGAAATTATTCTCACTTGGTAGAACTGATTTTTCTATCCCATTCTCTGCTTGAGAAAACAATGAGCAATCCTTTTATTCTCCAGACTAACCCAAAGTATAAATGTGAGTTGCCTGCTAATTATGGAATTATAGGAGCTCAACAAGTAACGGTATCTTGTAAGCCCACTGACTGAGAAATGTCCACGTGGTAGCAAGAGAATTTAGCCAGTGAATACATGTGGATTTAAAGCAGGTCTTTCACACATCAGACTATTGAAGCAAACGTTAGAAACAACCATCTGGTGAACTCCCACAGTTCTCACCGAAAGCGCCTTAAGATACAGTCTAGAAAGCCCTAAGCCACATCTGCACTGCTGGATGCGTTCACTGCAGAGAGATTTCCCTGCTCCCAGCCCAAATGGTAAAATGGAGCTCATGTCCACCCTGTTTAAGACTAGCCATCTCTAAAGCACAGTGCCGTATCCACCTGACACAACATTTCACCCACGTCTTCTCTGGGCTCTGTAGAGTGCTCTTGTGGCCCTAGGAACGATTTTTTAAAAGCATTTGGATATTTTTCCAATTAAAAGTGTCTTATATAATGTGAAGGTCATGTCACAGCCCTCAAGGAAAATGTTGTTATAGCATGAAACTAAGGAAATGCATTGCATGTCCAGAAGTGAGACAGGGGATATGTGGTCATTGTAATGACCACAGTGATGTCTGCTGTTTCGCAGAAAGAGACCTGATCTATTAGCTTTTCACTGTGACTTTGTGCCAATGAAGTCACTAAGGTGAAATAACCACAGCAAGAAGGTCTCCCACAGTGGGAACAGCTGAAGTCTGCTCCTTTGGGTTTTCATAGCAAACAGGATACAGCAACGTGTCTTTTCAGTGCAAGTGAAAAGACAGTAACCTCATTTAGAAAGCTATTCATTCTAATTTAAAACACACACAAAAAAAGTGTCTCTTGTACACAAACAGAAGTCAGACTTTGGGATCTGGGCAGTGGAACAGTTTTGCAAAAAAAAAGGTGTTTTCTACCAGTTGCTTAAACACCCCTTCTCTTTGGCCAAGACACAGAACGTTAAAAAATAAAAGGTAGAAACACCATTGCTTGTCAGTGTTTCACACAGCATGTTTTATTTTTGGCTTGCTGCTAGGCTACAAAGTGTTGCCTGACTTACATGGTTCAATGGCTTCAAATAAACAACCAGCAGTTCATCCCTAACAGGGACTGGATGTTGAGTAATGTTTGCAAATAGTGAACGCTAAAGGGCACAAACATGGTTGAACTTTAGAATTCAGCTTGATGTTTGTCATTTATTTTGTATTTGTTTTGGAGGAGGGATTCAACCAAATACTAATGATGATTGATGATATATTAAAGTTTAAGAATGACAACCTTAACTCACGGATGTATGTACCAGAGACCATATATGAAACATCATTGTATGCAAACATCTGAAATTCCCCCTTTCAAGGCAATTCTTTGTGTTTTCTGTAGGTCTTTACTGATGTCATAGGTACGGCTTAAAACTGACTCCCTGGAGGTTAGGGAATGGAAATCTTTGGAAAGTGCATGACAGCTGATTGAATAGCTGGATGTGTTTTCATTCAGTGGTCGTATGGTTATCATTGGCTGAAACCAGCAGCCAAAAATTTTCCCTTTTGAAAGAGTCATAATAACAGCAACTTCCACACCCACTTTTACTCAGAGAATAGATAGAGGCTAAACAACGGAGCTAAAGATGGGGCTGATACCAACACTTCACTTACTCAAGAGGCACTACAGCTCTAAATCAGACGTATTGGACATTCATCAAACCGCTTGTGCCCACAGGCATGTGTATCGTGCCTTTTTAAATACTAATTGGTAATGAAAAGGCTCGTAACTTGGCCATGATCCAGCGATGGTGCTGGTCAGAAGACTTTTGAGGGTTTCATAACTGAGCAAACCCTCCACACGGCTCGTCTTATGGGCAGCGACAGCTCTCCAGTGCCTGCCTTTCCATGCCACTCTGGTCTTGGACCATGTCCGGTCCCACCACCCGGTCCCACCACGGTGTGGGATGCCGAGGGTCGCGTTAGCCAGTAGGTGTCACTGGTGGAGCACTGGGCTATGACACGCACAGCGGATTGTCCAAAAGACGAGCTGCCGGCAAATAAATGGCTAATTACCTTCTGATTGCCCAAGGAGCAACTGCAAACACGCAGCCAAAAAGACCCTGAGCTTCAGGATTTTTCTTTCTTTCATTATTACTTTTATTTATCGCTTTGTCAGCAACACGTTGCACCTGGGAGAGAGAATTTCCAGACTAGGATCTGTCTGGAAAACGATGCAGCAATTTTATTCTCTAACACACTTTTGTTGGCTATTTGGGGGACGAAAGAAATTGTAGGAGAGCAGCCTTCTCTGTTCATTTTGCATTCTGCTCTTCTTAACTGTGAAAGCACAGAGTTTACACCGTGCAAAAGGCGGGGGTTTAATGAAATGTGTTACAGGAAAGCGATGCCCAGTGCAGGTTCCCCTCTTCACTCCCACGTGAATGCCAAGAGACCAGTCTCCTCAACAGAAACCTGTTGAAAGATTTATCCACATGGCAGTCCAAGGTATGAGAAGACATCAGGAATGGCACAACTCAGCAACGGGGAGCTCAGCACGGGAGTCCTTGTGACCTTTAGTTAAAGCTTTCACTGAGGTGTTATCGAAATAAAGTAGGATGAGACTTTACCCTCGATCGATCAGTCTGAATCCAAAGAGGCACAACTGCTTCCAGACCAGGGACTCCAGACTCAGAGGTTCACTATAACTATAATATTATAATATTAATATTATACTATAATTATAATATATTGTAATTTTGGTCCTGAAGTGCTGTGCAAGCCCAGAACCCAAAGGTTTGTTTCTAGTTCACAACTTATTAAAAAAAAATAAATATAACAATTAATAACAAATAAAAGAGTACCAAAAAAACCCAACAACAACAGCATGAGATTGATCTGCCTAAAAATAAATGTGGATTGTCTCCCAGGCTGCCTTTCAGGTAGAGGAAATCTAATCAGGATATTCAGAGGAGTGCAGGACATTACAGGTCCTAAAATAAGTGTCTAAAGGAGACTGGGTTAATTGTGCCATAGAGGGCTGGGTTTTTATTGACTGTATTTTTTGAGCCTGCCAGCTCAGGCACAGAAGGTGTCTAAACCCAGAGGTCTCCCACCAAGAGAAGCACAAACAAAAGGCTGGCCCTGAAAATGAAGTGTGTGGGGGAAAAAAAGTAATTTCCATCATAAATGAGCCCCAAAGTGCCTACACGCAGATTGGGATACAAGCTGTTGATGCCTGTGGATAAAGTGAGCATGATCTGTTCCCAAGCACAGTGCTAATTCTAGCATTTTAATCCAAAATCGAGATCCTGACAAACCCTTCCAGGAAACAATTTAATTTCATTGATAACTTTTTAATATTCAGATTAGGCATTTCTTTTCACTGTGGCATCAGAGATCTACATCAGTAGCTTAACTTCAGTTTTAATTTGCATTAACTTTGGTTTAACTTCAGAGGGTGGAGGGGGGTAGGTTTGGAGAGGAAAATAAAAATTTCCTGTTTGGGCCTGAGCACCTCATGCCACGCACTGTCTCCCAGAGGTTTTGAGAAGCTGTTTCACACACGAAGCACCCTCACTTTAAGGACTGCCGTCTGTCTTATTTCTACTTGTTCTGGATTCACCTTCTGAGCTGGCAATCATGCTGTTTCTGATTCTTTTCCTCTAATAAGACATTAACATCTAAGTCATTTGTTTCCATCAAGACTTTGCAAATTTTGGCTATATAACTAATAGAAGCCCTCTGATTCATCAATGCTGTTCCATAGATCAGAATAATTGCTTGGAGGTGGAAAGAAGTAGAAATACACTGACTCACCAAGAGAGAGGTTTTACTGAAGTCTGAGCCAGGATTTTTCCCTCATTTATACAAATAAAGTACCTTTTAAAGTGCCTTGCACGCAGCAGGACATAGGAACAATTTTGAAATGGATCTGATGTCCACATCCTTAGGAACACTCCTAAAAAGAACACTGCTTCGGAAATAACAACCCAGGCTCACTTTTTCAATCTCTGGCAGGATAATCTGTTCCAAAAAACTCCTCCATAATATATTCCCACGATGCAGGCTACAAGTGTAACAGCCGTGTGCCTTACAAGCCTGTAACATGAGCGAGAAAGCCTGGCCCTTTGGCTTCAAAAATGCTGAAAGTAAAACAATGGCAAGACCTGCTCCATGTCATTAATCACAATAAATGGAGAAATTTAATTACATTTTACTAGCTGGTCTGAAAACCTCCCAGGAGAGATAAGTTGTTCCTGCACTTGTGTTAAAGACTGTAACGTGATGCAGGGCAAGCACCTGGTTATCAAATCACAGGGTTTTTAAGCTGGGGGTGCTTTGCCACTACTCCTGCTTTAGATCATGTACAACAAGGCTGGTTCACAAACCACCCACTGGAGACAGCAAAATTAAGCTCTCACTTAAAGAGACAAGCGAACAGCATAAAGATAGTTTGCTCCTGACGGATCCTAACTGCTTTGGGGTTGGTAAGGTGTTAGGGTGGATAAAGGTGTTCTGCGTGGTTTTGAGCAACCCCAAACTTTGAATGCAGTGAGAGGAGAAGAAGGAAGTTTAGATTCTGCAGCTGAGTCTGCACGCAAGCTCTGCAGCTTGCAAATCCGCCGCATAATGCTTCAAATTAGGGCTTTGGATGCCACGACTCCATAATTTTTAGCATTTGAATCAGGCTCTGCAGTTTCCTATTCAGACAAATCACATAAATAAAATATACAGTGGAATCATTTGCTTTCTTATTATAGCTACAAACAGACTAATAGGCAAATAAATGAATGCAATCAAACTGAATGTTCTCTCCGTTGTTTCATGGGAGGTAAAAATCATCTGCAAATAAAATCAGATATGTTTTGTGAGTTTGAGATACACAAGTATTTTGAAAGGATAAACAAGGTAACGAAGTCTGGCTACTACGAAACATTTTAATTCAGAAGAGGAAAAAAGAACACTCTATGTGAGAGCTCAGTAAAATAGACAGTCGCGCAGGGAGAAGTGTGTTGAGAATTTCAGTGAGTTGAGTGATGCAAGATCATGGTCATTTGGGGAATGATTTCTTCTGTATGCCTCAGTTTGCCGTCTCAAAAGTGGGCAACAGTCTACAAATGGCACAGATCTTCCAGGCAAAGAGGCTTCAGAGATTCTTGCCACACATTGCCAGCTTTTCCAGCAAGCCGCACGGAGTGCTGTAATATTCTGCTCAGTGTGCGAGCGTGGCTGTGTGCTATGCAGTAACACAATGCAGTCAGTGAGGTTTTATAAACAAAGAACAATCCAAACAACAGAAAGGCAGAAATAAAAGTGGTGGTAAGAAAAACACCTCAAAACTGTACAGATTGCTTAGACAGAATGAAGAACTGCTTCATAAGAAACAGTTAGGCATCACACCTCCTCACCTTTCAAACATTGCGCTGGGTATTCACCACCAGCAGTCTGAGCCCACGTTTTCCTACACAGGGTCTGGACAGAATTAGGTTCTTGCAAAGGAATTCTAAAAGAGGAAATAAATCTATTTAACCGTTCACCTCAAATGGATTCACTGGTAGAGGAGAGCCCTACAGGCTGGGATCTCTTCTGCTCTTTCTGTTGCTCACTGCAGACCTTTGGTCTTTCATTATAGGGCTTGGGGCTGTAACGGTGTTAGGAGCTTCTTGTAACCTTGAGGGGATAGAGAAGGGAGGGAGGTGTGTGGAGTGGATCGAACAAGACCTGATTCATTTCATGCAGTTGCACTGTGGGTCCAATAACACCAAATGAACCATCAGGACATGGTTCAGGTCATTCTGTTGTTCTGGAGGTAAAGGACATGCCTGGAGGTACCTCTGTGCAAGGAGAGTCTCAAGACTCTTTTCCACCCAAACAACTGCCTTCTTTGCTTGTCTGTGCCCCTTGGGCAGGGAAGCCAGTCTTGCAGGAGATGAGAAGGACCAAAGCTTTAGTGTTTGCATTCATAAATAGCCTCTCTTTGTCATCTTTCACATGGAAACAATATAGAGCCTTACAACTATTAGTCTTTAACTTAGCAGGTAAGCTAATACCTACACAAGGGAACAGGTCGGGGAGCATAAAAGAGAAGACGAGCAGCAGATCTTTCATCTCTGCCTTTCATTTAGCAATTGCCCAGCTAATAAATAAAACTGCCTGAGTCAGGATGCTTCAGTGATACCACATTTCAGTCTGAGCCTTAAAAGGCCAGATATCTGCAACAGGCACGAGCAGAAAGACCGAAGGATGTCTAGCTTTGGGATATTTAGGCACTAACAGTGTTAGCTGCCAGCTCAGCAGAAGTCTCAGGAATGCCAATAATCCCTGAAAAGTGAGCTTGGAACCTGAGGAAACACAGTTAAGGGGCTAACACCTTTTCCTATTAAGGATATGATGTGCAGTAAAGAAAGCTGGAAACTCATGGGCACTGGTTATTTTGGAGCAGTCCCTGCAAGCATACATTTAGTTCCTAGTAAAAGACAGTGCAAAGCAACTTGCTTCACTTTGAGAAGAAATAAATTACGCACTGCATAGCCAAATGAATTGAAGCTTCCTCTGAGCGAAAATTAAGTTAAACACATCAGTCAGTCTGGACCTAAGAGAATTCATAGATGAAGAAAGTGTATCTATCTTGCTGAGCTCAAAACCTCACACACACACGAGCTCTAAGCCCCTGTGTATGAGACTAACTCTGAGTCTCCCTGCTAATATGATTCCTTGAAGTTAAAGACACCAATAAATGTCTTAGAGACCAACTCAACCAGCTCAGCTCAGAGACCTGGAGGCAAACTCCGTTCTCAGAGTTGTGAGTCGCAGCGGGGATGGGAGAGCACAGCAAAGTGGTCACTACCTCCAGGGACCTGCATGGACCCTCATTCACAGGCATCTACATCCCTTGAAAATCATCAGTTGAAGCATGGAAGTCTATAGTGCTGTGTTAAAAGAAAACTAAATTTGGTGACTGTTTTCTTTAGAAAGGCTTTTATGCACTAAGTGTGGAATAGAAAACCAAGAAGTGCTTTCTAATCTGCTGTCTCAAGTGGAGCAAAGTCCTCGCATGCATCCGAGGTCTCCACTGCACAGCTGCTAATCTGAAGTGAACGGAGAGAGGCCAACAGAGTTATTCCAGGTTCTGGGGCGTAAAGGAGAAGAATGCGGCCCAGAAACTCATTGCAGAATTCGAGCTGCAGGGCTGCCTACGTCATGCTCGGTGGCAGGCTGTTTGCATTATGTTGCACTGCCTACAACAGTGAAGCTGCCAATGTGAGCGCTTAGTGACTGCACTGAATGTGGTCGTGATTAATTAAACCCAATAGATTTATATGGCTCGGAGCTGGAACAGGGCATTTGCATGGCATAAGGGCAAGAAGATTTAATGGCAAGGGCACCAGCGGTGTCCTTTCACCCCGCGCACGTATCATATGCGTAATCACATCAAGGGGAACAAGCTCAGTCAAAGCAAATGCTGTCAAAGTTAGCCAACATTAAGCAAAATCATCTACAAATAGAACCATCACAGGCCTTCAGGTCTGAACCATGCATCTGCGTGGCTGGAATAAAAAAAGGCCTCAAATCTTGTTAGCATTAAGCTGATTTTCATCCAAAGCATAATGGATGGCTCTTCCAGGGAGACATATCATGAGTGAATGTTCCCATCTCCTCCTCCTTCAGTGAAAACCTATGCGAATGTAAAGGAAAATCAAATCAGTTGTGCTAAAAGGGTTTGGTTGGTTTTATCTTCTTTTTTATTCATTCTTAACCAGATTCTTCTTTCTCAACTCAGCATTTCAATTCTTCATGGAGGAGTACAAGGTCATACCACTTGACAGACAGTATCAAATATCTACTTCACTGAGAAATCAACCTTAGCCAGATGCTAAGCAAAGATGTTAAGAAATGTCACTCGGTGGCTGCAATTTATTCCAACGCGAGACTTCCTCCTCACGTCTGAGCACTGTGAACTCTTGTAAACTCTAAAGCAGGAGACTTGCGTCATTAACAAAATTTTTCTTTCATTCTTGACGCCATATAACTGTTCAATCTTTTCAGGTAACTTGTTAAATACTTCACCCTGAAAACTCCCTGCCGCCATGACTACACCTATATGAGGATGCTGAATGCGCTCGAGAATGTTCCAAGGTTCTGAGTCCAGCTGCTGCAGAATCCCTCATGTGTAATACTGAACTCTCTCAGCCACCAAAATAAAGGGACTGCCTATGAAATGCCTATTGAAATAGTCCCTGACCAGTCCTCAGCTATGCTAGAGAGAGCTAGCTGGACTAAAGTTATACAGTACAGAAGACTGTATTCCACTGCCACCAACCAAAGGTTTTAAGGTGCTATTTAACCTACCAATGGGATGTAGCTAACGAGGTCAATAGTCTGATAATGTGCTGAATGAAACAAAGAATGCCCTTTCTTTAATTTTGTTCTATTCCCTTCTGTACCTGGCTTTATGAGAAAGAAAACACTATTAGTTGCATTCTCTACCCTGTGCTTTGTTTTTAGTGCTTAACCATTATTCTCTTTGTGAAGCTACAAAGAAGCAGCTCCAATTTCCAACTAACTAAATCACAGCACGCTGAGTTCACGATCTGCTGGGAACTTGATGCTCCCAGGCATTTGTGATCTAGGTGCCCATGTGTGGATCTAGATGCCTAATGGCAATTCTAAGCTTTGTGGCACGGTGACATTCCTGATGCCAGCTGGAAAGAAAGTTGCAGAGGTGGGAACAAGCATTCAGATCATTCAACTCCAAAGCTATTAGCTCTATATTTCTGCAAACTGGAGTTAGATATTGCATTCTTGATTTCAGCTGAAGAGGCACTGCGTATATATGTGCAACCATGACCTCAGATTTGATTCCTATAACTCCAAAATAATTTTTCTTCTTTCATTTTTCTCGTGGCATCCTGACCAAAATCACCAGGGAAATAAAAGTCAACGGCAAATCTCAGCTCTGCTAAATAGCTTCAGCTCTATGAGCTGAAGCCTCAGCCATAAATGAAATCCAACAGGAAGCAAATTCTTCACAAATGCTCAGGGAAGACTCCAACCAGCCTTTTATAACTTCATTTTGTATTCACTGGACTTTATCCAGAGAAAGAGAAAAGGAAATTCTGAAAATACAGCACAGACCACAGCACCTAGAAAGTGGAAAAGAAGATGAAAATATGATATACTGAGGACAACTGGAAATGTTTTCGTCTATATCCACATATATTCAACTAGAAAATCAGGTCACATTCAGACTGGCAGGGCCCTGTGAGCATTGCATTCCTCAAAATTACAAGGGGGAAACAGTTGGGATTTTTTTATCACACAGAAAGCAGGCTAAGGCTTAAGGGACACATTCTGCAGGGCATTGATTACTGGCTCGAAGGATGCTAGGATGCTTAGCGCTGCCTTTGGGTCAATGGGACTAGTTCCAGTATCGCTGCCTGACCTTGCAAATAGACACAAACAAGCGCAGTGATGTTGGTCCTGTGTGTCCTCCTTGCACACTACATACTTTCTGATGTCAGGATGCCTTCCACAGATCAGGCAGAGGAAGCCTCCTTTCCTTAGCTTTAGAAAGAACACTTTCATAAAGACTGATCTATAACCCATCAAACTTAGTTCCTTTGCATATCTTTGAGTTTTAGCTGGATGGTTTCATACTGCAAGTGCGTGTTACATTCCTTTTTCGATTCATTGTCTCACTTGTATGCTTAGGGCTAGACAAAGATAGCTTTAGCCTTCAGTTCCAATATGCCGTGTGTACCACAGTATGAAAGGCATGAACATGATTTATGATGTACCCACAATGTTCATATTACAACGCAAATGCTGAGGTGATATTGTGAAACACTTCATTTGAAAAGTTCACAATCCTACGAAACAAAATTAAGCACCATGACCTATAGGATACGTCAGCAAGTCAAAATAAGGAAATCCTGTGGTTTGAATGGGGTTCTATATTACAGCACACTTGAATTAATGTACTCTGCATGGAAAAGTCTAAGCTAAAATATGCAGTCTGTTCCATCGTGTCCCTCTTCCTTAGAAAAATGAGCACAATAGAAGCAGAAAGATGTGACAGATAAGTGGTGTGTCCTTACAAAAGGAGAGAAACAACTCCCACACATTTAAATGCTTGGGATATAAGACGGGTTCCAATGCACCCCTCTCAATCTCTTCGAGTAAAGGACAGCCACTACTCCAAACTGTGGTACAACACATATTTAGATTGCTCCTTCAGATCCTCTGTTCTTCCAACAACAATGAACTTTATCCGTTTTTCTACTTTTTGTCTGTTATTCAGTCAGGGTCAAATTGATCTTTAGCATCTGAATAAAGTTCGGGGACAGCACATTGATAAAAGTAGTGAAGATTCAGAGGAAAGTGTAAACTACTTTCAGGATGGAGCTTGATCAGCTTATGAAAGGGCTGGGGTTGTGTGTGATAACAGGAGAATGGAATAATTATTTAAACAGGTCTCCACCATTTCCTTCTCTTCTCTCTAATCTCACTCTGCTCAGAAACGTATTTGTTCTTCCTGCAGAATGATTAGCGAGTGTATGGGTGGTTGGATGGACCCCAGTGGCACTCAGTCAAGGCTAGACCACCACTAGCCTTGTTCGCATCAATTTGACCAGCTCCTTCTACATTTCCACTTCTCTCCTGTAACATACCTGGGGACGTTGTACATTTGCTGGAATATTTCATTCTCGGAAAGCTTGACCTTCCCTGTATTTCAGTGTATAGAAGTCTGAGCCCATTACTCATACACAGAAGACTTGACGTTATGCCAGGACTTTCTATGGACTCAAATTTTACCCCACATACCACCTCTTCCACTACACACTACACACACGCACACACACACACACACTAGGTCAGCAAACATCTGCCTTTATTTTATAGGTTACATCGCTAGAAGTCAAGGCTAACCAGGCAGAAATAAGATGAATAGGATAGGATAGGATAGGATAGAATAGAATAGAATAGAATAGAATAGAATAGAATAGAATAGAATAGAATAGAATAGAATAGAATAGAATAGAATAGAATATTGCAGTTGGAAGAGACCTACAACACCATCTAGTCCAAGTGCCTGACCAGTTCAGGGCTGACCAAAAGTTAAAGCATGTTATTAAAGGCATTGTCCAAATGCCTTTTAAACAGTTACCTTTATGTTATTTGAAAGATGAAAATAAAATTGTCTTCTTTTTTCCTTCTGTTTTTGCTTGTATAATATTTTAATTAATTTTAAACTTAGGATCTTTGTCCTTATGAAGTGAAAATGAAACATCTTTCTGAATCTGACCCAAGGCTGAGTTTGGGGATAGATGAGTTGAAACTGTAGAAATATCGTGAGTTAATCACAACAGATACTTCAGGCTGCTGCTTCCCTATGTCGCTTTAAAAGACAACTTTGCAAGGCTTTCAATAAGTGATGAAATTAACAGAAACAGGCATCTACATGATATTTGGAGATGGTTTCAGAATGCATACTATGCCTGAACACAGCTTCTCCCACCCCACACTAATTACCCTTCAACCCATCAAATACAGAAACAGAATTTTAACTAGCTTGAAAGTCAGCTTTCAACTGGAATAAGGGGGTTTGTGTTGAATGTTAGTGAGCTGGATCTTATGTTTTCATTTGAAGATGTTATTGTAATTCATTGAATCTCAACCATATATTGAAAAGACTTCGCAGGACAACATTTTCTAAAGTGTTTAGCAAAATTAATGGTGAAAAGAACACTTTTTCTGCAGAAACTAATGAGCTGCTTCTTATACCCTATTTAAATTGTTGTCATTGATGTAGCCAGTCGCATATATTCAGTAAAGCTTCCGGAAAAAAAAAGAGTGGAAAAGAATTGCCTGTTAGTGGTAATGCAAAGGAACAGACGTGCTGGTATACTTTAACCTAGCTAGTCTGTCAGGGAGACAAGGAAGTTGTGAGCTTGTGAGCAGCCATGTGCAATGGTTAGCAGCAGAATGGACTCGTGAGCAAGGGGCAAGGCACTGGGGTCCAGGCATGCAAAGGTGAGGAGATAGATCTTAATCAAGGAAAGTAAGATGAAATGGTGGGAAGAGGCCGAGCTGAAATTCAGGAATTACCATATAGACAAGTTTAGGATGGGGCATATGGAATAATGGTTAGTAGGAACCAAGAGCTAGGACTCAACAGGAAGGAGCTAGGAGTCAGATACACTGCTGTTGCCAACTGGTAACAACTGCTCAAACAGCATCCTATACTTGGCACGTGTGATATCTTCAGACACGTTCACTGGCTATTCCTTCCTCGGTTCATCAGGCACTTCAGGCTCAATGTCCCTCAACAGAAAAACTGCTCCCAGATTACTGTCTGCAGAATATGGTTATCCAGATGAAGCTTAATGGAGGTCAACAGAAAAGGAATCTTGGGTGCAAAATCCAGCTACATTGCCTGATTTCCAGGAATCATCTTAGCTGGAGATAAAACCTGCCTGGAAGCCTTCTCTTGTCAAGGCATGAGTCTCTGTTTTGAATGCAAATTGGCTTGCCTTGGAGGGTAGTTTGAAACATAGAATAATCTGGGCTGGAAGGGACCTCTGGCTGTAATTTGGTGCAACCCCCTTGAGTAATGGGTCAAGCACTTTGTGAAAGGAATAGAGTGGCAGTTCCGACCTCCCAGTCCTCTGAGCATGTACTGGTTTTATGGCACAATTACTCTCATTCAAGTTAAATCAGAAGTTGTCAGTATGATTATAACAAATTTAGGTTAATGCCTCTGAACACAAGGGCCTATCTCCACAGTATATTTGCACCTCAGTATTTTCCTTTTTTCTAATTTCTACATTTTCCACTGCTCCTTTTCTGTTCTTTTCTGTCACTGACATGTCATACGATGTTGTGCTCACCAATAAAAGCTTGGGGAAAGGAGCAGGAAAAGGGACATCGGTAGTTATGGCACTTGCCATCTCAAGTAACCATAGCACATGCAGAGGCCCCGATCTCCAGGAAGAGGCTGGAATCTGCGTGTCGATGGGAAATTGTGACAATTTTCCTCTTTTTGCTCCGCTTGTGTTTGCAGCTTTGCTTTCCCTGTTAAACTGTCATTATCTTGATCCACAAGCCTTCTCATCTTCCTTCTGGTTTTCTTCTGATCCCACAGGAGTTCTGCATAGATACCTAAATTTATGTGTCTTAACTGACAAGCTCAAATCCACCCCGAGAAAGGACAGGATTCAGTTGCCTAAACACAGATGTCTAGTGCTTTCTGTGGACACAGCATACCTGAGACTCCTCACCCAGGCTCACAGATATGATGTGAAAGTCACAGAAGACCAGTGCTCATCTGGTTTGGCAGCTGGTGTCTGGCGGTTATCCAATAGCATCCCACATGGCACTAGATGACTGTTTAGGCAACCAAATCCCATCCTAGCCTTTTACAATTGCAATTTTAAAATGGAGTTCAGACCATCTTTGTAGACGTATCAGACACGCTGACAATCTTTACATGGGAAAACAAGATATATAACAGCTGGCCAGTAACAGCACTACAAAATAAAAGCAGAGAGGCTTGTATGACAGGATGGAGGTAACAGGATTTGACATGAAATCTACCCTGCAGTAAGAATAAACAAGACTGTATTTAGTCCTTACCTTTTCTTCCTTCATTTCAAGTTGGGAGCTCTTGAAATAGAGGAAAAAGTAAGAGAAATAAGGCAGTCAGCATTGCTAAACACTTTGGTGAGCATATGGATTTGGTCTTTCTTCAAGAATCAGCAGGTAAAATTTCCTGGACTTTATTATACAGAAGCCTGCAAAAAAATCTCTTGGTCATAAAAATACATATATCTACCAGGCAACAGTGAAGCACCTAACACATATTTAGGACTTTAGCCACGTTACGTGTAACTGTTTATTGTCAGCAATTTTTTGTTTGTTTTGTTTGCTCTAACTGAATTTCCACGCCAGGCTATTAAAAAGGAACACCATTTTATCGCAACTTTTAAGGACTCTAGAAATGTTTGGGGATTATGCATTAAGAGCAGTGACTGGTCTCAGAATGATTGTTTGCTTCCTGCTATGAAAAAAGTCTATACGAGTATCTACTTTTCCAGCTCTTACCATTTTCTGAAACTGTAGGTAAGAAGTATTTAAAAATCATCTTTGTATTCTTCCTCGTGAGTATTGTCTGCATTCCAGATCCAAAAGCTCCTCCAACCCCATTACCATAGTTTTTGTCTGCACCTGATAGTAAAAGCAGGTGTAAACTTGAGAGAGGGGTTTCTCATCTCTGTAAGGGCTGCAGCATTCAAAGCTTCCTGACTCATGTGGCTTCGGCTTTTTGTGAAACACAGCACTGATGCAATTTAGAAGGACTGCAGTTGGAGAGTGAGAGAGTTTTTCAAAAAACCATGACGCACTGTGTGTCGCCAAAGAAACGGTTTCTCCTTTGACAGCCTTCGCCTTGCTACCTATAAAATAGCAATAAGAGCGCTCCTCTTAGCAGCAATAAACCAGCTGAGGCTCTGAGGCTTTTTAAGATGAACTTGTGAAGCAGGAAGTGAAGGAAAACCAACATATTGAACGGAACCTACAACAGAGGTAAAATGGTAAAATGGTCCTGTTTAATCTGGGCACTAACATATACTGCAGGCTATACAGCAGAAAATGACACCATTAAGAAATTAAAACTCATTCCAGCAACATATAAGCAGTCTTTCAGCAGCTTAAAGAGTTAGTATTGAATAAGACAGTAAGACTTCATGTTCAGTAGGTCTTTATTAATGCTGCTGCTACACCAACTTGTTTGCATAAGAACCTGTAAAAATTGTAAAAAAAATATTTATGGGCTTGTGCTTGTAACGATTGTGTTGGTACATACAAAAAGAAGCCATGTTCTAGCCAACCCTGTAGCACAAATAATAAACTTTGGCCATCAGAGGTTCGAGTCAAAGCCCACTACGTTCCTTCCATCCTCTTCAGAAGAAAGTGGACCAAGCTATGGGTCATCTGTTCTGCTGTTCAGCATTGGATTTGGGGCTGACTTTTAGAGACAGTGATCTGAGTGAGTGAGGCAGTATCTTTGCAGAGCCAAAGGGTTTTTCATAGGGACAACAAAGCATTAAATATATATATATATATATGTAAAATAATACTTGCATACGTCCATATATACATGTATATACAGATATAGTTATATTTACACACACATATATGTATTCCAAAGGTAGTGCGGTAAAGTACAGCATCTGTTTAGCTGTCTGTAAATGCTCTCTTCCTTTCCCATCATCTCCCAGATACTCCCACGCTGGTGGGAAAAAATGGGATGAAAGATGCAGGGAGAGCACCAGGCAGTTCTGTATGTTTGCACCTGGAGAGGTGAGAGGCCATTTTACGGACAGATTTTTGAAAATGTGATGATTTGAGGAAATATATTCCAGCAAACGAGTTCACTTTCTCACAGACTCACTCATGTGCAGAGATCCTCACCCAACCGTGGTATATGTCTCTTTAAGATGCAACAAAGCCCATTTTGAGCACATCCACAGCGAAAAACGACTGACTGTGCAAGGAATTTGGAGTTCTTGACTCTTGGACAAATGGGGGGGGGGGGGGGGGGGGGGTGTTGGCAACCTCTGAGAGTTTTTTGGTTGGAGGACTTCGGGTTTTATGTGGGGTTTTTTTAATTTTATTTTTTAATCTTTCTGCTTATGTGTCTTCCCACCTGCAAACTCTAATTTAAAGTATGTCTTGTTCTGTTCCTATAATACTGGGCTGGATTTTGTTGCTTTTTGTTATGCAGGGGAAAAAGGGTCCAGCTAAAAAGGTGAACAGTTGAATGTAACGTTAACTGAGTCAATAATGAGAAGACTTTGAGTTTTATCAAAATAAGGGGTCAATTACTTTAGGTTTGCAGTTTGGTTCTCAGCCTCACCTGTGACCTCAGTGATAATTAACGTCACAGTTGCGCTATGCAAGGAGACAAATGTGCTGTTATTAGCAATTAATATCACAGCTGACCTGAGCTCTAAAGGTTTACATGTGGCCTGAAGGGACATTTAAATGCTGTGTGTTAGCAGCTGGAAGTTTTATATATGTCATTGTGTAAAGTCAGAACATTGTAAAGACCCTTAAGGCACTCAGAAACAGGACAATAATATTTGAATCCGTGCCTCAGCATCTCATGTAAAATATGAAGTAAAGTCTCCACATCTTGGAAGGAAGATAATAGACAGGCATTGCAATGACCAGCTGCTCACTGTTCTATTAAAAAACAAAAACAAAAACAAACCCAAAAACAACAAAACATGTAAAAGAAGTAAAATTGTACCACATACTTCCCTCATGGCCTTCCTTCTTTCATAGCTTCTATTGGCATAAAGAGATACCGAGCCTTTCTACACAAACCAATTGCACTTAAAATGGGAATCTAAACAGGTGCCAATTCTGACATCCAACATAACTCTCTCAGGAGTACATCTAAACCCAAAGACACTCAAACTCTCACAGTACCATCCCTCTTCCCTTGAAAACTTTCTAGACACCTGCAGTGCATCCCATGCCTTCAAATGGGCTGGTTGAATTAATTAAGAGACAAACACGCACGTTTGTACATCACTGGAATCCTAGCACTGGCTGGAGCAGCAGGTTGAGTCCAGTCTGCTAGGCTAGTTCAGAGCCAAACTACCCTATGTAGACCCCTCACTGGTACCTGGTAACAAGCAGAGGTACTTACTTTCCTTTTGACCACAGTAGGGGTGTTAGACCTGGTTTTGATGTAAAACCCTGCGGTTCAGAACACAGTCTAAGACAGTGTAAGCCTGTAGCAGCCACCTGACAAGAGACTGCTCCAAAAACCAAAGCACAGATGAGGAAAGAGAGGGAGAAAACATGTGGCTGAAGATGCTCTCTTTCCATAACAGTGGTGCCACATTCATGAGGCTAGAGGAGAGAAGTCCAGACATCAACAGGCCAATAGCAGTCCAGCAGTCCCTAAACCTGCATCACAAAATATCAGGATCTAAATATAAAGGCATTAACCTGCAGACCCCGTACCTTTCTATTAGACACATCTTTTAATTTCTCTGTGCAAAACCTGTACAGTTATATTATCTCTGCCATTATGGAGATAAACAAATTCACTGCTAGCCCTCCAAGAGCACCATGGAAGGTGGGTGGCCTCATACTCCAGGTCCCCTGCTCTCTCCAGTTGTGGCCTGTTATCTTCTTGTCCATCTTCTTACATCTCACTTTCCCACCACAAGACCTGCTGGACACTGGGCTGCTAAACAGCTCTTCCATCACCTTGTCTGCGGTCTACTGGTGTCTCCTGGAGCACCACCTGCCAGACAAGAGACTGCAGATGTGTGGCAAGGCTTCTCTCAGGAGGCAGGTGGTCCTGCTGGTGGTAATTAAGCTGCAGTAATGCCCCATGTGCTGACTCCGGCCTGAGGAGCAACACGTAACCCAAGAGTTCAGTATGAAAAAGGCCTCCAGGCCTCTATTGGTTTAATAAACCAACACTTGTTTAAGTGGTGGTGCTTGTATCACAGATATTCCTCCTGGAAGTACATCCATAACCTCAGGATTCAGAAAATGAGAGAGCAACCTGAACAGTTATAATCTCCACCGCCCCCCCCAAAAAAAGATGCATCCTTCACAGCTTGAGGATGGTGGAGAGGTGCGATGGAGGCTGAGCCATCTGGGCATATCCATAGAGCACACGTGCCAGGAAGGTGGGCATGTCTGTTTTCACCAACTACCCGTCTGTCAGGGATGTTAGATCCAGTACTGGGTGAAAGTAGCACTGATTGCCCAGTTACTCTGGGGAAATGGCTCCCTTCTGGCCTTGCAGATGTTGTGGGGATTTACAGGCCCAATATTTTACTTCATATTTGCCACAGGCTAAAAGGCAATCTACGGTAACTGAAGTCTTGGAAATGAAATTACCTGTGAAAGCTCTCAGAGTAACCTCTAAAATTCACCCTTTTTCTCTTAAAATTTCAGGAGAAAATGCAAAGGCAATAAACTTTGCAGTGAAAAGGAAACTTCATCATCTAGCAGGCCTATGAAACCTACAGTGTCTTAAATAGCCTAAAGTTATTTAGACTAGTCACCACATAATGAATGTCATTAGCATTGAGAGCAGTGGATTTGTGCGTGCAGATCTGTCCTGGTTTCAGCTGGGGTTGAGTTAATTTTCTCCCTAGTAGCCGGTACAGTGCTGTGTTTTGGATTCAGCGTGAGAATAATGTTGATAACACACTGATGTTTCAGTTGTTACTACGCAGTGCTTATCCTAAGTCAAAGGTTTTTCAGTTTCTCATGCCAGTGAGGAGGTGAACAAGAAGCTGGGAGGGAGCATGGTCAGGATGGCTGACCAGAAGTAGCCAAAGGGATAATCCATACCACTGGACATCATGCTCTGCATATAAACTGGGGGAGTTGGCTGGGAGAGGTGGATCACCGCTTGGGCACCAGTCAGCAGGTGGGGAGTAATTGCATTGTGCATCACTTGTCTTTTCTTGGGTTTTATTTATCTCTCTTTTTGTTACATTCTGTTTCATTACAACTACTATTATTATTATTATTATTGTTGTTGTTGTTGTTGTTATTATTATTATTATTATTTAAATTGTTCTTAACTCAACGTTTTACTCTTTTTTTCCCCCATTTTCCTCCCCATCCCACTGGGAGGGGGAAGTAGTGAGCAAGCGGCTGCACAGTGCTTAGCTGCTGGCTAGAGTTAAACCACCATTGTAAAGAATTTGGATACATTATGAGATATAGAAACAACAAAAAAAACCACTGGGCTAGAGATAAGGGTCTTTTCCTGGTAGTGCTCAGAGGTGTAGAGATACAGAAATTTCCTCTATTCAAAAAATAGAGGGCGGACATCTCCATTTGCTTGTCATTGTTTCTTAGCAAAATGTGGTTGCTCTTATGTAGAAACTGAAGTTGAGCAAATTGATGATTAACAGAATGAGGAAAAAAACTCATAATAATCTAGCAGTCAAGATGGGGGACAGGCAGTTCTGAAAATAAGAAAGTGACAATGGCATTTTCTCATTTTCTCTGTAAATACTATATGACTCCTGAGGCATTTGTTAACCAGAACAATGAAATAATTCAGTTGGCAGTTTACAAGTCACCTGAGTTTGCTCACCTGATTAGCTTTGGTCTCCCTTGTAACTTAATGGAATCATGATGTGAACAGCAGCCTAAGAACTGCTCCAAAATTCTATTTCCTAACATTGCTGACATCATAAGAGCAACAAGATAAGGCAAAAATAGTATAACTTAGAGCATAAAATATATGAAGGAACACATTTCTGATTTGCATATATGATACTGATTAAGTATGCCCTATTATAATTTGCTTTTCAAAAAAGGCAGTCTTTGTACATCTTTTTCATAGAACCACAGAATCACAGAATGGTTTGGGTTGGAAGGGACCTTAATGATCACTCAGTTCCACCCCCCCTGCCATGGGCAGGGACACCTTCCACTAGATCAGATTGCTCCAAGCCCCATCCAACCTGGCCTTGAGCACTGCCAGGGAGGGGGCAGCCACAGCTTCTCTGGGCAACCTGTGCCAGTGTCTCATCACCCTCACAGGGAAGGATTCCTTCCTTACATCTAATCTAAATCTCCCCTCTTTCAGCTTAAAGCCATTACCGTTTTTCTTCTTCTGCAAAACAGGGATTATCTTGTCATTCCCGGGAAGAAAATCTATATGCCACAACCAATATTTCTAATTGCCATTCAGATCTTTCGATGAAAAAATGTGGAATAAAGACAAAGGACCCCTGGAATCAAAAGTCAGGCAGCATTTGCATATTAACGGGCGCTGGGAGCTGGCAGGGACGGGCAGGAGCGAGCAGCTGCCTCTGTCCATGGTGCTGGTTCGTGCACAAAGAGCTGCGCGACGCCCCTCGGGACCTCCGGCTCCTGCTCTGCCAACGTTCTGACAAAAAGGTTGTCAGCAGATTTCTGATGGGTTTTATTTACATCACTGCCAACACAAGTGATTATTAATTGCCTTTTCTTTGGCAAGCACTCATCTTTAAAGGGCTTTTATACATCAACATCCCGGCCATCCTCTATGGCTGTGAGTGTGAGAGCCACCGTAATCACCCCAGGAAGCAATTTTTCTCATCTGACCTGGATGTATAGACTGCTGGCTTCATAGTCAATAGACCTCTAGCCGGTAGAGTCCACAACAGAATCAATTCAGTGCTAAACAAGATGTCTGAATAGGTCAGATAAATAGTGACTTCAAAATAACTGTTTCTTTCGTACATAAAACAAGCTGTCATGCACCAGTGCAGCTGTTCACACTGAAGTTATCTAAAGTTACACCAAGATAATTTCACTCCGTTCAAAATCGGCCCACATTAAAACAATCCAAATTACAACAAAGTCTGTCACTCAAGATGGGATTCCTGTTCTCCGGTACCAGAACTGTGAATCACACACCTGTTCAGACCTGCTTTATTTCAGGCTCCTTCTGAAGTCAATTAAGAGAGATGGGTATATTCAGAGGGAGATCCTAAAACAGTTGCCTAATATAGGCGAGATGAATCACCCATGCCCTTACAAAAACGATGAAGTCAATTAGCTAAGCAATAAGGGAGAACGCTGCTGCTTTTGTTAGCATTGCTAACAGTGTCTTCTGTGGATGACCCTGGATGACTTTGCCATCGACCCATGTACCAACATAATCCACTCATGTGCGAGGTTTGGTCTGGCTTGTTTTCTTTTAAACTTCCACAGAATCACGGAATACCAGGTTGGATGGGACCTCAAAGATGATCTGGTCCAAACTTCCCTGGAAAAAGCATGGTCTAGATAAGATGGCCCAGCACCCTGTCCAGCCGAATCTTAAAAGTGTCCAATGTTGAGGAATCCACCACTTCCCCAGGGAGATTATTCCAACAGCTGATTGTTCCCATTGTGAAAAATGTTCCTCTTGTGTCCAGTTGGAATCTCCCCAGGATTAACTTGTACCCATAAGCCCTTGTCTTTTCCTTACAAAAAGGGAGTCTCCGCCTTCTTTGTAGCCACCCTTTAAATACTGGAACATGGTGATGAGGTCTCCCCTAAGCCTTCATTTCTCAAGGCAGATATTGTGTTGTCAAAATCAAATCCCAAAATCATATTACAACCGGGGCTATGTTTTTTCCCTCCTCTGACTCTCAACAAAGCAGACATTTGCCACTCTTGCCATTTTATTGTCTCAGTAACACGTACCCGACCGTGATGAATTCTAGCAAATTCCCCTTAAAAGTATACAGATTAATTAAAGGTCTCCTGCATATTCCTCCCCTAAGCCTTTAGGCTGTTAATAAACAGAAGAAAATCTTATTTCAATAACCTCTCTTCTAATTAACATTCTTCTCTGCTTTTCCCTGGGTATCTTGAACATCTAGTGCCACACTGGGACTCAGCTGGATAGTGTCTTCCTGCAGACAGTGCAGAGACCCCTCCATGATATGAGAAGTCAGATAACTAGTAATGTTCAATTTATGTTAAAAATTAAACATGTATGAAAAGACAATGTCTAAAATCACTCACTCCCTTCCTTTCCTTTCCCTTTGGCTTTAGCTGTATTTATGGTCTGTTTGTTTCATCTGATTATCTTGGGTACCTCAGTTTAGCTGCCTGATAATCTCCTGCCTGAGTGCATGCATTGGTTCTACCAGAGGAGATCATTAGGACCAAATGAGCACACAATAAAGCAGAAAAGCCTAACAATCTTCTCTGCTATTTAAGAAAGGCAATACTGGACATATTCAAAACGTGTATCAAATATGACTCGAAGAAGTCTGTGCATAAGCCATCTATTTCACAAATCTCACATGCTGTAATTTAAGATGGTTTCTGAAACTTCCGTAGAAAACAAATTCCTGCATTGTTGCTTTAGCTTATGACTATCTATATGCACCAAATGGAAGTTCTGCGAAAGAGAGTCATCTCAGTCCTTCGTGGGATCTCATGCAGTCATTCCAGTGGATGACCGTTCATCTTTTCCTAGGTAATTAATTCTTATGTATGCATATATCCTGACAAGTTTAGCAGATGTAAGTTAGCTGCCAAATTACTAAAGTCATGTATATAAAGGGTAAGGTGGGCATATGACAGACTGCATAAAGATCGACATGTACAACAGAAATAGAAAATTTCTTGATTACAATTTAGTAATATTGGGGGGGGTGGGGTGCTGGGTTTTTGTTTGCTTTTGTGTAAGGTGTTCTGGTTTGTACCTAAAAAGTGCTGTGCTAGTTGAGTGATGGAATTAGTACAGTTAGAGACAGCCACAGCTGTATTTTTGTATTTTATAACCAATCCCACTGCTCACACCCGAAAGGAACAGAGCAAGAGAAGAACATTGAAATAAAAAGAATAGCGAGGGGAGAAACCCTCTTTCTTCCATACGGTTCTTGGACACCCTAAATGGTTTTGTTCAAACCAAAATAAACCACTTTGTTTCATTTAGCATTTATTCAATGCATTTGTATTAATTTAATTTTATTTTTAACAATGAAAACTGAAACAACCACATCAGCTACTAGTTCACTAACAGTTATATAAGCATAACCATTTTCAAACATTTCTCCCCGTTTAACTCCATGCTTTTTTTCTGCTGTTTCACACACAACAGTATAACATCATCAAAAAGTTCAAGCTGGAACACTGCTTGTGAGTGACAAGGGGTTGCTTCAGATTACGAGATACATCTGGATTTGTTTAAAGTTGACTGATTCTGAAGATTTTTCCCCTTTGATTTGATCTCTTTGAAAAGGGAACTCATTTTCATTGCAAAGTCATTGACGGCTCCTCAGTAACAAATTTACAAGGCTTATGTGTCACAGCACATTACTGTTCAACCCTTGAGAAAATAACCACAATTATCAGGTTATTTTAGGATCTTCCATTAAATTTGAGGGTACAAATGAAAATACATTAGTCAAATGAATTCAACGGGCTTTGGAGAGATAATACTTTCAATAGGTGTTCTGATAAAAATATTTGGCAGTGTTCCCTCGCGTATTTGCAAACATTTGTGTCATAGTCTTTTGTGATGTCTTACATTTCACCCCTCAAGAACCTGTCTTTGACTGGAATTATGCTTCATCCTTTTTCCAGACTATTTTTATGCAACTATTTATGCACTAGATTTATTTATCGAACTAGCAGTTTAAACTGGGTCCCAGAGATTGTCTCACATCTCAAAACGCTGTTTCAGTCCTTGTCAATCCTGATCTTTTGCTGGACCTGGTGACGCTCTTACAATTCCTTTTTTCTTCCCTCATAATTTCTGTTCACTTTACATTGACTGTGTGAGTCTTCCAAATGCAAATTACTCTGATAATTTTAGAATGGGAATGTAATGTTTTCTATCCTGTGAGGTTCAATTAGTTGCATTTGCTTGGTTGTAGATTCACCATAATTCCTGAAAATGATTCCAAGTTATTGATGGTTTTCACAACTTGAGATGAACACAGGCTCATCCTCATGGGTAGCTTTCCTTATACTTCTTTATATTCAGAAGATTTTCAGAATCAGTAATCGACATCAACAATCATTCAGAATCTGGGGAATTAATATAGGCACGTGCTGAGTGCATGGTCTTTGTGAAAGCAAACCTTGCAGCTTCTGGAGGTCATAAATGCTTCACTGTTCTTCTCCACCTTAGCAGCTAATGGATTCTGCTTAGACATGTCATATTTTCTGTCAGTGGTGAAAGCACTGGCTTCTTCTTTTTTTCAAAAACAAGAAGGTGTATTTGAATTGAATTTCAATTCTTTCAAATTTTTTTAATTTTTTTTTTTTTACTTTTCTAGCCTGGATCTGCATGTCAATAATACAGGTTACCTTAAGTTTTCCAGTGAATTTGGACTCAAATGTTGTCTATCGATCTGTTGTAAACTGCCACTGTTCTACCATATGAAAACATGTTACAGAAAATAACTTCAAACAAAACTAGAACAATGATTGTTTGAGGCTTCTGCTCTTTTCCATGCAAAGAAAAAACCTACCAGATTCAGTTTCACAGCCAGGAAAAACTTGCAGATCCCTCTGTCTTCCTTAATACACTATTTAGAAAGATTTATGGCTTTCAGAATAATGTAGCTTTGTCACTATGGAAATTTAGTAACTCTCAAAATAGGGTTGATATTTTAATCTTGGCCTGACAGGTCATATGAGATCTTCTGTGAATGCAAGATCTAGATAATCCCTCTTAAATTCTTTTCCACTTTAATATTCCAGATTGATAATGCTGATTTTTTTTTTTTCTCTTTTTTTCACTATTTATCAGTATGTCTTGTAATAGCAAAAGGTAGATGTTGGTGCAAGTGAAGGCTGGTGTCACCTCACTCCATTCACTGTCTGCCTTCAGCCATGTAATGGCCAGGATGCAACACTTTTCCAATGGTAGATTTTCAGGTTTTACCTGTAAGGACCACTGATTAAGTCTGGAAACAGTCTGAGACAAATTGATCCTGGCTGCACCAAGATTTTTTTTTCCAGGATTTTTTATGTTCACACTTTCTAGGAACATATTTCCAGGTGATTTAGAGGCTTCTGACACAGTTGGTCTTGGGGGTGAAGAGACATGTCTAAGTGGCAGTTTTGAGGATGTCAGAAGAACCTACACACCTCTGATGAAGTGGTTTGACACAACTTCCCCGAAACAGTACTGGAAGTTTGTAGTGAAATGAGGAACTGAAGGCAGGTCCCTCCCACTTCTTTCTAATCCCAGATCTGCAAGGTTATCCCTTTTCACTTGCCAGTTCCATTGATTTTCTCCAAAGTACAGAAAATAACGTTGTTGTTCTTCCAGTTAAGCTGATGTCTGTTCAGAGGAGAACATATTGAGGTGGGACTCAGATCACAGAGGGACATCGACGTAGTGGGGTATACCCGTACATAAATCGAAATCTCATTAATAATCCCCTACACTCATTTTCCGCTGACGAGGAATCAAGAAGGGAAGAAACATGCAGTGCTCAGCTGTGGATGATATCAGTGTAATACAATCAGCCATCGTAACAGGAATTCAGTTACTACATCTTCTTACTCCAGCTAATCCATCTGACATAAACGCCAGTGGGTAATGTTTTCGACTTCCTTAAAGCATCAATGGTGGTTTTTTACATCTCTGATCTCTGAAGATGGTGGTGGTTTTTTGCTTCTTTCATCTCTGAAGCTGGCAGATAGGTATTGCTGCTCAAAACCCTTGTTTCTCAAGCCTCATTTATTCTACCTCAGACTCAAAACTACAGCCACTAACAGTGGAGGGATAAAGAGGAGGTATGAATATGCTGTTAATGTCTTCATGCTAAACTATCAGATTTAAAAACTGCATTGTAATATCAAATTTGGCAGCATTTCTGAGGAAAGGAAAGGCTGTTACTAATGTGTTTGATATTGGATGAAATTGATCCTGGCATCATTAAAATGGATATTTTACCTCTTCTTCATGTGCCCTACTGACTGAGCCATTGAAGCCTTAGTCCTGCAATGTGTCTGTTCCACTCTTGTAGCCTTGATTCCCGAATGAGACAGTGAATTCACTTGGATTGTGATCTTCAATATTTCTTTTACTTTATTGTCATGTGCCTAGCAGCTCTGCCAATGCTCATCTGTCCTAAGCTAAGTCTTTGTCCTCTCCTGGGTGTGTGCTGAAGTCCTTAGATCTGTCGTCATTTGACCAGATTAATGAATAAGGGAGCCAAAATCACCACTTCTGGGTAGGATTCAAAGCCCACTCCACAGTGAGAGTCTCCATTACCACGGGCTGGGCTTCAGGTCATATTCGTTATGATGTAGTGGACGCTTTGAAGCCCGCCTTCTGAGGATAAACCCCTAATACCTGCAGATCACTAGACTATCCATCTGTTTAACAAAAACAAATGAACCTGTAATGAAAAGTACTGAGGCCAGACCCGTGACTGGAAGTAATTAGCTCTCCTCCATTGACTTTGGTGATGATTTAAGGATATTAACTGACCGTCAACTCAGCAGAGCATTAAATCAGTGTTACACAGGAGAAAAATAATTCCCCCCACAACATTACTCTTGAATAGGTCCATACAGCACAGTGTGTACGATGTTCAGTTTGGTAATGCAGCCTCAGTGATATTTCACAATAGGATTGGTTTTTCCCAGCACGGAGTCATTCAGTAGCCTGTTCAACAAAGGCACCGCCTGCATTCCAGCCTCTTGCCAACAAGCCCATGATTTGTGTTTGGCTTTGTGTTTATTGTTAGGCTATTGTTTATGTGATTTAGCGATATAAACAATGCTGATTGCATGGACAGAAATTTAATAACTGCATTGCACAATTCTGGGAGTTGCGTGTATTTTTAGCATATGCCAGGATTTTTTCTTTTTGGTTTAGTTTGGTTTTGCAATTAGGATATAAGTGTTTAGTTTATGAAATGCGAAGCACTGACTTTCCAGAATTTGGGATTAAACTTGGAACTCCTGGATTTTTAAATTCTGAGCATTTACTGCTGGACTTCAGTTTTATCCCTTCTGTCTGTCCTAGTGCTCCAGCTGTTTTTGCAAATGTATCTGAACTAATCAGAAACTGGGGCTTTCCTGAGCCCTCATACATCCCAGGGACTTGGTAAAAACTCTGGCACGATGCCCATAAGGACTGTCTGTCCTCCGCAACAGCACCACTGTCAATATCACTACACAGCTGTCCCTGCTGAGATCGTACCTCATGCTAAATCTGAAGCATCAGCAGGCAACAGGGAGGTCTCATGAAATTTGTGACGTGAATTGACTAAAGAAAGGAGGTTTCCACTTAATTCTGCCTTTACTTCTTTTCATTAGTCAGTGCAAGTTTTGAAATCCCAGGAAATCGGAGGTTTTCCTCTTGGCTTCATGTTCCCCCAGTGTACATAAGATGAATGAAGCTTACTTGTAAAAAATAAAAATCTGAGGACAATATAAAGGATTTTATCAAAATATGTCTTCTTTTTAATGAGAATGTATTTTGAAACCCTTATGTTCTTCAACCAACAGTGGATTACACATAAGAAAATTTAACTGTTATTGACTCCACTGAATAATAGAGTTATATTTTTTTAAAGTGCGTGGGTGAGATGTATATTTTTTATACTGAAGGTTTGCTTACTTTGCTGTTAGTTTAAATGATGATTTTTCCTTTCAAAACCCAAGGCAGCCTTCCTCCACTGTCACCTTACCCAGTACTGTGACAAATGTATAGAAAAGTCATAAGGGAGAAACATTACCATGCTGCAACAGTATTTACCATTGCAGCAACTTTGGTCTCCTAAACAAGCACCCTCCACCTCCAACAAAATATTCTCATCCACCCTGTGCACTTAGTGGGGTTGTACCACGCGTGCCCCACACACCCACTCACCCCACTTCATATCAGACACGGAGAGTGGCAGAAACTGTGACTTATGTTGTAAAAGCCCTTAGTGAGAGCTGGTCTTTTCGCTCTGTGTCTGCACGGCACGTAGCATAGCAGGTCCTGATGTAAGTTTGGGGGCTCCTGGGACTTACACTGACACAAATGCATTCATAGAGTTAATCATAACTGGAGTTTACAAGGACAGCTTTGAACTTCCACACTATCTGAACGGTACCGGTGGATGCAAACACTATCAGCAACTCAGAAAATGAGTTGAACGTCTCTCTGTCACATATGAAGGGTTGTTTTTCTCCCAGCCTCCTAAGCACCCCGTTAAACAGGCATGATGGAAGTTGCAGTGATTTTCACTTATTCGGAACCCTCAGCAGGAAGGGTCAGACTGGTTTAAAGACTGAGAGGTCTTTCTTGCATGATGGCAGGCTCTGATACAGCTGTTCTCACTGAAAAAATGAGGTCTTGGCGTAGTATTCTCTTATGGGAATGTCACTTCAGCAGCAAGTAGCCATCAAAAAAGCAAATGAAATTTTAGGAATTCTGAGGAAAGAAAGAAAGGAAAAAATGGAAGGCATTGCTCTGGCACTATGAGTAATGAGCTTGCAACTTGAACATTGTGTGTGGTTCTGGTCACCTTATAGTAACTCTGGAATAGCTGCTGGGAAGATCCATCACTAAAGCGATGATCCATCACTGACAGACGGCATCTGCATGAGGAGCAACTGAATAGGTTGGTAGCTGGCCTGGCAGTGAGATGACTGAAGAGGGTGATGTACACCTATAGGATCAAGAGTGATGTGAGCAGCGGCAGAGAAGATGAAAAGGCAGCAAATGCCCCCTGCTCTTCTTGTGTAGTAATCATGCCGCATCAAACCAAACTAGCAAGTGACCACTTCTAGACAAATAAAAGGAGATGCCAGAAAAAGGGATGTTGAACCGTGAAACTCTCTGAAGCAGGCTGCAGGTAAAAGTTGCATGAGTTCAGAAAACAATCGGAGATATTCAGAAAACGAAAACCCATAAAACACACAAACACACCTCCTCATCTCAGGAAGTTCTCCAAGCCTCCACTTCGTTTCCAAGTCTCATACTGTGGGAGGCTGAGAGAATATACTGAGAAAACTTGTCATATTCCTATAACCGTCCCTGGGCAACTGCTTTGGACATGTTGAAAACAGGATACTGAGAGAGATGGATTTGGGGACTGATCCCATGAGGATGTTTTTACAAGTTTTACCTTCTCAGTGCACCTATTTTCAGTGTTTATTTGCTGCACAGAGCAGCACTAGAGTGGGAAGTGAGTACACAAACATATTTCGTAGGTTAAATATATAAGATTGAGGTGTGGGAGAAAACAGATTATTAATATTCCTTGAATGAGGGTGTGCTACCTGACCATATATGGTTTGTGAGAACCCCTAAGAGCTGTGTCATTCCAAATAAATCATGACAGGGGAAAAAACTACCAGAGGTGGTTTGCAATTCTACTCTCCCTCAGACTGGAATGAAAAATCTGAAGAAGCTTCATATTTACAGGAAACAGCATAATGCGCGCGGTGAGCTGCAAAGTTTTTGCAGGAATGGTTATATTACCTACAGAAAAAAACAATCTACTGACGGAAAGATGACTGTCTTTCAAGCCACAGATTTACTAGGGTGTGCAAGAAGTCTCGTGGAGGCAGGGCGAGTTAGTGGGTGGACCACAGGGCTGGAAGCCAGCGGGATCCTGTCTTCTCTCCGTAGCTACTGACATTTTTCTTGTCAGTTCCCTTGTTGACTCAATCTCTGTTGTTTGCAGCTGATTAACTGAATTTTCAGGTTTTTGCAGTGCCAAAAAAAAAAAAAAAAAAAAAAAAGAAAGATGGAAAAGAAATATTTTGGGTCAGCCTCAAAAACTTTAATTTCTTAATGAAAAAAAAAGGGGGAAATTAATTTTATGGCAACCAAAATATTATTCCCAAATGACCCTTTTATTTTAGCTTTTATGGAAAAACTTTTTTTAATGACATCATGTTCAAAATTAGAAATGAAAATTTTAAGAAAAGCCTATTCAAAGATACCAGCTTTTTTTTTTTAATTGTTAACTGGACAGGAACACCATCAATGTTTTAATTAACAGATTTTTAAAAAAAATTTTCTTTGCGAAACAGGATTTGTGCAAAAAGAAATTTTTCAGCTCTATTGCAAACAATGTTATCTCCCATAATGAATTTGTACAACACCTAGCAAAATTGTGTGCCTGTTACCACTGCTAATTCTAGAATAATACTAACCAAAATTTTATGGATATATCTGAATTTTACCTAAACCTTCTAATTACATTGAGATTATCCCCAGAACTGAGATACTAAGTGAGATTCTGATTCAACAGCTGCGGAGATAAAAATAATTTCAACCTACTGATCTTTTAATATTTTTCTGCTTGCCCCAACAGCTGATGCCACACTCAGAAAGTACAGAAAATGCAGAAAAACGAAGGTGGGTTGGACTAAATGCCAGCAGAGTATTTTGACCTCCTCTGTGGGCTGGGTCCTAACAAGGGGTAAGACACTTGAAATAGTGCAGCTGAAAGAAGCTAGCTTGCATAGGCTGAGATTTCACAGCTCACTTTCCCAAATCATTTATTTATATCAGATTTGAACCCAATACAGAAACCTAGAGCTTGCACTCCAGACATTAAGAAGCAGGGTAAAACATTCAGCCTTTTAACCTCACCCTGCTGATCTTTACACAGAGGATAACCATTAACCAAAGTTCCCTCTCTGTTTTCCAAGTTTTCTGCCCTCAGAGTACTAAACTGTTTTTTCCTAGTACCCTGGATTTGTGTTTACATGTTTCCTCCAGTCCCTGTATGTTTTGGGATTGCAAACTTTCTTAAGCAAGTATAGTTTGATGGGAAATGCAGCTGTACCGTCGCAAAGATTTCTTGCAGCTTATGTTTCACTTTTTTCCCTCTACTGTTCACTAGGGCTGATGTCCTCCTCAGATTTCTTTGCAACAAATGCAGACTTTTCATAGCTGGGCATGATAATCCAAAAATACTGCTCTCATAATTAAGAAGCATATGTGTGCTGCACGCTAACAACCATAGTTAAGCTTCCTGGACTAAGTATGCCACTTTCATGTGAGCTGGAGAAACTACATATCATCATCCATGGTGTCCACACGCCCTTTCAGAGTTTCCATAGCTTCTTAGTACATTATTTCTTTCACCCAGCTGGTTTCAGGAGGCAAATGAAAACGTCCCTCTGCCTCTAAATTTGGTGTCAACCTTCTACTGAATGGCATTAAAGTCTATTGTGGGTTATGCCCAGTGTTAGACAAAACCGTATGTAAACTGGCTTGTGTCCAAAGGCAGTACATTTCAGCATGTGCAAAGCCAAAGGTATTAAAAAAATGTAGAGCTTGAAACAGCGTTCCATCCAAAAAGATACAGCTCTCAGAATAAGAGAGGACTAAAAGTATAAACAAGAGACTTGGTTTCATGTAGTCAACATCCTGTAGCGTTCCCAGTAGACTCTGAGTGGGACTTCTCTGACTTCCTAAAACCCAAGAATGGCATCCCAGTAGGTAAGCACATTAAGGGGACTTAAGTGACTAATTTCAATGGGAACTGTGTTTTTTATAGCCCTAGCCTAAACACTCATCTTTAGATTTTATGGGTCAACCTAGTTGACTTCTAAAGGAGGCCCGTTACAATCCCAAGGCAGATCTGTCCCCTCTAAAGACACAGGATTCTTTTTTGGGGGGGATTCATCTCACCTAAGGTTATATATCCCCAATAAAGGCACTTTCTGCTGGAGTTATCCTGCTCTCCATTACAGTGCATGGAGACAAATAAGCATTTTGAGGTGCTGATCATCTGCCCAGATTTAGACAGCTACTTTAGAGAGAAACAGATTGTCCACTGCACTCCACAGACTGTACCAGAAAGGGAGCTGAGGTTGTCAGCTCAGTGGCAGACATCAGATGAATGCCCCTCTCTGTGGCCTAAGTAGTTACTCTTCCCACTGCATATCTCAAAGACTCTCACCCTTCTGCCATCCAACCCTTCCTGATTCCGGTTTGTTTGTCCGGATGCATGATCTACCAGGGCTAGACTCAGGGTTCTTAGCTTTTTCAGCAACTACAGCAATGGTTCTCTCCTGTCATCCAAAATCTCTAACCCAGCAGCTCCCAAGCTTTTCTTACCTCTTTTCTCTTCCATAATCATAATATTACTGCTATTTACACTTTCAGGCTGGCCACTGTACTTGGGCCCCTGGTTATAGCAAATATAATATATAGCAAAATAAAATACACGCTATTTTGGATAAGGATTACAATAATCCTGCCCATCTGCTAAATATCTTCAGCTGAGCCCTGAGCTTCCTCCTCCAGGGCAGTCTTTTTCATGACTCGTTCCCTTACTAAAGCACATTGATGTTGTGTCCCTGCAATTACATTGCGTAGGTTTTTCAGAGGGGGTTACATTTCCATTTGAGATGAGAACACACTGGAGCTAATAAAAAGCTCTCTGCCAAAGCTTACTGGTATCCTAGTTCTGTTTGTTGCTATATATATTTCTCCAAATGGTTATTAAGCAGATTTCTTTCCCTTCCAACAGGTTGAGAATGTGAAATTCTTCTGCCGGTAATGCCTCCTTCTAGCCTGTGGACTTCTTTTTTTGGAGACATTTCTGTCTAAAGATGACACTCACTGACATGTATTGTTCTCCTTCTTCTTCCTAGAGGGGAGCTGGCACAGATTTCAAACAGTATCTCTAACTGCATTTTGCAACAAACCAGCCCTCACCACTGATATTAATATATGTCTGCAAAACATCTCGCTCAGGTCATCGTCACCATTAGCTCCTACCTTGTGCACTCCTCTGGAGAGCACAAAATGCTTTGCAAAAGGAAGAGGACTATCAGCACTGCTCTGCAGATGGGAAAAACCTGAGTTCCCAGCTCAGCCAAGCTGTAGCCTGAAGTTCAGGCAGTTACCAGCCAGACTGCCTGCTCTATCACTCTGATGGGGGTTATCTTCACAGCAGAGCTGGTGGAAATAAGTGTATGAACTCTCATAAATCACTTCAGGGTGAAGTTCAGGAGCTGAGATCTCATAAATCACTTCAGGGTGAAGTTCAGGAGCTGAGATTAAGCCCTTTCCAGTACCTGAGCACCTCGGCTGTTCTGCTGTGCAGTCTGTAAGTGCCACCAAGGAAGCAGGGACAGACCCAGCCATGGATGTGGTGGAAGCTATCAAGAGAGGTTGAAGGGCTGCTGCTTGCCCTTTTTATGCCATCCTGGAAAGCCACATGGACCCAACAAGGCAACATCCTGTACCTAGTTGTATCTGTACCTCAACTACTGCATCAATCCTGTCCTGTATCTACGCTGCAGAGGACCTTGCTATGTAAATACAGCACTGCACTGTCTGCCCTCCAAAACGCACAATGTGGTGGGCACGGCTGAGAACTTCTCAGGTCATTCAAAAGGAAACAACTCAGGCTTTTTTCTGTGGCCCTAACTCCCAAATTGTTTAGACTACATCTCCCATTCACATCCGAAACCAACGTCAGGAGAAATCCTTCACGCCAGATAAGGTGTGACGCTACCAGAGTGTGACTCATCTGGCATCTTTCAGGATTAATTGAACAATATCCCAAGGGGTCCCTAGGGAAAGCAACTCAGACATTGGTGTCTGGAGCTCTGTGAAATGAATCTCATCTTCATCTGTTTCCACATTTTATCTTCTCTGCGGCAACACTGTTGTTTCACCAACCCTCCATTCTCGCTCCGAGGAGCATAAAAACGCCTGTTTACATCTTGATAGAGTGTGCATCTATGCTCCCACTATGCAGAGGAGCCAACATCCACGTGCACCTGATGGCTTGGAAACATAACCCCCATATGGCTTTGTGCTCACAATGCCTTTAAACACATTTGAACTTTTTTTCCCCAAAACAATGAAAACCTCAGTCCCGGGGAGAGTGTAGTTCAAGCACATTTGAGGGAGATCACAGGCAGACCACAAGGCACAGAACAGGGAAGAGACAAAGGGATTCATCTCTGGAGAGCAGCTGTGGACATGGAAATGACTGACTGACTTCTTAGAACCACTGTCCAGGAAAAAAGCAGAAAGAGGCATTTCAATAAAGATACCAATTCTCTCTATAAACCTTTTAGCAACTCCCTTTGGTTAAATTTGGTCTGAAGTTTCTCATTGGAACCATTGATGTTGGCTGCAAATTAAAAGCATCCATTTATTGCATGTATTGAACACATTTAATTTACCTTTTTGTCATGTTGAAGTGCTAAAAGAGATCTAAGTCAGACAACATCAGAGAGGATTAGTCATGTATCCAGAAGCAGATACCTTCCTCAAAAAGGAATAAAAAATCTCTTTGTGACTACCTTTTCAAAAATTCATGGGTGGTTATTCAAGGGAGCATAAGAGACCAGGACACTATCATGAATAATCAGAATATGGGGGTTTATTATCTGAGTCAGAGCATATGAGGAATGACCCAAAGCTAGCAGCTCTACTTTTAAGAAAGGGACTGAAGGAATCCTGTATCTTTGAACCTTCTTCCTCGGTGTTTCACCCATCAATGCTTCTACTTTAGAGCTTCACTACAGGCATTGAATAACCTGTGTCAAACTGGCATCCCAGAACAATGAAGCAAATGTTGAATTCCAAAGGAATCAGACATCAGTGGCGAGGATCGATTTTGTGCACTCATCGTTTCTTCTCTTGCCACTCAACTGGTGAATCCATGAATGCAAACAAGACCCTAATGAGGTTGTAGAGCGTCATTTTGAAAACATATTGAGTCCACAGGCAGAAACGGTCACTCTTAATGAATCTTCATGTTTCAATTGTATTTACTTTAGCTTAATAAATCAATAGTGCATGCTGTGACAGCTGGAGGATTGCTGCCTGTACAGTCAAGCTAAATCAAAAATGTCAAGACAAGTGCTCAGGATGCAGAATCACACAAACAAGCCTAGAAGGGACCTCAAGAAGTGATTTAATCTATTCCCTCTCCATGCTCGCCAAGCTCAGGCCTGAGAAAAGTTTCTGTAACCCGTGCAGAGATCATCATTCCACACTCTAAGGGTACTAAATATGACTCATGTAACTCAATATAACCATACGAACAACGCAAACTGACTGGGAATATAACCACAATCTCCTTCCTTTTTTTTTCCCCCACCCTCCATAAAGGGCGTGTCAACATAAGGAAGTACAAACCTCTGCGGGGGGGTGTGGGAAAATCCCATGGATCAGTACAGGTTGGGAACTGCCTGGCTGGTAGCTGCCTTGCTGAATGGGGCCTGGGTGTTACGCTGTCTCCCTCAGCACGTTTGCACAAGACATATGCTCTGGGCCCCTGCCAATTTTGGTAGCCCTTTTAGTTTCTTCACATCCTTCTTGAGCTAGAAGGGGTGAGGGAGAGCAGAACTGTCTATGAGGTATCAGGAGTGACCTCACCAGTGCTCACCAGGGGAAGGACAACAGCTTGACTTGATCTGCAGGCCACGCTGACCTTCCTGAATGCTGACTAAGGCTTTGCCTTAATCTCAGTTGGAGCACACCGTGTCTGCTGTAACATCCAGGCCCTGTTAACAGGGCAGGTGCCTAGATATAGACAGGGACGTATCTACATCAGAGTTAACTGAAGCATACACATAGGAATCATCAGGTTGGACTGGTTATTATGTCTTATTCCATATCCAAAAAGGCAACTTGGACCAGTGATTAGGGCTAAGAATAAGGATTTAAATGCATCGTCATTTACAAACTACTTGGATTGTTTCAGATAAATTCTTAAATGCTCTAATCAGGAGACCATCTGTTACACGTACTCAAGAGCCTAATTACAAAACCCATGGCCTTTTTGTTCAAGAGAGTAAACCAGGTGACTCAAAGTTTATAGTTCCTATTTCCATTTGCCTATATAGTCAATGAAAATAGTTAGATGTGGTATCTGAATCAATCTATATCTATATCTGGACATGTGAGTGTATTCTTTACCTTTTCCATGGCTTCTGTCTGTCCATGTAGTTATTTCCTACTCCAAAAAGGTGCCATAAAACCCTTCCTTCACTCACACTGTAATATGCTCAGGTAACGTGACAGAGAAGAATATCCATTTCACAGGTAGATCTGTCTCAAGCACTGACATATTTCAAAAGAAGCTGCCAGTAAAAGTACAAATCCTACTACCTTTCTGTTCGTTTGTAGCTTGTCATTGCTATTAGTTTGTACTCTGAAGCATGAGTTATTTATTCAGTTTAGCACTGCTGCAGATACATCCTATTACCCACTGACTTTCCGTGGAACATGGTCATCCATAAAAGCCACCCAGAGATTTGTGCTCTCCCTCTTAACCTTGTATTTGCTTTAAATTTTTCTGATGGCAATTAACTCCTTGGGTTATTTATTGTCTCTGTAATTAAACAAGCTTCCTTTTACTAACTTTAAATTAGCCACCATTCATTTTTATCAGTGTTCCTGTTTTAGTAGCAGAGTGTGCCTCATTTTTCTCAACGCACATTTTCTCAATACTCATTTTGTATTCTTCTATCAGATCTCTTCACATTCATCTCCTCGCTCCCTGCTTTCCCTCTGCCTCTTGTGGAAATCATTCCCTGTCAACAGCCATTGCTATCACCTACCTCTGAAGATCTCTCACTGTCTACTCAATCTTTTGGGAAATGAGGCTGCCAGAAACAGGGAATAGGGATGGATTCATCACACTAGAAGTTGTGTATCTCCCTTTGAGCTACTTACATGAGGTTCCCTTTATAGCCAATGTCAATCCAGTCAATGATACCTTCAGATTTTGGTTTCTAATAACAAGGGTGAAGAATCAGTAGCACAAGAAAGGAGAGCGTGGATTCACCATCTCTTGACACTTTCTGGCACAAATTGTTCACCTTCTTAGGAGTTGTGCCTCAGCCAAAGACTAGTGAACTCACTGTAAGAAGTCCACAGTCTCAGTAATTTATACATTCTAGACTGAAAATGTATCATAGAGAAGAATGAACTAGCCTGTGCAGGGAATAGTCCTTTTCCATTGACTGTAAAAGGAGCAGAAGGAAATGAGCTCATTTTAGAGCAGGTAGTCTATCTCTAACTTCACTGTTTAAATAACAGTGAGGTGAATCCCATCCCACATAAAATGTAAGAGACCGGGGTGGACGAGCTAATGACCCCATCTGGCCTTTAAATCCATGAAAATCACAGAAACATGAGCTGATTCAAGGGACTACTTTCCCACACAGTCAGACAATGGAACCAATTTCCGCAAGAAACTGAAGCCAGCCAAGATTTTTAAAAACATATGCAGAATTAAATACTAAGATTTAAAAATACTGGAGAGTTTTGGCGAAAAGATTTACATTCTCCACTTCAGAGATAAAACAACCAAGAAACGGGGATTAGGAAGAAACTACTCATATGGCGAAATTATCCCAGACCTGACCGCTTCATGACCCCTTCTACCTGCAACCAAACCAGATCTGAGCCATTTTATGCTGTAATCATAACACACACTTTTAAAACGCCCTCTGTTTGACCCGCTCGTCTTTCCCAGGATGTCACGGGTTTGCACTGCAGTAACGCTGCTTTGCTCCCACTGGAGGATCCCATGCATCAGGTACTGAAACCAGCAGATTGGCCAACTGTTCCTTGCATTTGAGGTCTCAACGGATTAAGGACACCATGGTGATTTGCTAAATGGCAAGGAATGAATGTGACATGAAAAAGCTCATTCCCCAGTACTGGTCTACTGTTATGGGTTTAATCCTTTCCGTGTGACCTGAAGCCACATCCATTGAGTGACTCCACACAGAAAGTGTATATTCATGATGTGAACAGCTGAACATCTCCATGACATAGCCCAGTGTATATCTTGCATCTGGTTTTGAGTAACTTGAAAGGTCTGCCACATGCTTGTCACCATCAAAGACAGCCTGTGGGACCAGATAGACCATAATTTGATTCAGCATAGCAACATCTTATTTAAATTTTACTTAGACAGCTATAATTGAAATGGAGCCTTCTTCACAAGGCAAATTTCCTTGTTGGATATTTTTTAAGGTCCAGCATCAAAAGAGAATGTTCAATACTACTAAATTAGCCTGAAAAATGAATCTAGGGACACAGTCTTACATTTCTCCTCCCAAATGAGCATGTAATTAAACATTCTTTTTGCATTTGAGTAATTTCTGTGAGTTTCAAGCCTTTGGGCTATATACTGAAGTGGAAGATTGATTTTATAGGGGTTTTGATGAAAAAACGGCTATATTTTTGAAATTGATTCCATTTCTGTACCACTTCTCAGTGAGATTCATCCCCCTTATGATTCCAATGACTTCACTGGAGATTGATGTGAATTAAATATGACTGGTGGTGCCTCATAAATTTCCAGATACCCATATGGTAAATGGCTCTGCACAATTACTGGACCTGTGGCTTTGGATGTATCTACAACTAAAGATATTGCAGCATGCCAGATCGCTATTAGAGGGTAGTGTCATTGACATACTATTAGAATGCTGATTTTGCAGATGGCCTCCTCTGCTCACAACTACGAGACAGCTATTGTAGCTGTTGAAATGGCAACAAAACACACCTCAAACCTGAAGATATTTGAGATATTCAAAACATTGGCAGACCAGCCAGGTCTGGTATAAGAAGTAAACTGATCGCATCGTTGTGGTGACGTGTTCAAGCTAATCAGCCAATGCTTATTAATTAATTAATTATCAGGAGCATCATGCTTTCCTCATGTTTTCATTTCCTTGTAAAGGCCTGATCTACTTATGACCTCCCAAAGTAGCTTTGGAGAATGTACACAATACTGCACTTCCTAGGAGAGATCCACCTTATGGGTGTTTCATCAGCCAAAGGAGATCATGGTCTACTGTGCTCAGATCAAAACAGGATCATCCTCCGGGAGCTGATTCAGCTCATTGTGGAGAAATACATCCACTTCTGAGGATGCAATCTGTGTTCCCTAAAGTTTGGCCACATTTGGAGGTTGGTTTCTGCTTTGGATTAATTTCTCATTATGTTGGTGTGAGCTTTCCCTGGTACCTCTACTGTAATCAATCTTTTTGTCTGTTGATCTAGCTTATCAATCTGGCATACTCATTAATAATCGCCTGAGGATATAAATAGTGTGCTGATTAGACCCAGCATTTGCATGCTGGCTATGTCTGCATGACAGCCTTGTTACCTCTTGAACTCCAGATAGTGCTTTCCTTAAACCACCTTCTGTGCAAACATGAAGGACTTAAAATTTTTCTGCAACGCTGGAGCCCAGCCCGATCGGATTGCCTGGCCAGCGTGGGAGAGCAGAGTCCTGGCACTCCCTGACGTGCCACATGAATCAGCCCAGTAGCCAGAAATCAAGCCCTGAGCAAACACGCACCTTGTGACGATGTTGAGCAGCAGATCTGTAAGTCACATGGGCACAGTCAAAGTATTTTGTCACACAGAGCGCACTGCAGTGCCTGCAAAGTTCACATGCCTGAAAATAAAAGCTGTCTCAAGTTCCCCACAGCATATCTATGCAAATATTATCACTGTTATGAGATAGATGTGAAAGAGTATCATAAGTACATAGTATGTCAAGGTTTTATGGCTTAGTGTCTATACTCTTCAGATTGCTTCCACAACATGGTTATTAATCCACACCTGGCTAGGTAAGAAATGGAGTTTTTTGTAATCCTTCTAATGAAAATCATGGATTTTTTATCTCTCTGCCTCTATTTTTCCCTCTCTTTAAACAACAGAGGAACGGAGAAATCTTGATAGGCTCTGGAAATAAATGGAATATAAAGGGTTAAACTAATAGATCTGTGGCTTTTAGGATAATTTATCATTTTTAATTATGTCCCAAAACCAAAGCACACGTTTGTAGCAGGGGATCTCAAACTTATGACCACCCTTTGAAGGAGCCTACAAGTCACTGTTTCCCTGTTTCCCAACTCAAAGCAGAAGTCAGTCCAAGAAATAATTTCAGCTCAGACTGTTATTGTTTGTATAACCATTGCACTTATTTGCTTTATGGACAGAACAAACAAGCCTAAAATCTAACCAAATTGAAGGGATAAAAATAAGCATCAGCTTGCTGAAATAGCTGGAGTGAAGAACTGCACCAGATTTGAATTGAGGGTCCTGGTTCACAGGCTGTGCTGTCTCTCTGAATTAAACCCTCAACAGCACAGTGTCTGGGAGCATTTCAGCATCAAGATTTCCATTCAGTCCACAATTCTGATGCCTGAAGTGACCTACTACTTAGCCAAAACCAGAGCACAGGGCCCATCCGGAGGAGATATCACTATCCATGATCGAGAACCACTAGACGAGGGCATTGCCAAGGAGGAAGGTCTAGATTGTGGTCAAGATGAGTGGGTCCCACATGTGTTAACCTAATCACAGCTGGAGACAACAAAACTCTTAATCCCAGTGAAATCTATGTCACCCAGCTCTAGACGTTTATGGCCTAAGTTTCTACACCTGAACTTGTCAACCCCAAGCTGCATTACTGTTGAAACACAGAGATAAGGTTCTTTTGACGGGAATTTGTATGACTTGTTTCAGATATCTACTTCAGGAAGAGCTACATCCTTCTTTGGACTGAAGTGATAAAACTGCCAATGATTGTTAAAAGCCTGGAGAGACGTATGAACCCCTGTAACATGATGCTCCATAGCTCAAGACCTGCAACCACAGTTTGAAAGAGCAACACTTCTTCTGACACGGTACCCACGTCTTGCCCAGCCTCAGCTGCCTATCCAGAAAAGCACAGATGTACTGCAAATCTTGTGGATCCTGTATCATGTTGGCCACGCTCACTGTGGCATCTCAAATGACACTGTCATTTTGTTTAATGTTTAAGCAAACAAATTCCACCCAGAAAACCCAACAAAGAGGTTGTATAAGGGAGTAATGCTCTTTTTTATGTACAAAAGACACTGTGGCTCCAGTAAAGCCAGATTACCTAAAGATGCAAAATGTGATGCACTGTGATAACACTTTGCTATTTACAGGCTGACTCTTGACAGGGAGTGTGCTTGCCTTTGTGGCCACAATTAAAGAAACACATATAAATACCGACTTTTATTACAGGGCCCTTTTGCTGTCCAGGAACAGACCAAGCCTTGCACAGCAGGGTGGTGTGGAGCATGCACAATGCTGAGTTTTGCCATCCTGACAACCCTCGAGGATCTCCAGTGTGGAGAGACTCCCTGGAAATGAAAGTCTTGAGTGGCACTGAGAGCTCCTTGCAGCAAAACTCATCCTGCTGGGAACTGCCTTGATAAGGACCAATCCTGCAGGGAGGAAAGGAGGTTGTCAGAAGCGGTATAAATGCCTCCTCGAGGTAAAACAGATTTCACCTTGCTTGCACTGAAGAGTTAAAAGCAGCCACCTCCCTTGCAGAGTGTGTTTTGCAGCCTGTGGTTTGCGAGTGTGGCATCACTGGCGGCTGGGAGACAGCTACTATTGATATCTAACTTTTTATATGATGTTTGGCTCTTGTCTGGGCCTGACTGGTTGCTCTGATATACAGTCCTATTTATCTGATCTGGGACACTTTTGACCCAGCTCAGGAAAGTCCCAAGTAAGTCCCCAAACAGGAAACAGTTTGAATAGATGTTTAGCTTTAAGCACTTACTATAACCCCACCAGCTTCAATTGGATTTGAGTAACTGAAATTTAGAACAAATCTATGTTTTTTTTTTCTCTAAGCATGGATAATTTCTTAAAATGTAGGCTTAACTGATTATAACCCTCAATTAAGAGATTCCTTGTTAACTTTATACTGTTTAAAATCATTATTTTCTCACTTGCAAGCAAATTGAAAGACTGGATTTTGTTGTGGAGTTGATTGTGGTCTCACATTTTATAGTCATCTTTGGTATCCAGGGTAGCAGAGAACCTTGGTTTGACCTGTCTGTGAATACATGGGTAAATCAGAACCTCTTTCGACCTGCAAGTTGTGCCTGCATAGCTGATGCTGTGTCCTGTGGTCTCCACCCATAACTGCTGAAAAACTTTGATGGAAAGTGTGGAGATTTGGTGCCGTAAGTTTCCAGAGCCGCATGCATCATCGATCAGACATGCCTGGAACACACACATAAACAAACGAAAATTGGTAAGCTGCAGTTAAACAAGACAGGGATGACTCACTTCAGACTGAGTACAACCGACTCACCTCCCCAAACAGTATGAGATATGGCACAGCTGCCTTTGAATTCACCCTCAGAGAACTAGTGGCATTAAAGAGGGAAAAGACATTGTAGGTTTTCTAGCCCAGCTGCTCTTGTCAATGGGTTGTTTTATGTGCAAAACACATCCATCACCCCCAGTTTCTCCTGGGAATCTTGCCTGCTGTGAATGCCTGAAGACAGCAGGATCTCAGCGGGGTCAGCAGAGGTATGTGTTTAAAAAGGTCTGTCCTCTCTCTTACCTGTGACCAAAAACTTGTGTACCTGAGGACAAAATTTCCCATAAGCATATCCACGAATGCTTGTTGCTGTCCTCAATGTTTGCATTAGAATATTTGCTCCTTTGCCAACCACATACAGCCCAGTTTTCAGGCCATCTCCAGCGTGGGATGAACCAGTACACAGATGCCACTCCCACCCTGCATAAAATCGTGGAGCATGAGGGATAGCTCTTCGCTATTCCTAGCTGAAGTATTTGTTCGCTGACAAAAAAGTGCATGGCGCAGCATGTAATACAAATATGAAAAACTGCTCTGCTCTGAAGGGTCTACAATCCAAGAGGTGGACACAAAAGACACCGTAAAACCACAGAGGACTAGGTATAAATAGAGAGATAAGGCAGCGTTTAGGGAGAAGATCGACGTTATAAATGCCAAGGGTCATATTTTTGTTGAATAAAACTTCGTTGAACCCTAGTGAACATCACTGGGGCTGTGCCAAGTCTTTAATATATGAGAAGTGAGTCCAAGGCATGGCAATGTAGCACCTTGGAGGCAAAATCCAGTACCAAACTCTTTGGGCCTTCAGAAAGGCCAGTCACCTCTCTGCAAAACCCCTTTCAGAGTCACCAGGTAACACAGGAGACCTCAGCACAGAGCCTACACATCAGGAAAGCTTAATAAATTCAATGCCATTATCTTAACTCAAAAGCACTAGAGCCTGATGTTTCACTTCCCTCGATTATGTTATTATTATGTCATCTTCTTGGATAATGTTTAGCTCTCCACGGGAAACGTGTCTTTATATGCCCGTTATTTTGTAGATGGCTACAGCAGCATCCAGAGTTTAAAAATCTTTTTCCCTGAAAAAGCCAATGCCGAACCTCCTGGAAGATGGTTACGATTCACTGTCATTCGTCTCTTGACACAGAAAATGGGAACAGGCCCCTCTGGGGAAATGCCTGCTTCTGGAATATCATCATGTTATTGGCATTTACAGTCAAAAAGTGACAGGAACTGTGGAAAATCTGTTGTCAATCCGGTTAAATCTAACGCGATTTAGTTTGCAAACACCCCTGGATTAGAAGAGGGTTTCCCTGTTTTGTATAGTCAGTCTGGCAGGTTTGGGGTATGCAATTATTTTCTGCTTACAAGGAAAGAAGAGTTCTCTGGGAAAAAACCCACATAAAAACGGTCTGGAAAATTACATTTATGTGAGACAAATTCTTCCCAGACAGCATTCATTCAGGAGAATGAACTGCTGTTTCTTATTCCCTGCAGAAACTGAGTTTTATTTCTCATATGCGTTGAAGAGACTTAGAACATAAAAATTCTCTCCATTAGTAGATGTAATGTTTTGCTAACGTATAGTAATGATGCTTAATTTGCTTGCACAAATATATCCTGGAGGCAGCAGATATATAAGAAACACATCAGACGAGGGAGTCAAGCAAGCAGTATAAACCCTTAACTCTGATATTCAGCAACTCAATCAAGAGACCTGAACTGCAGCAGACAGTAAGTCTTTCTTTAAGATCTGATTCATAGTAAGAAGGGATGAAGGATGAGCTCCCGACCATAATACCCGGTTGGATTCTTCCTCTCTAAGAGATTATAACTCTGAGCAAAAAGGGACAAGCAGAGCTGTTCTCATTTCTTTGCTGCAAGCATTTTGAATAGCAGGTTTGGGTCGGAAACAAGGGAAAATCCAGCTAAAGGAACAGAAGAAAAATCAATAGTCTTACAAAGGGCGCTCATCGGTTGCCAAAAACAAAATCAGGGGGCTGCAGAAATTCATTCTTCACTGATATGACAGTGGCATTGGTTTGTTTGGGCCATGGGACAGTGAGCTCACAGGAGAGTCCTCTAAACAGGCAGATACCTTCACGCTAACCAGTCAGAGAATCTCCGATTTAAATTTTTGCTTTGGAAACCATTGGATTTCTGAGATGTATGACAGACATCGAGCAAGTTTCAGACTCAGGCGGTTTCCTACCGAGCTGCAAAAAAAAAACCCCTCAGTTTGGGGGGGAAGAGGGGGCTGTACTCCCCTCTCCCTATTCTCCACCGCCGTGCCCAAGGTCCAGGCTCCAGCGAGACCCTGTGATCCCTGCGCCGCTTGCCCGACTGATGTCGCAGGCAGCCCAGCGGAGCTGGGGGCAAGCCTGCGTGGCCCAGGCCTACCGCCCGGCTGGCCAGCCGCCAACCGAGCGGACGCTCTTGTGCAAGCAATTGACTTGAACACAGCTGAACAGACCAAGGCTGGTGTCTGCCGAGATGAAAGAGCTCCCTCTTTGCATGCAAAAGAGGGGACTGAAGGCAGGCGGAGTTTGCTGCTTGTTTTGGAAAAGGAGTGGAAAATAAAATTAAAAAAAAAAAATAAGTTGCAGGAGCTCTTGTGACAGATAAATCCCAGTGAGCGTCCTGGTGTATGTTCAGTGCTTTGGATATCAGCTGGATCTTTCCTTACACCGGGATTGGCCTTAGAAAAGAGAAAAAGGTAAGTCAGCCCAGCAGGTGGAAAAAAACGGAATAGTACTCTGCAGTGTGACCAAAACTGATCTGCTGGGCACTGACGCCCGCACTCCGCCTCCTTCCCAGGGTCTGGTGAGTCACAGATCAGTCCACTGCCTCCCAGGCCTCTACCAGACCCCTCAGGGCTCCAGTACACAAACCAGCTGAATGGCCCACACAGATCTTCATGAATAGCATGAAGGCAATGAACACAATGCTGATGTCTGAAATATTATCGTTATCCACTTCAGTTCTTGCTGAGACAACATGGCAGTTCAGACTTCTCAAAACTGGTTTCAGGCTTCCCAAAACTGGTTTCAGGCTTCCAGTAAACTCAGGCACATTCGGTCTCAGAGGGTTTGGGGAATTTGTCCACAGCTGGTAAAGCCAGAGGCAGATGAAAGCTAGGTTCCTGGAGAACCAGTACAAACAGACAGCCTGGGAAGAGCCCTGAATCTATTATTTACTATGTATTGCACTTGTCAGTTTACACCATGACTTACAACATTTATTTACAACATAAATCAACATTTACCACAGAAATCAGTTACAGTGTAGAAATACCTGTTTTCAGACATTAAGGTCTTAAACACAGTTCATGATATTAGCCACAAAGGCTCTCATCACCCAGTCAGAAGCTGTTTGGGGCTTGATCTGCTTGATCTATGGATACCAGCCGCAAATACTCTTTGTACCGAGCAGCTCTGTGAGGCAATTCACCAGGCTGTATAAAATGTTCCATTTCCTGCCTCTTCCACAAAAATGTCATCTGTGTCACATCCTCTAATGATAAGGTGGAGCCTTTATCTCAGTCTCTAGTGTCATGTTCTAGCCCAAGCTTTTAGCTTGTTTAATCTCTGCTGTCAATCAATAAGTTGGTTGCCCTCCTTCACGTGGCTTCTCCTGCCAGATTCTTGTTTGTGAGAGCAAAATGCTTCTTCATGGTGGCCACAACCTGGGAAGAAACCTACCTCCCCTGGACACAGTTTGGGTTAAGTAATAAGGTTGCAGTGATGCGAGGTATTCTGCTTGTCAGATTTCCACGCACATAACACTGCCATCACTGCCTCCTCTCTCTTTGCTCTGCAAAGCTCTAAGGGGGAAGTAGGGAGGGAGAGGGAGGCACCCTGTTTCCTCCGTGCCTGGAGGGGTTTTACCATGTTCCCAGTGTAAAGAGTGCTGCTTTAATAATGCATAATTCTACTCACCTCAATTCATTCTAGTTCCAGCAGACTGCCATCTTGAGTTCAGAGAAAGACCTTGCTTGTTTATTTGCTTGTTTGCATAGGTTTGTGGTTTTTTGGTTTGTTCTTTCTGAGCCCGAAGAGTTTCTCTTTTCCTGCCCAAATATAAATAAGGTTTTTTTAAAAATTATTTTCAAGAAAACTGTTTTATCCAAGTACTTCATAAGTGAGTGGTCCCCTGTGGATATGTAATAGTAATTGCACAGCTTATTTTTCTGCTCCCAGTGGCACTGATTGTGTGGAAATAAATGTTGAGTACCATGTAGCAATTAATCCTTAACTCTCCTGGGAGTTTGGTAGGTAATTATTACTATCTTTAGCTTACAGAGTGAGGTGAGCAACAGGAGCAGGATAATTTGCCCTTGCCCCAGAGACCAAGGACAAGATTGTAGTCTGCTTGTAGCAAGTAGATCCTTTTAACTGAAATATTCCACTCACGATCTTCAGATGTTTCACGTTCTGTTCTGATGTATCCACCTCCGCTGTTGTCATAGCTTTATGAGGATATGTCATTGGACTGGTGGAGATTTCTAGGAGAACTTCTCCGATGGGTAACTGTTGGGAACAGTTGGGGACAGAAATGGAAGAAGGTCTGAGCTTTTAGCCCTACTGGATGGTGGTGAGCTTGCTTTAGATTTCTTCCAGGGCCACACTAGCACCTGCACACAAGACCACACGACACTGAACTGTGCTGCTGTGCCAACTGGGTAGCTAGCTCGGAAGTCTCTGTGCTTCACTGAACAGCAGAGACATAGCTAGGAGATGAACAGGGACCATCGAGAGCTGCTTCTCTGAACCTCAGGATAACCAAAGTCACAAAACTCCTTGGGTGGGATTCAATTCCCAGATCCAGGCACCTGAATCTCAGTGCTGACACACTGCTGCCTGAAGTCCCATAGCAGTCAGTGGAGAGCTGGAGAGCAATCCATCCCATCTTGCACAGGCATTTGGTTTGCTGGATATCTCTTGAGGTTCCATTGACTTGAGGCTCCATTCATGTCCTAGTTATAAAACCAAGCAGATAGAGCTTACCATTCATCACAAGAGGGAAGGAGTCTTCCACTGCTCCCTTGCCCTCACGACTCTCATCTGAACCATTCGCAATGTCATTGCAGCCCTCGAGATGGTTGGCCTCACAGCCAGGAAAGCATTTCTGCTCCAAGGTCTTCATGGCTGAAGATTCACCTTCAAGGAATCTTTACAGATGACGTCTACTTATGAAGCAAGGTGTTGATACTTGGAGAGAATTAAAGCAGATGGTAAGTGGAGGAAAGATGCTTTACAGAGGAGGTATTTAGAATAAGGTTCACAATTAAGGTAGGAGAATACACATTCTCAAACCCCAGCTTTTTCTGGTGGGTGAACTCACATGGCAAATGAGGTTTGCTGGATTTGTGCATAAGCTAAATGTAGTGTGATGATTAGATTCCTCTGTCTGAATCAAAGCTCGTCATTTTTCTCTGTGTCCCTTTCCTTGATGGTCTCATTTTCTGAGATCCTAAGGGCTATCTCTTTCGTTCTACTCACAAAAAAAACAGTGACTAAATCACAGGGACATGTTGAAGACCTCAATAAATGTTTATAAAACAGTCTAGAATACTTAGCTGTACCTATGCTTATGCCCACAGTACTTCTAGCCACTGTGGTTAATACCATTCAAAGCTCGTAACTTTTAAAAGGACAATACCCTGTTTGTATATTCTTCAGCCAGAAAAAAAACGAGAACGTGCCAGGAAACAGTGTTGTAACCTACGGCCTATCACGCTGATGGTACTGACTCACTGAGACAGAGTCCACCTTCTGTCCCTCGTATTTTACTAATACCACAAGCTTGACAGAGTAAAACATGGTTTTTTCAATGTTAGTACAGCACAGCATTATTCCTGACCCACAACTGGAAGCTGCAGGTACTAAAATACCCAGATATAAAAATTAATAATTGTTAATAACCTCATAGTGCAATACTGCTTAAGTAAAAAGTATGATCTATATTCAGAGAATTAGACATTCACACGGTAAAACCCCCAAGAAAATCCCATGGATATGATATGATATGATACGATATGATATGATATATGACTGGTTTACACCAGCTGAAAATCTGGACCATCCCAGTATCTTCGGCTTGTGCAATTCCTCTTGTGGAACCACCAAATCAAATTTCTATGATCAGTCTCATCATTCATTCACTGAAATAACTGGTGAGTGTTTCAGTTGGTTTAACTTCTCTGATTTTGATAAGCTATAAAAGGTATTCACAATATATATTTTATGGACTGTTCATAAAGGTGACAACAGCATACAAATACATTAGACAGCTCGTTTCACTTTTAGCACCTTGTTTATCTTCACTCTTGAAAGCTTTTTCACCGTAACATAATATCTCCCTGTACACACATGAAATATTTTTTATTGAAGTATCATGGCCTTGATTCTTGACTCTTTTTACTGGGCTTGGTACAGAGTCATCTGAGTTGTGAATGGTGAGGACAGATAATTCAGGTTCAGTTGGATGTTTGAAGCCCTAGCTACACTGAATGACACCTCATCAGCTGTTTACATCTCCTGAGAAAATCATTCAGCAAAGAGATTTTAGGGATACAGGCTGACTTCAGTGGTGACTGCAGATGTCTACCTACCTAGTCAGTAGAGATTTAGTCAATGCAGTCAACAGAGTTTAGGGCACAAGTCTCTTCATCCCAAAGGATGCAAGATAGATTCAATAAAATGTGCTTAGGTGGCAATATTTAAATTCTAAACATACACAATTAAATAAACTGCATCCATTCGCTAAGCTTAGACGCTCATGCCCCTTTCAGGTCACCATATTTCCGTCAGCTGCCCTATCCTGAGCCCATCTTCCTTGAAAGGCATCCAGTCATTATGCAAAAACACAGAGAGATGGAGAACACTAAACTGAGCGGAATTTGCCAGGATTATTAATCACCTCCATTAATTTGAGGGCGTTACAGGTCTCATTCCTCTTTCAAATTTTCCTGTGTTCAACTAACAGCCATTACCTTATGATATCCTCCTTTTTTTTCTACTGAAGCATCATTTAGTGCCCAACATCTTCTCGTGAAACTGCTTAATTTAAAGAAGTCACTTGCCAAATTTCTTTAATAAATTGGAGTGAAATATTTCACATTCTCCATTACTGCTGTTTCTCTGTGAACTGGATTTTGCTGTAAGAAAGGTATTAAGATCTTGCTTGCTGCAATTAAAGACTTGGAAAGTAACTTTGGCTAAGTGTCCCAGCAGGTTTACAGACAAAATCTCCTACTGGATCGGATCAGGCACTCGTATCTGTGGACATCTGTACTTCTTGGCAGAGGTGGGTGCACAGATCAACAGAACTTAATTTTGAAAATTAAGGCTGCTAAATTCATATATTCATTACAATATTGGAGTAGGAGACTGCACTGCATAAACATTTGGAGTAAATTGAGAGATCTCTCTGTATAGCAGTGGAATGAAGCTGGTTAAACCAGCTCAAGGCCTTGTCCAATGCATTCATAATAAATCAGGGGAAACCTACAAAAAGAAGTGCAGGGGAAGAGCTGGAATAAAAAAAAACACCTTAGAGCCACCAAACCTGAAAGTCTTCCTCTAGTGGTTGATAAATAAGGAGACTTACAACACAGGAAACCACCAATTGTTTATGCTCTATTTTGCAAACAATGAAGTCCTGTAGGTGGATGTAATTGTTGTGTTTGCAAAACAACACAGTGAATGTTTTCTTGCCCCTAATCCCAATGCAAATAACACATAGGAATATATTTCACAGTTTGTTTATGGAATGTGATGCTATTGCTCTATTTAAATAAAGTCACAAAGTGGAAAGCAGAACAGATGCACTGTGTTGGGTTTGGAGAGAAAGCTAAACGGGGAACATAACCCCAAGGGCACAGAACAGCAAATCCAATCCAGCCTTCAGGAAACCGCCGCATGAATCAGCTCTCAAATATTGTCCTTCTAGACACTGCTGTTAATAGTCTTTGTATTTCTGATTGCTGGGGCAGTGAGGAAAAAAACACAGACAGGAAACAACACAGTTGCTTTTATTTACCTCTACTATTACTCTGCACCAAAATTTCTTAAGTTTGTATATTTTCCCAATCAATATCCAGAAAGACAAGCCATTTTATCATGGATGCCTCAGCTCAGATGTTAATTACCTTTAAGGAAGGTGGTTAAATAATGGTAGTGAGGTAAGGCAGCCGCAGAGAAGATGCACTAGCCCAAGACAGCGATCACTGAAGTAACTGTGCTGCTGCTGATTCTGACAAGGAATTAGATCAAGACTTTCTTGTATTGTTCATGACTGAGATGAGAAAAAAATGCCTTCTAGTCTGCTACATTAATCTATTAGCCTGTTCAACGCCAAGCAGCTACTACCCTCCCAACCTCACATCACAGTCCTGAAGCCTAGTAAAACCTTTTGTAGAGATATGTTGAATAGAAACAGCGGGGCAAGTACCCACCTCCTGGCAGCACAGCAAAATGGAAGATGGACTTTAGCGTAGTTTAATGGAAAGTGAAGGAAATGAGCAAAATCTCCTACAATACACCTAACTGATTTACACAGAGAGCGCCTCAAAACAGAACCATCCTCTGGGGGAAATACATCCTGGTATTACAATACATCAGCTAAACACCTAGGAATGCTCCTGTCCCCACCCACCCAAGGCAAGGTTTAGAACCTGACCGTCACTATGTGTTGTGGTTTGAGCATCCCCAGCGGGCTCCAAAAGCACCACGCAGCCTCTCGCTCACCCCTACCCCATGCCCTGAGGGACGGGGAGGAGAAAATGCAACTAAAGGGCTTGAGGATGGAGACAAAGGACAGGGAGGGCTCACTCACCGGTTGTGGTCACGGGCAAAAGACAGGCTCCACTTGGGGACAACAACACACATTTAATACAAAACAACCACCACCATCAAGAATAACCAAAGATACAACCAGGGCCTAAATACAACACACCTCCTCCCACCCCTCCGGCCTTCCCGCGCTCAGCTCTGCTCCCTCTTCCCCCCCCAGCAGCGCAGGGGCAGGGAATGGGGGTCACAGCCCGGCCGGCACAAGGGGTCTCCCTGCTCCTTCCCCCTCAGGGAGAGGGGCCCTCGCAGCCCTCCCCTGCCCCACCGCGGGGTCCCTCTCCCGGCAGACATTCCTCCTCCATGAACTGCCCCAACGCGAGTCCCTCCCGCGGGGCCGCAGCTCCCCAACCCGCCCCAGCGCGGGGCCCTCCCGGCGCTGCCGCCCTCCCACCGACCGGCGGCTCCAGCGCGGCCGGAGTCGCGGCTGCTCCGGGCCCGGTCCCTGCCCCTCCGGCCCGGGGCCCTCCGCGGGCTGCAGGGCGACCTCTGGGCCACCGCTGGGCTCCGGGGGCTGCAGGGGCTCAGCCGCCACCCCCCCCCCCCCCCCCCGCGGGCCGCAGGGGAACCCCTGCTCCGGCACAGCTCCCCCTCTCCTTCCCCACTGACCGGGGTGTCCGCAGGGCTGTCTCTCTGCCATCCCCCTTCGCTCACCAACACACACAAAACAAACACAGAAACCGAAATCGACCGCTTTTTCTTTCCCTCTTCAGTAGTTATTCGCAGAGGTGCCATTGGCCTGGCCTTGCCCAGAGGTGGGTCCGAAACTGGAGCCGGGGGAGCTTCTCGAAGCCCCTTACAGCAGCCGCCTCTGTAGCCCCTTCCCCCGCTACCAAAACCGCTCCAAAACCCCACCAGACACCAACCCACCACGCTATGCCACTCCATAAACCCACAGCGCACCAACGCTTTGAGTTTTCTTCTGACTCCTTTACTTGTCTCAGAGAGGATGCACAGGGACAAGAACGGGTACAGAAGACAGCAAGAAGGATGCCAAAGGTGTGGCCCAGGCACCAGGCCAGAGAACATGGGGGTTTTTCAGCCTGCAGAAGAGGCACTGGTACAAAATCTTAAGCCACATGGAGAAGTGGATGTGTGTTCGCTGTCACTGGCAGCGTAAGATTTGGGGGCATGGGATGAAGCGAGCAGGAGGTGGGTTTAAATCAAACACAAAGGCTGCTCCCGGTACTGTGGAGTTCACTTGATGCCCTACAGCGCATCAGACTAGCTGGACCTCCATCCAGTGCAGTCCACGGGGCAAAATGTACCATTCAAAAGTGGTTGAGACTTCTCCTATAAAATCACTGTCACGAAACCCTCAGATCCACTTTCTGCAAAAAGACTAAAGAGCAACATCTGCCAATACCTTTCCCTCTCCCCGCCCCCGAGGGAAATCTGTCTTTAACAGGCTACTTGAAAGCGTTCAGGCTGCATGAATAAATGAAATAAGCAAACACAAAGTGGCTATTATTAGCGGCGAGATGCAGTGACCAGCTAATCGGCCATTCCCCTGTCATTTGACGATCTGAACTGAGCTTTATATAGCTTTGTTGCCTGTTCAAATCGTTGTACAACTAATTGATGTAATTAACATCTTGTCCCTCTTTTTACACTGGCAATTATAAGCCACCATCAGGCCTACGATGAGAAACAGGAGATAGGACTAGGATTTTTCATATCAAATGCAAAATAAAAGGGAGAAAATGTCTTTCAGATATCAACAAAAGCACAGGTCTTTCCATAAAGGGTAAAGGGGGAAAAAAAGATACTAAACTGTTTTTCCCACCCTTCACATGTTATTTTTAGAAAGTGAATGGTTTAGTGATTTGTTAACAAGAGCTACAGACTGGATATAACATTTGGATTTTAACCATTAAGCCCATTCCCTAAAAATGAGCGGGCCATGTCTGTAAATTGATCAGCCTGGAATTAGGGAGCTGTCTTGAGGGCCTTCCAAATACAAGGATTTTGTTTTCTCTTCTTGGCAGGTGGTTTAAAAGACAACAAATCTGTCCATCTAGCGGGACTGGGGAGAAAAGAATAGCAAGGAGGATATTATTTTTCTTATTATTACCTTTATTTATGGGTCTTGACTGGGTTTTCACGCTAAAGCCTATACCTGCAGTTTCTCTTGTGTTGAAAAGAGCATTGCCCTTAGTATTAAATGAAATGCTTCACATCCTGCTGAAGAGGGGAGGGATTTCCACACTTGCATTCAAAAATTCAGGGAGTGTAGTGACAGGACGAGGGGTAACAGTTTCAAACTGAAAGATTTAGATGAGACGTTAGGAAGAAATCCTTCCCTGTGAGGGTGGTGAGGCACTGGAGCAGGTCACCCAGAGCAGCTGTGGCTGCCCCCTCCCTGGCAGTGCTCAAGGCCAGGTTGGATGGGGCTGGGAGCAACCTGGTCTGGTGGAAGGTGTCCCTGCCCATGGCAGGGGGGTTGGAACTAGATGGTCTTTAAGATCCCTTCCAACCCAAACCATTCTATGATTCCATGAAAAATGAAGGTCCCTCTGGTCTTGAGCTGTTCTTCCTAAATAAATCCAGAAATGTCATGTCACTGGCCTGCACCTTTGAACTTTTCTCTTTTTTTTTCTGGGGAGAAAGACCAAGAGAGGACATACAGATTCACTGAATCAGGCTGGGATTTGCAAACTTTGGTCCACCTAACCCCTTCTAACCAAGCAGCTACTTCAAAGGAAGCCAAATGCCCCAACCAACCAACCAACCATTTCTCTCCTTTCCCACCAGTGCTGGGCTGCTTTCCCAGCACAACTCAACCCACTCGTAGAGCTCACGGCAATACTGGGTCATCTCTTGTGCCTCTAACTACTGCCCCTACTAACACCACCATTTCCCATCCCTCTCCTCAGTGTCTCGCAGAGCTGAACCCAGCGGGGAGTCCCAGGCTCAGCAAAGAGGCGAGAGGTGCTGTGGGCTGGAGCTTCCTCCAGCTCCAGAGCGAGAAGGAATCCATCAGTGACTGCATCAGCTGGAGGGTGAAAATGGAAAGTCAAGCTTTGCTGATTTCCACAGTCTTGGTTTCTCTCCATCCCTTTGCAATGCTTTAAAAAATGACCAAAAGGAAAAAAAAAAAAACCACAACAAAACCAAAAACAACCAACAAACGAAAAGGAGGGAACGGAAGGGAAGGGAGAGAGAAAGGGAAAGGATAAAAAAGGGGGAAAGGGGAAGCAGAAAACGGAGAGGAAGGGTGAAGAGGCTTAAAAATTAGGAGGGGGGGAAAAGGGGTAAATGAAAATAAAAATTAAAAAAGGGGGTAGAAGGGGAGAAAGAAAAAGAAAGTGAAACTGGTAAACAAAAAAAAAAAAAGGAGGAAAGGGGGAAATAGTGAAAAGGGAACATGGGAAACAAGAGAGAAAGGTGTAAGAAAGGAGGGAGAGAGGAAAAAGAGGGAAAGCGAAATAAAGCAAAACGGGAAAGAGTGAAAAAAAGATAAAAGAAAAAATGAAAAGGGGAAAAAAGAGGGGAAGGTAAAGGGGAAGAAGGGGAAAAAAAAGGAGAAAGGAAGAGGAAAGAAGGAAAAACAGGAGAAAAAGAGAGGAGAATAAAGGAGGAAACGGCAAAAGAAGAGAAAATGAGTAAAGGGGGAAATAAGCAGGGGCAAAAGCGGGGGGAGAAAGCAGGTGAAAGAGGCGAAGAAAGGCGGGAAGGAGAAGGCCCGAAGGGGCGCCCCGGGCAGCGCAGCCTCCGCGCGGCACCTGGGGCGGGGGGGGCGGGCGGGGGGCGGGGCCGTCCCGCCCCGCCCCGCGCAGGGAGGCGGCCGGGGGCGGGGGCGCGGGCGGCTCCGGCGGGGAAGCGGGCGCGGAGCGGGCGCGGGGGCCGGCGGTGTCGGCTCCGCCGTGCCTGGATGCGCTCGGGCCGGCGGCGGGGAGCGGTGGAGCGGATCCCGCAGCCGCTGCTGCCGCCGCCGCCGCCGCGGCGGGAGGTTGCGGTGCGGGGTTGTCCTCTGTGTGCGGCGAGGGCAGGATGGAGTCCGCGGTGCTGGGCGTCGTGGTGCCGCTGCTCGGCTGCCTCCTCTCCGCGGTGAGTGCTGCGGGGCTGAGCCCTCCCCCGGTGCCCGCTCCTTAGGCTCGGGCTTTGTCGGTTTAGCCTCGGGGCAAAGTTTGGGCAACTTTGGTTTAAGGCAGGTGTGGCTTTGTTGTGCTTCCTACCCCCCCCCCCCCCCCCCCGATAATCTGGAAAATAGCAGTCGCTTAATTTTCTTTTTCTTCAAGGTGTGCTTGCTCTTCAGGAGTGAGAGGATGGCTTGAGCTGGAGGGATTCACTTGGGGGGTTTAGGCGTTCGTTTCAGGAGCGGCTCTTGGTTTCGTGGGCATTCAGGTTGGCAGCCCGGCTTTCGGTTTGCTTTGCCTTCTGTGCAGGCGTTGTGAGCGTTTCCTGCAAAGCTCCCACCAAAGCTGGGGATAACGGGATGACATTTCCCCGAGGTGATTCAGCGGCAGGGCAGGGGGCTCTCGGATGGGACCTTCCTGCGGCTGAAGAACAACTGCCCACGAGAAGTTCAGCGAAGTGCCGCGCTCCGAAACCTCGTGTGGATGCGCTGTTTGAGGAAACAGCAGGAGCTGGGAGCAGAGGATGTGTTTTCTGGCTGCTGTGTCCCCTTCTGCTTAGAATTTCCATGCTTGCCGGTCCCTGATTGGGGCAGGGCTGTTTCTTCCACCGCCGCAGATGGTTCGTAGCGCGGTGTAGAATAATTAGCGAACGGGATTGTTTCTCCTGGCGATGTGTCTGTGCGCGCACACACGCACGCACGTGTGTGCAAAAGCTCCTTCTCTGTGCAGGCAGTGCAGACGCGGGGTTCTGCACATCTCGCTGAAGCTTTGTTCTTGCAGCTTGTTTCCTTGCAGCCTGTGATTCCCAGAAAGACCATTTTTATTCAGCAGGCTGCAGTGGGGGGGGGGGGGGGGGGGGGAGATTGGGTGCTGGCTGTGGCTGAGTTTCTCTCTTAATTCTAACCTTCTCCCACACTTATTTTGTCTCTTTGGAAGGTGAGGTTGCCTCACCAGCATCCTGTTGAGTTGGGTGAGGTTGCCCACAGGAACTAGGTTGCACCACCGGTACTTGGTTGCAAGTCGCTCGTGTTTGCTCTGCTCGGCTGGTTGACAGTGGTTTGCTCGAAGCTGCTTTGGTCCGTAGCAAGCACAGTCAGACCCACCAAGCTGAGCCTCAGAGAGCGGAAGGTAACCCAGATTTGTTACTGCATCACTCACCTCCCCTTTCTTCTCCCCTTATCCCTTAAGAAATGAGACAAATGGACTGATTTCCATTTTTTTTGGCTGTCACCGTGAGCCACCTTGCCATCTGCAACACCAGAGACTGACTTTGAGGAAGAACAGGCTGGGAAAGTAGATTAAAACATTAAAAAAATGACCAAGCAATTAGTTCCTGGAATTCTACAGACTTTGCTTTAGGGAAGATCCAAAATAGCTCCTGTCTGGGCCTGGAGCTGGGGAAATGAGAAGGGGGCAGCTCTCCCATCAGCTACTGGAGCTGCTCCAACTCTTGCTTCCACTGAAATCCATGGCATAAATCCCATTTCTTTAAACACTGTTGGCATGAAGAGGTCCTCTGGGGCCAGGTCCTGCAGAGAGTTAAGTCACGTAGTCTGCTGAAGTTCAGCATGCAAGTGGTGGCAGGATTGGGCCCTTACGCTGGTGCTCTTGGGTTGATCATTGCCATCAATAAGGGCAAACCCCTAAAGCTTTGGGACAACGGCAAGGCACAGCCTAGGTGCAATCCTCCACTGGTTCCTTTTCAGCCCTTTTATTACTTGTTGTTTCATACTTTATCTCACTCCCTTGCCCTTGGTTTGGTGCTTTCTCATTCCTTTGTTGTGCTAATGTTCCTGAGACCTGGTTCATTCTAGTTGGTTGAAGAGATTCACATGCTCCTTATCAGCGCTGATCTGCAAGGTGACTGATCTTGAAGTGCCTCAATGCTCGAGAAAAGCCCTGTTGGTTTTGTTTGTGAGTTTAAATCTGGGATTTGTCGCTCATTTTTAAAGCAAAAATAACTCTCAGTTGTAACAGCCTGGCTCTGGGACCTACGATGGCTCAGCAAAATTTTTTTTCTTATAATTTATGGTGATAATTTTTATTAGTATGTCCTTGGAACAACTCTGAACAAGAACGATTGGCTGATTGAGAAGTTCAGTGCTATAAAACTGTTGCAGCCATGTGGTTTCTAATTGCTGTTATAAACTTTCACCTCGGCCTCTCATGATCTACAAATGTGGAAAAAAGGAAATTGGGCAAATCTCATTTGCTGTAGTTCATCAGACCACGCTCGCCAGAAACCTGTCTCCTGCCACAGTCACCTTTAAACGTTTTGAAGGGAGGTGCTAAAGCTGTTGCGGAGCAGGGCATGGTGTAAATCAGGAAAAATCCCTGTTGAATTCTAGTGAGTCTAGTTTACCTCTTCAGGGGTGTAGGTAAGATAATCTGGCCCAGAGAGCTGCAAGTTGGAGTATTTTTTTTTTTTTTTTTCCAGTGTGTGTCTAGTAAATGAGATGTGGATAATTCAAAGCAGTTGGTGGATTCCACATGCCTCCAGACTGAGAGCGTGTTGAATTAGCCAAGTCTGTCCAGCTGGTGTAACTTGTGCTTTTCTTCAGAGTTTTATTCTGCTCCAGTCATGAAGTAGACGCATGATGGAAAGGAATAAAAAACTGGGATCTGATCCTTTAGCGGTCCAAGCGTAAATGCTGGAAACAGGATCACTGTTTAAAAAAAAAAAAAATCAGTAAAATTTAAGCTCATGGGACAACCACTCCAGGCATATCTACATCTTTATCATCCTGTCATTGAGTGAGAAGTTGGATAAATTCATTCGAACCAAAATAATCAATGTTTTTGGCAAAGAGGCAAGGTACTCACTAGAATCCTGTTGCCTAATTCCTGCATCCAACACAAAGATCCTTTAGCAATGACAACTTGTGTTTAACAAAGGCCTTGCCACAAAACCTCAATGTGTTACTGGGTGTACGATTTATTAAATGTATACATGTATAAATGCATGACTGACTTTATTTAAAGCCATCTAGGAGAACCAGTTGCCCAACCCTGTGTCTGAGTAGCTTGGAGTGTCTCATTGCTGCTCTATAATGTTGAAAGTTTTCAGAGTACATATTTTCAGCAGTACATGTGGTTTAGAAGCTCTTATTTAGGGCATAACAAGGCAAAAGAGCAAAATGAGCAAAATAAGAAAAAAAACCCAACAAACCCAGTATCTGAGGGAAATATCCTGTGTGGAATATTTAAGGCTGTTTCCAGCAGCGTGTTGCTCCAGCCCACCAGCATGTCAGCAGGGGGATTCACACCATAATTATCACCCCCTCACCACAGCTGAGAGGTTGGTCTCCAGCAGGAAAACTCTGGAGAACCAGACAGGAGGGGGATCGTGATGTGTCATAAAAGGAGTTGAGTCCACCAGGGTGTTTTTTCGGAAGAGGGATAGTTGCCAAATATTCAGCGTCAGGAGGCAGATGGGACCATGGACAGAGAAAGCTGTCTGGGTTGTTGAATTTGTGTGTGGAATGTGTCTGTTGTTTCCTTTCCCCCCCTTTTTTACGGCACTTTAAAAATACTCTGGTTCAAACTGCTTCCCGTTGTAGTATCAGCAGCGCTGTGACAGCCAGAGGGCTGCACCAGATAAAAATGCAAAGTAGGATGCGCTGTGTTTTGTGCTGAGTCCGTCCAGCGCCCGACTTGTGAGGCTGCCGTTACATTTTGTTCTTGTTTTCATTGTTTCATAGCGGCGTGACTTTGCTGAGCGGTATTTGTGTCTTCTCGCTTGGCTGTCTAAGGAGGGGGTCATGGTAGTTGGTGGATGCAAAGCAGGGAGGTGCAAATGGGCAGCTGGGGCACGAGTAAGTGATAGGACCCATGTCATGAAAGAGGTGTTTGAGCTCTACTGAGGCACCAACTGGGAGGCTGCCTTGGAAATGGCAAACATACAGAATTTCTATTATTTTTCAGGGGGAATAAAAAAAAATAAAGGGTTGCTTTTTCCCTTCACCAGATGGTCTTCAGCAGAAACAACTGGAAAGACTGGTATCTTGTCAAAATCAATCTTCCACTTGCCACATCGTATGCTGACTTAGTCTGGTAGGACTGGGAAGCTACCTGGTGTTTGGGCTGGCTTGTAGACACAAATCTTTGTTGGGGATGGAGAAGGGAGGGAAGAGGGACAGGAGGGATATCTCCCTGTTCAGCATCGTGTCCCTTTTGTTGTCAGTCTGAGGAAGGGCGTTGGAGACTGTGTAGATCAACGAGACCCAAGACAAGATGATTTCTTTTTTTTAAGTCAGACCTGAGCACACTTGGAGGACATTTGTCACACTGCATGGCACCTGTGGATCAAGTTTAGGAAAGGAGTCAAATTATCTGTGTGAAATAAAAACTGTTACTCGAGTTTTGTGGAGGAGCAGGATTTTGCTTGGTTTTGTGAACATGGTAGGTCATGTCCTGCCCTCAGACCAAGTCAGCACGAGTGAGGCAGTGTCATTTCACTGCTGAGAGCAGGATCACTGCTGCATCACGCTGGCTCGGTGGAAATGGATATGTGATTTTTCCAATGCCTGGGGAAGGTTGTGTGATTAAATGTAGCTCCATTCTCTGGTCTCATCAACTTTGTCTCTTCTGTATTGGAAAAAAGAGGAAAATGTTTTGCAAGACCCAAAATCTAGGAAATGCCACCAAGAAAAATCCTCAGTCATGGGCCAAAAACATAGACAAACTGCGTCAGAGATGCTTGGAGACCCCAGAGCGGGAGGGGGTTGGAGTTCTGGCCAAGCAGGTGGGATGGAGAGCACGGACAGACAGACAGGCAGGCAGGTCAGAAGCTCCCACTCTGTCATCAGACTTGCCAAGCCTGCCTGTGCTGTGGCACTGATTTGTCCTCCTGCTCAATGCAACTGGGCAGGGTTTCCCTCCATGAGTGCTGAACAGTGCTTGAGTTTGACTGCTTCCACGCTCCTAGATGTTTTGCAGAAGTCACAAGCTCTTACAGCTTCATTGGGGTGGGAACCAAGCCAAGAGAGGAGAGGTCTGTGCTCTGAAAATGAGATCCTGGAGGACCGCAGTGGAAGAAAAATCAGACCCTTTGAATCAAGGTATGAGAGGGGCAGGGAAGTGATGCCAGCCATCAGCCTGGCCTCCATCCAGAGCTAACACCATGTCAGGGAGGTCCTGTGCATGGCTGGGGAAGGCTGTTCACCAGCGGAGCAGTCTTCTTGTCACCGTTCCCTTTGGGAGCAACCTGCAACTTGCTTGGCTTCGTGCCTGACCACCAGGGATTTCTCTGAGATGACTCATTTCTCCGGGCACAAGCTTCACCTTTCACACTGCAAGACCCATAACGCAGGGAGAGTTCATTCATTAGTGCTCAGAAAGTGCTTTGGGGGAGGTTTGAGAAGATGGGCTCCCCAAAGCCACTGTTCACTGTATGCTTCTTGTGTCATTATCCAGCCCTTTGATTTGTGGAGTGGGGCAATACCGGGCTTCTTCAGCGCTGGGCTTTTAGAAAACCTAAAGGCATCTGGAGATGGGGATTAAAGTGCAAAGTTTCCTTCTGATAAGGATGTTGTTAATAAAGTACCAAGATTTTCTGTCCTGAAACTTCAGCATCTACTGGCTATTAGCTTTGCTACAGATCACTTTTAAACTGCTTAGCTTCACGCATAAACCCTAATGAGGAAAGAGCTATAATAGCAAGAGCACTTATGTTTAATAATTGCCAGTCTGCACAAATATAAATAGCCCATGTGAACACGGCTTGACCTGCTGGAAGCGAGCAGGTAAGGTTAAGAGATGGAAGCAGGTGCGATATTTCTTTGCTGTTACAGTCCTTGCCCCTGATATTCTTTCCCCGACTCATCGGTCAGTGGTGCGGATGCAGGGCAGGTGCGGTGCCCTGGAGTCAGTGCAGCCCTGGTATGAAGGTAGCGTAGGTGACACCAGAACTCAGTTCAGTAATTTTTAGATGGTTGGTTTATAAAATTAATTTAGGGACACTTTTGTGCACAGGGATATGCGTTGTGAGTTGCTTAAGGCTGGAAAACACGCATTAGTGCTGCTTTACTGGCAGTTTATTGTGCCAGATTTTATCTACAGCACTAACTTTTATATATATAGTATTTCTAGGACTTAAAGACCTATTTTAGCTTCTGAGCCTTATGTGAATTTTAGAGACCCTGATGTACTTCACATTAAGAGAGTCACTTTTCCAGTCAACTGAAACAGGGGATGTTAACAGCCTTAAACTCCTCAATTAGTCACATTAGATAGATTTCTCACCCCCAGGGCAGTCACTAACCATCCATTTCACTGTTTGCACTGCTGGGAGGTGGAGACTTTTACTTCTGTCGTTTGCATTTGAATTCAAGTGTCAGAGCTGAATTTGGATCATTTTCTGATTCAGAACCAAATCGGGATTGTTTTTGTGTTTCACTAGTGGGCCAGACCACAGACTTGGTTCTGATAAACTCTTCTGGGTGTCACGCCTTGGCTTCACTGATTTGCTTTGATTTTAAAGTCTAGAAGAGACCAAAGGAACTGAATATGGAGCCCCCAACTCTGCTGATCAGCCATCCCCATGATCCCCTTCTTGCTTTTGCAGCAGGCTCAGGGATGTTCCTACTCTTCCTACTCCTGGCAGTTGGGGAGCTGAGTATGAGCTCCACATTTTTTTAATCATCATCCCTGTGAAATTGCATCTCATTAAGAGGGAAGGGAAAAAAAAAAAATCTATTTAAATACAATTCTTGTCTGGAGGGGAAAATATCAATACTTTGTGTCTGCTGTGTAAAGCTGAAATCTATTGGGTGTCTTTTAAAAAGACATTTCTTCAAGGCTCCAACCTTGATTCTGTGTTTAACAGAGGTTTCAATTAATACCTGGTGATTTGTAACACCACAACCAACATCTGAGCAGCAAGTGCCTCCAGGGCCCTTATAAATGTCATTGTCTGTCACAGCTAATCGGTCTGTGAGCTTCCTTGCAGGTGACCTCGGGGTGGGATTCACCTTGCGGATTAGGACACCTACGTTTTGGCATTTTTGTGTAGGTGTCTACGCGTGACCCAGATGGGCTGAGCTCCCGTTGTGGTCAGCGGTGTTGTCAGGTTCAGCTTAGGCACCTCAGGCCGTTTGAGATGCAGGAAAATATCCCGTTGTCCCACATCTTCCCTTTCTGGAGAGCGAAGCCCCTGCAGATGCTGTGTTATCGGCCAGCCCCACGTGGCTGCTCTGAACACAGAAAATAAAGTTATCTCAAATGGCACCGTGTCCCTCCGTTACGCACCTATTTGAACCTTCATTGACTACAGTGCAGCTCAGTCCTCAGGTAGGCACATACATTTAGAGATCTTAAGCTGCAAGCTGAATCCCTCTCCAGGTTTCTCTTGTGTTGTTAAGAGTGAAAAAAAAGGAGAAAACCTGCTCACGCTCAGCTTTTCCCTGCAGCCTGCTTTATTCATTACTGAAAAGCAGCTTTTATTTTATCTTTCCTAAGTGGCCAGACTGCTGCAGTTCAAACTTTAAGGAACACATTCCTTTGCAAGGCAAAAAGGAAACAAAATTAAAGATACTGAATGCAATGCCCCCCCCCCAAAAAAAAAAAAAAATCCATAACAACTCTGTACTTCTGCAACAAAATGAAAAGCTGCTTCAGTGCTGACACTCAGCATTTTTATTCACTCAGCTTGGAAACGGCCAGAATCCAAATCCTGCTGGAGATTATACCTCTTCCACCTTTATTTTGCTGTAGCCAAATTCAACTCTTATTTTAACTGACTGCAGTGATTATTTTTTTTTATAGCTTCTTTCCCCTTACAGACCCCTAGCCATTCATCAGGGGAGATGTGGACCCCTTTAGAAAGTTCACCTCGTTCATGGCTATGTGGGACATACGTACTTGGTTTTGGTTCGTTTTTTGGGGGTTTTTTAAGTCACCTTTTACAGCCCTCAGGAGTTTGCTGAGCAGAAATTAAACCCCCCTGCCCTGGCAATGTGCTTTCTTGCAGAGGGAGGGAGTGAATGAGATATTCCCCAGGATTGTTCAGCCCTCGCTGGCAGGAGAACTGCTCAGCTGTGGAGCTGCAGCAGCGCTAGCTGATGTGGTTGCATGTATCCTGCTGCTAAAGCCACTTCATCCTCTTTGCCATCAGTGATTGGTCTCGGTCCTGAGCTGTGACTGGTATTTCTTGACTCCTTTTTTTTCCTCCCTGTAATTTGGGGCTAGTAATTTGGGGCAATTCAGCAAGAAGAGGCTGCTTCCTTCCCATTGCTGAGTCCTGCCCTGTGCTGGGAGCTGTACAGAGGGGTGATGGAGCCTCTCTGCCAGCTTTGTGCTGGCTGGGGACCCCTTTGGGATCAGTCACAGGGATTTCCTATTGCCTCGGGATCATTTCAAAGCAAGGTACAAGCGCAAAAGAGCCAGCGCTGAAACAAACCACTTGTTTCCTGCAATGTCTGCATCCATCTGTTTGGTTATTTTTCATTTTCATCCTGGCTCTTAAGCATAATTAGGCTTTTCCAGCTTTTTTTCACAACAGAACCAGGTTTTCTTTTTGCTTGACATACTCAAAGGCAGAGAAAAATGCTGCTGCTGAGAAGGTTCCTAGCTTCACAGGGCACCGAAAGGAGGCCAAACACTATGCGAAGAATTACTGACATGCTCAAGTGTCGACTGCTAGGCTGCTTGCGTTTTTTTGGGGGATGACATTAAACACAGCTGCAGAGCTGTGTGGGTCTCGGCTCTGCCATGCACTTAATTCCAGTGCTGCAGTGACTCCTCTCAAAGAATTTTCCCACCCTTTCCGTTCTTCTCTACTCGCTGACTCCTGTTGTACGGTTTCCTTTTCGCACAGTCTCTCTGTACAAAGCTTTTTTCACCTGCTGGAGCTGGTGCTTTGCAGTTGAGGCACGGGCCGTGGTTTCGGGCGCAGCAATTCTTGTCCTTTCCTCCTCTGCGCGCAATTTCTTTTGCAGCACCATTTTCAGGAAAATTAAACTTTGTTCCACCTCGCCACGGTCTCTCCTCCCTCCCTTAGGAAGTCATACACGTTTCAGCAAACAGTACGTCAAAGGCTTATCTTCAGGCTGTTTGTGTACAATGCAGATGAGGCAAGGTTTGTCAAGAGAAGTAACAGCTTATATTGGAACAACTGAAACATAATTTTATATATATATTTATTTATATAGTTATAAATACAAAATAAAAATATGTACTTTCGGGTATAGAAGTTATTCCTGAGGTCTGTGAGAGAAACAAAGCTGAAGAGCAATTGTTCTGGGTTTAGCCTGGAGATGTTTATCAGCGGGACAACGTGTAAGAAGAATGTGCTGGCTGGGGAGAGTGGCTTACTGCAAAACTATCGCTACCATCTTTCTGTGTTATTGACCTACAACTTATCTCCAAAAGCTGAGCCCACAGATTAACATTCATGGCTCTGCTGGGCATTAAAAACCTCAAAGTCGGTGGAGACGTTGATTTTTATGACATGCCACGGTTTTCTTCACGTCTCGCCACCTGCTCGTTTCTTGCTGTCGCAGAGGTGATAACTCTCGCCCACTCCTGCAATCCCACAAGGTCTGATGTTCCCACCAGCTCCTCCCTGGCTAAGTGATTTGTCTGCTCTGCAGGTGCTAATTACTCTTTTTCTCTGTAATTAACAAACTTGGCTGGACTCAGAACAGTTATTTCAGACCTATGCATAGCCTGTAGCCTGACATTTCCTGAGTGTGTTTCAGAGTTAAAGAGCTTCAAAAGCTTTTTTCCTAGCTCTAGCTGTACTAGTCACTCTAATAAAAAAATATTATGTCCCTTATATCAGTAGCTGATCTTGGCTATAATAGCACTGTGGTGCGAGATGTTAGAGATCCGTTCATCTCGGTCCCTAGTTCTTTTGGAGATGCTGGGTGGGATGTCTGTCAGTGGCTGAAGTTGCACTGGAAGCGTGTGATCTGCTCTATAATTGAATTGACACGCCATGAGGAAGAGACTCCTAACGTTGGCATGTCTATTTGTGCCTTCCACCGTGATGGTTTCATTTAGATCTTACAAGCTTGGGGGTATAAGGCAGGAACAACCTTTCTGTCTCCTTGAGGTTTCTGCCAACATAGGGCTGCTGTTGCATTCATGCGATTATCTACCTTCCGCTTCTTAAAGTTCTTTTTTTTTTTTTTTTTTTTGCTGTTCTCCTTTGACTAGGAAGCTGTTCCCAGAGCCAGACAGCTCTGGTGGTTAAACTCTGTTACCCAAGCCCTCACGGTTTTGTAGATGGAAAGGAAATTAAAAGTTAGAGCTTGCTGCCTTGGGTCTGCTTGACCTGAGCCTCAGAAATGCCTTAAGGGACCAATAAGCATCTGGAAATAGTTTTAAACCTAGCTATGAAGCTGAAGCTTTGGTTGTCTGTTCAAATTTTTTTGCTACGTATTGTTGTTACAGGGAGATAAAACAAAACCAGGATTTATTGAAGGGACATCGTCCAGAAACACTAAATTCAGTTGGGGAAGAATAGCTGAGTAAAGGTTGTGGCTTTCTAAAGGAAAGACGCCTAATGTGCTCAACAGGACTATATTTGATTTTTGGAAAAAGAGATGCAGAAGGGAAAAAGAGTCCAAGTGGCTGCTGCAAGCTGTGATGGAGAACTTGGGGACTGTCCAGGACCTATGATCCCAGCATGGTGTTTGCCTGGGACATGGTGAGGACTGGGATGAGGGAGAGGAGAAGGTTATGGTACCGTATGGAAGGGCAGCTGGGAGCAACGGGCAAGAGAAGCATGAGGGCAGCAGTTGTGAACTCCAGCTGCAAAGGGCTTAGGAACTGCGGCCTTTAGGTAGATCCCTTGTGGAACAGTCCCACATTCGAGCTGAATCTCTTGTGCAGGTTGATCACTCGGTCTGCTGAGCCCACTTGGATCACCACTGTCTAGAAGCATCCCAGAGCTGTAACGCTCCTGAGGGGCAGCCCGTGCTGCGAAAGCTGAGCAGCCCAGGTGCAGTTGTCTCTCCTGTGCTGCCTTTTTCCAGCACTTTTTTTTATTTTTTCCTCTGAGTATTGCTCTAATACTGTATTTCTCCTCCTGTTCCTCTCAGCTGCAGATCTGACAGGATTTGTTATTGCACTACTGAAATCATCATCATAATAAAACAGCAACTGTGTCTTTGATTTGGGCTTACTTTCTTCCCCACTACAGGACTGCTGAAAAGTCAAGGCTCTGTTTCTAGAAGGGGTATTAAAATGCTTGGCAGGTTGATGCCCTTCTACTTCCTAATTATTTCTTCTCTGCCAGTTCACCACTCAGGGTTCCTCAGCTGTCAGCTCTGGAAACAAATATTAAATATGTATTGCAGCCCTGAGAGGAGAGCCCAACCAGTCAGAGTACAATGCACCTAAAAATAAATGCTTATTTCTCTTGCAGAGTAGCCTGGGGTGAAGTACAGGCAAGGAACAGCATCCACTGAGGCAGCCATGAGTAGAAGGAGAGGAACCGATCAATTCAGCTACAGCTGGAGAGGGGCAACGGTTCAGGCACAGGTTGAAGCTGAGAAGGTCTTAGTTCAGTTCCAGGCTCTGTTAATGAACTTTCTGCTAGGGGTGGTCTTGCAGCTGAATGCTTAAAACCCAGTCTGGGAATGAGAAAAATACTCTTCCTTTACTTGCCCTTTGCTTACTTCTTTTCACTTTTGTGTGCCTACACCGTAAAGGCTCCATACTCAGTGTTTGGCTAGATTAGCCTTGTAAATCGATGTCATGGGGGTGATGCAGTTACCCCCTACACGTGCAACCGTGATAACGTTGAGGAGTGGAAGCATCTTCTAAAGTAAAGGGCTGGTGCTGGTGCAGGAGTGTTTGTACCCTCGATGGGATTGAGTTTGTCTGGGTGTGGGAAGGTTTATAGCAGTGAGGGAAGCGAGATGTGAGAACAGCCTGCCAAAAGCAGCACCGAGAGCCAGAAAGCCAGCTTCTCTTGAGATGGAGGTTGGCCAGTTCCTGAAAGGGATGTGTTGTCTGTCACAGGGACTGCTTCAGAACAAGCCTTCCTGTGTGATGTGTGTGTTATTCAACTGCTAGGCAGGGAGAGCAGTTGATGGGATACTGTTCACAAGGCAGCACTGGTCCTCCTGCTTAAGGAAAAAATTAGCAAGGCAAAGCCACCTTTAGCAGGAGAAAGGCACTATGGCAGCATGGATCTACCTGTCAGTGCAGGGACAGGAGGTTGGTCAGTCTTGGAGACCCATCCATGTTTGGCTTTGAGACTGGTGAGAGTAGGAGACGGAAACAGATCATCTTGGAAAGCTACTGGTTTATCGATGGACAGGATCTCTTTAGGGTTTCATATAGTCCCCCCAGTATTGCAGCTTTGCCGGTTCTCCAGTGGGAAGGTCCCACTGATGGTGCCTCTTTTGGCAATCCAAACCAATCCCCTTGGTTTCTTTTCTTTGAAGGTACACGTGAGTGCGTTTGGACACGCTGTAGGACAGCGTGTTCCTCTCGCAGGAAACTCAAAGCCAACTGGAGGGCTTTGCTCTCTGTGTGACGGGTCACTGCTCTCTCCCACCATTACCCCTTGTTTGGAGGGATCCATCCACAGTGGACTCGAGCATTCCTGTGCCAGCCCACAGTGTCATCGTTCAGGCTGTCACGGAGGTCATGGCCGTGGAGGGAAAGAAGTGTTTTGATAGGGAGCAGAGACAGGGAAATGTTTTCATCGTGATGACCCTGGCCATATGCTCAGTGTTCAGCCAGGGGCTGGGTTGACAGTCCCGGCACGGTGTTTCACAGAGCAGATGAGGTCTGTTTCTTGTAAATCTTTAGTTTCAGATGGGAGGGAGAGGAGGATTAATGGTTTTGATTGCTCATTTTTAAACTCGCGAGTTTAAAAACGGTGCGTGTCTCCAGAAAAGATGCGGTCAAGCATCTCCAGCTGCGCATACACATGTACATGAGCTGCTTACAAGGGGTGAGCAACTGGGTGAGAGGGAGAGAAATTTAAAATCGATATTGTACGGGGACAGTGCAGTCTGCAGCGGGGAAACCATTCTACTTCTGCGCAGCTCACCCAATTAGTGGCTGCAGCTGACCTCGGACTGTGGGGTGCATGGCTTCTGTGAAATGAGATTTAATGAATCTTAAGGCTAAGATATAAAGAACCTTGACTGAGCTCTTCCAATTAGACCTTGCTGACTGTGTGTCTTCCAAATGTGTATTTTCCGTAACAAAAAAATCCTAAGCTTTTACTTGAGGAATATTTTCAGGAAGGTGGGGTTTTCCGCTGTTAAATTCCGGAGGGTGAGGGAGGTATTTACATGTGGGGATTTTACTTCTTGATTAATTGGGGAGAAAAAAGAGTAGCTTTTCCTTTTTTTTCTTCCCATCAAGAAACAGGAAAAGTTCACAAGTTCTGAATTTTTTTCTTGACAGAAGAGTAAATGAAGGAAAAAACCTTGCTTTTTATGGATTGTTTTTAAACTTTCTTGCTCAGGCCAGAAAATAGCCAGAGTGTGCCACACCTTTAAATGATGCCACAGCCATTCCTGGGAAGGAGGGAAATACCACATCCCTGATTCGCAGGTTGGAAGACTGATACACTTAGAGAAGGGATAATGACCTGTCTGTTAGATCATAGGTCAGGTAGTGGAAGAGTTTCGGTTTTGAAAGCTGTTTGATCACAACTACTAGTTTGAAACCTGTTCAGTCTTGAATATGTTTGGGGCATCTCTAGCTCAGTTCAACAGCAGCAGATTTAATTGGGGAAGAAAATTTCCAGGCCTGGAAATATAATATTGGGCTAAGTCTAGAGTTTAAAGGTATTTAAGAATCTTAACAAAGTCCTGACCAATGAGATCAGGGTTTTGATGTCTCCTGTGGTGTATATTAGTGGGTTTACCCCCAGTTATGTTTTTCTGCGAAAGGGTGGCATTTCAATGGTGTGACTGAAAGCAGCTCATCTGGGTGTCAGGAGGGAGAGGGCAGGAGGAGCTGCAAGGGTAAAACTGCATTTTCTTCGTTATGTGGGAGACCCTTAAAGATCAACCTGTCTGTTCTTGGGTTTGTCCGGGAGATGGTTATTTCAGCCTCTGTAATCCAGAACTTTACAGCTGTGATAGTCTTACTGGAGCTAAAACCAGAGTGACTTGCCTGATTGAAGTAGCATCTGATCCTCTTTCTGTGTGTAAGGAAAATGCCGCTGAGTTCCTGTGACAGTGCTGTTCTGATGAAGAGTCCCACAGGATTATTGCAAACAGCATGGGTTCAAGACCTCAGTTCTAGCATCTGCCTCAACATCCCTTTCCCTCGCAGGAGCTGGCACTGAAAACAGAAAGATAAAAGCATGCAGGCACTCAGTCACATACTTATTTGGCCGTAGGAATTTAACTAACAGTTGTGCTTGGGAAAATCCTACCCTGCAGTTACCATCCTCAGCCAGAATAAATCAGCTTAGCTTCGCTGACGTTAACATTGCTGTGCCATGCTGTCTGAGGATCTGGCTGTGAGATTAATGCTCATGAAAATTGTTACGGGAGCAAACCTGGAAGGCTGAAACCCAAATGTAGCACAGGCAACAGCAGTCCTCCCCATGGCCTGCGGGCTGTGGCTGCATGAGATCTTCTTCAGGGAACACCTCGAGGTGGGTGGGTGGCTGGCACAGCTTGGGTGACCCACCCTTGCCCGTATCATGACCTGTGAATTTTGTTGTCACTCTATGGAGAGGCCTCTGGCAAAATAAAAGGACTGTGGCAACAAGCCTGGATGATAGCGCTGGGGAAAGAAAAAGGGTCCTTAACCGTTGGACGGTGGGATATATCTGCTAGGCATGGGTCAGGTGTACAGTTTCAGCCTTTGTCCCGAGGGCACTTTGGAGACAGTGGGAAGCATTTCAGTTGTCTATGAAGACAAATAATAGCACAGCCAAGGAGCTGAAATTAAATGTATAGAGATTCTTTGCTTCCATAGGGAATTTCCAGGAGTCAGCACATTAAAACAAGAGTGAACTCTCACAGGTTCAGCCAGAATGAGACAGTGTATTTGTATATACTTTTTTATAGAGACTCTACATGTCCTAGTTGGCTTTTTCTGGTCCCTAAATGGGGTGAGGAGAACTCACGTGGGGCAGTCTCCAAAGGGTTACACATGGCTTAGCAGAGTGAGTTTGCTGCACAGCCTGGCTGGAGAATGGGAAACAGGGTGCCAGAGGTTTCCACGTTTCTTTTGTAATCAGTTAAGTGTTCTCACTCTGATAAGCAAAGTATGATTTTAATTAAAAAGCCATTCCAGCTGGATTTCAATTTTATGCCATTGGAGAGGCAAATTACTGTGAATATAAAAGGGGAAGAAAAAATAACGATGGTCGTCTTGTTCCAAGGAGTTTTAATCCACAGTGGCTTGAATCCCAGGTCAAGGCTGATTTCCTTACTCCTTAGAAGTGTTGGGATTTTTTTTCTCGCGTCTCCTCGGCAGAAGGACCAGTAAGATATCTCTGCTTTGACTCCACATATTTTTAAGTTAAGGAGTTAATTGTGCCGTCCGGCGGGGCTGCTGTGCTCAGAGAGCCAACCTTGACGTTTGTTGCCTTTTAAACAATGGCTTTTCAGAGAAGAGATGTATGTTTTGATGTACTCTGCTGACGAAAGCACTTGCCTCTATTTTCTATCCCTTTCATACACTGCATTTAATTTTGTGGAGCAAAGCCTGGAGCTGGTGCTGGGCTAAATCTGTTGGACGTTTAGCCGCGCTTCTAGAAAAAGGGTGAACACTTAGAAGAAAATAAAGATGTTTTTCTGTTCACTTGTTTGGCGTATCTGATCATGCTGGTTAGGTGTGGTGTAAGATGTTACTCTAGTGACAGCTGTCTGATAGCAACTTGTATCACCAAGGATATGAATGACAGCCCAAAGGCTGATGTACAAAAACAGCGCTGGACCAGAAATGCAGCGAGGTAATAAACACCATCCAGAACTTTCAAGTATCTTGCAGATTTATTTTTTAAGTGGGTTTTTTAATTATCATTTATTTATTTAATTTATTCACCCACAAGAGTATTTCCAGTCCATATAATGACAATTATAGTCTGGAGTGTCACAGTAAATAAATGGGGCAGGATCGTTGAGTTTCGTTTTCCTAAAGCGCTTCGCAAGGCTCGGTTTTGGGTGTGTAGCTGGACTGGTTGTGCTGGGAGCGTGTAGCTGTGGATGGCTCCTTGCCCAGGTTGGGAAAGCTGTGGAGGAAGAGTGCTCCCTCCTCGCCTCCAGTCTTGTGAGTGTGTAAAGCACATCAGTTACAAGTGACAGTAAATGCAGCTATGATTACTGAAATAATAGGCTTTATATTAATATACATGCCTCGTAATAAGGCACTAATATTTGATTTTAGGCTTTGTTGCTTCTTCTCTTTCCTCACCCTGTGCCACTGCTGTCTCTTCTGGGTGATTCCCTTGATCCCAAGCCTGGGAATTTAGGAATGAAACAACGAGGTAAAGCTGCATTTCCACACTTAGCGAAGCCACTTTCTCTCAGAAGTACTCATCGCTTGATAAACTTACGAGGGATGCACAAGGCACAGCTGTATCCTGGTGCCAGTTCCACTGTGATTTAAAAGCATTCCAGCTTTGTGCTATGTCAAAGTGCCATAAATTCTCATCTACAAATAGCAGTCCTCAGTAATGTGTGCAGGGCTGGGAATGGGATGTTCTGGGCAGGAAACAACCCCTTGAGGCAGGAAACCCAGTTAAGGGAAGTTAATGGCAAGAACCAGATGATGGTGAACACATTTTTTTCACTGCATTGGGCAGGCATGGGCTGCTGGACAGAATATCCTCATTTTTTACTTGTCTAGCTGGTAGACTGTGGAGCTGAGAAGAGCTTCTTAAGGACTCCTGCTCTCAAACATGATGCCTGTTGGCAGTAGCCCTAGCTGGAGCGACCTCTGCCACGCCAGTATGAGCTTGTGCCACTGAGATGCATTTTCAGCTCTGACCGTAGATGAGGCTCAGGGAAAAGGTTAAACTCTTCACAGGAAGAGTAAAGCAGTTGGGTTGTGAAATCCCAGCCCTGCAGATGTGTTCTGGGCCCATGTTCCCAGATCAACACCCAGATGGGTCTGATAAGCCACGTGCAGCACAACCCTCCTTTATACGGATGGGGCACCTAAGGTAGCAAGTGGGTTGAAACGCTGTCCCACGGCACGTCTGCGGTCCCAGGAATTGCACAATCCGTTTGTTTTCATTAGGTGAAGTACATCCAAAGAGTTCGTAATTGACAGGTGCAGCCAGAGTTTGCGGTGTCCCCGCCTGACTATTCCAAGCCTGGGCTTGTAGGATCTAGCAAGCCCAGAACAGATGACGTGGATGTCCCTGCTTTGAAGACCAGAAGACAGCAAATAAAAGTAAGAATGTTGTCTCTTCCCTGGAACAGTGAGACAGCCCCTTCGTTCAAGGTAGATTTTTCTCCCATACACTGTAACCGAGGAAGATGTTACACAGAGGACAGCTAGACTCCCAGCATCCTTCATCCGTTAGTAAGAACTGGATGCAGACCCTCCTCTTGTCCTGTAAAAATGTCCCCAAGGTGGGACTGGTTTGCAGATTAAGGCGTCTAACTCTAGTCATTTCATTACGGTCGCTGGAGCTTCGAGGTTTGATTTAGCTGCCTATGGGTAGGGCCTTGCGCCATTTCAGATCGCTGAGGGCTCCCAGCTGCCTGTGCAGAGGGCACAGGGCTCCCAGATGCCCTTGGTCGTACCAGCCAGCCCACGTGCTGTCCCAGCTCTGCTAGAGTAGTCCATGTGGGACTGGGCAGCAGACTTCAGACAAATGAATTCTGCCTTGAGTTGCAATATGTTTGTGCGTGTTTGTGTGTGTACAGGGACCAGCTTGGCATCAGCAGTCTGCACTGGTGGAATACCAATAGCTGCTAGTCACTTTTGGCAACGCTAAAAGCTGAAGAAGCAAAACCAGCAGCAAAAATCCTGAAATGATTCTGGAAAAGTTGAATTTCTCGTTTATTTGTCTCCTGGATTACAGATGTTTGGTATATTTTCTGTGCGACCAAGATGACTAGGAGGTTGCTGCTGCTGCTCCTCCACTGTCTGTGTGGCACTAACCATGCCAGGACACAGGGAAAATAACTGCAAGTTTCCTGATGAAACCTTGGGGACTGGCAGCACCCAGTGGCTCCAGCAGTATCAATATGACTTTGCTTTGTCTCTTCTTGCTTCATGACGTGGATGTTTAGACCTTGATCAGGCCTTTTCTAGCAAAGAGGCGTTGATCAAATAGGAGTTCCCCTAAAGTGGAGATTGTAAGGACTTCTGTGCAGCATTCCCTCCTCTTGAAACTTCATTATTTGAATGTGTTTTTTTCCAAACATACAGCAGCAAGAACACGTGGGCTTCCATGATTAAAGGCCAGCAGCGATTTGAGAAAATTCAAGTGGAATGTAACGTCTTGGTGCCTGGGCCAAGATCTGACATCAGAAACCACATCAGAAACCCAGGAAGTCTGTTATATTAAGATTAGCTATATTAAGATTAGAGTAATCCCTGATGGGAAGGGTAGATTATTTTATTTGGCTGGTTATTGAAAGCAACTAATTTTTACCAGTTACCTCCAGTAAGCTGGATCCAACAACCTGGTTCTGATAAACCATAACTCGCACTTTCCTGAACTCTTATTTTCAGGAGCTGCTGTGGACAACTCAGCACATCGATTTCCCCTTGCCCTAGCTGTTCATCTAGGAACCCTGGAGGGAGTTAGGAGTTTCCATAGGTTTCCGCTTTGCATCCCATTGTGCCTTTCCCTGCTAGATTGAATTGCCTTGTAGTAGAGTACCTCTGAAGACATTCAACACCTATTTGAGTTGCTAAAACATAGGTGCTCAGTGTCTACTGAGATAGCCTTATAGTGAGGGCATCCAGGTCTTGCTCCAGAAGGATGTGGAACTTCTCTAATTGCTTTTATGCTTCCTTCCCACACCCTCCCTTGGTCTTTATTGCCCTTTTAAAATGCCTGATGTTACTGTCACAGCACAGGCCTTCCCAATACCATGTAGGAAAAAGAGTCTTATCTTCTTATTCTGCCTTGCTGTTCAGTTTATACAGCAAACAGTTGTGTTAACCTTTTCTCAGCAGCACGTACTGGGAGTTCACAATGAATTATTTACCTCTTTTGATTCCCCAAATCTTCTGCCAAATTACTACTTTTCTAGAATTCAGGCTGCTATCATACTGGGGGTCTGTGCTGAATCTGCTCATTCTTGAGTGCAGCTTTTGCATTTGGCTGCATTGAAAAAGACTTTCTCAGCCAGCTATTGTAAGTGCTCTTAGGTGCAAGTTACCCGGGCCTGCTGATTTTAAATGTTTATCTCTCGTAGATGTTGTTTAACATCTGCCTTTGTAACTAATGGACTGGAAAAAGCTTCTTCATCATCATCAGAGACATGCACGTTGTTCTGCTGCTTTCCAAATACAGATCAGAATCACACGTTGAACTTTCCTCTGCTGGGCTGTACCATCTGTAAGATTTTGTTTGTTGTAATGCTTTTATTTAAAAGAGAAAAAAAAAAACCAAACCACAACAAAACACCCAAAAAACCCCAAGGTCAAAACCCAAAACCAACCAATCAACCAAAAAAACCCCCTGAAAATGACAACTTCTCATTACTCTCTTATACTTGCTAGCTGCAGTTTTTTCTTGATGTCTTGAGGTTCCCATATAATGCTTCTAATCTTCATGTTACATAATTTTTATTTCTTCATCTATATTTCACTTCCATTTAGTAAATATTGCTGGGTTTGGGTTGTTGGTTTACTTATTTGTTTTCACTTCCGATTCCCCCTTTTAATTTGTAGTTGAACTGAGGTTAAGTTTTACTCAAAGTTAATCATTTGGATTGGGAAATCGTGCTTGGCTTGGATCATTATCTCCTTGGCCACTTGGCCTGTCCTTCCAGAAGAACCGTGACTTGTCTCACAGCACTGTGTGCAAACAGGGCAACCAGGGGCAGGTGGTGAAAGAGGTACCGCAGCGTTGAGCTGGTACCCGGCCATCAGGAGAAGGTTATGTGGCAGGTAGAATGCATGAATCACAAGTGGTTTGAAGACAGGTTTTATTACAGAAGTGTAATTTGGGAGACGATGGGGCTGTTTTAACAGGGTACCACAACATGCTGGAGTTGTTTTCTGGAAGATACAGGTCAGAAGTTGGGGATGGGGAAAAAGATAACATCATTTTAATGATGTTATTCTGAAAGTGTAGGTATGTGTTCCCTGAAAAGGTGCAGAGGATCAACAGAGAAGAGCACGGAAGTGCAGCAATCAATTTGCTACAACAATTGTTTACTCAAAAATCAACTTTTCATAAGCATTATAATCAATGCAGTGAATTTTCCCACAGTTCACAGAGAGGACCTGAGAGGGGAACTTCATTCATTTCATAGGGAGATAGTTTTAACATTGTTATGAACAATTTAAGTGCTACTTCATTAAGAGTTTTATGGTTAGTACAATTAATAATACCAGAGAAGAAAAAGAAACATGCCTTATATTAAACTCAGCTTTCAGTAAGTAGAATACATGCAGATGAGGATCTACTTTTGTCTATCATTGTTTCTAGAGATATACCCGTGTTTATAGAATATATTCCTATTCATGTGACTGGGGTGGCAAGCTTAGAAACTTGGCTGGGTTTTGTCAGTTAATGTTTTTAGAAAATTCTTGGAATACGTTTGTTGTGTGTCCATGCTTGAATTGTTACTGTGGTGAATGCCAGAAACCTGTGACTTCCAGGAGTTTGTAATGTGGCCCAGAAACCTCTGCTCAAGATAAAACTTTGGAGGGAAGAGGGAATGGATTTTTTTAATTGTTTTTATTTTTTAATGATGCACCTTAGTTGCGTTAGGATGGCTTGGGTTTTGTGGTTATTTTCCCCAAGGCATTTTGTGCTAGAGACTTGATGGCAGCTTGAGCTCTTGTAGAGGGACTTGTAACAGGTTTTAAATCTGCTTGCACAGTTTCGTCTCTATGTACATCCAGAGCTCCTTGAAGCTGTGAGATTTATTCTCCTTGGATGGATACACTTGGCTGGACTCATTGTTAGTCATCCATTGTGCATATGGATGGCTTAGCAGGTGACATCGTATTTCCAGTTGCATCCTGAATTAATGCCCTAACAAGACAGCTGGGGATTGCAGGTGAAGGTCTTACACCGGTTGCAGTTAAAGTTCCAGGCAAGACGTGGCTAACAGGTGAAGTTGCTGTAGGCAAAAGGTGACGGAATATCATGGGTCACAAATGAACTACGAGGGCCCAGGCAGCTGGGCAGGAGGGGCGCCTCGTGAGGAGCTGCAGCCATCTCAGAGGGAGGCAGATGTTTGGAGAAGCTCTCAGCAATCTGGGGAGAAAAGCGAGCGTGGCAGCTGTGCGAGAGGTGGCCAGAGCTAACGCCTGCTTGGCGAGCACCCGCACTTGAACAAGGGGTGCAATGTCTTGGGGTGGTAGGTGCCCCACGGCGGCTCCAAGGAGATCTCACACAGCTTTGCCCACAGCTCCTTAGAGATCTGCGCAGTTTACATTGATGCTTAATGACGTTGAAATCTCAGAGACAGGTCAGGGTGGAAAACAGCACTTTCGAGAGCAGTAATGTGCTGTGTTCACAGTGTCCCCTCAGACATGCTGCACGCAGGGACAGAAAGGTTCAGGTGTTGAGGGTGACTGTATTTAGGGGATGGCATCAAGGTCTGTAGGCTGACTGGTCCTGGTCAGCTGTACAAACCCTGGGAAAGAAGTAAAACCGGAGGAGATGGAGATGCCTCCTCTGCAGAATCATTTCCCTGATTACCTCTGTTCCTTCAGTGTTCAAGCTTCCTGACCTTTGAAGGCAAACCAATCCTTATTTATAATAAGGGGAGTCACAGGTACGTTGTGAAGCCTGCCTGTCTGGGGAGCTCTCAGCGAGATTCACGTGCGTGCATGTGAGCTGCTGGGCTGTATAAATGGAGAGGAACTAAAATGAGGAAATGCTGATTTTTTTTAAGAAGCCTTCTTTTATCAATTGCTGTTGATTTTACAGGGCAAAGCTGTATTTTTACCCTTCTATTTCAACATAAGCATATATAGCCAAGAGAGATTGGATCCTGTTGTGGCGCTTGGGGAGCTGGAGGGTGTGAAGAGGGATGCCCTTTTCTGATAGCTTTTCTGCTTCCTCTCTGGCATGATGTTACAGTTTGCAGTTTATTTTTCCTGTTCAGCTGTAACTCTGCAACACAAAGTTCTTTGAAGTGTGGCATTTACCTGCTGCACTGCTGTTACTGGAATTTGCTGAAAGGTGATTTTGTTACTAAGACTTAGATAAGGGATCTGGAAGAGTTACTCTTGGTTCCTGCTCCTGATGAAATGTTTTGTTCTCCTCAACTTTGTGAGCTTCTCTTCTCCACTTGCAAAATCAGAATTTCTGTCTTTTTTTGCCTGTTTTAGTCTATTTCCCTTGTCAAGGGTTCAGAGGAGGGGCTGAACACATGGACAACCCCTCTTAAGTTTGGCTGCTGATTATGTTAGGCTGCAGGTAACAAACTGGGACTAAACTTTTGTTTTGGTTAAAGGAAAAGAGGCAAGTGCACCTGCTCCCTTTTCTCGTGGCCAACTTGGTATCATCTTCACGCAGAACTGTAGGCTGGTTGAGGTTGGAAGAGACCTCTGGAGCTCATCTGTTTGGCTGCGTGAAATCTAGTTTGATCATCTCAATAGCCCCAACCATTAGTTTCTGCTTTGGAGCTTGTGTTATGGACAGACCCAAACGATTTGAAGAGACAGTCCTGAAAGGCTCTTCTGGTAAGTCATGTCAGTCAGTGTTAAACAGTTCCTAAGCAATGCTTTACTTCTAACCCTCATTTGTCTCATTAGAGAATTCAGTCACAGGAATTTAAGCCTTATTTTTTTCGCATTAAATAGATATCCTTGGTAGGAAAACTTGTTATGGTTTAGGCACTTGCTGGTTGCAATCAGTTAGACTATTTTTTTTTCTCTATAAGTTTAGCTTTCGGACTAGCAGGTTTTCCAGACCTTTAAACATTTTTATAATGCCATTCTCAATGTTTGCCGAGTCGGTTAGCCAGGGTGTGTATTGTGCCAGCTACCTGCAAACTAGTTGAAATCCTGGCTGTTTCCAAGTCAGTAGAAATCTCTTTGACTGAAGTTTGTGTCTTACAGTTTGCCCTGCAAAAAGGCTACCTCCTCTCAATGCAAATTTCTTGGTTATTATTTTTAAAAGTGAAAAAGAGGACACCTAACTATATAGATGACATTTTGCTGTGTAAGAGGTGGTGGTATGGCTCTTCTTTGAGCTCAAGTTATGTTATCCCCAGAGCTGTGTTAAAAAGGTATTTGAAGAGCACTTTTACAAATAAGACAGATTTCTACGCTACAAGGGGTTGTGCAGCAACAAAACAGTCACCCAGAAAGGTTGTGCAATCTCTGTGCGTGAAGGTTTGTGAGACTTGGCTAGAGAAATTTGTGGCTGAGCAAAAGTAGGGTCGGTGCTAGTCCAGCTTGAAGCTGAAGGCTGGACCAGCACAATCCAGCGTGAATCCCTTCCAACCCATATTCCTGTATTTCCTATTCTCTCTATCTCCATTCTAATTCAATGATTAGATAGCACTAGGTGCTACCTGCTCTCCTGTAGTCACCAGGATGCCTCTGCTGAGTCCTTGCATTGAGCAATATGGGGATACTCCTCTGGCCAAATTTACTACTGAACAGGTCGTTAAAGCAATAATTAGAAGAGAGGTATGTTACTTTGTTATTACGTTGGATGAACTTCCACCAGCTTACAAGTGGAGAGAATTAGTTAATCAGGCCATGATTATATTATTAGCTGGAGGCATAATACCAGTGTCACTAATACAGGATTGAGCTTTTTCTGTGGCTCAGGCTCTTGCATTCAGCTTGGCGGAGCATCTGACTGTCTCAGATTTGTTTTGTCAAAACCAGAAATCGTTGCTCAGGACCACTAAGAGAATGTCTGTAGGTTCCTAGGCTGTATTAGCAAAAATGACCACTCTTCTTGTTGGTTTTGTGCGGAGCCGTGTCTCTTTATGCATGCAAAGAGGAGCTGAGTGTCAGTCTAAAATCATCCCACTTCCTAAGGTCATTGGAGAACTGAAATCCCAGTGAAATCAAAGGGACACCTGAAAGGATCGTTGTCTTTTGTTCCATATTATATTCGGTGTTTGAAAGACACACAAAGGATGAATAAGCCATAGGTAGGGCTGATTTCTGCATAGCAGTTTTCCTTTTCTCCCTTCTTTCACCCTTCTGTAGGTGAATGCTGTGGAAGTAGATGTTCCCTGTGCTCACTAATACTCTTGCTGCTCAGTGTACTGCTGCCTGTCCCTCAACTAATTCAGTTTACATGCTTGAAGGAGTTTTGGGGAGTCAGAAAAATGTTTTTTGCCTTGGTTTCATACTTCCTTCACCAGAACCAAAGTTGAGTTTAGTTGCTATCTTTTCTCTCTCTCTCTTTTTTTTTTCTTTCTTTTTTTTTTTTTTTTCCCCCCTTCTGTCTTTTCAGCATTATTATAGCTAACCTGTGGGACTGCAGTTTCTGGGGCAGCCGTCTGCTATCATTCCTGTCCCTTGATTTGATGTGACCAAGCATACAGCATCAAGGCATGCTGGAGAGGAGCCAGGGATGATCAGGCTCTGGATGAGAAGTTGCTGGCCAGGTAGGGGCTGCTAAGGCATGGAGGAGGTGGCTGGAAAGGGCTGATTAATCATGAGTAATCCAGAGGCATCATCATCCTTTGAATTACCCCTCTCTGTCTCTTTTTTAAGGGTCCTTGCCTCCATTTGTAGTTGCAGGCAGATCTGCATTGGTCATTTGCACCCATGTGTGCCCATGATTGACAGATTTTACACCACCCTGTTCACTGAGACAACCAAGGAGCTTTGCCTCCTATGGGGATGTTCAGAAAATGCCCCAAGAGGTGTTTGCTGGAGACAGAGGCCATGCAGAGAAGAGTATGTTGCCTATAATATTTTAGTCAGGCAGCTTTGGTTGATGTGGACCAGCATCCCTCAAGTTCAGTCAGCTACTGATTGCTCTGCCGTTTCCATCACACGTTTCAGAGTGTCATGGACCTTTTTGTTGGTCGTGCTCTCTTTCTTACTCTCTTTTTTATTACTGTGTTTCATTCCATCTTTAATGGATCCTTAACTAATACCACTGCAGACCTCCCTGTGTCTCTGTATTTCTGCTTTCATCCCAACCTGCAGTCTTCACACTAGCCACTTAGTTTCCTTCCAGTTGTTGTATTAATCCCAGTGTCTATTGTTAAGGTAGTCATTCCTTTTAGGATGCTGTCAGACTATTTACTGAAGTTAGCAAAGATTAGATCCACTGATTTTCCTCTCCAAAAAAAACCCACCCCAGGAACCTTATCAAAAAAAATCTATCATTACATTGCCACGACTTTCATTGGATAAACCAGATTTTGTATTCTATCCAAATCCCCGTTTGCTGCCATGCTTTCAATTACTCTTCCCTTCAAGTGGTGTTCAAAAGTCTTGTGTACTTTTGTGCTCAGATTAACTTGCTGATAGCTGTCTGGATCTTTTTTTTTCCCCTCCTTCCTACATATAAAAAAGCATTACATTTGTTGACTTTCAGCCAGATGGTATCACTCCCACCATCCAATCTGAGCATGTTGTTCTCTTTTGAGTAGCTTTCACCTCATATACAACAGTTTCCATACCCTTGTTTGCCTTCACAGTCAGCCCTGTTGTTGTTCTCAATTATTCAGGCTAAATCGTTTTCGCCGTGTGTAACTATTCCACTTTGTATTAGTAAAATTATATTTTAGCCTCCAATTCTTTGGAGAAGCCAGTGAACAGAAGTGGGGGGTGGGGCTGCATGTGACTTCTCCTTTTATTGAGGCTATGTTTAGTTTTGTCTTGAATTTCAGCATTTTGCATAGCAATCTCACTTTTTTGTTTTCCCTGTTGTTGTTCTCTTTTTATTCATATTGCTGAAAGACTTTTTCTGCTCAGCTGAGTTGGTCTTGACAGCAAAGGCGAGACTTCTAGCAGCGCTCAGAGGTTTGCTGCTCCTTGTACTGCTGCAAACATCGTTCTTTCCAGAGCCATCAGCTGCTCTGCCCAGGTATTCTGATCACTCCTAATGTCCATCTCAGGTTTTATCTTCCTATTTATCTAATCTATTATTTTCCTCGTATCCAATATTCCTAACGTGAGATTTGAAGTTTTTCTCTTGTTCCTGTGGAACAAGGGCCGGCTCCTTTCCCACTCATTTTTTCCATCCAAATTCTCTTTTTCTCTGTTGGCTCTTTGCTGGCTGACCAGGGTATCTTGAGGAGAAAATGTAAATATTTCATAGAAACCAGGATACATCTCTGACAGAGATGGACATCGACATACACTGGCATATGGAAAAGTCTTTTAGAGACATCCAAATGCTGGTAACAGTGTGTGAAGTATGTAGGGTTTTTTGTTACTTCTTTTGTCTATCTTTGGTATAAGGAGGGAGTTTTGGAAGGCAGCCAGACCAACCTGACATTTTTGGTGTGAAGTTTTTTTTGTGCATTGATTTTTCGGTTGTTTTATTTTTTAATTTTTTTTTTTTTTGGCTACTAACTTGCTGGATGATCTTGGGCTTTCTGCCTTAGTTTCTCCGTCTGTCAAAAGAAGCTAGAGATACTACCTATGTAAAACATTCGAGATCTGCAGCCAGTGGTATCACCTGAGAGGTCTGGTGACACTGTATCGCTAAGATTCGGTTTTGCTGTCTAAGCGTTCATTTTCTGCATCATTTGTGCCCTTGCATATTTTCCCTTTTAAATAGACAAAGCAGAAGCATCTTCCCTCCAAGCTTTTCCCCCCACCTGTGTCGTTAGCAGGTAAGGAATGACAAAAGAAACCCCCCAGCACAACAAAGTAGAATTAATTATCTGCCTGAATAGCCAGTTCATCACAGTCTAGTTGCACAGTAAAGGCAGCTGCAAGTTGACTTTCCTTCAGGGACCTATGGGAAGCAAAGTACTAGCTAGCAGCCAAGCTGGGATGGCGAGGCCCTGCAGGAAGAGAGAGGGAACAAGATCCTTGCTTCCTTAAAGCCACTGGTGAGCTCTTTGCTGGCCAAGCCTTGCCGTGTTCAAAACATGGAAGTTGCTAGCGGGTTGCTTTGATTTGTGATGCAGGTATTTCTAGCATCTGCCGCTTCGCTTTGATCGCCTGTTTCCCTTGACGCTCAGCTGTGTACTCAGCAGAAGTGATGGTAGTTGAGATGCAGCCCTGTCACAGCATCCTTGCATTCTGGGATCTTGAGCCTTTTCGGAGTGTTGTTAAGAGGAAAGTGGTTGGGGCTGTCAGAGAAATGAGATGTGGCCCTCAAGCTCCTGGGAAGACATCAATGCTCTCTTCAGGTGGAAGTGTTGCATGCACGCCTGGTTTAGACAGCGCGTGTGTGTGTGTGTGTCATGTCGTATTTGTTAAATTTTCGTGTGTGTCTGAGGCTCTTAGGCTCATGTTACAACCTGTTTACCCTGTAGCTTTAAGTCCCTTTCAGCCAGGAGGAGTAGAACCACATTTTGAATTATTCCCATGTTTTCGTACTCACCCTTCACACAGACCACTCAAAACTGTGCAGGGTGAATGCTGGTAGTTTCAGCTCTTGTTTACTATCTCCTCCAGGAATGTAAGTCCCTCTTAAAATCTCCGTCTTTAGTCAATCCACTAAGTCCTGATGAGAATATGTTCCTCTTTATCAGTTGCTCAGGTATAGTGTTCTCTAGGGAGTCTAGAGGTTGGGCACAGTGAGGGTTGTCCAAACCAACACCTGAATCCGAAGCTCCCAAACTTAGATGTAATTAGCAGCTTTCCTCTAGGAGAGCCCTAGACAGCTAGACAGTGATCTCCTGCATGTTCTGTTCTTCTAAATCAGACTGTGTCCGTGTGTCTATCCTGTGCTGTCTTAGGTCAGGATCTCTTCAGTCACTCTCTGCATGGTTTTCCCCACTCTTGTGAATCTTTGTTCTTCATGGCAGCAATGCTCCCTGTGGTTGTCCCAGCCTTGCTCTCCCTCATGCCTTTTAGCAAGTGACTTGCCCTTTTGCTTCCTTCTATCCTCAGCCAAAGAAGGGAAGGATGGCCCTGTCCTGATTTGTCAAAGCTGGCAGCTCTTGTGCTTGAAGTGGCTCCAAATCACTGGGGTACTGTTGATTCTCTTATTAAGAACAAGGACTTGATCCTTTGTTCTGAAAGACAGCCTCGGTAGGGAGCTCGTCTCAGTAGGCTCTTCTTCCTGGAAGACACACCCGGATGCTTCAGACTGTCCGTGAAGAATCTTTCCATAGAGAGCTCTGATGCTTTGTAAAGGATACTTTATAAATCCATAAGTAACATCCTTACCCAGAGCCTTGTTGACTGAATCGTTTCTGCTTCATCTGAAAGAGGGAAGATTCATTTCTTCCTGATCTCTGAATGAACCAAACTCATCTTTTGCCAACGCCTTTGTGTTTTTTGTACTCTCCCTTGTAGGTAATCAGTCTTTTGAAGTCAGCTTTTTGAAATGAGATGCATTTACAGATTGTTCCAGGCAAGTACCTGGATTTCAATAGAAAGCTTTGAATAGTGGCACAAACAAGCCCTGTTAAGGGCACTTTCTCAGCATGGGAAGTGATGTATGAATAGTAAAATCATCCTAGAATTTGCCCTAATGTTGGTTTAATAAAAGATGTTGTAGGTAGTGATAGCCAAGAAAGTTAAAATCATATCACCAACTGGATTATAGAAAGGTGCAGTGGTGACTGCTGGAAGACATACACCAGAGGAAGGATTATTATATGCTTGTCTTTTTTTTTCTTATGTTTTCTATGTTTCTTGTTCCTTTAGCTCCTCCTGATTGCTCTTGGGGAAGTGGTACTGACCTTGACAAACTTGTGCTCTGACCCAATTTGCTTTTTCTTATGGTTGCTGGATCACAGGATTGGGAGATCCATGTCCTAAAGTCATTTGCTCTTTGGTGAGCTCAGTAAAGTTTCAAGCACCGAGTACTCCACGTGCTGAATGTGTCCAGTTTTGACTGTTCAGCTGGAACTGAACTAAGGCTGCTATGCTGAGAAAGGAGAGGGCACCCAGGAAATGCCGAACACCGTCTTTCCTCCACATTGCCAGCTGCCACGGAGCTTCAGAGTGCCTGCTCTGCCTAGGAAAAGCCGTGCTGGGGACGCTGGCTGCTAGCGTGCTCTATAACATTGCCACTTTGCTGTTCACAGTCCTTCCCTGAGTGCATGGGGGAAAATACAAAACAAACCCCCTGAGTTTGCAAGGAGAAGCTGTGCATGGGAAATGTGTCCTCTCCAGACAGCCCCAGAGCTCCAGGTGAAGTTGCTGCTTATCGCAGCTGTGAGGGTATCCAGCATGAATGGTGGGCAAGCCTGGTGTCAGTCACTCCAACCCTTGCTTTACAGATGGTGCAGTAACAGTGGATTAACACTGGATTTCTAGACACTCTCAGAGCTTTCAGTTCCCCTAAAAGTTGAAAGAAGTTGCCCATGTTGCTAACCAAAACGATTGTTCCTCAAACCAGACCTCTGCAGTATTTCTGAGAACTAGAGAACATCCAGCTTGCTTTATCTAGCTCCCTGGTTATAAATAATATCCAATAGCCAGCCTCGCAGGAGGCTTGTGGCGTCCTGTTTGCCAAAGGTTTTGTGTACATGATGTGTGTAAACCGCTGCCAGGCAGTGGGAGAGGTTTAGGGGATGACTGAGAACGTGAAGGGCAGGGAAGAAACCACAGGGACTACAGTCTGATTTCAATCAAGCTCTTATTTTGTCACAGCCTCTCCCTTGAACTGCCCACTTACATGCCCGTGGACTCTCCAGGGTGTTGCTAAGACTGCCAGTCTCCGTTGCTCCGGATTTGGGAACTCCTTCTGCTCTACACCCCACAACTTTTTGGGGCCGCCTGAGAAGATCTGAGTTCAGTCCAAATCTGCCACGTTGTGTGACAGATGGACCTGGTGGGTGGTAACATCTGGGTTCGTTTCAGGAGGAAAACGAGACTCTGGTGCCACAGTTGGAGTGAACTGGAGATGCAGTGGGGAGCAGGCAGGACTGGGTGGGGGCCCTCTGTGGATGCCCAGGGCAAGAATCAGAGCTGGCTGGCTGGAGGCTTAGTCATGAGTTAGGATCTGGCCTGAGACAGGAATGAGCACAAGCAGCTCCCAGGTTTTGCTGAGACACTCACTAAGGGCTTTCTAGTCCCTTCTGAGCCTACAATTGAATTAGGGAACATTGCTTCTGTGCACAGCAGTCAAGAGGTGGCTACTCAGGAGATGACTCAGTGCTGGATGAGCTGCAATTTAGGACAATATTAACAGGTTACCTGCACATGAAAGTGCCTTTTATGAACAGCAGCATCTCAAAGCTGATATATCTTGAAAACAACATAACCTGTAAACAAGTTAGAGCACTTACGAGTCTCTCACTCAGCTTCTCTTTAGGGATCCTGCTAGGTACCACCTCACATCTGCTCTTGGAGTGTGCTGGGGAAGGATGGGGCTGTCTGGAGGGGAATCATTTAGTTTAGAGATGAGCCCAGGTCTGTGGGTTTTCTCTCATTTAACTTTAGATATTTGCAGTATAGCCTTCCACCCCTCAGCCAGTGGCCTGAAGCTCCCTGGATGAGGCAGTACAGGGTAAGTTTCCTCTAACCTATTTCAGACAATTCCTTTATTTTGAAGTGACTCATGCCCTAAAAGCACCTGTTTCTCTCCAGGTGAGGAAGGATGATCAATATGAAGTAGACAGATGTAGACATTGACATTACAGACACAGGCTTTTTTCCCATGGATCCCCAAATCACATTTCTGAGTCGTGGGGGTCAAGCAGTTCTGGATCTGCATTTCCTTTGTATTTCTGCTGTTCCTGAGCAGAAGCTTTGGAGGTGAATTTCTTCCAGAAGGTTTGATCAGTTTAGTGGTTAAGTTTCTGAATGATCTTTAAGAAAAGGAACAGAATTTTCCTCAACCAGGCTGTGTTCCTTAGACCCGACAGTAAAAGGAAATTAAAAGCAGTCAACGACCAGTTGTTCAGGGAAAACTGCCAGTTACTTTGCTGCCCTCCGATTTCTAGAGAAGTCAGGTAGTGGAGTCCACATCTTTCCTTCCTTTGCTGCCCCTGTGTATTCAACCGTAAGAGAGTTATTATAACACTTTGCTCTTTACTCTGAATTGTAGACCTAAACACCACTGATCTCAGTGTTGCAGCGCCCCCCTATTTCTGCAATAGCCTGAATTCAAATCCTTCATCTGAGCTTCCTGGAAAGGAAATTCATACTTACCTACTCCAGGTGATAGTTTAAAGTAAGGAGCACAATGTGCTTACCCAGCCATCAGAGCTGTCTCCTACTCAGTTGTAAGAATTTACTCAACTGCTGCCTCTCTTTTAATTGCTGTGTGTTATTACTCCAGTGCCGAGGTGTCACTTCTTCCTTAAGACCCTAATTCAGCTCTGTTTTCCAAGGGAGGCATGTACAGGCTTGTCACTAAGGAGTTAAGCAACACAGCTGCTCAGCTTCCCTTTCCTTCTGGTTCTCCAGGCTCTTTGCAAAACACTCTGCACATGTTTCCTTGATCTTCCAACCCCTCACACAGAAGGGGGACAATCAGACTAAATGAAGTCTCCGTGTCTCCAAGCTGATGGATTGATTTGGCCAAGTTGCCTTTGTTTAGCAGGGCCTGCTTAGATGAGCTGGAAAAAACCATCTGCTTTCCTCGTCAAATGATAGATCTGTTATTGGCATGATTGTATCTGGCAGAAGCATAAAATGGAGTGGTTTGAACAGCAGAGTTGGAGTCAGGATACTTGGGTATTTGCCTGGACCTCTTTTATTTGGAAAAGTCTCTTAGGGACACATGCTGCTACCCGTGCTCTGAGAGTCCCTCGCTGATGGCTGGTTGCAGAGTAGTCTATTTACAACATGAGTAGAGGTCATAGCAGATTATAGCTTGCCTCTGCTTAAAAAACATTGGGTTTGCAAGTCCTTCTTTATTGATCCTACAAAGGCCACACAGAGTGTTTGGTATGTTTTGAACTTGGTCTTATCTCTCAGTTTACGTCTATATTAACTGGTATCTAACATTTACTTCCCCATGCTGTCATTGCGTATTTGTAACATGGTTTTGGATTCTTAGACAAAGGTCCTTTAGAAGAGCAAATAACTGTAATACTCCATAAATACTTATTTTTTTTTCCCCAAGACCACCAGAGCTTTTGCAGCTTTTAAATTTGACAGTGGTGTTGTCGGTAATTGTGTTACCCATCAGTGTAGATAAAAATCCTGTGTCAGTGTCTTCCTTTGGTCCACTCTCTTTTCTCATTCTTGCATTTGTATGCAGTATATTTTTGGCTCACTCAGAGGGTTTGTAGGAATGAAACTGCTTTCCCGAGGGTGTTTCAAAAGGAAGAAACTATAAAGAAGCTGAAAATCTAGTTTTAAGACAGAGCTGAATGAAGTTATGGAAGAAATCAAAGCCAAGATTGTTGTGTAAGAAGTTCCTTCAGTCCTGTGTTCCTACAAATAATGAGCATAAGCGAAAGCCCCTGGACTGAAATTAATGGTGAGCTCTTCTGGCAACTAGCCAGAAGTAGCTCCTTCAGGTTCTGCTACTGAGGCTTGAAATAAGACCTGCCTGCTAAAATCTTTCATTTCCTTTGCTGTTCACATGAAAAAGGGTTAAAAACTCTGTCTCCACCTAGGACAATGACTGAAGTCAAGTTACAGAAACCACAGGAACGCAACTGGTGATCTTGTCTTATGCCATTGCTATCTTCACAGAAGCTATGGGAAGGTAGTAAAGAGTATGAGCAATTTTCATTCAGATAATTAGAAGTGTACCCATGTGTCACTACTTTGTAGGCTCTGGGAGATGAACAGAAATCGGTGAGGGATGTGATTTCATCATCTGTAGGCTTTCCAGTTCTGCTCTTTGCTTGTTTGACTCCAAATCCTGTTACCACTGTGGTCACCCTAGTCCCTGTCTCTGGTGGAGGCTCCATACGGCGAGCTCCAGGTGAGCCCAGGAACACTCTGGAATCAGAAGAAAGGGAGGTACGGAGGCTCACGTCACTTCTTGTGGGCCCATACTCCTGCATCTCTGGCTTTGCTGTGAATCCCACCTGCCTTTGAGGAGTTGCCATGCGAGCAAAGGAGTTGGCCCATGGTTAGCCTAGCCCTGCTACTGACAGACAGCGTAGATGAGACTAAACATTTCTGTGGCTCCTCCAGTCTGTGATAGTCCTTCGAATTGTATTTAATTAAAGAATGTACACAATGGCTTTCTTTGCAGTAGCAGACTGTGCGGTAATCCTCTAACAATTGTTGGGATCCGGCGGGAAGGAAAACTCTCATTAATAAAGACTTTGGGGATAATTCCGCATAAGAGTTGCTGCAGAATTCAGAGCTGCAGGAAATCACATCCAGAAAAACATTCCCTTCGTCTTTCTGCTGAGGGCTTCAGAATGCGCGCAGGCGAAATTACCCCTGGCAAACCCACCTCGATTTTTACATGGTGTCTTGGGCTGAGCAAAGGAGGGTTTGCTGAGTTTGAGCTTCACCCACAATAGCTGTCCCCAGGAAACTGGATTACTGTTCACTAGCTGGTGTTAATGTGAGCTGACCAAAGCCGGTCATGCTTTTCCTTTATCTACACTTTTTGGATGGGAAATGTGAATTAGTGTAGTCCTCAGTCCCATGGCTGCGTGGCCGGTTGCCGGCTGCAATAAAAGATGCCAAAACCCAAAATCTCTGCCCTTTCCACAGGAAAAAACAAACAAGACAAAACAACACAACAAAAAACAGAGCTGGGAAAGAATTAAAGTGAGTTTGTACCAAGCTATCTATAAAGTCTACTTCAAGCTTTTCTAGGAGGAATACACGAAGGAGTGAGAGTTATTTAGCCTCTCATCCCCAGGAAGATCCCCCTTGGCAGGCAAGACTCACAGCTCTTGAGGGACTTCTAAGCCATGAGCATTTTGTCAAATTGGAGGTGAATTAAGGCAGCTGGACTTGTTGCCCTGCTCACCATCATGCCAGCTGAACTGCTGACCTACCAACAAAAAAAGACACGCTTTTCTGTTTCCTAATGATGCCCAAAACTGTGATTTATTTTTTATTTTTTATTTTTTCATTCCAGCTGCCTTGTTAGCCTATAGCAATGGCGGCTGTGATATGTAAGGGTTGTTAGTGTTATCACTAGGGATGCAGAAGGAAGGTTGCTGTGCTTGTTTGGGTTATTTATTTACTTGTTTAGTTAATGTGGAAAATGAGCCATAAACTAGAAGGCCTTCAGTGTGAGTCTGTTCGTTGACCTTGATGATTCAGTTAAAGGTTTTCAGACATTAAATTCACACATCACTGACCTTCTTCAGCTAAATAGTAGGTATTTTAGTTTGAACTGGTCCAACTACAGTCAGTGAAGTGGGATGAAAGCCTGGAGGGCTGATGCTCACTAGCTCTATGTAGACTAGTAGCAATGATAAAAGTCAGTTCAGACTAAACATATAGCTTTTACCCATCTAAAGTGAAGAAAGATGCGTCCCACTGAGAGAAGGCGAGATATTTCCTACTATTTGTTTGTTTGTTTGTAGAATCATTTAGGTTGGAAAGGGTCTTTAAGATCATCAAGGTCAACTGTTAGCCTAACACTGACAAATCCACCACTAAACCATGTCCCTAAGAACCACATCTACACATCTTTTAAATACCTCCAGCGATGGTGACTCCAGCACTTCCCTGGGCAGCCTGTTCCAGGGCTTGACAGCCCTTTCCGTGATGAACTTTTTCCTGATATCCAATCTATCTGGTTGCTCCCCTGGCGGAATTTGAGGCCATCTCCTTTTGTCCTGGTGCTTGTTACTTGGGAGAAGAAACTGACCCCCACCTCACTACAACCACCTCTCAGGTAGCTGTAGAGAGCGATAAGGTCTCCCCTCAGCCTCCTCTTCTCCAGGCTGAACAACCCCAGGTGCCTCAGCTGCTCCTCACAGACCTGTTCTCCAGACCCTTCCCCACCTTCGCTGCCCTTCTCTGGACACGCTCCAGCACTTCAATGTCCTTCTTGCAGTGCGGGGCCCAAAACTGCACCCAGCATTAGAGGGGCGGCCTCACCAGTGCCCAGTACAGGGGCACGATCACCTCCCTGCTCCTGCTGGCCACACCATGGCTGATACAGGCCAGGAGGCTGTTGGCCTTCTTGGCCACCTGGGCACACTGCTGGCTCATGTCCAGCCGGCTGTTGACCAGCACCCCCAGGTCCTTTCCCACCGGGCAGCTTTCCAGCCACTCCTCCCCAGCCTGCAGCGCTGCGTGGGGTTGGTGTGACCCAAGGGCAGGACCTGGCACTTGGCTTTGTTGAACCTCATGGCATCGGCCTCAGCCCATCGATCCAGCCTGTGCAGGTCCCTCTGCAGAGCTTTCCTGCCCTCAGGCAGATCAACACTCCCACCCAACTCGGTGTCATTTGCAAACATATTGTTTGTTTGCTTTTAAGTATCCAGTACTGGTTTAGAGATCTTGATATATATGGGGTAGTTATTTTGGGGTTGGCGATCCAGCATATGATTTAGACAGGCCCTTGCCCCCTGGAATGAAAACTTTGGCCAAGAGGGATACCCCAGGACATGTCAATTGAGGCTAGATACCTCTATTTGGGAGACTAAATCCCACCTCAATGTCTGGCTCTGCTTCAAATCAGTGGGGATCCCATGCTTAAATATTCCTTCAGGCAATGGAGCTACCTACCTTGCTTAAAAGTTCACAATAGGTCAGCACCGGCAGTACAAAGCCAAGATAACCTGTGTTTTGGTGCTTTAGCTATTGGACACACTTTTTCCACTGGTTTGCCTAACATAGATGTCTTTTCTCTTGGACTGGATGAAAAAAAGTTGAGATTTTTAAAATTACATCTACAAGCAAGTTTGCCTGAACCTATCACGAGCCCACTTTTCTGGATGCTAGTGATGAATCAGCCTCAATTTTTTTTGAAAGTTGATAAAACATTTACTCAAAATTAAATATTGGGCTGTTGGGGTAAATATGCAACCAACCAATTTAGGCATGCATTTTTAGTGAAGATGTGGCAGTGAAGTACTTGCTAATGGACAATGTTATGCAGAAGACTTACTGCATAAAAAAAAATTAAAATATGTTGTAGAAGTACACAGCGCTTTGCCAACCCTGATCAAAGTTAGAACTGTATGAATTAATTTATAAAGTAAAAACTTGAGTTATTTATAGATATGAAATGAATTTGGCAATAGCTTAAGTCCAGAGTTAAAACTTTCCTTTGAAAAAGTCAGAATGTTTTGAAAACATTTCAGTCTTTATTTTTACAGCAAGTGTTCTGCAAATCTCTCACGCTTCCCCTCACACATTTTTAAGGTTAAAAAAAAAGGCAAGAAGCACTGTAAATCAAAACAAAATGAATCTATGGTATTTCAGATGAGCCAAGATAAAATTTCTTAAGATCTGTTTCCCTTTGGGAAAAAGAAACATTTCAGTACCAAGACAATTCCACATAATTCTCATGTTTGTTTGGGGTTTTTTTTAATTAATTAATTGTTTATGCACTGTTAATCAAGGCCCGTTCCCAGTCTAAAGGGAATTACAGTCTGTACAAGGTACGGGGTGAAACAGGGAAGAGAGCAAGTTTGATTAATAACAAATGGTGAGAATAAATTTAATGTGCTAAATTATTCTACAATTTTAATCCAAAGAGCAATTTAGCTCAAACAATTGTTCCTTCAAAGGATTTCTGGGCCTTCTGTCTTACAAGCTTGTCTGGCAAATATGCGGATAGAAAAGTAGCTCACACATTTTGAAATGAGAGAAAAGATTTATTTTTTTTTTCCTTTCTCTGCCTTTTTCTGATGAAAAGACATACTTTTTCCAAAATCCAGCGAGAGCGAATGCTGAATCAGTGACGACTTACAGGCAAAACCTCATCCCCTAGTCTCAAAATCTGTCCCTGAAGCTCATCCAACTCATGATTCTTCCTGTGTTGCGTTTAACAGTGATGCTGTAAACTCAAGACGAGACTTCTGCTCTCTTCACATCATTCCCCTGTCACCGTCTCTTTGCAGCTGAGTTCCTGAATAGGTTTCTTTCTCCTGGGTGCCATTTCCAGTCTCTTTGAAAGAGATGGGGTTTTGTGCAGCGTGTAATGGGACCTCAATTTCTGCTTGCCGTTGCCGTAGCCATGAAGCAAGGTGTTCCCTCCCGAGTTGAGAGTTTGTTGGTGACAAGGGGACACTGTGCTATGTGACCTCCTGGCTCCTTTTTTGGAGGGCAAATTGTCATTTGCACATTTTATGACTGAGGCAGTTCATTAACTACATGATGTAAGGAGTCCACGATTAATTACCTTAACATTTATAGCCACTGTTGTATTACAAACACAATATAATTAGGTCTGACTGAGGAGAAACCACTTGAGGGAAAAAGTCTTGTCATTGGGAATTTCCTGCTTTTTAGCTCCTTGATCTCCTAATCTGCATCAGAGATTTCGTTCTTATTTGATTTGGTTTTTGTTTTGCTTTGAATTAGCATGAGCCAGGAGGCAGGCCATGTGAGAACGGAGGGAATAAACCGTGTAAGCACAGATCCCACTGCTCTTGGCATGAATATTAAAACTGCCATCTTCCTGCCCTAGATAGCAGTTGGTGTTAGGTTAGGCAGGCGGGGTTCCTGGAGCATAAAGAGCATACATTGCTCCTGATCATCAGAAAAAAAATAGGTGTTTTTTTTTTATTTTAAAGCAATCATGGAGGGAAATGTGGGGTTTTTTCCAGCAGGCTCTGGGTTGCTCTTCTTTCTCTCAAGCAAATATAAAATAAGGCTGGATGTATGTCCCCGTTGTGCAGCGGTCCAGGATTGCTCAAATGGCCACAAATCCCCAGGGGTGCATCTCTGAGGATAGACGGGGTTTGCTCACTCTCCTCTTCTCTGCCCTTTCTGCAGGCATCCAGCACACGTCCGGAGTGCAGCATCATGCAGGAGATCGAAGAGGAGCGCAGCCAGTGCTTGGCAGAGCTTTTTGGGGATAACCAGACTTCAGGTATGGGGACGGTCTCTTCTCTCCCTGGCCCGCAAGCCAACATCACTCAGCCCACATTTGCCTTCTCACTCCTGCTGCTGCTGGAGCAAGGCAGTCACTGCAGTGGATGTTGAGCTCTTAGATTAGGAGGGAGAGAAATAGGTACTTCCAAAGTACGATTCAATCAACCAGGAGTTTGAATAGCTCACTGGGGATCACTCCTTGCCTCCCAGATGGGTAAGCCTAGCTTAGGTATCTCAGTGGGTTTAATCACAGGCAGTCATCCATCCTTCCGAACTGGACGTGCCTTAACGAATTTCTTCCTGGGATTCTGAAAGCCTGAAGTTCTCGTAGGCCTTGGTTTGCTTCAAGGGAAGTCATGGCGACCTTCTCTTTCCATTGAACTGCCCTCCCATCCCCATGCCAAAATTGCTCCTGTCCTGGTGGCGAAGCAGAGGAAGGAAGGGTGTGCTCCAAGCCTGGAGGTGTCTGTGAAGTTGGGCCAGGCAGCTGAGATCCTCTCCTTGTGCATGTGACATAGAGCACACACCACGCTGGACAGTCCTCCTGGAAGGCTCTCTGGTCCCCTTAACCCACTCCCTGCCTCAGTGATCGCAAGAGGAGGGCTGCATTGGTGATGCCACCTTTGCTCTGCACCCTCCCAAGGTTTCTCCATCCTGGCCTCAGGCAGCAGCCGTGGAGCTGTGCCTCCCTTGGGGAGCAGGCAAGGCACACCACGCGTTGGGCGCGTAAGGTTTCAGAGCAGGAGAGAGGCCGTGGGATGTTGCTGTGAGCAGAGGAACTTCAGACCAACCTGCGAGACAGGACACCGGCGGGTGATGCTGAAAGGGTCTATGCTAACACAGTTCCCCAGTGGGCGGTCTGCAGAGAGCTTGGGAGATTTGGACACAGCCACCCATGCCCAGTCTTCAGTTGTAGAGATCGGTGTGGCAGAGAAGGAAAGCGTTTGGTGTTGGTGCTGTCCTGTCCTGTCCCATCCCGCAGTGCTGTCAGAACCCCAAGTTGAGGCATCGATTTGGACCTCTCCCCCTCCAAGTGCCTTTCTGCAGTTACAAATCCTCGTTTTGTGAGTAAAGGAGATAGAGGGACCAGCGATAGGCTGTCGGGCTCCAAAAACAAGGGGTCACATTGCTGGGGGAAGGGGTGGGAAGATGCATATCCTGCTTGATAGTTGGATCCCACCTCCTGAAAGAGGTAAACGTGAAAGAGGGTGTCTTCTCATCCTGTCCTCTTGGCAGTGCTTGCAGTTAGGCTGCAGACTGAAGGACTGTTCTGCACAATGCTAATGATAGAGTAGCATCCTGGGGACAAGCTGATCCCTGGAGGAGCTTTACTGAGTGCAAAGATGGCTTTTGGCTCCTGCTTTTATCTACTAAGATAGTTTTCTTTGATTCGGAAACTATTTCCAGTGTCCCTGTACAGTTAAATGAAGACGTCTGAAGAAATGTTCTTTTGGAATCCAGTAAATGGAAAAGTCAGGGTAGTTAAAAACGTTAATCTGAAAGCAAACTAAATGCTTCATTTCATTTTCATGGATATTTAAAGAAATTCAATTAACTACAGTACATTCAAAATAGAAGAATACTTGAAGTGTTGTTTTTTGTTTTTTTTTTTTTTGCTTTTCAAAATGTTTTTTCTTATTGGAAAATTTAATCCAAAACAAGGTTTGTTTCCTCTCTCCACTGAAATAAACCACTGAAAACGTTTTTCCTGATACTGATGTGAAAACACACTCAGCCATGTTGCAAGCCCTCGGTACCCAAGCACTAACAAGTATATAAAAATCCTTTGGAGTTTGTTTTTCATAATGGAATGCTGAAATGTTGGGCTGGGATAATTCTGCATTTCCACCAGTCACTACCCGTAGCCATTAGATAGGACTGATTCAGAAATTGCAGTTGTGAGCACTATAAAATGGTTTTTGTCCATGGAGACAGTACTTGCTACTCCTGAGTTGATGTCAGACGTCATTTGTGTATGTCTGCATGTCCTGGGTAGCAATGGTTAATGGTGACGTCAGTGTGGAACAAGTTTGTGTAGGGGACAGCGTGTGTCCAAGCAGATTTTACTATGGAAACTGTTTGGAAAGCAGTTGGCATCCATTTGCCCCAAAACAGCAGCAGGTATTTGAGAGCTCAATACCTGACTCCTGTCTAGACACTCAGGGCTGCCCTTGCAAGCAACAGAAAGAATCCAGCGTCCTCCCGGTGTTGGCTCCCGAACGGGTGACTATGGGTGAATCATCTTGTGGAGAAGGCTCCTTTGGAAGTGGTGTGGACAGGTGACTTGGAAGTGCCTAAATGGGCTGTGTTTCCCCCTTGGGGTGTTCAAGGCACAGCGTGTGAGCACAAGTAGGTCAAAAAAAGATGTTCTTCTGGGGTGGGGCTCCATAACTTGATAAATGAGATAAATTTAAAAAAAAAAAACAAAACAAACAACAAAATAAACTTTGAACTTTGATGGTTGGTGGTGAGGGGGAAGTTTGTTGGGGAGAAACCTTAGGAAGGTGATGATAGGAGATCATATGAAGGTGATGACTGTTTAATCTGAGTGTTGCTGGAAAGAAAAAATCCTAGTAAAACTCCCAAGAAAAATGTAATTTTAACACAGTTCAGTCCCCCAAAGAAGGAGGATGGAAAGCCACAGAGTTTCCCTGCCACCCATAACGTAATACCTTGATTTGTGGCCAGGAGGGTGTGTTGCCTTCTGCACATTCCGCATCCTTTCAGCAAGAAGAAAATCACTTGAAGTTTAACAACCAATTTGTTATCCTTTCTAATTGAATGAGTGGAAATAAGGAAACATACCATTTCAGTACAGTCTGGAAATAAAGCTTTGTTTAGAAGCCATTATCAATTGTATTGATCAGAGGGGCTTAATCACAGCTGTAATTTGGTGTGTCAGATAGATTGGTCACTGATTAAGAACAACTGATGGTCCTGCGGAGATTGATCACCGGCTCAGGATGAGCAGGTAGATTTCCACTGAGGAACAATAACGTGTCTTAATGCTATTGTGTCTTCAAACACCCATTTCTTATAGGAGGTGTATAGGCATGGGTGAAATCAATGCTTTCTTTGCAAATTAAACCTCTGTGTTTTCAGTGCATGGGGTAGACACCGATTGCTGTTCCTGCTGTCAGCAGCCGTGGACCACGGGACTGCTGTTTACTGTTGGCAGAATGGGAGTGTCTCTGTTCCCTGGTAGGAGTGTGATTCGGTGTCCGTGAAGTTACCCCCATTTGAGGAGACTTTAGCAGGGACCCAGGAGAGACACAGGGGTCACAAAAGCGTGACCACCTCTGATGAGAAGAGGTCAGCTCTTCGGCACAGGGAGGACTGCAGAAGATGCAGATAGGCAGAAAACAGCAGGGAAGACCAGTTTAAGCTGGCAGTGTGTACACAGAAGAATAAAACGGCTGTGAGATCAAAGTCTGGGCTTTAAAGGAAGTCTGTAACCATCAGAGCATACTCGGAACAGCCTTTCTGGAGGTCTGCAGGAAGGAGTGTTTTATTGGCTTCGTGGCAGAGCTTGCCCAGTTTATGAAGGGGTGTGTAGGATGCAGCTGCATGTTGCAGCACGGGGTTGGATTTCACGAGCAGGATTGCCCTTGCAGTCCTCTGCCTGGTTATCCTTTCACCTCCATGCTGAAATAACTCATAAAGTGACAAGAGTAATTCAATACAGAAGTGGATTCCTTTCCGTTAAAATCAAGACCAAGTAGACTGAGACAGGCTTGTTTCGCACGGGCAAATAGCCGTTGCATGGGAATGACTTTTGGTGAGGGATTTCTTTCACTTTATTTTGGGTAGCTCTAGTGTGTTCTGGCCCACTGTAGGAATCTCTTTTAGGATGTGATGAATCATGTTCAGATTGTCTTGCCTGTTGACAAGATCTTCATTTACCGTGAAGGGATTCTTAGTGAGCTGCTCAGCTGCACTGCAAATAACCGCACTTCACGGAGGGTTCCTGTCCTGGTGTTCGCTTGCTTGGGAGGGATTTGGCCAAATAAGGTGAAGTCACAATTCTGTCATTAGGAGTGGTGAATCTGTTCGTTCACATACAGGATTGCATTTCAGGAAGATAAACTTTCGCTTGGGTGTTTTTTAGGTGTTTTTTCCAGCCATTCGGCCCCCGAAGAGTGCTCACAATATAATCTGAGAGTTTGAGGCGTTATTAAAAAAATCTTTTTGAAAAACCTGTTGCTGTGCCAGTGGCAGGATTCTTCCCTGCTCAATGCAGGAGACGATGTACAAAATGCCTTGTCTCAATCTCAGTGCTGACTGTGTTCCTAAAGGACCTGAAACGCGAATCAGGTGAGATGGCTTGCACCGTTCCTATGAAGTGATATAGAAGTTTTGCTGGGGTTTGATGTGTTGGAAAAGGAGTTTTGATTATTCCTCTCCTTATCGCACAGCCAAGGAGAAAGTGCTGCTGGATTGCATCACACACAGATGTACCTGGGTGTCAGACTAGTGAAATTTGTAGTTCTGTTATGTGTGAGGCATCTGACTTTCCTTGCCAGAAACGGGCCATTCTCATGGCAGGCATGGCTGGGGTGCGCTAGATAAAACAACATGAATGACACAGACCAAATCTGCTCATAATGAGGTCATGCAAATGTGGCCCGTTAGCTGTGGATGCCTTAATCTCCCACCCTGAGCATGTTTTAATCCCACTCTATGCTGTTCTCACAGTTGGTCTCCCTGCAAACTTTGCCTTACTTGGTATCCATAGATTGTTGCAACTACAGCAGCACTGTTGCTGCAGCTAAGGTGACTCCTGGCTCTCTTGGTCTTAGTTTTCCTCCTTTAAAATAGAAATATTAATATTTTTCCTATCTGCCAGGGGTAAGGTAAGGACAAACAAATTGAAAAGCGTCCAGCTATTTCACAGTTGGGACTTATAAAAATGCTGTGGGTAGACAGAGGGATAGGAAATGCAGTATTTTGGCAGCACCCATGGTGTAAATTCACAGGAAGCTACTATATTATCTGGGGAGAAATAACACCCCAAAAGAGAAAATTCATGTCATCCAGGTTAGGTAGCCCCTTTTTCTGCCTCTCTTCTCCCGAATAGATCTGTATATACTAATGTACATCAACCTGCGATGGCTGTGGGTGCAGATTTTTGTGGGTGGTGTTTTCCCAGCAGCTGCTTAAGAGTTCCTTGGGAATGCTCGAGTTATCTCTAACATATACAAAGCCACATTGCCCTGTATGCCTGTGCCAAGCAATGCAGCGCTGTAATGGGTATACAGAGGCAGGAGCTAAAGTCCTGACAGGGCTTCAGTGTCCAGAACATTGTCCAGAACAAATGTCCAGCTGGGACATTTAGTTCAGCAGCATCTTGGGACAGTTACACCACCAGTGACCCTTCAGCGCTGCTTTCTGCAAGATCAGTGTACTGTAAGCAACTGGGAGCAGGTCAGGTTTGGGGATTCAGCTGCATCGTCCAAAGGGTTCAGCAGCCAGTGCCTGTGGGAGTCCTCCTGCCTGGGCAATGGCAGTATCAGTTCAGCCAAGTCAGTCCCAGGATCTGAATGCGCTCAGCGAGAGATCTTTCTGCCATGTGTGATGAGAAGTTTTTGAGAACTGTTTTGCAGAAAGCAGTCTTCGTGCTGCTGGCACCTGTGATAGCAAGCTGCGAGCTGCCCTGTGGCTGCTCGGGCTGTCTTCTTTCCCTTTCTCTTTGCTCTCTGGCTGTACAGGGCTGCCTCTCTGGTGGCATCTCCCACCACTGCAATGTAAAACAAATAAACAAGGCAATTCCATAGCCTGGGGTTCTCCAAGGCACTTGGTTTTAGGAGTTATATTAATAAATAGAGTTCCTCTGTCCTCTGCGTTATTTTGAAAGTGCTTGCGAACATATTTCAGAAGTGAAGAATGCAATCCCAGTGCCACTGAAAAACAGGCTTTTATTCCAGATACTTTTTCAGCCAGGACATCTGTATGCAATACAGTGTGCCTGCATAACTGATAATACAGTTAGCAGCAGTAGGGAAGCTCCCCCAAGGGTCAGGAGAAGAGGGTGGCTGAAGGGAGTTTTGCTTTCCAGACTCACAGATGGTGGCAGATCTCTATGTGAAGTGTGGCTGAGCTCCTAAAGGTTTGCTGCAAGGCATGGTCTCACCACTTGCTTTTTTTCTGTAACGATCCTGGAACACAGAGGGGGTTTTTTGTTTTCTTTTTAAGAAAGCTTCACCACTTCATAGCTGTAGTTTACAAACAGTTCAGCTTAACCTGAAGGACCCAGATAAAATAAAAGTAGCCCTCTCTTTTTTTGTTAAAAAGCCAAGAAAAGCAATCAGGTCTAGGTTGGTTGGCTCAGCTCATTATCCATTTATCCCATTATTGCTAATCAATTTGCTCTGCAATCAGATAGTCTTCCAAAAGCAGGAGAGTCATTTAGGGATGGCAGCTGAACAAGGTACTGTGGCTCGTTTTCGGGTGGGATGAGCAGCTCTGGAGACCACGCCGCTGTGCAGGAAGCATGGCAGCATACGGTAAACAGCCTTCATGGAGAGTGGTGGGAATGTCAGGCAGCACCTGGGCACAGGAATCCTGGTCCAGTTTTGGAGTTTACTTGAGCAGCACGGAAGTTTGAGTAGGAGGGAAAATATTCAAGAATAGAGAGGGGAGACCTTTAAACCACCAAAGACTCCTGACACCAGAGCCTGATGACCTGAGCAGGTGGGATGCGGTTTTCTGCGTGAACAGAGTTTCTTGGCTTAGTATCACAGAATCGCTGGGGTTGGCAGTGACCTCTTGATGTCATCTAGTCCAAACCCCTGATTAAAGCAAAGTCAACCAAATCAGGTTGCTCAGGGCTATGTCCAGTTGGGTTTTGAACACCTCCGGGGACAGAGACTCCACAACCACTCTGACAACCTGTTCCAGTGTTTAACAGGGGGGAAAAATCTTCTGTTTACACAGAATTTCCTGGTTTTCAGTCTGTGCCCGTTGCCTCTCTGTTTTCTTTGCTTTCCCCTGAACACCATCGGATAGTTATACACATTGATAAGATCTCCCTGAGCCTTCTCTTCTCTAGGCCAAACAGTCCCAGCTCTCTCGGCCTTTCCTCGTATGTGAGATGCTACAGTCCCTTAATCTTCTTTGCAGCCACTTGCTGGGCTCTCACCAGCATGTCCATGTCTCTCATGTACTGGGGAGCCCAGACCTGGAACCAGCACCCCAGATAAGTCTCACCAGCGCTGAGTAGAGGGGAAGGATCACCTCCCTTGACCTGCTGGCAACACTTCTCCTAATTCAGTCCAGGGTAACGTTCACCTTCTTTGTGGCAAGGGCACATTGCTGGCTCTTGTTCAGTTTGGTGTCCACCACGACTCCCAGGTCCTTCTCTGCAAGGCAGCTCTCCAGCCCATACGGGTGCATGGCATTATTGCTTCCCAAATGCAGGACTTTACATTTCCCTTTGTTGAACTTTTGTCACTTTATGGTTTCTCAGGAGTTTTTGGTTGTTTTTTTTTACTTTTCTCCAAGAGGGAAGACCTTCAGCTTGATTTGGACCCTACCTTCTGGAAGTTAAGTGCAAGTGGAACAAGCTCAGAACTTCACAGTTGGAGGCTGTCAGTATCTCACAGAGTCAGACCAGCATTTTGTCTGTCTGTTCCCCAGAACTCAGTAGCGTGGAGATAGTTGAAATTATTTTCTAAGTGGCAGTGAAAATTGCCAATAGCCATCAGGGAGCTGCTACAGTTGAGCTGCTTCTGGTACCTTGAGTTCTTCAGCACTGCAGTTTATATTTGCAATCTAGACCTGTCTGTCTTGCAAGCAGGATTTGAAAGCCGATCAAAAAGACATAAAAGTGGAAAACGTGAAAGAAAATAGTGCCAATCCCCCTCCCAATGCCTGTTTGCATCTGCTTAACTTGTACATGCTTCACACTTGTCGTGGGCAATAGAACTGAGTCCTGCAAGCTCATCGTCGGTGTTGTTGCCTGCAAAGAAATCCAGGTGGGAGGTGGTCCGTGTGGTTTAAACTCTGAATACTGCTCTTGTTGTTCCACAGGCCTAGAGCAGAGGCTGCCTTGAAAAGCCAAATTTGGAGCTTGGGGTTCTTTGTCAGTCTCCCTTGAAGAAGTCAAAATGTGTTTGATGGGAGAAGAAGCACTGAACATATGGAAATTAAAAGTCAAGCTGGAAAAACATTAATGAAGTTTAAATTAGGAGTCTGTTTATTCATCACCATCTGTTTATAGTGCAGTAAGATAAGGAATAATTAATAATGCCTTGCTTGCAAAAGTTCAAGTGAATTCTCACCTTCCAGTTGCATAAGACCTCCTGGGATAGATGATGTGTCAGTCGGATTTGTGTGACAGTCCAGTTATCAGCAGCTCTCCAGGTGCTCCATCGCTCGAGCAGGGCTGATGGCAGCTCAAGTGCTTGCGGTAGCGCACGCAGAAGTGTGAAGAAGGGGGTGGATGGACCATTCACTCCAGACTGGGGAGATGCTGCATTTTCTGGCTGCATCAGGGTGGTGGTACGTCCCTGAGATCTGCCAAGTGCTCATGTGGGTGCTCCTTATACCTTCGCATACACAAGGACGGATGGTTTTGTTGGCAAAATGCCGCTGTCTTAAACTCAGTAACGGAGGGAGCATTCAGATGAGCCACTGAACTGCCAGATTTGATGACTAGTACCTTACAGAGGAAATATACGTCTTGGCAGGCATCCGAGGGGGACTCCAGGTTATAATGTAAGGTGGCACTGGTGCATGGCAGAGGAGAGACCTGTCCCCAGGCTCAGAAGGTCTCAGGGAGGCTTTGCTTGCAGGGGAAGCTGGCAGGTTTGTCCCTGTGGTTCACAGCAGGCAAAGAAAAAAGTCAAGAAAAGCAATCAGACCCCTTGGACAGGGGTTGACTCTTGTGAGCCCTTAGCCACACGTCAAAGTTCTTAACAGTAGCTCGTGAATAATCAGTGTGGCCTCCAGTTGTCGTCTCAGAATTGTGTAGGGCTCTCTGAAGTCTTGTGCCATATCCACTAGCCCCTCCAAAAATCTTATACATCCTGGGACACCAAGAATGGCATTAGATGACTACTGCTGATCGGCTAAATCAAGCCCTGAGCATCTAGTCAACATATTCAGTAAAGCCTAGAGAATGCTTGAGTTCAGTCTAAAATAGATACCTACATTTGATCTTGTTGACCTCTTTAAAGGCAAGGGGACCTGCAGGACTTCTTTCCATGTTGTCTTTCCTTATTTTTCTATTTACTGTTCTTTATTACTCTGGCCTAGGTGATACAAAGGGCTTCAGTCTTGGGTTTCAGTCTTGCTCTGACCAGCAGCATTCGGCAGCTTCCAGATATGACATCAGTCCTCTCCATTCCTGCACAAGGTGGCCTCTTCTACAACAGCAGAAAATTCAGCCGTGTGACATCAAGACCTTAAACCCCAGATTCTCATTTATCTCTCTTAGAGGATCAGTGTCAGAGTCAAGGTGCCTTTTATTTAACAGAAATTTTTCTTCCAGTTGTTGGACAGTGGCCGTGATACTTAGTTGGGACAGGCCACTGCATGATGCTTCCAAATGGTCTTCCTTCATCAACGCTTTCCTCATTTGCTGCGGGACTCTTCCCAGACACCAACACTTTGTGCTGCTCTTACAGCGGTGGAGCCTGCTCTCTGGGAAGTCAAAAGAAATAAACCTGCCCTGTATTTTTCAGAGGATAACATTCCCTTGGCCACTCTACTAAAAGCTGGCATCTGAAACATGGGAAGGAAGCACATGTTGCCGTGGTGGTAAACCCAGCTTCAACCCATAGATGTGAGCAGCCCCCAGACTTTTGTGTGGGCTGCTTTGATCCAGTCCGAAGCTGGTGGCCATTCTCCAGGCTATGTGTCTCTTTCTGAGGAAATAATAACCTACAGAGATGGTATTTGGCTGTCCATCCTTCTTGGTAACCCACTGCTTAAGGAGGGTGCTCCTCTCCACTGAGGACTGCTAATTCCCTGTTGAATAGTGGTACCTCCTCAGTTGCTCATCGCTGTCTGAGCCTACCCTGTGACCTGAAGTCCAGACACCTACCAGCGACAGGAGGAAATTCAAACACAGATCTACACAGCACCTCATCATTCTTCCCCTCAGAGCTAAGAGCTGATTTTTGCCTTGACCTCACATGTCTACAGACACAATCATGAGACAAGACGTTACAACATCTGGTTTCTGCCTTAATATGCTATAGGGGTGAAGGCTTTGCTTTTGTTTTGCCTGTTGCTGACATGTCCTGGCTGCAAGCTTTCTAACAACCAGCAGTGTTTATTTGACTTGGGAACAGCTGTCTTGTGGCTTGTCAGGATTAACAGCCGTTTAGTGGATGTAAGTCTTGTACTGAAAATGGCATTTTAGTTTGGAGGATACGTAACATTTTTAAATGCCATCAGACTTTTTGGTTACTTTTTTGTTAGCATGGGATAACATGTAAATGCACACAGCCTTAGTTATGCAAAGGTTAGAAAAACAGGGAGAAAATGCCATTGCTACAGACCAACGGAAAGCAAATTCAAAGCGTTTTCAAAGCTCTGGGTAAGTGCTCAGATGAAATCCATCTATGCAGAGCTTTTGTTTCTGACAATGATTTGTATTTGTCCCACTCACATCCCGTCAGACTTCTGGTTAAGAAATCTCTTCTTCCTCATCTTTTTTATTTTTCTTGTCCTGCTGACTGTATCAGAGCGTTTTTATTATGGTATCCATCCTTTTTACATAGGATAAGTACCTTGGAAAACCTTGCATGTGCTATAAATTATGTCAAACTCCCACTACAATATATGACCGAGATCCAAAACCTGCTGCAGCTGGTGGAGATTTTTCCACTGATTTTACTATGCACTGGACTTTCTGTAATCTAGGTGCCTTTATTTCTTGATACCCAGACCATTTAACACAGGAAAGTGAAATTGTGGAGAACATGAGGAGCTGAGGCCAAAGGTACCATGCTGTACATCCACTGGAGCTGTAGGGTTTCTGTTATGGAAAGCTTTTAAATTGCTGGTGTCTCACTAATTTAGCTTTTCTTTTTTCTTGCCTGCTAACCATTAAATATGTCTCCATGTGAAACAAAAGCTTTCTGGTCCCTCTTGTCCCTTACTACAGAGCTAAGGTATAGGGCTTCCCTGCTTCTGCAGGTGCCCCTCTATATTTGTGAATGAGAAGAACATTTCCAGCACAAACACCAACACATTTAGTAAGCAAGAGCCACATCATGAAGATTTTGCATGTTGAAGCTCTCTCCAGCTTTGCATAAGGACTGCAGTATCTTTCTAGTAGTAGGACAGGCAGTTTGTGGCCAACAGTTTGTAGAGGAAACTTCCATTTCACCCTTCCTTTTTTTCAGTGGGGTGTCATATCTTAACCCAATATTCATCGTGAAGAAGAGCAACACAGCACTGGCTGAAAATCTCCTCCATTGCAAAGCACATCATTTGGTCTTGAAGGTACAGGGTGATCCTTTAAAGTAGCAGCAGGGTAAGATTCCTCTCCATCATGCCATAATTGCTGTAGGAGAGACCTCTCCACAGCTTATTCCAGATTGGTAAGATGTGAGCACGTTGCCAAGGGGGGCTGTCGCTTGCCTGTTTGCCCTCAATGAGCAAGTCAAGCTGAGTTGGTCAGTGGGAGGGTTTGCACTTCATTCGAGTGACCGTGTCTCCTGAACTCTCATCTTGATGCTACCATTCAAGTTGCCGTATACATTTAAGTAAGTCAAGGAACTCATGCAGATTGGACTACATGTTGGAAAGTTGAGGAAAAGTCTCCTCACTCTCAGAGCAGTTGAACCAGCAGTGAGAGCTGCTACACCCATGTTCTCTCCTTGCTTGGCCTGTTTTAATAGGAAGACCCACAAAATCTCTAATGCCTTCCTCCTCGCAACATCCCCATCTCCCTCTGGTAGGCAAGACAGTGAGGTATGGAGGAGATACAGCCTGGGTGAGTCCCGTTTTAGATCTTACATTGTCAGGGTAGTCACTCTTGCTTTCCCAACAGTCAAAAAAGTGTTGCTAGAGGTTGAGCCTTCACTATGGATTGCTGTCTGGAAGTGCCAACACGGGAAAGCTAAGTACCTAAAGTCAAAGTCTGGTTGTCTACAGATCCAGTTCTCTACAACTTCCGGAAGAGCAGGGGGATTTGAGCGAGGAGTGAGGAAGCACTGGAATAATCCTTTAAGCATGCTCCATGTCAGAGCACTAGAGATCTATCTCTTGTTTAGATACCAGTGAGGAGGTAAGTTACGGTTTTGGCAACTCACTTTGTAAATCTTTGTCTTAAATCTTGGATCTTTTGTTTCAGTTTACACGTTCTGGAATTAGGCAGAAGGCCTCAGCTCATAAATTTGATTTCTAAGAAGAGTGATCTGGAGGGATGAAAAAAGTCAAGTGTTTGTTTAGTTTGTTGGTTAAAGAAAGGCTGAAAGATTAGAAACTTTTTTTTTTTTTTTAACTTGTTTCCTAGTAGATGTTGATGATGGAAAAACTCATAGGATTTTCGTGCTTAAAAAATAATCCTCCACAAATAGTCTCTGGTGATTTCTTTGTAGAATGACTCAGTCTGGGGTCTTAAGGTGAGGTTTCCTTCGTATGTCTTTGAGTCAAATTTCTGCAAACATTTGGGAAGCAAGATATCTTTTAACATTTCCTGTTGAGTGCTTGGGAAGTTTCTACTGGAACACACTGCAGAAGTGCAAACCAGTTTTTATAGCAGTGGTGTTCTTGTTACTCTCCAGCTTGTATACAGAGTGGCAAAAATGAAATCTCTTGTCTTGCCACACATATTGAGGCAAAGTCCAAAGCAAGCTCTTTTCGCTTACCCTCAATCTGGGGATCCTTTTTTTGCTTTCTGTGATTGCCCAAGCCCATTTTCTGCTGAACAGGGACTGCAGATCCCTCACCGAGGGGTGACTAAAGGAGCATCAGTGCCCCACAAAGAGCACATCAGCGGGGGGAAGGCAATGCTACAGGGTCAGGGTTTTGCGTGCCCTGGCAGGATTGTGGGTTTCCTTCAGCTAAGTGGTTTCTCTGTCACGTCCTGCCTACAGTGCTGGAGTGATAGCAGGCAGCATGACAGGCAAAAAATATCCGCATTAAGTGCAAAGCCATGGAAAGTTGAAAGGGGAGCTCTGAGGGGATGGGTTTGTTTCAGAGCAGACTGTCAGTGTTGATAAAAATAAAAAGGTGATGAGATGGAGCTGAGGGCAAGGGAGAGATGCCTGTGGGATGCTGGAGTGTATGAGTGGGGCTGTGGGGGGAGGAGGGCACAGCAGTGAATACGGGAAGGAAAGGGTTGAATTTTGCAGGGAAGGGTGGGAGGATTCATTTAGAGAAACCTTGGAGCCAATCTAGCCCCAGTCAAACCCGAGCTGTCACAGAAAAATAAAGTAAAACCCTATTCTGCCAGTCCAGGGCAGGGCAGGATGGGGTAGAATTAAAAACACAAAAGATACAAGGGAGAAATGATAGGGAACTGCTTCTGTGCTGGAAGGAACTAAATAGGCTAGGACACTTCAGCTTGAAAAAGAGATGCCTGAGGAGGGATATGAAAGAGGATTTTACGGTTTTTCTCCCCAAGGAAGGGGATATTGTGGTTAGGTTATGAATATTTCTGTCTTTGTAAAAGAACTAGGCAATTCCTAATGAAACCAGCAATGAGCAGGTTCAAAGTGAATTCAGAAAAGGATGTATTTTTTCCTTCCAGTGGACACTTAAACTGTGCAACTGCTTGGCCCAGGAGGTTGTGAATTTTAAAAATACCCATGGGTTCAGAAGCAAAATCAGATTGCATTTAGTTTAAAAGATTTATGGAAGAAAAAGAATTGATCTAAGGTATTTTTTTTTATTGCATACGACTTTTAAGATTTGAACAGAAGATTATCCCTGATTCAGGAAGTCTGCTCATTGGAGTCTGGGGCAGTGGCAGTAACCCAAGGCTCATGATGGGTTTTCCTAGCCTCTGCTCTCTGTGACTGAATTCAAGCTGCCTGTCTGGAACCAAGGTAGTGGATTGTTGCAGGGACCATCTTTTGGGCTCCTTTTTCGTCAGTCAGGGAAAAGCTTAAGTGCTGAACTGGGACAAGAAGGTTGATACAATGATAACTGGTTGTAATGAGACCAAACTGGACAAACCATGGGTGAGCATCTAGGCTGCACTTCTGCATGAGCTTGTCAGTGGGAGAATAAATGTCACCCAATAGCTATTTACAGTCCTAATTCCACAGAGGTTGGAAGCTGCCTCCTGGTTTCAAATGGGATTGAAAATGAGTCTCTATTGCCAGCACACCAGCCTGTGATGGTACCCAGTGATGTCTCAGCTTGGTTTAATCAGCCTTTGCCTTGCTGTTATCTACCTGTGGATAGTGAGAGGCATGCAGAGATCCCGAAATACCCCGGGCATCAAATGGTTATCTTTGCATCTGAACGTGGATTCAAAGAGCAAAAGTCTTGGGTGTGAATGTCCTTCGGAGGGACCCCATTCACTAGAGAGAATTTGATGCAAATGAGATATGTGCTGAAAGGGTTTTTTTTTTTAATGAATTGGGAGTTCACCTGGCTTAAGAGGGAGTGCCTGGCACCAGCCTGCTGCCATTCATTTCTTTCCTCAGCCAAACCTAGTCTCATCTCAGAGCCGTGCCAGAGCTCTGGAATTCATGTTTATTCATGAAGGAAAGTTATTCACTGCTGCTTCCTAGATAAGCTTTGACCGTATATTTGCTGTAAGTGTAGATGTGACTCAAATAAATGGTTTTTGTGCTCTCGTCTGCTGGCTCTGCAAACCACTGTATACTTGTGCATCATGATGATTGACCTGTTTTCTGTTTATTAACCTTTTAAAGGGAGAGGAAATGAGGGCCTGAGCTTTGATTCCCATTTAGTGGAGACAGTGGAAAAGGTTACCACCTTCTGCAGCTGCGGTGGGCTTTCCACTGCAGCCAGGACCGTGTCAGTGGTGTTCAGCCACTTCTTCTCAGTCAGAAACTCTTAGAGGAGGGCTCTCCAAAGCCCAGCTGAGGTTGATGCAGCCCTTGGCTTGCTCTTGGGGCATCTGGCCTGCAAAAAGGGAGGCTGAGCTGCTGGGTGTAAAGATCTGAGCTGCAGCGTGTGGCCGACAACCTCCAGCCCATTCCTTGAGCAAGACTTCAGGAGCCCACTTCGAGAGGGAAAGAGGTGGCTGCTAGTAATTACACTAATTGCGTGGCTTATAGTGCAGTGATGAGCAGTTTGATCTGCTTATCTGAATGAAGGTTAATAAGCAGCTTCGTTAGAGTCGTGAAGAATTTCTCCCTGCAGCCCTCCAGAAGAAGATATTTGGCTCCAGAGAGCACTTCACAATCTAGCAGGCAACAGCAGGACAAAGCTGAGTGTCTGAATGCCACAGTTAAAATAATTGAAAAGGAAAAGACTGTCTTTTTTATAGATATATTTATAATGACAAGAGTTTAGTGTACCTGCTTACCCAGGGATGTGGTAAACGCTACTGTCTTGAAAAAGTCACACTCTTATTTTTACAAGCTTCTCCAGGCTCACTTATGATCCTTTCCAAAGCAAAGCACAGCCCTTGGCAGTGTGTATTCCTTGGCATTTGGTAACAAACAAATGAGCAGAGCAGTTCTCTTCACTGAAATGGAGTTGAAGGGTCAGTGTATTCATGGCTCATTTGCACCTGCTGCTTTGGGTAAGGATTGGTAAATACCTTTGCATCCTTTCTGCAGATACTGAGTGCAAGGGAGAAGACCACATTTATAATTAATTAATGGAGAAGCTGTTGGCAATCACCAAACATGATTTGATCAGGCAAAACAAATTGCCATGTTTATTACATCCATGAAGGCCAAGTGATGCCACAGGGAAGAGAGGGATTTCCTTTTTCCAAGGCACATTGCGGCTGTTTCTGCCCTCCAATCGCTTTGGGTATTGATCTGTCACGCTGACATGGCTGAATATTGCCTGCCAACCTCCTGATCCCAGCAGTTTGCCAGGGTAAGATCTATCAGTGTTGGAGAAAGAAAACCATTTTCTGGAAAACTATTTGATGAAGGTTGTCTGTGTCCTGGTTTGGATGGACAGGCACAAATTTTCCCCTGATGTGGTGATGGGATGACTACAGGGCGAGGAGAAAGCATGGGACTGCCAATGCAAAGCATCTTGCAGGTATCGATCTCTGTATTGTTCCAGTTCATTAAACTCCAGTTACCCATGCAAGCCCTCGTCTAGTCATCGGAGAGAAGAGGACACCTCCAAAGAAGGGTTCATTTTCTGAACTTTAGCTAACCATCCTACACTGACATCGACTGCCAGCCAGAGCTCTGGTTTCCATTGCCTTCTTTAGGTTTACATGTCTGACTTTTAGATGCAGAAATGTAGGGATATGAACCCCATCTTTAAAACCTGGACCCTTTCCAGGCAGCTGCACAAATAGTCAGCATGTCTGGGGGGGGGGCAATAAGGAAACTGGCGTTGGAAGAGCTAATAGGCAGACATGAGAGGTCTTTACAGAGGCAATAATTTTTAAACATCCACTTTGTATGCCTTGCAAGGCCAGCCTTGGGTGTCTTCACTCTATTTTAATCAAAGAGAGCTGTTGTTACAGAAGTGAACACCGAAAAGCTTTTTTCATGCATCAGAGGTGGTGGTGTAAAATGCTAACGCAGAAAAGGATACAGATCGCAAAAATTCTTAAAGTGCGTAATTCAGGACATTTAAAAAGCTGACTGATACTATGACCTATTTTATTTTGCATTATAACCTGTCTTGAACTAATGGGTGCACTACAATTTATTGAGGTCGATGGAGGGAAAGATTGTAGAACATGAAAGATCCTGTCATGAAACAATCTGTTTTCCATGGGCAAAATATCTAATATCTTAATACTTTTGGAGCTGCTGGCTGTTTGGTGGCAGATAAGTACGATGCTGTGGAAACTGAGCTTTGCACCTGGTATTTGAAACTCAAAACCTGAATTTTAATGAGCACTACAGAAGAGCATGCCTGAAGAAGATACCGTCAGTTATTCCGTTTTTCAGGCTCTGATAAACTCACCTCAGGACTTCATTTGAAAAGTTCTGTTTGCTCATGAAAGAAGGAGGGAAAAACCTGTAGAATAACTTTGAAAGAGAGCTCAGTGTTCTTTTTCAGCTTCAAAGCATTTTTGTGTGCTCTCTTTATTGATCCGAGACAGCACACTGCCTCAGTCTGAACAGACTGATGATGACACCAGCCTTTTTCTTAGCTCAAGTAGTAAACGACGATTTAAAGCAGGAATTTCAGATGGGGATATAATTACCAAGAAATGCAGCTTGACAGTGGTTTTCTTAGTTCCCTTTGCTTGCACGTGAAAAGTATTTTCTCAAAGCTTCCTTCATATTCTGGTTTCTCTTGTTAGGCTGTTGACCTTAACAGCAACACATTAGTCACATTTGGGGAAGTGTTGCAATCTAATGGGGCATGACAAATAACCGAGAGCAGAGGTGCTATAAAAAAGTGAGGTCTGTTGACAGCCCATCTATCTAACCCAGGCAGCAATTGAAGTGCCTGTCTGTTGGCAAGTTAAAGGGGAAAAAATAGTTTTCAAAATTCTGGTAAGAGCTCTAAAATATATGAAATGTTGAGACAAAACCACGTCTGCTTTTTTTTTTATTTTTTTTTTAATTTGGTTCTGCTAACTCCTTTTGGCTTCAGTGCTAATGTTGCATCGTTCGACGGTGCAGCGTGTATATGATATCATTAATGTCTTTGGAGAAAGCAGAAATAAAAGGGCAATATCAGAACAATGTATTATAGCTCTGTAGGAAGGACATGTGATTTTTTTTCTCCCAGAAAGCTTTTATTCTATCCAGAAATGCTTGATTTTAAAGAAATTGTTTTGAAGAAATCAAAATCCTACGTTTTCTCCCTGAAGTTAGCTGTGTTGGTTATACATTCATTCCTAGCTTGGGTAGTTAGGAGTGTGCTACCTTGCACCACCCTTCCATGAAGAGCATCTTCCAGTGACGACCCTATCCCTCCTCAGCCTCCAGGGCTGTTTTGTGCCTTCTCTCTTTTTAAGGAGAAAAACTGCTGCTGGGGAAGGGGTTTGGGTCCTGATCCCTTAATTTTCATCAGTGTCCCCTTCTGGCTGAGCACTTCCCCTGCACAATCATCGCATTTCAAGGGGAAGAAAAAGCTGGTGACAAAAGTTTGGGGGAAGCAGAGAAGGAAGGGCAGCTTGTTCAGACCAGGTGTTCTAATGCAACAGGGAGAGATAAGGGCAAGGAAGAGAGATATTTAATTAGGCATTTCTGCTTTTTTCGTCGAAAAAAGGCACTGTTCTCTATCAACTCTGCTTTGCCCAGTTCTTGCACCAATCTGTTGTTTTTTCTGTAGCTATTTCTGGAAAATTAGAGACACCACTGGTGCCAAATTTCAGGGACCGGGGTAGCTGAAAGCAGCGTGTTTAAGAAAATATTTCTGTACCTTTCCTTCCAAAAGGTGTCTGCGCTGAGGCGAGAGGGTCCACATACCTTTGCACAGCTGCTCTGCTCTGCTTCACCCAGCAGATACCGCTCGTTCTGGATCTACCGTCTGCTTTTCTCTTCTCCCCAGGTTGCAGACGGCAGTGGGACAACATCACGTGCTGGCCTGAAGCGGAGGTGGGAGAAGTTGTGGTACGGCCGTGCCCAAAGTACTTCAGATTCCTCACCACTTTTCTTGGTAAGCAAAACCAGACAGCTTATCTCCCTGAAATGGGTTTATGGCATCACTGCCTGTGGGATTTCACATCACATCGCAGGGGAAGCTTCGTGGTGTAATCAGAGGGAGAAACAAGCTCTGTGTGCAAGGTAAAGCAGGTTTCTGAGCCGTACATGAATGCCCAAACCATTAGAGCATCCTTCCTATCCTTCTTGCAGCACCACGTACTGCTCTGGACTGTAGGGATGCAAAAATGGCTCTTGGTGAATCCAGTAACATGGATGTTGCGCGGTGAAAATTGAATCAACCTGTGTAATAGTGTGTTTGTTGTACAAAATGAACAGTTTAACACTATAATTAATTAAGTCTGTGACATAAAATAAACAAGCTGGAACTGTACGTAATGAAGTAATTTTTCTGCTGAAATGACAAATTTGGCCACAGCCCAAGAAATTAACCTGACAAATAATGGGCAGGGAAGGTTAATGGAGAAAGTAGCTTAACTCACTGTTCGGGTGTTCTGGGAAGCTTTAATTTAAAACTCATGTCTCAAGGGCCATGCAGCAACAGGACTCTTTGTCTCCTGGTATTTTATAGTCATTCTTTACTATTTTTATTATAGTAGCCCTACAGACCTCCACAGAGAATTAAGCTCTTTGGCACTGGAGATCATGCACCAAGCTGATAAGTCCCTACTTTTACAGCCGTACAGTCCAAACAGACATGATAGATTATGAATGGGAGTAAGGATACAATAGCGTCCCTGTTTAACAGGCCAGGGCGCTACAGTGATTAACCTGCACACGCTGATTGCATGACTTGCCCAAGGCCACACCAGAAGTCTTTGCAGATCCAGAAGGGAAATTCGAAATCTCGAGTCCTATGCTAGTGCTGTAACCTCTGGGTTTCCAAAACTTCCCAGTAGTTCTTCACGGCTGTGTCAACACCCAGGGGAAGCAGGCAGAAGCTGCTGTAATATCACATCTTGCAGGACAAGACTCCCTGCGCATTGGTTCAGCCGCGTGGAATAATTGCCTGTTGCTGATGCTTTGTGCCCTCTCTTCTCCTGAGCACAACATTTGGTCACAGGGTTTTAGAGACCCAGCAGAGTTAATGAAACAGGAAGAAAAAAACCTCTTTAAGAAATTTTTATAGTATTTCATCCCACCAGAGCAGAGCAATGAGGAAAGTATTATATATATTTTATCATATATATATATATATATATATATATACACGCATATGTAAAATCAGGGCTTTGTTGAACTTAAGCTAATGGAAGTGGGATGCCTTTAATTGTGTGGTAGGGTAGGCTTGTGAGACTCAATAAACTTGCCCATTTAGAGGCAGCTGCTGCTCTCTGAGATGTCCTAGGGCATCCTGGTCTGCAGGTTTCCTTGCAGAAAGATGCAGTTCTCCCATGGCTCATGTGTCCTTGGATCTCTCAGGTACTTACGGGTACCTCAGAAAACCTATGCTTAAGCAACTGAACGGTTCCTGTTCTGGGAGAAGTCCAGACTCCACAGAGAGCATCACTTGGGCTCTCTGTGCACTTATCTCAGTGTGCCAGGCCAAGAAAGAGCCTCAGACAGAAGCCAACCCATGACCTTTCCCTGCATACCCATGTTGTAGCATGGCTGCTAGCATTTGTGCTCTTCTGTGAGCAGTGAACTCAGCAAATGTCATCTAGCCTTGCAGCTGGCAACGTCAGCAGCCTTCTAGGGGGATTTTACATTCCTTAGGATGAGTTTCCTCTGATTAAATGTAGTTTTCTGCATCTGACTGTCATGCAGGGATTCCAGTCACTGGAGAGGTGGCTGGTTTGGTCAGTGGTGGCTAGGGCATGATTCATCTCATCATAAATTAGCCACTTAAAGAGAGCAGATGAACAGCACTGTGAAAATACCTATTCCTCCTCACTTAGTGTGGTAAAGCACAGAGTGAGTTGCTTTGTTGGAGAAAGCAGATTCAGCACTCTTAATTTTTGCTGTTTCTAATGCAGGTGACTCTGTATAAGGTAGGTGTCTAGGATCCCGTTAATGTCAACAGTAGTTCAGTCAGTGCAGTCAACAGATGACTGTCTGTAGGAACCTGAGCAGCTCTTTAGATGTCATTTGCTGTATCGATAAATTTTCTGTTAAGTGTCGTAGAAATGCAGGCACTAAGCTTGCAGGTAGGACACACTGCGGGCTCCATTCAGTTTCCTAAACATAAGCATCTGGTGCCATTTGAGATACTGTGGAGGATCTAAGAAAACCGTGAGGATACCCCAACTGATGCTGAGGTCCCTGTATTTAGGAAACCAATTTCTAGCCTGGAATGGCATTCCTGTTAATGGATTTTAGAGTTTTCCACGTGTAAACCTACCTCTGAACTTCTTTTGCAGTGGTGAAAAATAGGCTCCTTAGAGGTGCAGTTCAGCGGACTTTTAGACTTTAGCTTCAGGGTGAGTTGGGTAACATGGATAAACCACATATTTCTCTCCATTTACTAAGATGAGTGTAGAGTGGCGCTGGCAGATGTGAGTGTCTTACAATGTGGGTGAATCTCAACTTTGCAGGGGATACCTGCTAGCATCTCCTTCTGTAAACAGAGAAGCCAGTGCCATTTCCAAAGCAGAAACAACAGCTTTGATTTTCTCTGAGCTATGCACTTTGTACAGTCATGTACAAATGTAGAGAGTAGATACGGTCTTAAATAAAGGGAGGCTAAGATTGCCGCTTGTTTTATAGGATTTGTTGCAAAGCTAATGCCATTAAAGTTTGTGAAGCAGTTCTTCCTTTGTAGTAGTGAGTATCGCTGCATAGTGTTCAAGGAAATCAATCATCTGGTTAATGTTTATGTCTTACTCTTTGATCCCTTTGCAGGAACATGAAAGCATATACCAAGTTGTGAGTGAGAGAAAATCTTTTTTATATTCGTAGCAGGAAAAGGGTGCAATACTGGGAAACAAAGAGTTAATCTGATTTTCCTGCCTAATGGACAATATGCTCTTCAAATGACTAATATCCTATCTCATCGTAAATAAAGGACAAAATATCTCGTGGCATTTAGAAACCTTAAAATGCCTAGCGTAGTCCTGATGTCATTTGACATTAAATTTTTATGCCATTCACAAATCCGGAAGATTTTCATTATTTCATGACATTCGTCAGTACCATGTGAAGGAAATAGATGGAAATGTTTTTGGCACCCTTTGTTATTAAAGTACATTACTTGCTATCCCTTGACCAGAGTGATCCAGCTTTCTTTCAGTACGTGGAAGATGGCATTTGTAGTGGGGATTTGTTTCCCACAGTTTCTCCAAAAGCAAATCTTCCATCGTGTGCAAGTTAAACAGTAAAAATTAGCACTGACAGGTTTTAAGCTTCAACTATGAGATTTAATTTACTTATTGAAGGGGGCGGGGATGGGAATAACTAAGCTCTGGAATCACACTCAAAGAGGTGAGATCCTTCTAAGTTTCAGGCTTGCGCCTTTTTTCCCTCTGGTGCTGTAAATTTACTTCAGCTCTCCTTTCCCCTCCCTCATGAATGTATTTTACATCTCTTTCCTATTCCGCTTCCTTGTGCTTAGTGGGGCTACTGACTGCAAGGACTGCAATTCGTCATTGATCCTGGTATATTCCTGTTTTCGAGCCATCTAGAACAGAGCAATCCAGATCCTGCCTCTCTGCAAGCAGTTAGTGCTGCTTCTAGAGTCACTCAGGCACGGCAGCTTCCCTGTGTGGAGCTAAGCACACCAATACATGCATGTCTGGGCATAGTTCAGCTCAAAATCCTTCAACTAGATGATCATTAAGGTCCCTTCCAACCCAAACCATTCCTTGCTTCTATGAATGTTGGGCAAGTGCGTTGAAAGAGTACCAGCAGCGTTGTCAGCTATCGCTGCCCCTTCAGCCATATCGCCCTTCCCCTGCTCCACAGGTTCCTGATTTCCCCCCATTCTCCAATACATAATGTCTCCATCCCCTTATTTGTTTTGTTCGTCTTCATCGTTTTCGCACCAAACACCAACTCTTCCTTGGTGTTAGAAATACGCTGCCAAAAGTTGGCCGTGAGTGATAGAAAGACCTTGTCAGCGTTGATGGATCCCACACCGTGAATTTATACTTTTGCTGGGCCAATGGACAGTGCACAACTTCACAGGTGTAGCCAAACGGTGACAGTGCTGCCTGGAACAGGTGTTGTCATCAGTGCATTTTTAGGTGGGTAGGAAGCCATCAGAGAGTCTAGCTGGCATTGCCATGATTTTGCAGAGCAAGACTGTTCAGGTTTGCAATCTTTTCTCACAAATAGGACATTTTGAAATGACAGGGATATTTATCAGCATTGATTCATGAAAACAGCAAGCTTTTCTTCTTCTACATGGCAATTGGGATCTAAAAGGTCTAGGCTGCAGGAGAAAGAGTATCTGATCCAGTCAAGGGATTTATAAACTCCTGAATTTAAACAAGATCATATGTTAATCAAGGTGGGTTTTCTGCTGATTTCAGCCTTGCTCCTTTCTGTCTACATGATGCAGATAATCAGGGTCAGTATCATCTAGTGTTAGCTGTATGAAAGTAAGTTCAACTTTAAATCTAGCCAGATATATGAGTTCTCTCCTTCAGTAAGCAGAGGCGCATGCCGTATGTCCTGGAGGTGTTTCTCTGCATTTCAGTTAGCCTGTGATTTCCCCACTGTTCACGGAGGGAAGTCTATGGAGTAATTCAGAACAGACACTCAGGATCTCTGCTATAGGTGGATCAAATCTGCTCATCCATAGACACGTAGATAAAATTTTCAGATGTATTTAAAGGACTTGCGTGTTTAATGTCAGTGCAAGTTGTGTGCAAATATTGCCTTACACCTAAAGAACTTGGAGATAAATCCTTCTCTGGGTTTACAGTCTTTTAAACCTGAAGTAACTGAGGTTTATACCAGCATTAGCGTTCAGAATCTGACCTAAACTTGTTAAATAGTCCCTATTCTGCATAAGCAGAACGCCAAGACTTATCTGAGAAATCATGGATCTTATTAGATTATTGTGGATATTTTAATTCATAATCCATCATGAAGAGTGCATCTTTTTATTTATTTATTTGTTTTATGTCCTCTTACCATTTCAAACTTGCACCCTCTTCTGTCATGTCACGGACAACACAAGGTCCCAGACAGAAAGCAGAGCTGGATGACCCCATTTCCACAGATCAGTGTTGATTTTACATTCGCATTTTAACAGTGCACCTTTCGTGTTATCCACCTCCAGCAACACGCCTCGGTGTAAATAAAGAAAGAGGTGGCTTTCCAGATAGATGACCTGTTTGAAGCTTTGGTAGTTTTAGACCTTTGAGATTTGTTTGCAACTGAGGTGCCACAATGCATGTGCCCCGCTCCTCTGAAGGACCGGTACTGAGGGGTTGCGAGCAGCAGCTGAACCTCTCCCCCATCCTACAGAGCACCCCAGGTCCTGTGTGTCCAGTGATACCAACGCACACTGCGTTGAGGTCCTTAGGTTGAAAGCCCACTATCAGCCCATGGCTTGGGGGGTTGCTATACCTCCATTTACCCAGAAGCGTGCATCTTTTTCTTGTAAATATTTCCTGGCATACTATGATTGCAAGATCGAGAGATCTAATGAGAAATTTGTCCTAGAGTTTGACAGTTCTGCTTTTAGTGTGAGAAAACAAACAGAGTTTACAAAAGGCGCCTAATTAAGGGGAACATTGATGTTAAGAAGGGAGGAATTATCTGTATTTATTAAGGATTCGTATCTTAGAAATGTAACGTGCAGGAAGGAGAAAGAAAGAGAAGGGAAAATGGAGGATTTCCCAAAATCCCGGGTTCAGTGAGCTTCAAGGCACCAGAGATGTGGCAGTAACAGCTGCAGATCAAGTGATGCGAAAAAAGAACAAACGAAGAAACTGAAGGCTGTGTCTGCCGTGTGATCTGCTGACACCATGCCACAGATTGTATTATGGCATGACGTTATGGAATACTGAAAATACGGAATAGCACCAAACACTAAGCAGAAATTGCGCTGGAAGAACAATCTTGTGCGATCGTGACTGAGGCAGATAAAGGAAGTTTCTCTCACAGGTTTCTGACCTCTTCGGCATCCAGTTTTGTGCAAGCTATAGCTGTTTGAAAGTCTCGGGTGTTTCCCAGAAACAGTAGGACAGATCAATAATAAAAATGGATCTAGAGATGTTCCAGTGGGCTCAGCAGCATCTCAAGAAGAGTGGATGATAAGAACTGCTATTGCTTTAATAGCTTCTGCTTGAAAAAATCAATTTCTGATCATGGAATATGATGACAGAGAAGCAAGACAGATTGCTACTCAGAGCAGAGCTTCCCCTCTCCTTTAGAAGCTATTACAGAAAAGGGCAAGAGAAGGAAGAGGGAGACAAAAGCGAACACCCCTCAGCAATGACTGACCTTATATCTCTTTGTATGAATTCAGGCTCCCATTAAAAGCCAATATGAGGTTTTCTTCCACTAAGATCAAAGAGCTAAAACCTCGCCTACGACACAAATATTTCAGACGTGTTTCCGAGGCTGAAGTGTGTATTTGAAACAGACGGGAGGCAAAAAGAAGTTAAGAAAGAGAAAAGCCTTAAGAGCTAGACATAGGCAACAGATTGCTCAGAATACAGTTACCGGTATTTATTCAGTTCACCTGTTTGGTGTTTAACTCCTACCCAGATCAAGCACCTTTTATAAAGAAAATGCTCTGGTTTTATCTTGGTTCCACTAACTCCTCACTTCTCCTCCAGTGTGTCATGAATAAATCATGTCATTCCTCTATCAGACCCTTTACTGGTTGGTATAACCCAATCTGCAAAGCCGTTTTGAGTCGTAACTCTTCCCCATCATTCCCAAAGACATTTGTAAATCAGGAAATTGAATTAGAAGTTTTGCATGGGTTTGTTCCTGTTCCAGAAAGTCTATCCCAGTTACCAAACTGTGTGCACAGTGTTTTGCCGTAGAACAATGGCTTTCCATTTTTCCCAAGGAAGAGTGACGAAAATAAATACTCGCTGCAGAGCAGAGTTAGACACCTGGTATAGTGCTATGAGGATCCTGGAGGCAGAGGAAGAAGACTTGGCGTCAGCCCTCCGGGCTGCTTGTGTGGGCAGCAGGGGGACCAAGGTCAAAGCCAGAAGACCTCATGGAAGGTGCAGCTGAGCAGGTCCATCAGTGGGAGGTTCACGTCCAAAGGAGAACAGGGCCACTATCATTGTGACAGTGTATGAATAAAGGTGTGGACAGACACTGTACGAGTAGAGTGGCTAGATTTAGTGCTCTTCCATCTAGAAAAATGTGGATCAAAAGGGTATAAGTCAGAGGTAAATACAGTCGTGAATGTTGTAGAGAAAGTGGGTGGGGAATAATTGTTTCATGGTGTGAGAGAAGGGGTACTGAATGAAATTGTCCATCAGCAGGTCTAAAATAAGCATATGCAGGGATGTTTCCACACAAGGTATAAAGAAATGGTAGGGCTGCTAGACCTGGAAGGTGTAAGCAAAAACCAAAAGTACAAAGAGCTATCAGAATTATTAGAAAGAGGTAAGGAAAATTCAAAGTACAAGAATGAGATTCGGTGGTTAGGTGTGTGGAGTGCTAGCTCGTATCCAACCTCCATTTGAGGGAGATGAGTAGATATTTCCACCATCACCAGGGTATTCAAGATGCAAAGCCAGGAAGTCATTTAGCTGCTTAGCCTTCTCTGCTTCATAAGAAGATTCAACAGTTCTTCACCCAATTGGGGAAAAAAAAAGGCAGTGAATAAAGACAAAAACATCCTCCTTATCTCCTGATCAGTATCAGTCAAGAGGTAAGAGTGGTGTGGGATAGGAAGAGGAGAATGCTTCTTTCCTCAGAAGAAATTGAATGAGAACAATTAGTAAAATCTAAATATCCAAAAACTGAAATAAAGACAGGAATATTCAGACATTTCCATCATGAGTTTACAGGTGTTTGGTAATTTTTATTTTAGCGAGGTTTTTTAATGCTAAAAGGAGACACGTGGGAGTTTTTTGTCTCAGAATTTGGCCACCCCTGCTTGTTGGCATTGAGAGGGAGTTCCTTCCCTCTGGCTTTGCTACCCAGAGCAGAGAGTTTCTGAATCACCCTGCAAAGTGAGAAGAAGCCACTTAGGATAGGTGCGAGCCATGTACTGGCTTTTGCAAAACCACACGAGCTAATCAGAAAGAGAGAAGGGAGGATTTGGATAATGACTTACAACCGTCAGTTCCATTTCCATAATAGACATGCCATCAGACCGTGCAGATTAGGAAATTGGAGAGGGCTTTGTGAAGTCAAAAGAAGCATTTGCTTAAACCGGGAGCAGCTACTGGGCCAGATGGGGAAGTCCTGTCCTACAGCAGGCGTGACACTAGAAAGATGCAAAAGCGTACGGAGGAAGCGCAATCTCTCCTCGTGCTTCACGTACGTGATCGTTAATCACGGTGGCACACCGCGAGCAGATTTTTGGGTCGCGTTCAGCGTGCTGCAGACCAGCTGGCGGTGAGCTCAGGGGAGACCCTGCCGGTCTCACTGGGGCTTGACCTGGAGCCACCAACGTGTTTGCACTTCTGTGGTCGATACATCTGCAAAGAGGCAGAGCTCGTGTCTCGGGCTGGACCAAGGAATGGGGTGATTTGATTAAACAGCTACGGCTCGTCATGCTGCGTGTGAGTCTGTTGCAGGAAAACTTCCCGAAAACTGGTTATTCAGGCCTGCGGCTTCACCCCTTGCCTTTCAGTAGCGTTTTATGCATTTGCTGCCATAGACACTAATATAAAAGAGCCAAAGGCCTGGCCTCGTATTTACACTTGTAATTCCTTTCTCTAAGCAGTGGCTTTTATACCACAGCATACTTTTGGAAAGCTCACTGCTTAGTTTCCCATCCTGGTTCTCCAGCAGTAGCTGTGGTTTCTTTAGCTTGCATAAGGACTACCTCTGCACTTTCTATTTGCCACCTCTAGAGAACTAAATTTTCTTTTTTTTTCTTTTTTTTCATTTCTACTCTGTTATTTTGACCCTTTTGTACATCCATCCCCTCCTACCTGGCAGGGAGCCTTATGAAAAGGTCACCACCTTGTTCCCTTTAAAACCTCATCTTTAAACTGCTTTGTCCTGCTATCTGCAAAGAGAAGACAGCAGGGAAAGAGCTGGGGTGCTGAGATCCCTCTCATTGTCTCTGTGATGCTTTGCTCAGGGCTCAGATACACAATCAGGTTATTGCACCATAGCAATTACGGTGCATCTGCCAAGCCAGGATAGCTCCCAACATGCATGATTTACACCTTTGGCACCCGTGGAGAGACTTCACTTAATTTACACTACAATGAAAACAGTTTAGCCTAGTTTCCTCACCTCCTCTTTGCGCTCAGCAGAGTCGCTCCGGATGAGCTGCAGAGCAGTATATCGCTGCAGCAGCAGCGGCAGCATCTCATAAACAATATCCCATCCTCACAGGGCTGTAAGCCTGGTGCTTCTGCAGAGATTGTGCACCCGTGAAGTGGGAACTGGGGGTTTTGTTCTGCGCTCCTGAGAGCACCCAGAAGAGGACTTCTGTTACACACAAGGCTCCCATTCACAAATGCACTTCTGAAGTAACGAGACCCTCTTGCACTTTCTAATTGCCTTTGTGTTTTCTAACCATGGACAAACTGAAACACAGGAGGCTCCATCTGAACATGAGGAAACACTTTATTACTGGGAGGGTGACGAAGCACTGGAGCAGGTTGCCCAGAGAGGCTGTGCAGTCCCCATCCTTGGAGGTTTCCAAGGATATCCAAAACAACAACCAGCTCTAGGTGGCCCTGCTTGAGCAGGGGGGTTGGATCAGATGAGCTCCAGAGGTCTCTTTCAACCTCAACCATTCTGTGGTTCTGTGAAAGCAGGAAGCTGAGTTCTGGTAAGACATGTTACGAGGTTATTGTTATCATCGATGAGAGTTAGTTGTGGCTTTTTCAAATGAAACTTTTTGTTTGTTTTGTTGTTGTTTTTTTTTTAAATGAAAAACCTTATCTCATTGACATGGATGTGGCTTTTAGGAGTAGATCTACCATTCTGACAGTTTTAACATTTCTGATCAAAATTATATACAAACCCCCACAAAAGGCAGGTTATTTCATGGCTGTTGACTAATACCACCCTACTGAGGGGACTCTGTTCACACCAGGGACTTGAACCTCTTTTTTCCCCAATCTAGAGGAGAGCCTGGAGCACAAACCTACTGACAGCAGGATGCTTCACAGTGAATCTCTTCTGCTGTGCGTTATAATCACGTGTTACTGAGTTAAAAACCCCTGGTCCCCTTTCTCGTTATTTCTCCAGGAATACTGTTTGAAAAGATTTAGCTTCAGTCTGATAGAAAATGGAAAAGCTTTGGAAAACCCTGTGAACTTTCAAAGGCTGGAGATACTATTTCCAAGTCCAGAAGCTCTGTCTTTACTGGTACTGCCACTTAACGTTTTGCAGCTTCAATGAACTTCATTACTGCATCATTCTAAGGAGAATTTGTGTTACACAGTGTAGTGAGAAACACGAGTTAATGGGCAACGATTGAGCCAAAATTGTGGTGTGCTAAAATCTATGTTTTCTAACCTTGTACTTTTTGCACCTCCCAGACATCCAGTGCAGAACATGAGAGTTATTGGAAAGGTTTGTTGTATCACACCATGTGTGTGAATTTACGCATCAAAAAGTGATACGAGCAGCAAAGGGTGGTAGAAAAACTCCTCTGGGAAGTGAGTTTCCCTAGAATCGGGGACATTTTTATTGTTATTTTTTAACCCCAGTGATGCTGTATCATTGTGCTTCCCTCTGCCTTAATTTCCACATCTGCTAAAGCGTGAAGACAATTTCTGAAAGTATTCTTGAGAGCAGTGAGAAGAATTTTAAAAGAATCAAACAATTGTGAGGAAGTGCACTTAAAAAGAAGAAATAGGAGAAACGTGAGAAAGTTAAGCTGAAAGAAAGCACCCCTTAGTTCACTCAGAATAAGAAGCAAAGAATCAAAACCGCCGTGAAAGCTAAAGGCATCCCCAAACAGAGAGGAGGAGTTTTGAGCAGGAAATAGGAAGCAGAAAAGTTCAGATAATGGGATCCGTTGTAATGAAGAAGAAATAACAGAAATTACATAACACTTCAAAAAAAAAAAAAAGTACTGAACAGGCATGTCCTTGATTTGTTTGCTCAAGATCTCTTATGATCCCCTGATGAACCCTGGTAACAAGAAATGCAAACAATGACCATGCAGAAAAAACCTGGGGAACAGCAACCCACCAGACTGTGCTAAAGTTATCTTCTTTTGGAGCAACTGTTAAAACAAACAAAGGCACCAGAGCCTTCATGGAGTTTAGGTCTGTTGTAAAGGCAAATTACAGGGGCAAGTTTTAGTGTCAAAATCCACCTGTCACAGGGATTCAAGAAGTTAATTAAGCCAGGGGCTAGGCTGGTGCTGATTTCAGTGCAAGACAGGTCTATGGGTATGAAGATGTTCAGATGACTCAATCGTCAGTAATTCCTGGAGGTGAGCCTTGAAATATTTCCGTGACTCATAGCTGCATAATCGATTTGCTCCTGTTTGCAGAAGTTTTTACGATTCCTGTGTGCAAAGAACCCCATTGTTAGAAATGTTTGCAAAGCTCTTGGGTTTCACTGATGTAATTCTTCGTCTAAGCAGCAAGTTTTGACTACTGTTTGTTCATTCTGGGGTGTTATACCAGCTTTCCAGTCAGGGATGGCAGGGAGTTTCGTGTGATAAATGACACCAAAGGAATGCCACGGTGATGTGGTTCGCATGAGAGGGACAGGGGAGGGACAAGCGGTCAGAGTGGGTGCTGGGGGGATTGTACTGTTCGGTGTATTGCCTCCTCTCTCTGACAAACATCTCTCTTGGCCTTTTGGACTATGAACCTTTTAGGGTAAGGCCTATCCTGGTCAGGTTATTGGTCTCTCCTTTCGCTTGGTTAATGTCTGTACAGCCCCTAGCCAAAGTGCATTTGAGGTCCAGCTGGGGCAGGAAGCAGAGGTGCCTTGCAAAGTGAGACATGCCTGGCACTGGACAGCCCCCTTACAGAGCTGGGTGGGCTAGGAGGTGCAGAGTACCAGAGAGGCATGTGAACTTCTCAGGTTGGTCAGTTTGGGCTGAAAGAGAGAGACGTCCTTATGTTTATTAAGGCTCTTTTTTAGCCAGTTGGAGGCTCTAGGCACTCGACACGCTTAAGAGTCCAGGAAATCTTCCTGCCTTTGAGTATACACGTTAAAACAGGCAATACAGGTTGTGAGTATCTGGTTTTTCTCCCCTCACAGCCAAATTTTGAAGTGTTTTGTTCTCATACAAGAGTGCTGTAGATTTCCCAGGAATCACATTTGATCAGGGCTCATCTTGTGGGCGAGGTCTGGATTTTGAGGACTGCGTTCAGTTTCCAGACCTCTGACCTTACCTGCATAATGTGAAACGAGCACTTTATCTATCCCTGTCTTGGCTTCTCACAAGCAAAGTGAAAGACATAAATACTTCACTGCTCTGTTTAGATTTAAAATTTTCCAGGAACAAAGGGAATATGACAATAACACACTCAAACAATATTGGTGTACTGCCAACAACTAAAGGTCCAGGTACAACTGAGAAGAGATATTTTGTGGGCACCTCAGTATTAAAATGTACTTGGTTTTGAGGTCTGAACTTTATGACCTAGTGGGTCCCTGCCATTTATGTGTTCTGTGTAATATAAACACTTCGCAACAGAGAAGAAGTATGAGAATTTTACTCTGTTACAAGAAATGTGCTCTGACATTTGAATCAACAAAAGGCAGATGTTTGTTTAACAGCAAGCTGAACATTTCTTTTGAAATTATTTTCTCCTCTTTTCTTCCAGGGAACGTGACCAGGAATTGTACAAGCCAGGGCTGGACAGATGTGTACCCTGCGCCCTATGCCGTAGCTTGTGGATATGATTCCAACAGCACTCCAGGGGAAGAGGTTTGTAAACCTGGATAGGTAGACCTCCAAATTTACCAAGGATCGATATCAGAATCACGTGACCTTCCCATGGCCAATTTTTTCCGTTCCCACTGTGATTCCTCAAGAAGGAAGGATCCTTTTCCTCGGAAGCAGAGATCAAATGTCTGGTCAAAGAGATGATCCTCCCTTTGATTTCCAGGGTGTGGTAGGAAATCAGCACCTGAGAAGATCAGATGAGTGTCTCTGTGATGCCCACACATAACTTCAGGTGCTTGATTTTCCATGTTCAACTTTGAAACAAGCCCTCCACATTTATATTTATCCTCAAGTTGATATGGTGATTCCAGTATTTCTAGGCCAACATAAGCATCAAAAGATCCAAAGGGATAGAAGGCTATAACTCCCTTGCCATCAGGGCTGCTCTGCTGATCTCAGCCAGCTAAAGATCTAGACAACTGCAGGGAACACACAACATTTTCATGCAGTGTTACTGAATTTTGTAAGGAAATCCGCAAGCTCCCTGGGATATTGCTGTATGTAAATTAGTAATCACTGACCTAGGTATAATTAGCTTTATAGAGTGTTGTCATTACACAGGAAGGAGTTTGTTATTGGTTTGCTTGCATGCTGAGACATGAAGGGTAAAATCTAAAGAGGACAAGAAATGTTGTTAGAAGCATGATTCACCTCGCCCAATTAAAAGTTCAACATCTGATCTAAACTAGTCACCTATAGCTGTCCCACAGTCAACAAGAAAAACCTTATGCTAGAAAAGAATTACATTTCACTGCAACCATATGTTTATATTAAACCTACATCCGTGCTTTTTTTGTGTTGTATGACCTATGTCAATGTTTGTGAATGCTGGACACAGGAATCTCAATAATACATAAATACCCATGGTGAGAGGTCATTTTGTACGGTCGCACTTTACCAAGGCCCTCAAAGAGTTAACAGAGAATCTGAACAGCACTGAGCCAGCTTTAATAGTGAAAGAATACAGAAAATAGCCAAGGGAAAGTTGCACAAAGAATTTCAGGGCTCTGCTGAAGAGAGCCTTAGTCTGCCTTTGAGGTCAGCCACCACTTCAGATCCTCAAGTGTCCCGTTTCTCAGGTCGAGCCGTGTAGCACCAGCTGCTCATTACAAAAGCCGTTGTTGCGGGTCTGCTCTGGGAAGGTCCTGCATCGAGCACTCTGGTTTATGTTCCAGCTGCAAAGGGGATTTGGGAATTCCTGGGACATGCTTTGGCAACCCGGTGGATTGCAACGTTGCCAGAGTGCCGCGTTACCAAGAGAACACATATTGTGTTCTTTTAATTCTTTCTTAATTATTTTCTCTCCATTTCTGCAGTTTTGTCATGCTGGTTAAGGCTAATTTCTGTGAAAGGTGGCTGAGGGGGGTGAACATGCAGTACTAGCCTGTGAAGAAGAATAGATTTTTGTTGTGGTGGAATTGGCTGTCGGTTTGGGGAGGAAGAAGTAAAGGGAAGAGCAGAAAAGGAGAACAGCAGGCTGTATGGGACGTGAGGTCCAGAACAGACTGTTAACCTTCCATCCTTAAAACACTTCGTGCACTTTTAACACCTACAGGTCTCAAGGCAAAAACAACAAGAAAAAAGTGAAAAATAAATAAGGGCTGTGTGTTAGATTTTCGTTGTGAATTCTGTCAGTCCCTAAGGAGCAGATGATTTAGGCACCAAAGTTGTGCACTTATGGTCTTTGCAGTGATAATGATTCCTTCTCCAGTCTGACATTTCAAGCCATGTTTTAGTGAATGGGGGAGTTGTTTTGCTCTCACATTGTCAGACGTGATGCACAGCTTCTCCCTCATGTGCCTCTATCTGGTCAGAGAAGGGCCACACCAGGTGTCCCCATAGGCTCTGTCTGAAGGTGGTGAAGAAAATAGATACCTCCAGAGGTCAGTTCACCCCACAGTTCTTTCCAAAGGCACCTCTTTGCATTTACTCTAGAGGGAGCCCAGGTGACTCTAGGCTAGGTGAAATGACCTGGAATATGTTTGGGTGCAAGGCTGCTGAAAGGCTTGGTATCAGTACTTCTGTTCTTTTTCTCTTACAAATGTAAAAGTTTCTCATTCTAATCTCAGTTACCGAGGGACAGATGTAGAGGTTACTGAACGGAAACCAAGGAAGCTAATTCTCAGTCAATCTCAGTTTAGCATCTACCTTAAATAATTGTTCTTATCACATTCATGTGAAATTAAGCAGAGGCTTTTAGAAGTCAGAGAGAGAATGATGAAATTGCCTAATTTCCTTCTGTAAATCAGTCTAGGTCTACAGCTAGAACCCAGGCATCCTGGCATGCATTTCCTTCATTTCTCTAAATTCCTCTTTTTTCTAATAAGAATATTTTAGTAACTCAAGCTCCAAGTGAAATTCCAATTCTATTTATGATCTTGGGTCAAATTCTCTGCTTTGATATCCGTGAAATAGGAAGTGATTGTCATTAGCAAGGGCAAATGAAGAGTGAGAAGTCATTGTGTGCTGTTTCCAGAGCAGAGATGACCCTACATACTGCGTTAAAGCTGAATGCAGAGCCATCTCTCTATACACAAGAAGGACTGGTCATCATAAAATGTAAAGACAGGGAATTGCTTGTGGAATAATACCAAGATCTTTCTGTACATAACTTGCTCCTGTGAATAACTCTAGGAAGAAAAAGGTCTATGCCTGTATTCACACTGGAGAATTTCCATCCACCACCTCACTACTGACATCTCCTATATCTCTTGATTTCCTTTCCTCCGTTTCTCTGCTCTCCTGAGTATAGCGTGGGATAACCTCTTCCTCAAACTCAGTCCCCTACGACAAGCTCCCTCCTTCTGCTGGCCAGGTCTTTTCTGGAACACTTCTATTCTGGTGCCATCAAGAAGGAACCTAGATAATGGAAGAAAGATGAAATCAACATGAAGGAAGTTGACTGCTTTTACCAGAAAAGTCTCAGCTGCCTTTGGAGCAGTCAAACAAGACTGGAAACAAGACTGTAGTTACCTTTGGGTGGAATCTCCAAGACAGCGGGGTAGAAACGTAGGACTTCCACTGTTCCTTGCTGCAGTGCAAGTCCCTCCATGCAGTGCAGACGAGTAAGGCTTGGGTATGACCATACCATACTGGGTGACTCCATCACCATAGCAGCCTCCTGGCATCATATGGGCAAGATCACGTAGATAAATTGGCCTGAAACCCTCTGCTATGAATGATGTATTCAGAGTTACTGACCCAAACCTCTTAATGATGTGGATTCCTTGAGTGGGGCTGTAAAGACACCGTGCTTTTAGCCATCTCCAAGATCTGTGGTCTACGAAGCAATGTAGATCCACCCAGCATAACCGTTGCACTCTGAAAGCTCTTTCTTGTTTTAACACCCCTCCAAGATGGCTTGTGCAAATGCTAGAGGATTACTACTCATCTCAGCCTCACTGGTTCGGTAAAGTACCTAGTACTTGTCAAGGCCTGTGAAAATAGCGTACAAAAATGTCAACACTCGCTTTTATTAAGGAGAGTTTTTTTTCTCAAACAAGGTTGAGTTTAGATTTTCTGTCTAAACTGCTCTTTGTGGTTTTAGTTGTTTGGGGTTTTTTATAGAAAATGGTGATAAGGAGGGCAGTGGAGGGTCGATCAAGGGCTGGAAAAAAGAAGATTTTCCACAAAGTGAGTTAGATTCCCATAAAAAACTTGGATTTATTCATTGATAAAACTAATATCCAAATACCAACTGATCTTTTGTCCTTTTTTTTTTAAGCTGAAATCAAAATATATTGATTTAGGGTGTTCCTAGAGAGCTTAGGAGAGCTGGGGTTTTGTTGCCTGACCTCCTCATTTTAATTAGACCATGATCCCCTCTTGGATTTAAGTCCCATGGTGCGCCCTGCTCAGAGATTCCCTCTGTGTGCTGTCAAAGAGAAAAGCCATGAACTAATTGCCAACTTAAAATACGTTTTTGAATTAACATCTCTGTGATTTCAATGAGAACACTAAGTTTTTACTTGCCGAAACACAATGTCGAGCTTCCTCAAAAGCAAACCAATTTCCAGGCCAGTTCTGTCCTCAGATTTCATACTCACCACCTCAGAGCCGATGTTTAACTGAACATTAGTCATTCTTGTTCCGCAAGATTATAACCGTGTAGCTGTCTCTGCAAGTGTCGAATCAGACTCCTTCCTGCATGAACTTTTCCCTTGTGTGACTGTAACCTGGTTTTGGACTGATCCAAGCTCTATTGCAACCGGACACGTTCTTTACTCACATCGGTGGTATTTGGGTCATGTGCTCTACTGGATGTGATTTTTAAAGGGTGAAGGGGATTTTTTGAGAGAATGGAGTAGGACAATTACCTTGTCTCACCAAGAAAGTCAGTAACAGCTCAGTGATGGTGTATTTAGGAATGCATGTTGTCAGCTCGTTGAAAGACCTGTTTTGTCTCTTTCCTTCACGTTAGCAAACAGCGTTCTATGGCACAGTCAAGACCGGCTACACCATTGGACATACCTTATCGCTCATTGCTCTCACGGCTGCCATGATCATTTTATGTCTCTTCAGGTAAGACTATGAGCAAAAAAAAAAAGCATAGGTAAGGGGATGACTCAAAGGACATAGTGGCTGTTTAAGTTAAAGGCTTTGAGTGTTACAGATGGATGCAAAAGACTTCTCTCAAGTCTCAGTGGGACAGGGGAGGCAAGTTCCTCCATCTTTTGGTACCACTGTTTTCTGGTACGTGATTTGTGGCCTTTGTGTGAGAGTTGTAACCCCAATCCAATTACTATGTGGGAGTCATCTCACTAAATGTAGATTACTGTGTATTAGACCTCTGTATTAGAGGTCGTTATGCCATGATCTTATTATAGTCCACAAAGACCTAGTCAGTATGGTATACAGGGATAATCTGAATGATGAATTTCTACTAAAGTAGGTGTTCAGAATGGTACAGCTGAATCACACCCCAAAGTTACCTCCCAAAGCCTATTTCAGAAGCGCTTCCTGCTATAACTGTGGCAAGACATAGACACCCAGAGTCACTTTAGATGTGCTGGAGCCTCTGAGATGTGCGCAAGGGTAGCAGATACGATGCAGGACCTTCAGGAGACCCAGGCCCTCCTGGATTGATGGGCAGATGCTCTACAGCATATCAGATGGCATTAGATGCCTCGATTGCAGCCAATGAATAAATCCTCAGTCTATTTTTTATAATAGATTCAAGCATCTAAATTTGGGTGCCTCCAATGAAGAAGTCTGCATATAAGGTAATCTCCTATTATAATGTTATTTATGTATAGGGAGAACAGCATAAAGCAGACCTCCATGAGATGGAAGAAGCTTCTAGATGTGATTCCATCTCCTCATGCCACTCTCCAGTGGCTTCCCTGAAATGCATTACGCGGTTGTCCAATTTATGACAGTCTGGTCCAGACATCATCACCAAATCAAGCTGTAGGAAACAGCAGACGTTCTAGGGTAATTCTCACACTTGCACCACGACTGGCCTCGCCCTTCAGGATCTTTACACTGCTCAGCACACACGATCTCTCCACTCCTCTTCAAGAGTGAATCAGACACACGTGCAAATTATCTCATCTCAACAAGGTACAAGGTGCTAGCCAAGCTGGTGAAACTGTTGGGGTTCGTGCTCTTCATCTGTTGGAAACAGCGTAATTTGACTTGCTTCGCCTGCAAGTACAGAGGGCTCAGCTCAGTCACATTATCGTGCCATAGTCAGAGATTAAGAGCATAAACTCTGCCGATGCACAGTGACTCATTAAGAGGTGGTAATTTGATCATGTTGCTGAGTGAGGTCTGTTGTGGTTCTGATGACTGTACAAAGTACCCATTTCCAGAGTATTAGGCCTTTCACTTTAGCTGATGTAAAGTCTCACTTGAAAAAAAAAAACACTGCTTGGTCAGAATTCATCTTCAAAATATTAGTGGGGAAGGGACCAAAAAACCCTGGTGGTGTTCTCAACATTATCATTGATAACTAGTCATTTTTAATTGAAAATACAGTTCATATTGCTCCAGAAAGCCTGTAATATGTGTCAATCTTGGCAGCAGCTGCTAAGATTTTTTTTATCTTCATGAAGAAACATTTCACTTTGAAAAGAATTATTGCAGTACAAAGATTCTGTAGAAAACAGACCGTTATGATGAGCACGGTTTCTCAGTCAAAAACATTTCTTTTCCAGTGGAGAGCAGTGTGATGGACCTGTTTTCTGTCATTCTGTATTTTGATCTTTTTTTCTGAGAACTGGAAGAGCAGCAACACTGCTGCAGATGTATGGATTGCCATATGTTTTGTGGATGTAAAAAGGCTCAAGTGGATTTGTGGTGATTTACATCAGAACATAGTTTGTCTCAGAGTTTCTAGTGTTTAATTGTAAGTCTGTATCTTGGCAGAAGAAGCATGTAAATAGATAAATAATGCTTTTGAGAAGCCTCACTGTTCAGAAATGTTGTTTCCTCTCTTCCCAACAGAAAACTACACTGTACTCGAAATTATATCCATATGCACCTCTTCATGTCCTTCATCATGAGAGCTATCGCGGTCTTCATAAAAGACGTCATCCTGTTTGAAAGCGGAGAATCTGAACACTGCTTTGTGAGTTCAGTAAGTAGCCGTGTACATTGAAGTTTCCACCTTATTCTGTTGCCCCTCTTAAACAATGCACCAAAAATTACCTCGCACGTGCACGTGAGACAGTACTTTGGGAGGATTTCAATTTTTCTTCTGGTTTGAAGGAAACGAGAACATGATTGCTGAATTTGAACTTGTATGGAAAAGGCATAAAATAAAATAGCAAGGTCAAAAGTTTATAGGCATCTGGTCCCTTCTGAGGTCAAACCCACAACTGGGGCTCTACAAGATTTTGGGGCTCCTGTCAGATGTGTGTCTGTCACCCAGTCCCATGCTAATTTCTTGAATATCTGGTCAAAGGAGACTTGCAGTCCTGTGTTAGGGATTCAGTAAAACCTTTCTCTTCAGTGAGAGCCGGGGGTCAGATCCAGATTCACATAACTAGGTAACTGTGGGGTGAGAACCTGTACATGAGCTATGTGTGTAAAGTGCAGCCATAGTCAGTCGAGCTCTAATATACTCACTGGAATCTGGAGAGCTGCTCACCTTGCTTTGAAGAAGGCACCTGCATTTGGATGGCTCCTCTGCTTACACTGACCAAATCTCTGCAGGAGTTTAGGTGGGAAATCTATGTGTAGACATCGTTGTCTATTTTCCTTCTGCATTGGTATCCCAAGCTAGCTGTCTGCAACTGCGAGATTTCCCCACTGGGATGATAAATGAGGGGAAAAAAGGAGTTGGGATATTTTTTTCCACTTTCAAACTCAGTGTTACCAGCTGGAGCGAACGTTAAGGAGGGAGAAGAGCTGTTTATCTAAAGGCCATATTGACCTAAGAGGGCACTGGTCATGAATAAGTTTAGGCAGGAAATTGAAATCACCAAAATAAAGAGATGTGATCAGAAGTCAGCAAAATAAAAAAAAAAAAAAAAAAGAAAAAGAAAAAGGAACCCTCCATAATAAATTCATAATGTTAGATGAGCTGCTTGCTGGTAATAGCAGGGGACTGGGTGCAGCAGTCCAGCAGATCCCTTCTGGACCTGTTTTTTTATGTCATACAGCACCAGAAAAAGACTCTCTTTTCTCTTTCATCCAACCAATTTCTTCCTTCCCTTCTGGCTTTTCTTTATCTTTACCCCAAGTCCTGTCCCTGCTGTTACAATGACCTTTCTGCTTGAGCAGCTCTCAGCTGATATCAAAGAGCAGCCTGCTCCCAGCTTATCCCCAAGAACTGTCGGCAACATGGCACGTTCCCGTTGCAGTGACTCTGGGGGTTTTTTCCCCTTTGTGGCTCACTGGGATCTGTGTTCTCTAGGAATGGGGTTTTATTGTGAAGGTCCGTGAATGGCTAGAACGAGAAATAAACTGGAATAAACAATTGCCCGGTGTGTGCTGCCACAGATAACTGCCAAAGCTAATTGGCAGAGGAGCCAAGAACTTGATGAGCCGTGGAGTTTGAACTAACCTCTCACCCCTGCAGTCGTTTGCACTGGGTCATGACTGAGGCATGACTGCAGAAAGCTGTGTGAGAAGTGTTTGCTTCAACCGTCCATCCAGAAGCACTTCTGTATGTAAATACAGGACTTTCTCCTGCAGAATCTGCAGCTTCTGGAAGCCAGTGTGCTTTCAGGCAGACCCGTGGCCGTCACCATTGTGTGTGTTTCTCCCTGACAGGATTTTCATGTTGAATGCCAGGGTGAGTGGCTGGATGATAAATAAGCGTTATAAAAATATGTGGAACAAATCTGTCTCCACCCCACTAGGCTGAGCATGCCCCTTGCAAATCTGCACCCGTCTTCACCCAACATTTTGGACAACCTTTTAGGTTATAGGGGAAAAATACCTACATGAAATGCCCTCAAAATACCTCTCCTAATACTCATCTGTTTGCAGAAATGTTTATAAAATCTATTGCAGTTACATGGGTTTGATTGGGTTAGGTTAGCTTGAGTTAGGTTAAATAACTGGTTTGTTTGTTCTTTGAACTTGCAGGGTAAAGTTTTGACGTGGAAGACGTGGGTACTAGTTCATATACCCAGGGGCCTGATACACAATTTACTGAAGGTTTTGTGTATAATGGCTAGGTATGGCCTTGAGCTCATTCATCCTGAGGAAATATTTGAACAAACAGTTCAATTTACTGAATGCTCTCACCGCTATGCTGTTTTATAAGAGGGCTAAACCAAAGGAATAACAGTGTTTCATTAGAGAAAATACTGCACTAAGTTCCTTGAAGGAAAAAAGGATAAAGGCACCCCCCTTCCAGAACAGACTCAGGGCTATAAAATCCAGATGAACAGAGACCTCTCCCAGCATTTCTAATGAAAGGACCAAATTCGTGAATTTGGCATTACCTGTTGCAGTAAGGAAACTTAGAATTATGTTTTATGCACCAGCCACACAAAAATATTTTAAGCTCTCCACCGACAAACGTGTCAATGCTCTAATCAAGTAGGAACTGCACAACATGTAGGTGTATATGTAATTGAAAAATACTTGTTCATAGAGTTTGCCACAATAACATTTTTACTTCATTTTGTCTGGTGTGGGAGACCTCAGTTACGGTGTTAACTCTATGCCGTTTTAAACTCAAATAGTTTTGGATTACCACCGAGTTCGACATAAGTACCCTGAAAGATGAAGTTTGTTGGGCATTTCTGTGGGCCACAGAGCCTGAGAATGAGGCAGTAAGCATTTCAGGGCCAAAGCAGCCAAAATACGTGTGGTGAGCATCACTGAGCCGTCATTTGAGCCAGAACAAGCACCACACACTGAGTGATGTTTACAGAATCATGTGTGGCACCTGTAGCCTCCTTGAATTCCTTGGTCCTTTTTTCTTGAGAAACTCAGTCCATGGGGAAAATTTCTTGCTGCTTGGATGAAAAATTCAGACTGTTTTTATGGGGCAGAAACACTGCGTTGGCAAGGAAGGCTTGTTTTCATAAATGAAGGTAGCAGGCTTAAATGATCATTGACTCCAGGACCTGCACAAGGTGGCCCAGGCTCTTTGGCCCACACTAAGGAAACTCGGTAGGTTTACGAATGTCCCTCGGGCCTTCTCCTCTCTACAGCTGCCCAAATCAGTCAGGGTTGCTCTTAGGCACAATGGGGATCCCTTGGCTCATGCAGCAGCATGTAGACTGACCTTCAAAGAAGGCTGGCCTTCAGATAGCCCACTGTGGGATTTTCCAGGAAACAAAGCATTGTAGGAACCTCAGATTTTCTAGCGGGGTAGAAACAGCAGAGGAATCTGATGGCCACATATATGCACAGCTTATCGCCCAAGGTACCAACAGTCATTAGTAAACCAAAACCACTTTCTCGCTGTCATGCCTTCAGTCATAAAGTATGTCTGGAATTATGGGTAACTGAATCATCCTGTTGGCTTAAAATGCTTAAAAATAGGCATATACTCAAGTGTGTTAGTCAGTCTGGGCTTCAAGCACTCAGATGTAGAGATGATCAGGCTAGGAGGGGTCTGTGAAATCACCCACTCCGACTTCTTCAATAGCTATTGGCTTTGTTTTGTTCAGAATACGTTCTGTTTCAGTAATAGGTCATTTCTGATGGAAAACTTGCCACACGTGGCTTTATTGCATCCAACGATTACTCATACTGCAAGAAAAATTGTGCTACTTTCCAGCCTGTATTTGCCTGCATTCTTCTGGGGTTTTTTTTCACTGCCACACTTAAGAGGCCTCCTTATAAGATTTAGTTTTTCACATTACCTTTCTTAGGCCTAGTGACCTTCCATCTTGGCATTCTCATGCTTTGTCTTCTGCATTCCTTCCCTCCTTGGAGAACACCCCCTGAAATCCAGTAGCCAAAACAGCAAACCAGGTAGAAGGATTGAACTGACTGAATTATCGTTTCATTTTTGTGTTTTTGTGGATAGGTTTTGATATAGTTTCATTGCTGTGATATCTGAATAGCATAATGATGAACCATTTACATTTCCAGCCTGGCTGAAGACAAAGAAGCCAATAAATAATTTTGATATAAACAAAGATCAGGATCTACGGATTGAATTCAGGCTGACTTTTTCTGAACTCTGCAAATTTGCCTTTGCTGAGGATTCAGACAAGGGAGACTTGATCGTTTATCTTTCTCCTTTTGCATTCCAGTAAGACAATCAAATTCTAAGAAAAATTTTTTCTTTGCAAGGGGTGCGGGATGGTGGGACTTCTAGCAATTGTGAACATACACACATAACTCATATTTTCAGTGTGAAAAATTGTGGTTTTTCACATGAGCTTCCTCAGGCCAGATTGATTATAGCTACAGGCCCCTAAATGAACTCTGTCTATGGAAGTTGAAGACAGACACATTTTCTTTTCCAGTGCACCTCCCCCTGAGGCTACTCAGATCCACATAGGATCCTCAGATCTTAGTGGGCAGGTCGCTGGAGAAAGGGAGGAGTAGAAGCATTTTTATGCACTCGTGTAAAAGTGAGGTGAATGTTAGAGACTCGGCCCTTTCATTGGGTTACATCCTCTGGGAAAAACATCGACTCCCACCTACACAGAGGAGGGATGAGCTCTTCTTAGCAGCACAGACCAGCATCTGCTGAACTTTGGCTGACTGGCTTGGGGGGAACAGCCTGGCAGAACTCTGTCTGAACACAATGTGAATCTTGCCCTTGACTTAATTGGAGTTGGATTAGTCTCCAAAATGTGTAAATACGTCAGCTGACGCTTTTTCGGTAGCTCAGCCCATTCCTGCAGAATTGTACTTCATCCACTGAGCTCAGTGGGACCACCCAGGCACAGAGGTGCTGCCAGAGATAAGGAAATGCGTTACCCTCTGTCTTGCCGTGGAGATGAGGCCCAGCGTGAAATGAGGTTCACCTTGTTTTGCTCAGCTATGTAGGGTGAAGGAGACTCTCACTCTTCCCACCTAAAAGGCATTGGCCACATTTGGTTTTCATCCCAAGGAGCAAAGAAAAATCATTGCTCATGTAAAGTAAGTTTCTCACTGTGCTCTTCCACTCATGTCTGACCTGAACCACCTTACCCTGTCCACAAACGCCTGTGAAACCCAGCTGAATGGTTTCCTGTTGGCTTCAGGAGATGGGTGTTGCAAACAACTGGCTTCTGTTCTTTCTGAGCTTTTTGACAGTGTTTTATTTCTACTTTGAATTCTTCTGAAGAACTCTATGATGTTGCTGTCACAATACAAACCTAACACACCCAGCCCCTTGGTCTACCTTTTCACCATCAGGTAAGATAAAGACATTTGCATCTGCCAGACAACTTCTGTGGCATATTATCCCCATATCTGCTGATGTCTCCGTATCTGCTGATCACTGCTGCAATCCGAATTTTACAGCAAAACAAATGATAGAGGGGAAGGAACAACAAAAAAAAAAAAAAATAAGGCAAACTAGAGAAAGCTCCTGTAAATGATACAAAGAAATAAAAAACAACAGAAAGCAAGCAAGAGGAAGGAATGTGGGCAATGTATGTTTGCCAATTCTGTTTCAAATATCACAGCAGCACTTTAAGGTTCACTTCACTGAAGGTATTGAGGCACTTCTAGAAAGGACCAGGAAAATGGAGAGGAGACTGGGAGAGATGAAGAAACAAAGAGGCTACAGCTACATTCCTTAATTAACAGAGGCCTTAACAGTGAAAATATTACCTGAAAGTACAAAATAAAAATACAAAAATAATGCCTCAACTATGCTTTCAAAAAGCAGTGCCAGAGTTAAATTAAGGATTCAGCAGCAAGTTCAGTGAATGAAGGGTGTGTGAAGCTGAAGATGAAACATCATCATTTTGAGAAAGAGAGGCAATGAATGGCAGTGGGGGATGAAGCTAGGCACTTGGTGTGTGGTCCTGGAAGCACGCCAGGCTAGGGAGTGAGGAAGGTTTGTGCCACGGGATTGGGATTCTGCTTTAGAAAGATGGGCTTTGCAGTAAAAGGTGGGAGAAGCAGGGGAAGGGGGCTGTATTTCAGCTGTGGGTTGGTCAACATGGGCATCCCTACACAGAAGAGAAACAGGATATTCACTGATTAGTCCCACCGCAGAGTCGACAGAAAGCAATAGAGGGAGAGCTTGATGGGAGCTCCCTCTGGAGCTGGCCACAGGTCAGGCCCACAGAGCATGGATGAAGTGATCCATTCTTCCAAGGAAAAGGATCGGATCCTAGATACTTTCTGCTTTTGGACTGTTCAGCTGAAGCAACCCTTGAGATGGTCTGGACCATGGAGACCAAGCTTTAACGTGTTTTTACACAGTTTTGCTTGATGAGTTATCACCTTGCCTTCTCCTTTGCTCCTGGAAATAACCTAGGAGTGAAAGCAGAAAGTCAGACTGTGGAAGAGCTTTGGAGCAGGAACTTTCTTTGCCTAAGTGACTCTATCATGCCTGACACAGCAGTACCCCGGTCATGGACTGGCACCCTAAAGCAATGCAGTATTGCCAATAAAGAAAGAAAATTTGATAAGCGAGGGGAAGGGCATTAGTAAAACTCTGATCACCTTCTGTCTTTAGATACTGCCTTGTGGTTGACTTGCCTTATTACTAAAGATGTGTTCAGAAGTGCCATTATTCTGCAATTGATGAGCATGAAATAGGGACAGTTACCCTGTTTACCAAGATAATTCTATTTTTACATCTAAGCTGAACTCTGAGTCATCTGACGCAGAGGCTAGACCAGCTAGAGCTAATCACCGTCTTAAAAATACTCGCAAGACTGCCCCCAAAAATCAAACAAGTATTCCTAAGAGACAAAATAGAAAGGCCGAGGCCCTCAAAGACTGACAGTTACATAACCCCTGTTAAAATCAGCGGAAGAGAAATGCTTAAATAGCCTTGAGGATCACAGTCATGGGGCTTAAACTTGCTGCTTCTGTGAGGAAAAGCAGACATAAGAGCTTCCTACTGAATTCAACAGATAGCGTCGTATTTGAGGAAGCCTGTGTGGGAAGTGGGCAAGGCATAAAGTGCAGTCATGTGGACCACGTTTTTTGTTGGTGTAAACTGGTACGGCTCCATTTATTGTAATGAAGTTCTCAAGGTTTCCGCAAGTGGAAGATCCAGCCCTGCCATGTTTTGTGGTGTGGCAAGCACATAAAATAGAGGTTGTCTCATGTAACTTCCACATTAGCAGAGACAGACTTTTAAATGTCTTGCCATTTTCAACTGGCTTTCAGCTGGCATTAAAGAGGTGAAAGGCCAATGGAACTTTGGGGACCCTATGGGTTAAGCTATTGCTAGAGAAATAACACTCTCAGGTTCAGTAGTGGCCCAGCCTTGGTGTAAGTGGAAGTGGTGGCACAGGAAAGAGAGATGGAGCTCAATAGCTTCTTCTAATGTCTCCATCCTTCCACAGTCTTGATGGGAGCAGGCAAGACTTAGCTTGCTGAAATTGTGTGTGCATGTGTATGGCTGTATAGAACAGCTCATCAGTCTAGAAATAGCATTTCTGCTTTGTGGAAGCGGTAACAAATCAACAAGCTCAGACACAAATCCAGGTTATAATGGCTTAATAAATTGCCCAGTGACAGCTGACATGGAGTAAGTATTCCAGTGTGTGCTCTTTGGCAATGATGGGCGCATGAAAATGTAATGTATTGTGACCTAGAGGAAAGCGGGTTAAGATAAATTGAATTAATTTGCTATTGCCAAGGCTTAAGAGCACTCTTGCATAATGTTTCTGGGGCACCATTGATGCAGAGCAGCATGTTAACAGGGAAAATGAGTGTTGGAGGCCTCTTATCCCTGTGCCTGAGATAGATGGTGACCCTGAATTCAGTTACGTTGCTCTATCTGCTGTACTTTTTATAGGGTTAACACGCAGTTGAAGCCACTAGGGGCAGCAGGAGCTGAAGGGTCCATCATCAAGACATAAGATTACTATTCCCATGAAGGTCTTTTCTTTGTTATAATTCCTGATAGATGAGAAATTGCTTTAATCAAGGCTTTGAACTTGACGACTTAGGCCCTCACACACTGAAGGCTACGTGTCTCGATCATAAGCCACTTTATTTCTATCAAGGTGGCATTTTAAGAATTACTTTAGTCAAATTTCTTTAGTCATAGATACTGTTAGGTCCTCAACACGCAAAATTTCCCTGTATCTTCCAGGAAAATTTGCAGAGCCACCCACCAGCGTAGCAATTTATCATTTGAAATTACTTACTCATCAGACTCTGTGATAGAGAAGAAAGGAAGGAGTCAAAGGCACCCAACTGATTTAGGAGGAGATTTCTTGTTTGAATAGACCTCAGTTCCTTTTCATGGTAGAACACAAACCTTGTGGGGCTTTTTTGCCGGTAACCTGTTTGAATCTAGTCTACAACTGCAATTAAAATGAGGGAGGAAATAAAAGTGACGGCTTTTGGCCAGGCAGTCTTGTTTGTTTGTTTGTTTGTTTGTTTGTTTCTGTTGTTACACAAAAGGTTGAGTGTGCTAAGGGTGAGTTAGCACTTTTTCTGGTCCCTTTTTTTTTTGTGTCTCAGCAAATTGGTTTGACCTAGGGGCTCATTTTTGGAGGAACAGAATCACTCAGTAAGAAGCTGTTTTATTTCTGTCAACAATTTCTGTTGACATCATGCTGAATTTCTGCAAATTAGGCCTCCAGTACGAAGCCCGGTTGAAGTCAGCAGGGACATTGCTTCTGTAGGGTCAAGCCATTGCCCTGTGTAGCCAAATTGTCTCTGCAGAAGACTAGGTGCAGTAGCAGAAGGCTGAGATAACAAGTTGGTGTTCACGTGTTCAGTTTGCCAAGTCAGCTTCAGGAAATGTCTTCTCTACTGCAGTTTCTCTTGCAGGCGCTTGGATATGGCATGTTTTTCTGCTCATCTGTCAAAGCCAACTAAGTGGTGGAAAGATGATGCGTAAAAGCTGATAGGCTTGAGCATGGGAATAAGACATGAAATAGCCTGAGGCTATAAAGATACAACATTATATCTTAGCCATCTCCTCAGGAGACGTCCAAGCCAGGATCAACAGTCACTACTGAAAAAACACCTCTCCTCTCTCTGTGGAGGTGACTTGTAAAAGAAGGTTTCTCTAGCCTCTAGTTGGAGCAAAAAATCCCCACTTGAGTGGGCAAGAGAAGTTTTCTTTTTGTTTCCAGCAAACAATACGGGCTTGGGCAACAACTTCCTAGGGTAAAGCTCGTTGAATATACCCACCTTTCCTTTCTTAACAGAGGCAGTAATACCTAGGCCAGTACAGTATATCCACTCCTCCCGTCAACAGTTTTTTCTCTCAGTGAGTAACCAACCTTATAAGAAATAAGTCTTAATCCTTGTAAGAATAACTCTTAAGAAAGACAACTGAGGTGCTGGAGCGCATCCAAGGAAGAGCAACAAAGCTGGTGAAGGGTCTAGAGCACAAGTCTTACGAGGAATGGCTGAGGGAACTGGGGGTGTTCAGCTTGGAGAAGAGGAGGCTGAGGGGAGACCTGATCGCTCTTTACAGCTACCTGAAAGGAGGTTATGGTGAGGTGGGGGTCAGTCTCTTCTCCCAAGTAACAAGCAACAGGACAAGACGAAGTGGCCTGAAGTTGTGCCAGGGGAGGTTTAGATTGGACATTAGGAAAAATTTCATCACCAAAAGGGTTGTCAAGCATTGGAACAGGCTGCCCAGGGGAGCAGTGGAGTCACCATCCCTGGAGGTATTTAAAGGATGTGTAGACATGGGACCTAAACGACTTAGGGATGTGGTTTAGCGGTGGACATGGCAGTGTTAGGTTAAAGTTGGACTCAATTATCTTAAAGGTCTTTTCCAACCTAAATGATTCTATAAAATTAAAGTAAAGTTAAAAGCAGAGAGAAATGCCCCATGAAAAACAAAAACATGTATTTGGAAACTAAGTCTATCCTGACATCTCCATGCAACATGCACAGAAATTAATGGACAGGGCATAGCTATGAGCAGTGCTGTACAATATTTAGGTTATAAAATGATTGGGATTTGTCTGTTGTATGAATTCGGGTGCCATGATAGCAAGATGGGGAATTAGTCATACCGTCTAATCTTGTAAACAGAGCAATTATTTGGTTATTGCATCATCGTTACAGATTACATTATACTTTGGCTGAGGTGGACATCTCAACGGAAGAAGAGCTGGGATGGGATTCGATCTGATTTAGGCATATGGGGTGGGAGTCAGCTCAAGACTGAGACTCCTGAATTTAGTTATGATTATGAGATGAGTGTCTAAAATGGCACTATAGTTATGGAGATGTAGGGTTAGGGCCAGTCCCTGTGCTTGAAGACCTTAATTTCAGCATCACCAAGGCGGCTAGTGCTTGCTCAGGGCTACCTCATCTTCCAGGTGTGCCCCAGCAACATGATCTTCAGTGTGATCGATAAAAGGCTTTTAAATAAGGTCAAGGAAGCCTCCTTGACTAGGCTGAGGAGAAGAGCAGCTGTTGCTGTGGGCAAATTCAGTATGAGTCACTCAGCAGCTAACCCTTCAGATAGGTCATGTCTTCTGGGCAACATTAAAGAAAAGCACTGGATAAATCTGTCACTGAGAAATTGAGTTTTCATCTGTCTTCTGTTGAAGAGGCCTGCGGAAATCTCTGTGTAAATCTCTTCCTCCTGCATCAGTGGTGGTAGCCCAAGTAAAAGGACCTAAGTACCTTAAAGGGGATTTTGAGGCCTCCAGGTTTCATGATTGATTGAGGCAAATCTGAGCCCACGCTTTTGCCAAAGGCACTGGGGACTGGGCTGAAGGCTCTGTCCCAACATCATAAATAATGCCAGGAGCTGCAGCATTGCCCAGGGTTGCATGTGAGGTCTTAAATACATCTTTAAGCTGACTTAAATATGCCTTGGTGCCCTGCCACAAAATTTCCGCATCACAGGAGGCTGCAGAGTTCGAGGTTATGAGCGGGGAACAGGGGGTCTGCACAGGGGTCACATCCATGTACAGGAGAGGTCATGCACGGGGAGGGACAGGTCAGGTCTCGTGGTGGGGATTCCTGTGATTGGGGCAACAAGACTCAGGCAGACTGTTTATGTCACAATGTATGCCCAGGCCAGCTGCGCTGGGTCGGGTGGGAGTATGATCAGTCACTTGCCCCTTTATGCTTCTTTTCATCTAAATCCTCCTTTGACCCAAGGCCTAAACCTGTAACACACCATATCCCCAATAAAGAAGACAAGGGAGACTTGTGTTAGGACAGTGATGCTCTGTGATGCACCGCAGCAATTCTGTGGAGTTGGCCTTTTTTTTTGTTGAGTTTTATTGCATTCACAGGAGAGTGATGCATGCGTATGTGTTGGGTGTGTGTCTACCTCCCTCAAAACCTCAGACCAGCTCCTGTCCGACTAAGCTGCTTATACTGAGCTAGATAAATTCAGGAGCTGGTCAAGATTGACAATCCTTAGCAGTTATTAATGAGTAAGGATACCTCAAGCAGAGTTATTATCACTGAGGAGTATGACATTTGTGTATTAATGCAATGACAGATTCAGCTCTGAATTAATTACTGCCTCCAGCATCTGAACTGTGTTTTTCTAGGTGAGTCATCTGGTCACTGCATCAGTTTTAGGAGAAAGATGTTTTTCTCAGGCCCAACATTATTTGAAAGTATAAAGTGCTACTGGGCGCAGGGAAGAGGCCTGGTAGGGTTATTGCTCAGTCTTGTTTTTCCAACCCTCATGTCTCTTCTCTTTGCCTCTTTCTCAGAAACTCTGGTTGCATCTTAAGTGCACTCTTCCTATGATCTGACAAAGTGGGCTGTGTTTTGCACAGCAGCCGCAGCACAAGTATGCTGTGCTGGCTGTGGGTAGCTGTTGCTTTTCCCACCATTCTATAAAGCTCTGAACTTGACCCACTATTGACACCCTAAAATTTTTGGCCAGCTTCTCAACTAAGCACATTTCAACGTCACACCAGCTTTCTGACCAACCACGTCTTCGTCCCTGCTCATCCATCTCCTTATTGAAAGGACAGTGTACATTCCTAAGTGTCAACAGCTCATTAAATATTTGCCCTAAAATGACTGCAAGAAGTCCCCTTCTTTTTCAAAGCAAATGTGATATATTCTGCCTTCACTATTGCCTTGTTAGGCAATAAATAGGTGTATGCTCAGGGCAGCTCTGTCTCAGAGAGCAATAAATGCCCCTTATTTTGAAATGAAGTCGTTCCTGTGAGAGCCATAGGCCTGGTACATATCCTATCAAGCCTGTGTTCAAGGAATGCTAAATGCTCCATGACCAGCAGGTCAGTATTTTTCGAGCACTTCGTACAGGTGTGAATATCCATCTAAAATACAAAATAATAGGAATTATTTCAGGGATTTGTCTACATTGCAGGAAACCAGCCTTTCAGGACAGTAGTACAGTGCAAGATGTACGTTTTTTTCCCTGTCCTGCTATCTCAACAAGGATTCTCCATAAAGGGCAGACTTCTGCCATCTTATACCCCTTAAAATGCCTGTGAGTATCCCGAAGGTCTCCCCAGGAAAACCCCATCCTTCTGGAGCAACAGCTACAATACTTGGCAGTGCCTAAAATGACACTAGCAGTCTACTTTTAAGCAGCTGACTCTTGTGCAGTGTCTCCTTTTCAGATAGTTCTCAGTTAAACAGTTGTAAATATAGATGCATAGGGAAGAGAGGGTTGGCCCAGACATGCCTCATCTCATCCTCAAGTAAACTACAATAGTCAAGATTAAATTTTCTCATTCACTATGAGGAATTTAAAGAGGAGCACAAAAGGGTTTGGTGGGGTCAAAAAGCTTTCTATGCCTCATTGGCTGGAGGCAGGATCCATCTCGGCAGTTAGTCACCAGCGGCACATGTGAAAAAGGAGGGGACCTTCATGGGAAAAGCAAATGGCCCACGTCTAATGGAGTCCCAAAGAGGAGGAGCAGAGAGGAGCCATGTGGGTAGATGTGCCACCTGCCAAGCCAAGGAAGACCATCTCACTGCAGCATCTCATGTGGACATGAGCAGGGCAGGATCCCTGAAGAAAGACAGGGAAATAAGCTGTTGTAAATGAGATAGTGGAAGGGGAGAGAATGGAAAAAGCAGTGCTGTAATGCTGCTTTTCCTGCTGAAAATGTCTTTTCTAAACATAGCCTGTATTAGTCTTTCAACACTGACACGTCATGAGGTCTGCTCTTTAGGAAAAAAAGTCTCCTATGACATGTAGCAGCTCATCTCTGCCTAGTGTCTGTCGTCTAAAGGGTAAACCATCTTATATAAATATGGATTTTATTTCCCAGCATTATAACAGCCATTCTGAGGCTAAATCCGATCGATCAGGAAAGCAGAGACCTATTACCAAGTGCTGCAGGTAATAAGGTCTCAAAAGCCAGGAAGGACAGTTTTCCAAATGATCACTGAGTTGGCTGTCAAAGAGAATTCAATGGAAGAACAACACTGCAGTCAACAGTGAAACTGCATCTCTTATAGAAATACCTGGTCTGGTTTAAACTTAGCTGGCTTAGGCAATAGTAGCAAGAAGCCCAGGCAGCGAAAAAATACCATGATTTAATTTGTAAGACAGGACACTGCATCCAAATCTGTTCCGGTGCAGGACATCCCCATGCTGGAGGGGATCCCTGGCTGCAACACGTTACTGCCATGTGCTCAAAATGGTGCATAAAAATAGCTCCAGGTAAAACAAAAAATGCCTGGGGTGGTAGCATGTGCTCAAATAGGCAAATATCCCTCAGCATGGAGCAGAGAATTGATCTGCTACAGGTCCCTCAGAGAAGAAGTTGACAAAACCCAGCTGCTGCCCACGTGCATGATCCACCTCAGCTCTGTGACAACCCACCACCATGTTAGGGAAGGAGGTAGGGCCAGAGACTGCCACAAAAGCAATGGTTGCCAATACCAGGAAAAGAGGTGGTGGATTTGGGCACTCAGGCTGGGGATCCTTGCCTGAGCATCTCTGTTAGGCAGAAATCACATGCACTTTTTGTGAGCAGCCCTTCCTGGTCCCGTAAAGTATTGCCGTTCCTCGTGACATGCTCCAGCCTCGTGTGTCTTCCATAGTTTCAATGCAGCCATCCAGAAAGGATTCCCCAGTGTTCAATCCCCAAAGCAAATACATGTTTGAGGAGCATGTGGTTGAGATGCATCAAAACTGCTCCCTTAAACCTTGTGTCTCACCTGTGAGCTCTTTCCTTAAGGCCAAATACTGGTAGAGTGAAACCATTAAAGAATTCAGCAGCCCCAGCAGGGCTGAGTACACTCACACCAGCAAATCCCCACTGGCTGCAGACACAACGAAGCGCTCAGGCTTTGGGCAGAAGAAACGAGGTGTGCCAATGTCACACAGCCATAGCCACACAAGAGCAGGGAGAAACAAAGAGCCATAGGGAGCGTGCTGCTGCATCCCCGGCCCTTGTCAGCTCAGCTCTGTGTCACCTTCCCTCCCTGGGAGTTAACTGCCTGCTCTGCCTCCACCTTCCCCCATCACCACCCTGCAGCAAGTGTCTGCTTATGCCATCTGCCTCACAGGAGGGAGCTGATGCGCGTGTGAACTGACTAGCAGGAGCCCATGAGGGTCCCCAGTGTGACATACTGGCGGGTGCGAGGGGAGGGTTGAATTAATTTTGAGTGATCAGTGGGGACAAGTCCCTCTCCAAAACATGTGGCTTCAAGAAAACACTTTCCACACTTCTCTTTTCAACCAATGTGTTTCATAGCAACTGTTTTCAGCAGGAGAGGGGAGCGGGGTGGGGGGTAGTGTGAGCTTGTCACTGGTGCAAATCAGTTATTGCTCTAAATTCAACATATTGCACGTGCAGAGCGCCAGGGAAGAGCCTCTAACCAGAGTGCGAGCAGCCAGATTCTCGTGCTCTTGCCCCGATAAGTGCAGCGTGTCACCCAAGCAGACTCACTGAAGGCAACGAGGCTGTTGCCGAATCGACATCTCAGGGATGCTTAGGCAGCGTGGATGCGTGTAATGATGCAACCAACGATCTCCTGTAAAGCTGCAGCTGGACCTGGATACATCACATGCTGGGGCAGTGGCCAGGGCTGACACACTTCTTAGGGCAGCTGATTTGTTTTCAGGTGTTTTGTGGTGTCAGAGAGAAATTTCCCTTTTTTTTTTTTTTTTTTCTTTTGTAAGGTGACTGTTCCCATCACCTGTGCTGCAGTGAAATCTTCACATAGCAAGTTACTGTGTTTAATTATTCATTTCCTTAAGAAAAACAATCCTCATTCCCTTTTCAAATCTCTCCCCTTCCAATGCAATCAAATCTGTCCATGCTCATTAGTGTTTACCCTGCTTCTCCTTCTTACACTTTATTTTAAAAGCATGTATCCCAGTCCTTTTCCTAACTGAGGATTCACAATTCGTCATAGACTTTCATTCTTGAAACCCCTGTCTCAAACTCCTTCAGGTTTTGCAATATCTACCAAGCCATGGAGTGAATACAAATGGACTTTGCTTTCAAGAGCTAATTAGCACAGATTTATTTATTTTCTTTTTTTACCCTGGAGGATCAGTTTATACAAGTCAGAGGCTTCATTTATATGGGTTTAGGGAGCCAAGTAATATTAGCCTACAGCCCCAGTGAGAATGATGGAGGGGACCATGACGTCCGAGTCACTCAGTGTCGTTCCTCAAGATCCTGACTTTAGTGCCAAAAATAGCATAAGAAATTCCCACCCATTCTTGTTTACCCTCCAGTGCAGATCGCTTCCATCATGCTGAAGCAAGAGTTTGTTGGCTGCATGATAAACCAGTCACTGAGTTGGTCTCAGTTCAAAGTAGCGCCTTTTTGGAGGTTCTTCTGAACCAGTGCAGTGGTTTGCTTCACAGCTCAGCCCCACGAACCCACGCCTGGCAGAGCAGAGAGGCTGGTGATTGCACATCAGGGCAGGACCTTCTCGCATCCTCTGCCGCTAAGCCAGCTTCCCACAGATGTACCTCCAAAATGTACAGAGAGCAGCACCACCACTCTGGTAAGGATCATGGTCCAGCATATTAGTTTGTCACTACTCAGAAGGGTTTCCAAGCTCAAGTGCATCTTCAGGCTCACACAGTCGAACAGCATCCAGACCTGAGCTGACTCTCCCAAGGAGGCACCCTGCACTCTCCATGCAGGGGTTAATGTGTGTCAAGCATGTCCACCCCAAGCAAGCTTGGTAGAGATTTCAGCTTTTTACCGTAGAGCTCATTCCATAAGGGCTTCGGATGATGCCGAAAGCAATCCCAGAGGTACACACAGAGCAAGGTTTACTGGCAATTTGGTGTCTTTGCTATGGAAACATGCTGCAGTTCACCACTGTTCCTTTCTTCTCTTCCAGGTAGGCTGCAAAGCCATGATGGTTTTCTTCCAGTACTGCGTCATGGCCAACTTCTTCTGGCTCCTGGTGGAGGGGTTGTATCTTCACACCCTGTTAGTCATCTCGTTCTTTTCAGAGAGGAAGTACTTTTGGTGGTACATCTTGATTGGCTGGGGTACGCATCTTCTCAAAACTGAATTGCCAAGAGGTGATCCTGACGGGCATTTCTAACAGCAATTTAATCCACAAACCTGGGGGCTCAGGCAGGGCAGAGGTGTAGGACACGTGTTACCTTGCTGCCAAGAATCGTTAGTGCAACCAGGAGCAAGATCAGGCGATGACCAGAGGAGTTTAACAGCATCAGCCTAAATTTTCAAAGGTGTTTATGAACTTAGTTTATGCTACATTAATTGGTAGTTGAGCACCTCAGTGTCTTTAAGGACTGTGGGCCTGAAGAAACTCCTCATCACTTTTATAGGCATTTAGTCCTTTAATCCTGACTGGGATCCCAAAGTTGATATCCTGCGTTGACCTTAAACTGCAAGGATGGATCCCAGCAAAGCAGGACTCCTGGACTGAACCAGCCACTGCAGTCTGTCGCTCTCCCCTTGTCTTACTGAGTTCAGGCCAGCTAGCTATCCTGAGATCCCATCGCCTGTGTGCTGATGCCGATAACCTTCTGCTTACTGCATTTGTGATTTCTCCAGCTTTAATGTGAATCTAGTCTCTAACACATAAAATAAAATAAAATAAAATAAAATAAAATAAAATAAAATAAAATAAAATAAAATAAAATAAAATAAAGAAAATGCCAAGGAAGGCAGAATTAAACACTTCACAAAGTAACTCAGCTGAATTGCTAACTTATGCAAATTAACCCTACCAGAAACAGAGATGCCTTTTCCCCTTTAAGCCATTTAGCTGAAGATTTCTGTATAAGGAAGAAAAATGGCTTTCTATTGCCTGCTCTCAGTAGCTGAAACTGAGAAATAATTAGAGCGGCGAAGAATCTTGAAAAGAAAAGAAAAAATGAAATTGTGTCATGGACAGGGGTATGCCTGGACTCGGGATTTGTTCAGTTAGCCGTGGAGTAACTTCCATCGAAAGTGACAGGAGTTACGCTTGGGTTCACACTTCAGAAGAGAGACAATTCTCGTGCTATAAGCGTAAGAGGAGATGATGTTAGCAGGCCTTGTTTCAGATGCAGTTAATCAGGTCAGACCTTCTTTAAACCTGCCTTCCTTTCAGCGCAGTAGAGCTGGCAGATTTTAAATAAAAATGTATGAAGCTAATGGTTTTAAATCAGAGGAAATCTCTTGCACTTGTAATGTATTCTGAGATTGCTTGGGTGAGGAAGGGCAATTCAAGAAAATGACAGGTGCTTGAAGGATCTTTTGGCCTTTCAGTCATCTCTCATTTGCAAGAGCATCAGTGATGGATATCTGAAATGGATCATGCAGGAATTAATAATTTGGATGCACTCATTATGGTTCTTACTGTGTTTATTACCATTGCACTCGGAAATCACTGGCAATAAACGATACACAACACTGTGACTAACGCAGAACAAAGCGACACATCCTTCCTGGAGTATTTCCAAGTGAAAACTAATCAGAGACAAGAGACAGAGAAAAGAGGCACCACAAGGATGGAACAAGACCACCCTAGTCAGGCAGAAGATCATGGAGTGAGGAGCAGAGGCAGGTTCATCTGGCCAACTGCAGACATCTACATGTGAACTTGTCGCTCCCGGCTCCCTTTATAGTCAGTGGAGATCCGGGCAATACTGTCAAGGGAGTCCAGGGGCATGTTTCTTGTCCTAAAACAAACATCTAAAGTAGCTCAGATGACCTATGTGTTAGAAGTACGTATTTCTCCCCGTTGATGCTAAAGAGAGGCTGTGGTGACTGGCTTAGATACAGGTGTCCACACTGTAGATGTCTAAAGTGATTCCTATTCCTTGCATTTCCCCATCAGGAGTTTTTCTGTAGGCACTGCAACAGGAAGGTGAGTCTGCTAGGGAGCAGTTACAAGCAACTCATCTTACCTGGCGAGTGGGACAAGGGTGACATGTTGCTTGTTTGGCATGTGAGCGTTGAAAACGTGAAGCGTTTGCCCACTCTTGAGGGAAGGCGTCGCGTCAGTCACTCAGGAGAGACGGAGAGTGGGGGAGAACAGCCCTGAAAGCATTGTAATGGTTTCTGACAGTAACACCATCTCTTCTCTTGTCAGGTGCCCCCTCCGTGTTCATCACTGCTTGGACTATTGTCAGGATTTACTTTTTCGATGTTGGGTAAGCCTGTGGATGCAATTATCTTTCCTTTATAATTCCTTCTTCCTTTACCTCCAAGGAAGGCCAAGGAAAGCCCTGCAGTTTCAGTAACCCAGGCATCCTGCCCTAACCCCACCAGCAGTCAGAGCAGAGCAGAGACTTTCCCCTGTCACCATGAACTGGGAAACGACACATGGTTTGTGTCAACTTAGTCCACTCACTCACCCTCTTTGTTTCCCAATCCGTTGGTCAGGATACCTGCAGGGAATTTGTGAACAGACCCTGGTGGTTTTATTTCCCAATCCGTTGGTCAGAATACCTGCAGGGAATTTGTGAACAGGCCCTGGTGGTCACATTTGGCCCTGTGCTCCTGTATATAACAAAGGTACCAGCTGAGCAGCTGCCCCGTGCTCAGAGCAGAGCTTTGCATCCTGCAGAATTGACCCTAAATGTGCTCGTGCAACAGATACTTAATAAACGCCCCCATTAGCTCTCCTGCAGGAAAAGTCTCAAACTCTTTTTTGTTTTTCCCAGGCAGATCTTAGGATCTGTTCTTCATCCTTTTTAACCTAGCAGCAGCCTTTGATATTTTATATGAGCAGCAGATAGAATACAGCTCAGTGAATGAGAATACCAGAGCGATCCGAGGATATGTGCAAGTAAACAGGATCTGATCCTGCAATCCTCCTTCACGCTTTTACTCAAGCAGTCAAACTATAGTAATTGGAAAGACTTTTATGAGAAAACACTCCAGAGAGTTACAGAATCAGGTGCTTATTACGTACTTGCTGTGCATGCCCTCACTTCTTGCATTTGCAGCATATGGTTAATTCCATTTTCTCCTGTGCATTCTCCCTCATGTGTCCTGATTTGTCCTTATTTCAGTAAGAGAGGCAGCTCAGATTTCTCATTGTGTTTTTGATTTATAGTCATGCTAACACATTTCCTGAGGGCTACTGACTTCTTTTATGGTTTCACTCTATCTGCATAAAAGTGACCTTATTTACTCTGTTAATAAATAGCCTTTACAATGAGATAGAGACCAAAGGTTTTAACCAGTCTGGATACCAATGCTTCTTACTATATATTCCCACTCAGCTCCAGCAATTCTTAATAAAAATACAGACTTCTTTGCGTTTTCTGGAGGCTTTAAAGCTCTACGCTTTTGTGCCAAGTAAAACAGAGTGTGAATTTACAGGATATGCTAATACTTAACATACATTTTTTTTGCATACTAAAACTACCTACAGAGAAAAATTACAGGAAATTAATCCAGATTAAATAAAACCTAATTATGTAAGATTGGTTAAACAACATTAAGCCTCTATTTAAATGTTCTAACTCCAGATTAAAGTGACCTTCATTCATTCAGACTGCCTGAATTTATTTCAACAATGAAGTGCACTAGATATAATTAGGGCCACTTTAATTCTAAATGAAAGGGCAGTATGCACCTGACTAAGCATCTGTATGTGAGCAGTTCGCTCTAGTCTGCTTTTATACCTAGTGGAGATTCAGTCAGTGTAGTCCATGGAGTGCAATTCTTCTCATCCTAAAGTCGATGCCTAAAATAGGTCTCAGGAGCTGTGCCCTGAAAGTGCCTCTCTTCATCTGCTGTTATCTGCACTGTCAACATTCTTAATTAGATGAGCTGAATCCAGGTGAAATTGTCTACAGTAGGTTCCACTAATCTATTTCTAACATGAATGCAGAGCAATTTTCATTAATGTTGTCCTAAAAATGCACCTTCTGTCACCTGACTCTTGTGAGGTCTGTGAGATAAATGTCCCCCAAGCAATATTAGTCGTTTCCACAGCATTCCTATTCTGTCATTTCCTTGTTGGCTTTAAAATATAGCTCCAGATGACCTAGGTGAGTGGTATGGTTTGCAGCCAGTTCTGATTTCAGGATGAAATAAATCACACCCTGGGCCCTGTGGACTTTTCTGGCTAGATCCATAGCTCAGATGCAGCTAGCTAGATTTTGTCGGACTAATCCCACCATAAGATGTCTGTCATCTGTTTCAGAAGGGCATGGTTGTTTTTGTTCCTGATGGTGCTAATTGCTCTGTGCTTAACAAAAACCCCATCCATGATGGTAGAGAGCATTGGAGGCCTCATGGTTCTGTGATTTCGATAGCTTTTCCATGTAGCAGACCTCAGTGCAGGAGAAATTAAGCGAATCCCCCTTTTCCTTCACATTCACCCTGACATAACATCCTCCAGCCAGCCCATTCCATTACCAAGGGGAAAAGAGCTCACAGCGTTGTATCTGGGGCCTACCAGTGCTCAAAACCACTGCAAAGCAAGTCTTTAGCCCTTTCCAGTTCATGCACACCAGGTTTAGTCCTCTTCACATAACCTAGCATTTAGGGAAACCAAGTACCCGAGAAGGTTACACAGCTGCTTGCTTGCTTTCCTTGATGTTTTAAGTCTGCTTCTGTTTCTTTTTAGGTGCTGGGAGGAAATAGTGGAATCCCCATTCTGGTGGATCATTAAAACTCCTATTTTGGTGTCTATTTTGGTAAAGTATCAGCCCATTCTGCTGGCTGCCAAGCCATCTTTAATACTGAGTGTGGGGGGTGAAGGGGTGGTGAGCAGTGTTCTATAAATGTCCATGGAAAATGCATTGACAGATAAAATCCCACCGTGCAAAGATTGTCTGTCTCAGGATGAGGAAGTTCACCCTCCAGATAAACATCTCTACCTTTAAGCATTGACCATGGGAAGAGCTTGAGTGACTAGGCAGCCACGGTGGAGCTCGTTTGATTTAACTTTGACTACCTCCATCTCAGCTAGTCGCCCTGTGCACTGTGGTGCAGTAGCCATGATTGTGTGTAGCCAGAGGAGGTTGAGGAATGTGGTTGGAGATCTGGGAAAGGCTCATCTTGTCTAATGAATCAGTGGATGTGTAAATTAGATCGGATGAATTGTGACATGCATGTTTTGGTTTCTCTGAGCTGACCGTATGCAAAGCCCAGGATGAGTTGTTCAGTTGTAGGTGACAACACTACGAAGTAAAATGAGATGAGTCCTACCATAAATTTCTACCTAGATTAAAGAGGTTAGATTAATTCCCCAAGATATTTGGCTCTTGTTATAGCATCCAGTTCAAACTTGGATTCCAGCTATGTGTTTTTAAAGTAAGTTTTTGAAAAGCGTGGCAAATTTCCAGATAAATCAACAGAAGTGCTTGACTTCTTACTTCTCTGGATATAAACAATTCTGACCACAGAAAACATGACACTTCTGAGGAACTCTGAGTCCTTCCATACTTGTTGAATATTATGTGTTTCCTCTGTCAGGTATCAAGCCAAAACTTAAAATCAAATGAACTTGAGTTAAACTTTGAGTTTTCTTAAATGAAGGAAAGTATGTGGGAAGGGAAGAAAAAGAATGCAACAGAAATCAAACCAAATATGTGTCTTTTAAACAGAAATCTTTTCTTAGACATATATTCTTCTTATTCCACATACATTATGACCTTTTCAACAAGACTTTTTTCTGTAGCATTTGTCATACAGGGATTCCAAACTGAAACAGCTTGAATAAATACATCTTTCACTGTTCACCTCCCTGAAAAGAAATACAATACTTAGATGACACATCTCAAAATATTTATATCATCATAGAAAGCTATAGATAGTATTTTCCCTTTCCCAAGATAACCTTTTTGTCAAGAAATACACCCTATTCTCCTTGGATCAATGAGTCTGTTTTTTCTTTTGGCCAGTAGATCATTTCCTCATTGCCAAACAAAATTTACCCAGCAATTCCTGATTTTCCTTCTGCAGATGTCATATAAATCTGTCGCAAAGGGGGGGCACGATAACCACCATCTGATGAACAGCAGGTTTCTTCAGGGAAGAATGCAACATTTTCTCCATAACCATGGAAATAAAGCATAGATCTCAAGGAAAGGAAGAAATACATATATAAGAGACATAAGATACATAAGATATATATTAATCACTGGGAACAGATCAAGTGCCTGATTATACTCTAGGTTGAAAAATAAGCTAAACAATATCTCCAGTAGCCTGATAGCGGTCTTCTATCATGCAATGCGAAGGCTATACTAAGCCTAAGTCACGCTCCACCTGACTCACCACTGCCCTGTGTCTGCTACGGGCCAAGACAGTCAGTATTTAACTGCTCTGATCTTACCTTCAGTGCTGCAGCTTGAGTAATTGATCTAGATAATACCGGTTTGAACTGATTAATTTTACTTGCCACCAAGTCAGATGCAAACCATTTTTGTAAGCAAGTAAATGTGAACAGAAACTATGATAAATGGTATGGGATAGATAAAAAGTGATTAAGCAATAAATCATAACCAAGAAATACGATTAATTTCCAATCACTCATAGCCTTTGAAAAAAGAGTGAGTATCTAAATGAGAGATGTGCTTCAATCTCCTTCATTCACCTGTTGCTGAGATAAATGTAGGAATTGCTGGAGGAAATTTTACAATCTGTTTATGTGGGAAATCAGATTGGCTGGTTAACACAATCCCTTCTAGCCTTTAAGTCTCTAAAAGTCAGAATCATTTGTGCATTTGCTAACCATGAAAGGATAAAGAAAGAGGTTGTGTGCCAAACTATAAACTAAGTCCACAGAAATCTGTCTTCGCTTTTCTATTGTATACGTTGCATGAATAACAGCATGATTGAATGGATGGGATCTTAAAAGCAAGTAGATTTTCATTCAGTTCATGCCATTTACTACATGCCTTTAGGAAATGACCATTCCTAGCTCTACACCTTTGCTGTTAGATAAGGTTAACGTTGCTTGAGTATGTTGGACGAGCTCTTTGAGATTTTTTGGAGTGAAAAGCACGATCTAAAATCTAGGTATTAGCTAGACTCCTCTGGTCTAACGTCCTAGGAGAGAACGTTTTCCGCTGTGTCACTGAGGTCTATCCCTTGCTCTGCAAAATCTCCGGCTTCTCTCCAGAGAAGACGTGCCCAATAGCATTGAGTAGAGGCCTGCTTGCGTGGATACTGCTTTGTGTTTTGTTTTGGTTTCCTTGGCTCACCACCTCAGTCTTTGACATGCTCAGCAGCCGGTCCCATGTCACCGTCTCTCGAGGGCTTTGACGTCCGTCGCTCCGCTAACTCCCAAGGCTCTTTTCCCACCCTGTCGTCGGCACTCCCCCACGCAGCAGGACGTCGTGCATAGCTGTGCTCTATGGGTTTGACATCATCATACTTGGGATATATGACACAAAGTCCCAAGCAGGCTGATGTCAGGCCCAAGATGGCTGCCATCCTGTGTCGGTTTACTATGTGCTCCCAGAGTGGGGTTCTCTGCTCATGGCTTTTTAACAACAGCTTGCTCCATGGCAAAAGCATTACAGTGAAAGGAATTCCCTTCTAATGATGGGCTCTTTTCACTGGGAAAAAATACTAATTTTTTATTTCTCTCTCTGTTTCTTTTCTCCCCATCCCGACAGGTGAACTTCATTCTCTTCATTTGCATCATCCGTATCTTAGTCCAGAAGTTGCATTCCCCAGACGTTGGGCACAATGAAACCAGCCAATATTCGTAAGTCCTAGACTTTTTCAACCGTATTGTATGTTTTTTGGGAGATCTGTTCAGCTGTTAACAGTTAGTTATTGCATCTGTCTGCACTGATCTGAATCAAGTATTTGTTAATTGATTAGAGCCAATCAGAAATCAGGAAATGGGGCATTTTCTAAAACAGCTGGGCATGTTTTGTATCAGTTTGAACAGACAGGCGAGAAGGCTTTCTCCTGGGATTAACGATGAAGAAGTGAGAGCAACAGTAAAGATCATGAAACAAAATAGGTTTTGTCTTTGTATATTCAGTATTTATTGGATTCTGAAGGCAGGGGGACCCTGATGGAGAACAAAGAGTAGCTGTTCACAGTATACGGGCTTTTTTTTTTCTCAACTAGTCACCCTGAGCTCCCTTTTTCAAAGGAGAGGTCTAGAAAATTAGTACATTCAGTAAAAGCTATGACAAATTTTCCTTATCCTAAAGCAGATGCCTAAACAAGATTGGATTAATTCAATGCATTTCTCTTCACTGTTGAGAAGTAGCCCTGTCTCAGACATTTTGCCTGACATAATGCTTTTATTTCAGGGATATACAGTTGACCTTAATGGGGCTGTTTATAACGAACGACTTGCAAGTGAGATCAGCATCTGTCTCAGTGGCCAAGACTGGTCTTAGTTGCAGTATTCTAAGAGTGCAAAACATCTGCCTGTCTGCATGATTTATTCTGGCTTCAGTGCAAATAAAATAAAAGTTCAAATTGGCTTGCTTTTGACTCTTGCCACTGTCCTGGCTCAGCCCTTCAACTATCCTAGATACTTATTAAATGATTCCTAGAAAAGAACTGAAAAGGAAAAAGTCCAGTGTCTACATGGTCACTGCTCATAAATCTTCCTTGTCTTTGGAGGGAGCAGTGCACTTAGGTACTCTGAAGAATCTGAACTCAGTTCATCCTTCTGCAAGACAGAAGACAGTATCAATATGGTCCTTAAATACTGACCAGCCATGACTCTTAGTCTTTCTCTCTAGTGATGGTAAATTACACATTTCATCCGCCTCGAGAGATTCTCAGATTTGTGAAAGGAAATTCCAGTATTTGACCTTAACTTCTCCCTGCAGCAGCCAAAGCCAATTACCTCTTTTTCTATGATCGTAACACACCAATATTACCAGACCTCATGCTTTTTATCACCTCCCTTTATGTATTTCCAATTGGGCATTGTGTCTTTGTACCCCCAGGACTGCAACAGCTTTGGCCAGGTGCATAGATTAAATCAGCATATTGAAATATGTTCTAGCACTAAGCAGCAGCCTGGAGCAGTTGGCTCCCGTTCATCTCAGTAGAAGTGCTGCCAACACACGTCGGAAGGGTTATGCCCAGATTACCTCGGAGGTCATGCTGAGCTTTGGGTTCAGGGCTTTTTGCATCCCATTTTCTGATGAAGTGGGAGCTGCCAGGAAAGCTCTCTGCCTTGTAAACAAACATAGCACAGCTGGGCAGTGAGTAACACGGACTTCCCCATACTGGCCTGCCAAACAGGAGGTACTGCTGAAGTACAAATGATCTTCACACCCACAGTTCCTCACCTTCCTTCTCTACCTGGAAAAACATCTCAGTTCCATTAGGGCATGAATCAGGTGCTCACTTGTAGGCGTCCAAGCCATATAAGATGCTTTAGGACAGTTGAGATACTTGCCTGGACCTGGCACATAAGACCCAGGACCTACGGGAGGCCTCTACCCTTGTACAGTGGCAGCTGGCCACCAGCCAGATTCTCTGGGGTGTCTGGAAATCTCTGTTGACTGTATTGACTGCAGTAGGACATGAGGCACCACAGTTTCCTATGGAAAGGAAGAAGGCTGGATCCCACCAAGAGGAGTTCTCGGTGTGTTCCTAAGTTTTTAATGTCCATAGAGACACCTGGGTTCCAGACCCTGTTGTAAATGCCATTAGGCATGTGGATTGGAACTGTAGGTACCTGGATCCTTTTACATGTCATTCTCTTACTGCCCGTAATGCTGTTGCTGGCTTCAGGGGTGTTGCTTGCAGGACACAAGCATGACCAGCAGGTCGAGGGAGTTGATTCTCCTCCTCTATTTCACTCTCATGAGAGCCTACCTGGAGTACTGTGGACAGCTCTGGGGTCCCCAGCATAAGAAGGACATGGACTTGTTGCAGTGAGTCCAGAGGAGGCCACAATGTTGATCGGGGGGCTGGAGCACCTCCCCTGTGAGGACAGGCTGAGAGAGCTGGGGTTGTTCAGCCTGGAGAAGAGAAGGCTCTGGGGAGACCTTATGGTGACCTTCCAGTGCTGAAAGGGGGCTATGGGAAAGGTGGGGAGGGACTCGTGATCAGGGACTGTGGTGGTAGGACAAGGGGTAATTTCAAACTAAAAGAGGAGAGATTTAGCTTAGATGTAAGAAAGAAATTCTTCACAGTGAGGGTGGTGAGGCACTGGCACAGGCTGCCCAGAGAAGCTGTGGCTGCCCCCTCCCTGGCAGTGCTCAAGGCCAGGTTGGATGGGGCTTGGAGCAACCTAGTCTGGTGGAAGGTGTCCCTGCCTATGGCAGGGGGTTTGGAGCTGGGTGGTCTTTAAGATCCCTTTCAACCCAAACCATTCTGTGATTCTGTGATTTTAGCAAAAAAACTTCTGCTGATGATATATGTGGGTTCCTCCTGCCAAAGTGGAGACAAATATTTTTTAAACTAACAACATCAGCGATCTCTCATTTGCATTTCTCCCTCCTTCTCTTGTTTATTTTATATTGTTTATTTTATAAAAAAATAACATGTTGACACGTTGACAGTGTTGTTCAATTCCAACCGGTTTCAGTTTAGCTGCAGGCTCGAGGTTCAAGTGCGCTGCTGACTCACTCGCTAATGCTACAGACAGTGAACTGGGCTTTAATGTATTAGAAACTGTGAAAACAAGTCTCCCAAAAGAGTTTTCTGGAAATGACAGAGACATGTGCAAGAATGGGACAGCAACATTTCAGGCAAATAGAAGTTGTTTTCTGCAATGCAAATCTTGAGCAAAATTCATCTCTTTCTATTCTGCACATGTTCATAGATCAATATTATCATCAAAAGTTTTCTGGGTAACTTTTCCGTTATGCATTCAAGGAGCATGACTAAAGTGCTGGTTCACTCTTACCCACTCCCAAGGAGAGGAGTAGGTTCAGTGCAGGCTAGTGGAGATGCATTTTCCCTAAATTACCTGTCACCACGTATATCTGTCAGTGATGGTAGGTCTAGGAAGTGCACCCTGTGCTGGGAGTGGAAGTAATGAGGTTTTTTGAGAAGCCATGGCTTCCAACAGGTAGCTTTAACCAGTTTTGGACAATCTCCCAAGCAGTTCTGCCTCTTCCACAGCCAGGCTTTAGCTCCCTGGGAGAAATTACACCACGACTGGGGAAGATGATTTTCCTCATTGCAGTGTTTAGGGGGGGAGTCTCTTTTAAATATCATAGGGCCCTTGCCTTGAAGCCAAGCTGAGGTATAAAAAATCATTCAATATTCTGGGGAAGCTCAGTGCTGAAAGCAGGAGTTGGGTTTGGGGTTTTGTCCGAACTGGAGGAGGGGGCTCCTAAGGTTTGGCTTTACGCCCTTTTCATTGCCACTGTCCAGCCAGGAGGAAAAATGCTACAAATGAGGCCCCAATGCTGTCTGTAATGATAAGATTAAATTTTCTGATCCATGGGAGGCTGAAAACAGTGTCACTGTGAATACGGTACACGAAGGCAGCATCGCATCAATCTCCTCTAGGCTGACAAAGCCAGGTTGGATGAGGCTTTGAGCAACATGGTCTAGTGGAAGGTGTCCCTGCCCATGGCAGTGGGGCTGGAATGAGGTGATCTTTAAGGTCCCTTCCAGCCCAAACCATTCTAGGATTCTGTTCTGTTCTATGACTGTTCCTGAAGGACTGGGGAGAGAGGAGAGATCTCTGCAAAGCCAGTATTGACATTCACCGAACTGTGTTCTGCTTAGAAAACCAGTTGCTTTCTCATATGTCAGGAACTGGGGTAATTAGGGCTGGGTCGTACTAGTGTGGGTCACACTGTCCAGAGATGCTTCTGAGAGCAAGGCACATGGTACCCTGATGGTTACCAATGACAGTGGCAGTCCTCTGGCAGAGCAAGACATCGAAAAGGATGCACATTTTGGATCTACTCACTATGAGCAGGCATGTGCCTGCTAGGGAGGGATGTGGTAGGAAAAGCAAATTCCTGGAAAGTTCCTCAGCTTCCTGCAGGCGCTCGTTTTGCCTGGAATGAGTTGTACCCAGCTGCCTTTCAGCCAGGAGGTATTCCCTGGGGAGCCACAGCCTCCAACGACAGCCTTAATGTCGAGCTGTCTTTGGGCCAGGCCCAGGGAAAGCTGGAAAGGTCTGCTGGGAGATACAGTGATGAGCATCATCTGCGTAAAGCTGGCACATCAGCCTTCCCAGTGGGCTTATGCAGATGGCAAATAAATGAAGATGGCCTGAGGGGACCTAGCCTGATGAGACTTTGGAGGTGAAGGGTTTGCAGATGGAAGGACAAGTATTTCCAACATTCCCAGCCGTAGCTTCAGTTCCTCCAGAAGCCTCTGGGAGAGGGGAACAGGGGAGGATGTGAGTGGCCAAGGGAGCCAAAACCCCCATAAGCATCCTTAAGGCCCTGATTTCATTTTATTTCCATCAGCTATATTTTAATAATGATTATATTTAATAAATTATCATCTCTTCCTAATTAGACCTCTGATTACCTAGCCTGATGCCATTGAGCACTAATACTGTTCATCCCCCTCCTTTGGAGACGTTCATTGTGCGATAGCCTGTCATTATTCTGAGCTAAACATACCATTTCTCTCCCAGAAGCTGTAATTTTCAGAAATCCCAAGCAAACAAAGACAGTGCTAGATGATGATTTAGCTTGTAGAGATGAAAAAAGATCTCCGGTGGGAGGGGGAGAAGAGAGAAGGGAGAAAGAAATACCTCCATTGAAGTTACTAGGAATAAAGATGTCACATTTTATGTTGTCACCACGTCTGAAATCACCAGCCATCTGCAGTCTGCGGGCCAAGGAGAAATAATCTAGAGCTGATCCCTCTGCCTTAGCTGGAGGCACACATATGTTTATATGAGAGCTGTTAACCAGGAGGAAAGCAAGCCTGTGGAAAAGCTTCCAGCATGGTCCTTGGTTGGTTCGAACTGCCGTACAGTGACTATGCCTAGCTGAGGGTCCACCTCCACGTGTCGTTGCATCCCAGCCCAGGTTGTCAGAGGGATCCTGGGGAGGTTCAGCGGTGAGGAGCTCTCTCAACACCCTCCGTTTCGCTGTACCCCAGACACTTCTTCCCTCTGGGCGAGGGCAGATCCTGATGCTGCCTCTCTGGAGGCTGCTGTTGAAAGGCTGGGTGTTCCCAGGACCTCAGGGTAAGTGGCCCATATCACATCTCCTAAGGGTAAACAAAGGCACTTACCATGCATGCTACAGGCTACACCATCATGATCCAGGTAATCAGCAAATATGTACGGCAGCAAATTAAAGTTTCAGGGTTGCATAGGGCTCAGATGCAGGTTTTCTCATTAGCTTACCGTTTAGCTCCTCTTCCCTCCCCCCTTATGACTCATGTTTGTCTTTCCAACAGGAGGCTGGCCAAATCCACCTTGCTGCTGATCCCTCTCTTTGGCATTCACTACATCATGTTTGCTTTCTTCCCTGACAATTTCAAAGCGGAAGTTAAGCTGGTCTTTGAGCTCGTGGTTGGGTCTTTCCAGGTAAGCCACCCGGCAAGCAGGGTCCTTCTGTCACCACGATCCATACATGTGTCAGTGGCATGCTTTGTTCAGTGATGAATGAATTAACATCCCTGTTTACATCGTCATCCCTTCACATCTGGCATCTCTCCTTTGAGATATAAATGGATCTACACTCACTCCTTGTCTTTAGTGTTTGCAACCATGAGGGCTAGAGATAAGTTTGGTTTCTTTTTTTCAGTGAAAGCTGAGATTCTCAAAGTGAGGTGTCACTGAAAGGGAGATGGGGAAGGAGCAGTTTAGCCCTATACTATGTCTAAGATCATTCTGACCCTGATGATGTACTAGTGAGCATGTTTAGATCTTCCCCAGTTTCAGCTGTCAAGATCAAGCAGGAAAGTTGGGTCTGGTATCACGTCACAATATCCACTTGCCTCTAGCGCCCCAGTTTGAATGACCAGCTGCCCCTCTGAGAGCTGAGCTGACTGCTGGTGGCTTTAAACACCCATCTGGAGCAGTCTTTGAAGTCACACCATACATCTGCTGCAAGGTACCTTAGCCGGTCTTCCCCTGCTCCTTTTGTAGGGGAAATGCAGTTTAGTGGTTTCTAAGAGGCACTGTAGCTGTCCCCCAGCAGTGTGCCCTTTCTCCAAGGCTGCGGTGAGCTTGAGAGGTGCTAAAAGCCTGTTCTCTCCTTTCTCCTAGGGATTTGTGGTGGCTGTTCTGTACTGTTTTCTCAATGGGGAGGTAAGATCAACAGTATCATTTGGTTGTTATTTGCAGCTAAGGCAAATGGAATGCTTGTGGAGAGCGGATTGAGAAGTGTCCCATTCCTGATGTTACCATACTGGGGGGGAAGTATCCACGTCAGATCGGTTACTCCAGGAAAGCAACTTAACCGTTCGCCTGACAGTTTCCACCACAATCAATAAACTCATTAGGACTTTCTGTGCACTGTAGTACTGCTGCTGCTGAGTCCATCCTTTACGCATGAGTCAGCATCAGCAGAACTCCCATATGACCTTGCATAAACCCCGATCCAAAAGGACCACTTTCAGCAGGGAAGGATAAAGCCCATCTTCTAAGCCCTACTCAAGCTTAGCGCCTCAGTGAATCCTCCACAGGATCAAGCCCACTGCCAAGATGGAGGCTCGTTAGTGCAGCGATGTTTTTGCACCGTGCTCCATCTGCCCATAAGAAATTCAGCAGAGACTGATTAAACCCATATTGCGAAGGCTACCAAGGAAGGGTGAGCAGCTAAAAACTTGGAGCTGCTCTCGGCTGGAGCACTTTCAGCTCAATAAACTGAGCACGGACAAGAAAGAAGCAGCTGTGATCTGGGTTTGTGTTCCAGCTTCCTAGGGAGAGGAGGAGCATCCAGAATCACAATTTGCTCTCTTACATCTCCGATGCTGCTTTCAGCCGTGCTGATGCCATGGGTACATTACGAGATGGCACGTAGGGCAGATAGCCCAGCCCCAGCAGAGACCTTTGCCAGTAAGCCTGCGTGAGGCACAAACTTATTCATCATCCAAAACCAATACAGGCATTGACGTGACTTGCTAGGCACAGACCAGTGCCAGGTAAACACGTTCCTACCTTACAAGCGTTGATTTTGCCTTTCCCATGCTTCCAGTCCTGGGGTGTGCATCCTGGTATTGTACTGTTCCTGTGCTTGCCGATCTCAGAGACCCTCAGACACAGCTTTTTTTATCTAATTCAGGCTGTTATCTAAAAATTTGCACTGGAAGGCTGCAGGAGGGGACAGATTTGTTCAGGATTTGAATCTGGACAGTGTGTAAACCAGATGATGTCTGGAAACTCACTGAGCAGGAACAGGTAGCTTCTATCAGAAAAGCACAGCCGTATTGACAGCTTTGCAGACAAGTTATACTTAAATCATTTGTATTTGTACAAGAATATGTTGCCGTTAAAGTTAAGTAGTCTGGCACCTTCACTGTATCAGATAAGAAATTCCCTGTGCTCACCTTTCTGCCGAAGCTCAGGGAATTCTACTCTAGTAGTTTACTGTCTGGAGTGTCCCCTCTGTTCTATGTAGCTAAAAGTTCTGACCAGCTTGAGTTTAGTGACCTTTATAAAATAATTCTTGGCCCCTTGGGAGGTGGGTCACCCATGGCTGCTCACACGCTCAAGTAAGAGCAATAGAAAATGTCCCCTTCTGACTTGCTCGTCTCTCCACCGCCTAGGTCCAAGCTGAGCTCAAGCGAAAGTGGCGGAGGTGGCATCTGGAGCGGTTCCTGGGCTCAGACATGAAGTATCACCACCCTTCCTTAGGCAGCAACGGCACCAACTTCAGCACCCAGATCTCCATGCTGACCAAGTGCTCACCAAAGACACGCCGGTGCTCTGGCTTCCAGGCTGAATTCTCTCTGGTGTGATGGGGAGAGGCTCTCCAAGCACTGAGCATCCAAGAGAGACACTGAGAGACAAAAGGATCCCCAGGAATCAGCGATTCGATGACAAATCCTTGTGAAATGACATGCTCCACGTGAGCCAACAGAGGACACAAAACTGGAAAAGCCACTGGCATCCAGAACCAGAACGAGATCAGACAAGCCAAGAAGCAGAGAAATACTTTTCCTCTCCTTTTCAGATCTTTCACTCCTAAGTGTCAAGCCCTCAGGGATTGATAACTATGAGTAGAGGTCCCAGTCACTTGAGGAGAGCCTGGGAGATCCTGATGTGCCATAAATAATGAAGTATGGGGGCCAAGGGAGGGGAGAGCCTGAGTCCTTGGTCGCTTTACCAGAACCGGCATCTCTGAAAAAGATAAATTGCACTTTTTAAAAAATGAGCCAGTAAAGGAGAGAGGGAGGCAAGAAGCAGGAAAAAAAAAAAAAAAAAAAAAAAAAAAAAAAAAAAAAAAAAAAAAAGCCAAACATATGAATGTGCCAAAAGTCCCACTGATAAAAGGTGGTGATAAGGCGTTGAAGACAGAGTCAGGGAGAAGGGACAGGAGGAACATGAGCAGGAAGGGGAGAGGCCAGCGCACAGCCCCTGCCTCGGTGTTTTACGCGTGTGAAGATGAAGCTGCAGCATCAGGAAGGGCCCTCGGAGGTTGCCCCAGTGCTGCAGTGTGTTCTGCTAATTGCCCGCCATCCTCGTTAGCAAAAGCTTTCCAAGCACCCTTGGGTGCCCTCTGGAAAAGCAGGTCACTGAGAGGGAACAGTGTGAATGCCCTTCTCTGCGCTATGTTCGTGCCATCGTTTGGTTGTTTTCAATGATCAGGAAACTCGATTTGCGTATATAAAAACCAGGTACAGATGCCAAAAGCAGAGCACGGCTGTATCCTTCATTCTTTTTAAGTTTGCCCGTAGATCTTGGTGCATTAAGGCACCCAGGATCATTAGGGATCAGGGGAAAGCAATTGGTCTGTAATTCGTTTGCACTTGCTTAGCCCACACTGCCAGGAAAGGGAGATGTAGAACCCTGTAATCCTTAATTGGATCAGACCTGCCATAAGGAGCCACTCTCCAGATGAAAAAATTAGCGCCACAGCAGCAAGCAAAATTGCTTTCATCAGAACAAGGTTGTCTCAGCACGTAACTGGCACTCCAGGAGTGAAGGAGCTATTAAACTGATTTCTTCTTCAGCTTTTGTGGGCAGCTTTCATCCTATGATGAAGGCATTGTTAGATCTTTAGGATGTGCATGCGTATTTTACCTCTTTTCTGAAGGCCTATTAGTTTCCATATAGGGGCAACCCCTATTTAAAGAACGCACATAAATCCTGTTAAAACCAAAGGAATAGTTATTTTTTTCTTTTCTTTTCTTGGTGGAGGGGTGAAGGAGAGGTGTGAAACCGAATCCTGCTCAGACATGCCAGGATGACAGCTTGCAGGGCATCACAGGCAGCTCGCACTCCCAGGCTCTGCGTTTGAGACAATCCTCGCAATCCCACACTCGGTCAGGAGATAGACAACACCAGGATGCAGATGCTCATGTTTGTGTTCCACCCAACTGCATCAAATGGAGTTGCACCGGTTTTACAATGGGGGTGTGAAAGCCCTGCCCAGCTCCTGTGTACACTAAACAACTGGGCTGCTGTCATCCTCCTATAACATGTCATAGCACTGTCCTCGTGAAGGAGAGTCTGGGTCACCAATGCTTATACGTGGGAAGGAAGGTGGGCTCCTCTTTCAGAGCAGAGATCTCAACTGATCCACAGGTACTAACAGCACCTGGACTTCTTTTTCTTCATAAGGAAATGTGGTTCATTGAAGGGAAGCATCTTTAATTGGTGGGTTTGGGGCTTGTTTTGCTTGCTTGTCTGCTTGCCTTAAGTATCTGTGATTCACTGTGCCCAGGAGGAGAGTTGCAGATCTAGATATCCAGTTCCTTTCTCAGCTCTGAAATGGCGGTTGTTCCGTGCCGTAACCCTCCTAAAGCTGTACCTGTTATCCTCGGAGTTTGATGCTTCCAAAGTATTTCTCCACATGTGGGACTGAGAACAGCGTAGAGGGCTGAAGTCTGAGATACTCTGCTACAACTGCCATGAAGGGTAGACGTGCAGTCATGAGTTTTCAGTGAGCTAGCTCAGATGCTGTCACAGCGTAGCCATGGCTACCCAGCCTGCAAAACCTAAGAGGAAAGGTAGATATTGTGAGGATAGTCATAATGAGCTCTATGGTCCTGGAATTAAAGTGCTGACAAGACCCCAGGCTAGCCAGGTGTAAGCCATCTTTGTTATAGCTACCTTACACTGAAACCATGTCATTAGCAGTCAGAATCCAACACTAATGTGCCATAAGATCATCAAAATCCTCTCTTAGCAGCTAATTCCCAAAATCCAGAGAAACTAAGAGGATGCTTAAAATTTCCCCATGTTGCTTGCACTGAAGCCCTCGTGCTGTGACACCCCAAGAGCAAGGTCCCTATTGAATCTCCATGAGGTTCTCAGAGGCAAGGACCCTCCTTTGTGTTCGATGCTTGTGCTGCTCTGGTGAGGGCTTTCAGACCTGGATTAGGACTCATGTAGAGGATGCTGGAGAAGTCCCACCAGTACCACCAGTTCTTCTCCTGTGCCTGGTTCAAAGCAAGGCTTTGACCTAGCTCTGCATTTCACCAGGTGAATGGCTAGCTGCAAGGAAGCCCAGAAGAAGCAAGGGAAAGCCCTCTCTCAGCTTCCAAGTTGTTCCGCTTGGTGTAAAATGCTCCCTCTCACTGGTTCAGAGTTTGGAAGCAACATCAGTCTGGGAGAGATTTGATTCACCAGCCTGCAAACTCATTCACCCTCGATCTATCACGGTAGCTATTTAGCTGAGGTGCCTGAGGTGTGAACTTAAATCCCAGGTCCCAGCCAAGCAAAGGAGGAGTTTGAGCACAGCGCTGCTGAGCATACCTGAAGCACCACTGCCAGCAACCTCCTTTGTGAGATGTGAGGGAAACCCTTCGCATCTGTTTTAGGCAGCCCTGCTGGGGTAGAAGATCCATGCCTGTGAGCCACGAGCAGCAAGAAACCTTGTGCATTTTCACCCGGTTGTTCTTCACCTTCCTTTTCCCCTGCCTGTGCTGATAACTCCGTTTGCAGGAGGGACCTTCTGCTTTGTATTTGCAGCTTCTCCATTTCAGCCCTGTGCTAACCTGTGCCAGCATCGACCGTATGCCAAAGGCCGCAGGAATGGGCTTGCCTTTCAGAGACATGACAAGGAACAATTTGGCTGGTTATTTAGCGATGCCACGGGGCCTTCTGCGGCCCTTGAGATGCATCGCCAGGCTGTTCTGCGTGGCAGCCTGAAGATGGGATGTGACTTAAGCTGAGGGGCTCCTTCAAAGAATGTTGCCTACATTAGCATGCCGGGAACAGTGTCCCCAGGCATCCTACTCGCAGTTATTTCATCACGGAACGTGCAGCCACGTTGCCATTATGCTGTCAAGGGTGTTTGAGAGATTAAATGGATGTGCGGGATATACCTGCTGTGACAGGCACGGCGATATTAGTGATTTAGGCAGTGCAGAGCTGCCAGCCCAGCTGCGTTGGCCTCCTATTTCAGGAGAACAAAGGAGTCAGTGGTGAAATGAGAGCTTTTCACTCCGGGGAGATGAGCGATCAAGTGAACAACGGCGTTCAGATCGGGCCCTTTTGTTTAAGTGACCTAGTGCAGGAATTCGGCCCGATAACTTGGCCTCCTCTGCTCTGCTTTTTCATCCAGCTCATCAATAAAATGGAGTCCAAGGACCTCCCTGCAACCCCAAACAACAGCCCAAACTGCGCTGTCCTGAACCCGTGCCAGAACACCCGAGGCAGTGCTCAGGACTGCTGCCGCTGCCCACAAAGCGCCCGTCTGACCCCCTTAACTCTGACGGGAACCACTCCGGGGAAAGCAATTGCGGTAATTTGCTGCAAAATAAGAGTAAGAGGCGTACCTGGATATGTTAGGCTTTTAGATATGTTTGAGCATCATGAATGTAGAGTCCAAAACTCTATACAGAAATCAGGCCAAAATCTGAGCCCACTTACACCGATCAGTTCACTTCAGTGATTCTGGAATTACATCAGCGTAAAGCTGGAATTTGCCTTTAGAATAGTTTCCTTCAGCCTGGAACTGTTTACTCCCTTTTTATACCAGTGAGACATCAAACCCCTCCTGTTAATGAGTCACTCTATATTTCAGTGATTAAACTATTAAACAATTATTAAGAAGTATGGAACAATTAAAATGTAAAAATTAAATTATTTTCTCAAGGTCTAGAGGTACAAGGTTCAATGCTAACATTAGAGTGTAGATAATTTCTATTCAACTGGGACCTATATTGCTCTGTGGCCCTCTAATAAGCAGCAAGAAATAAGAGCATGACCATGTTTAGATTTTAAAAAAGAGCAGTAAAGAACTTCTAGGCTGTGAGGAATTTCAGGACATTAACCTGAAAGCAGTTTTTAAAATCAGAGGTATATATGCAGCATTTTGACTGTAGTTATGGAATGAAAAAGGGATCCCAAGAAAGCCCAGGAGATGAAACACCTGCATTTTTATTTTTATTTTATTTTATTGCCGAGGAAGCAGTTGTATTTTTCTGAAGGAAGGTGTTACTGGAGAAAAAATGTTTTGTACGTTAACTAAGCAGCAGATTTACTTCTTTCTCGATATCCCATTTGGTTCCTGTTCAGCTCAGAAGCAGTGAGGCAGGCTGGTGTCTGTCACAGGGCTGTGCGAGTGAAAGGATTAAAACCAAATCTTTGCTCCAGTCTGACGGTATTACTCCCAGACAGAGATGCACCTACTGATTAATGAAAGACTGCCAGTGGTTTTTAAAAAGCAAAATGAAGTTCCAAAGCTCAGGAGTCAACACTGCTTGGCTCCGTGGCAGGGATTAAAGGGGTTTGGTGGGATTATTTTGTTCTCCATTCCTTCCATCTTCACCACAGTGTTTAAATAAGGCAAACCCCAGTGGGTTTCTGAAGGAAATACGTAATATTTTCAGACTGAAAGAGAATCTCTCAAACTTGGAAATGCCAATATGTGTCTTTGTGAAGCTTGTTTTATTCTGTCCGCACATATTCAGCTTGGTTTGGTAAATGGCCTATGGAAATCCATGTGGTGTCAGAAGCCAGGAGACTAGGAAGCAACGTTGCTTCTCTGGAAGGTGAATCTAGGTTAAACACCAAAGCCGGCGTAAAACATGCTTCCTCCCTGCTGTGTCCCAACCCCTCGGCTTTCAGGTAGGGCGTTTAGCTGAAGAAAGGATCTTGACTGGGGTGTTGACACAGCCCAGGCCCAGCCCTGTGGTTCCTGCCCAGGCATCCCTGCACCAACGAATGTGCCAAACTCTGAAGGACTGCAGTCCTGAGCTCCCTGACTCACCGTGCAACTTCGCACTTTCCACACCCCGATGCTTACGGTGGCAAAGGACCATAATCCTTGTTGATTGTAGATGACCCTCGAAGAGCAGGAGGCCAAGCTCTTGGCCTCATATATACTCATATCTATCTGGAATGACTCTGCTGGTATCATTCTGGAACTAAACTGGTGTAACAGGGAAAAGAATTAAGTCCGAAACTGGTACATGGAGTCAGATGTCCCGAAATCCAGAACACCGTGGATTTCAGTCCGTTTTCTTTCAGTCAACTTTTCGCCCCGTCTCCAAACCCAGTATTTACATGCCAGTGTGATGAAGTATAACTACAATGACTGATCTTGTTATTTCCCCTGGAGATCTGTACAGTTGTAAACTATGGCTTTTAGGAATTGGGAGTTTCCTGGGCCCACGGACCGTCTCTTCCACCTCCTGCTGTCTGAATGTCCTAACTCTCTGTTTGCTTGCATGGTGTTGCGCTATATACTGAAGAGCCCTGGGTTTGAAACCCTGGTTGTTTCTGTATATTTACTGTGAAATCACAGGGAAGAAGACAAACATTGGGACTGGAAACTACATAACAGGTCTGTAAGGGAAATAATGCCCTTTTGGGTTCTGAAGGCCAGGCCTTTAAGACACACAAATTGGCATCAGCAGAGCACTAGTGTTTTATACCCCAGTTTTGTGGATATTGTAAATTTGTACCTAGAGCAAATCTGAATAGCACATTTGAAAAAAAAAAAAAAAAAGTCCAACACATTTTTGATACTCTGATGATGATAAATTAAGTTCGAAAAGGCCCTTTTGAACTCAACTGTGCATTTTTCAGACTGTCTCAAACAGCTCAAGCTGTTGTTCAGTAGCTGGTGCCAACTGACTCTTCTCACTGAAACTGTAAGCACCTCTGCTCTGCCCTCCTGTAAATAAGCTTTGACAGCAAAGAGTGATGAAAACTGGCTATGAACAGAGAATCACTGTCTCTGTGGACTTTTATGTACCTAGGTGCTTGTGATGTATTCTTCATGCCAGTGAGAACAGGCCTGCTTGCTCAGCACAGGTGAAATCTCCGCCTTGTTTCATGGCCTTTTGCCCGATGTTATTTATTTTGTTCTGACTCTGTACATATGCAATGAATTGGCTATTTTTTTCCTTTGTATTTGGTTCATCTCCTTGCTTCAGAGGAGGTTCTTCTCTGTGGTTGACACTGCTGAAAACAAGCAATAAAACCATTGTGAAGACATTGTGTCTAAGATGTTCCACGTGATATTTTCATTTTCTCAGTCCTGAAGAAGACGCAGACAGAGGAGGAAAGGCTAAGAAGGAGGGAGTGAGCTGGTGAGGTGGTTGCCTAGAGTTAAGCATAATGATTTCATACTTTGTAAGGTTAGCCAGATAGACCAAATCACTCTCAAAATGGGAGACCTTCTTTGAGAACGTCAGTGCCAGCAGAAGAATCAGTACCAGCCCCAGCATGAGTGATCCCCAAAACCACCACCATGAAGGCAACACCGCTGCCTGAGCTAGGTGGCTGAGTGCAATGTCTTTTGGAGGTAGGACTCATGCATGGAGGTAATAATCACGCAATTACCAACACGCTATGGTTCTTCTGACCCGATCAAGACACATTAAATGATTCCTGTATTTGTCGGTGTGTTCACCCATGCACACACATATACACGCATTGGTTGTCACAAGTGTAGGGTTGGATGCTGCAATATTCTCCAACTATCTCACTATACTGTGCCATATCCCCATGAGAATCCCCCCAGTACCCTGGATGGACAGACCAAAGCTAAGGTCTGTCTTTTACATCCAAGACTGTAGCAGTTCATAACCAGCCTCCAAGAATAGGAAAACCCCAAAATATGTGAAAAACCATGTTTGTTCTCATTTGTTTCAGGACTGAACACAGACTGACAGTCATCTAGGCCACATGGTAGGAGAACCTGTGAGCAGCTTTTCAAGAGCAGACACAAATGGGTCCGTTTCACCTGCAGAAATCCCACACCACTGCGAGAAACAAAAAAGCTTTACCCATGAGATGCACAAGAGAGCTTCCATCCAGTGCTCTCTGCAACATTTGCTGTATCTAATGACCAAGAGCATCTTAAATGCAGTTTCTAGCTCAAGGCAGTGGTTTGACTTGGCTTGTCACAACCAGATGATTCCACAGCACTGGTGGTATAAATTCAAAATCTGACCATCCTGGAAACATCCTTCCCGCAGCTCTGACAACTAGAGCCTTGAACCATCCACTCAGTACATGCACACCATCTCTGTACGTGCATATACAAACACAGTATGTCTGACTGTAGCGATAATTATACGATCATTCACAACTTGCAGGTGTAAAGGGCAGCTCAACAGCTGGGCCTGGGGTTAAGCATCCTGCTGCTTGGTTGTTACTTTAGTTTGCCTTTGGGACATAGGTTAAGTTAGTCCTCTGAATGTGTTGTTCATCCACCTCAAAAGGAATGCCTTGGTTTTTGGAAATGCGGGGTTCATTGACTCTTTTCCATGTGGAGTACAAATTTGTCTACTTAAATCGCGTCACATAATCTCTGAGTTGAAAGTAGCTCTCTCCATGGAAAGAAATGGACTGGTGTTTGAACATGGGTATTGCAAAGCCTCCAAATCTCTGCTAGTTGATTCCAAACCATTAGCAAGCCATTTAAATTAACACTTCTTTCAAGCACAAGAGTTGCCCCATAGGCCTAATGAGACCTAATGTTCTTCCTTTCCATTTCCACTGTCCTTGCACGGAGCCAGTGGTACTCCAAAGCTCGGGTCTGTCTCTGCCTCCTCAACACACGGTGTGTGCCAAGCACCGGCATCTTGTGCACTGGTCCCTGGAAGAGCAGACACAGCAGTAGTGCGCACCCTGCAGGGACTGTGTGCTCATCCCTGGCAGCTTTCCCACCCTGCCAGGTGACCAGATACCTCCTGAGCTTCATATGGTGACCTTAGCTTTGCAGCTTCCTCCAGCTTTCCTAAAGGTGCTGGATCTGCCCCTGCATCATGTCTGTGTTTCGTCCTTGCTGCGTGCCCAGTTCAGCAGTGCTGTCTTTTCAGGTCTTTATTGCTCAGAACAAAGCATGAGCCTTGATCTGTATTGGAGAAATGCCCAGCAGGCAACTACAAGTGAACAGTAATTCTTCATATAAAAGACACAAATAATAATGCACATGAATATTAGGCAGTGAAAATAGATTGCAGTGAGAGGTCAATGAGCTTTTCTTTGTCCATAGGGCCAGTTCCACAGCTCACCCTCTTTTTAAGCTCATTTACACCCAGTGTTCACGCTACTAATAAAGGTCAAATCCACAGCTAGGGATGACAAGTCTTAGCTATATGTGTCCTTTTCTGAGTGGACTGACCATTTTCATTTAAAAGCAAAGGGTCTAATGCTCAGGGCCGTTCTGAGAAACAAAGATGTTGCATGCTCACTTTCCCTGGATCCCTCTGTGGATTAAATCAGAAATCAGAAAAACAGGTCACAAAGGCTGGGGAAAGGAAAGAGCAGCCAATTGGATTTATTCTGTGTCTATAGAGGTGGTGATAATCGCATACTGCCAAAATATGTCTTCCTTGTAAGGAACTGCAATCACCTCCCAGAAATTATTTAATGTAAGTGGCTTTGATGAAGGTAATCTAAGAAGTTTGAGGCAAAAATCAATCCAACGATCTTTGATGTCTGTTGTATGTCCTCTGTGCAAGAGCCATCTTTCTTGGTTTACAATGAGCATGGCATTGCTTTCCTTAGATGTGCACTGAATTAGATAGACCATGCGATCATGTATATCTGGAAATATCTGAGCTTGGCTTTTAGAGCTCCTTTGTGTAAGTTCAGTGGTGAAGTGGCTTTTTATGACTGCAAAAACACCATTCTGTATACGAAAGAGCCATGATTAAAAATGGCCAATGGCATCCTTTTCCTTTGATCCCCCCCGTGGTTTCCATGGCAAAATGCCAGGATGAGGAGTTTTGAGATCTCCATGACATTAAAACAATTTCCCAGGTAGTGAATCAATTTTAGTGGTTAAATTATCTTCACTCCCAGTCACATTCAGTCCTTCCAACTGGGAATAAAAAATTTGAGCTGTGACTCAATGCAATCTACAGAAAGAGTCCAGCTGCCCTCAGACAAGTTCAGAAAGACTGGATCGTCCAAGGATCACAGGGTAGTGTGGCACAAAGAGCCTAGGCACTGCATCGCTGCTGTAATACCATACACTTTGAAAGCCCTGAAACCTCTTTCAATGCTGATACATGCTCACAGACAAGTCATTCCTGCTGGGGTAACTCCCTATGCATTTAACTCATATGAACAAAGTCAGATAAGTTGAAATGTCATCTCGAAATAGCCATTTCTCACATTTTCCTCATAGGTCCTAAAAAGTTCTTTCTCTCAGAACAAAATTGCCCTTGCAGCCCAAGACCAGAGAAGGCAAGAGTTTTATGTGTATGGCGTTAGGTCCTCCCCTCACCGTGCTCAATGATGAACCCTCTTCTAGAGTCCGTCCATGCCCCATCACACCACTGACTGAACTTCTCCCCTTGGAAACATCTCCACTCTGCCCAGCTGGGATCAAAGCCTTGTTACACATAGCCTAAGAGCGCAGGAGCTAACTCGGCATGCTGAAACCAGCCACCACCACTCCTGCTCTTGGTTTTCAGAGCAACTTCACATAATTACTCCATGTTGACCGGGACAGAGGGAGGGAAAGGAAGGAAAACAACATCTAACTTGTAAGCCTGAGGGCTGGCGTACTTGTTGGGGAACCAAGAGCCAGACACTCTAAAGAACACTTTGTTGTGAAGACTTCAAGAGGACAATTACTTCCAACTTAAAACTTCAGTATCTTGATAGTTAGACATCCTGGGTGACAAACAGGAGTCCTGTCACTTAATATCAGCTTCAAATCAAGGAGAAAGGAAATTTGAAGTGGGATCTCTAGCTAAGATGTCACACGAGTGAGCACTGCAAGCACAACATGAGCACTGGAGAGTTGTCCACTTTTCCAGCAGATGACACACGAGTCCTTAGAAACTGAGGGATGTGGGAGGGAGCTGGGTGGTGGCTTTTAAAGCACGGTGATGGCAATATGTGTTGCAAAGAAAACTAGAGTAGAACCATGTCATACCAACACCCACATACTTGTAAGTCTTTCCCTTCCTTCTGGCAGCTACTGACAGTTGGTTGCACCCCATTGTCACTTTTTACCTGAATATGCATGTGAATGTTATTTCACAAAGGAAGGAAAATACCAGCAGCAAGACCCCAATACTGAGTTGGCCACTCCTGCCAAGAATCTGCCTCCCCCAATCCTGACAAATTTATTTCACTGGGATGTCTAATCAATGGCTGTTTCTTATCAACCACTAAACTCTGAGCTCTTTGGCATAAAGCAGTTAGAAGCCATAATATTTCATTACATCCTATCCTCTCCCAGCTGAAAAATATGGGGATCTGACAGAAACATGGCTTCAGTCAGCAGTGATGAAGGAATTTATTACGTCTAATAAATTTACGCGTGTAATGTGATTTCTGGTTTGGACTAGGTGCAGCTTTTCATTGCGACCCATCACGTATTTCCCACCAAGTCAGTGCCTGTGTGATCTAGTTCTCTGCTAAACCCCATCCCTCTCTCCTTCATAGATAGGAGTCTAAACAGAGGGCTCCTTGGGAGGTACTCCAGCAAGTCTCTTTGGCTTTTGAGAAGATGCCAGACATGTTGGTCTATGACGGGAGAAGGTCCGTGCATGTCTCACAGCTCGCAGAGCTCTCCCTGAAATAGCAGTGAGCACGACCGCAAGTTACTCAGCCTGGTCCTCCCTCTGCCAAAGCCTGCCTGGCCTGTTCCTCTTGGCTGAGTCAACTCACCCCTTTCTTGGTTCATAATGGTCACATTTCCAAGGATCTGTTTGTAAATTAGAAGGTTATTTTTAATCACAGTCATTTATCTGATTTGGGGAACTGGACGGTTTTCTCCCTTCCTGCTTCTATCGCTGGCCAGGGATCATCCGTTTCTGAGAGGATTACTGTCATTGAGGCCAGAGCTGGACAAGGATAAAGCTTTGAATCCAAATTATAGAGTATGCCTCACTTCTAGGCTCTCACCAGCTCCCCCATCCCAGAGAAAAGCTTTGGCTTTCCTCAGCTGGATTGGTTATTAGGACTTGTGTGAATAACTGATTGCTTTTGTTTGGCTGCTGAGAAGAGAAGGAAAAAGAAAAACATCCATGGTTTATTCTGAAAATAAAACACAACAAAAAAACTATGGTTTATTTTGAGAAAAATGTTAAAACAGACACGTTATGGGATTTTTTTTTTCCCCTGAAAGAAGAAACATAAAAATTCCATTTGAAACAGAATAAACTGGTATATGGAATGGAACATTTCACTCCTGCCATTTGAAATTATTAAAAAAAAAAAAAAAAAAAAGAAAGAAAGAAAGAAAGAAGGAAAAACAGTCAAGATAAACTGGAATGCACTGACAAGAAAAGGAGAAAACACAGCACTGCCTCCCTTCCACCTTACAACCAGAGCAATTAGGTAGAGTGAGAGCAACAACTGGGATCTTCAAGATCAAGTCCTTCTACATTGGGCATAGTTGAATGGAACTAATTTATTTACCAAGGTATTAAATAGAAGAATTTGAAATCCCTCAGCTCTTTCCAGTTGCGCTGTTATGACTTTCTATAACTGGAAGAAACTGAGGCTCACATGCTGATGCTCTTCTATCCCTTTCCCAGCCTGGCCAGTTGTGCTCTGCTTCAGTAGATTTTGCAAGTGGTACATCATTTAGAGGCACAGTTTTCTCTCCTTGTGTGGGACATTACAGGTTTGTCTAATTCACAACTGAAAACAGACATTTATTCAAGCTAGGAAAAGCCTAAGATATTGAAACAAAGCATAACGTTATATGAAACAGCACAGCCCAAAGAGCTGGAGTCTGGGCCACCCTCTCAAAATACTGTATGGGCTAGTTTAGTAACCTCTGCTGTCTAAGGTGGCAACTTGTAAGTAAAATTAAACTTACTGGAAGCTTAGCAGTTAGTTTATCTACAATAATCTTTCTATGTGGGTGATGTTTCCAAAACGGTGATCAAAATTATTTCTGGTTGCTGCAGTATCCTACTACATCAGCTCACTTCTAAGTACACGATGATTAGTTTGTGTACAGTTTATAAAACACACAATTTTTGTGGCAGACCAGAAGCACAAGGGTTGCATCTGTGGAGCTAAGCAGCGGTAAGAGTCAATGGGCACCTTTCCTAAAGTTAACAAAATATATATATAATTCAGCAACTCTCATTATTCAAATGCCAACCTAATTACACTGCAGAATGTAAATTAATGGAACATTCTTTTGAGAGCTCCTCAGATCCATAGTAATATTCCAGTTCTGGAAGTTGCCCAAGCCTTGAATAAGAGTGAAATGATTCAGATTCAATATTACCTGAAGTGCTACAGCCTGTTCAGAGTGAAAAAGCTTTTTAGGTTTTGCTAAGCCAAAGAGCAAAGTAGTAATTACTCTGGCAAGGGAGAAATTTCTAGGGAGCATTTGAGATGGGTTCCAAGTGGATCACACACACTCAGGTAGAACATATCTCTCTGTCAGAAGGAAAACAAGTACTTGAAAAAGCAAAGGATTTGCAAAGTGCTGGTGAAGTGTAGTATGACACACAGGTATGAGGCACTTCAGCGATGAAGATAAATGACAGACTCCTCACTGTTGTACAGAGAATCTGGCTGCAGAAACTCATTACCAAAGTTTTTTCTTTTTGTGAACCTAAAGCAAAGCAAATTAAAAATAACAATGCAACTTGGGGAGGTGGACAATGCAAATTCCCATCATTCTGAACTCCCATTTATTCTGAGCTGTCATTTAAACCTGTTCTGACCTCCTCTGGTATAAGTATTTCAATTAAATAAGTTTGCTTTCTTCATAGAATCTTAACAGGGCAGGTTCAAATTCCTAGCTTGAGCCAGGAGAATGCATCTGATTGACAGACCCCATTCAACCTCAGGTTTAATTTAGCCTCCGAATGTGGAAAAACCTTCCACCCTACGTCTCTCTCCATAAAGCCATTGTCTCTCTGTAGAGACAAGAAGTTGAAAAACTACATTTTATTGCACATAGATCATCACTGTTTTCTCTCGGCCAAAGTGTGAAAAACTATTGTCAGCTAGGTAAACAGAAAGCAAAGAGGAATCGTTATTGTAGTATTGACTTTCTGGGTGAAATTCCTCTCACCCAGTTTTATATGTCTATTACGCAGTTGTTATTGTCAGAGCCACTCGTCTGAATGCCTTTTTAGGGAGCTCTTGTCAATGTAGTTAATTCAGTTTAGGGGGAAATTCATCTGTCCAGGTGCAGCAGACAGACTGAGGCAACTGAGAGTCATAATACACTCAAATAACCCCAGATGGTCTGATTTAGAACTTTGGAAACTAAAAGACAGAGGAGACATTGAAATTACCAATTATTCTGTTTAAAAGGGGTAAAATGTCCACCATTCAAAGACCTCCTCTCCCAGAATATGTTGCATGTAAAGAGAGGATTTAGAGATGCCCAATGGTTGTGAACCACTTTGCAAAGGTTTAAGGTGATGACTGCAGAGGCATTGCCAAGGGGGACCTGGATGTGCAATGAATGGATGGATCACCATCACCCAAAGCTGTCCTTGACCTGCTGAGACACAGCTATTCCAGTTCCTGTCAAACCAGTGAGGACAAAAATTAGTAACAAGCTCTTGTGAACAAAAATGTGTATTGTGGGAGGAAACACCAATAAAAGGATATGATGATGAAGAGTAAGATGATGCACAAACTCAATTCAGCTCAAAGCTGGAGGAGGAAAGTGGTAACAATCATAGCTTTGCTTGAAATACACACCTGCATGCCTCAGAGTGTATCCAATATTCTTTCCTTAAAAATATACGCAATTGATGTTTGTTTATATTAGTATTGAATACAAATCCTTGTAATAAGAATCTTTTGTTGACCACTGCCTATGGAAACCTTGAGTATTATAATATAAAAATGTACTTATGACCAGAAAGGACATTGCTGTTGTTAAGAACATAATTACACTTACTACATTAGCAGTTAGTGAAGGTTACCATGAGCAAGTAAAATCTAAATCCAGAATTTTTCCAAAAGTAGAGAAAACATTTGCTACCTCCAGTAATATACCTGAAACTTCTGACCTTGGCTCATTGACAATACTCTTTAGAACAATTTTTTGGACAACGTGGATTCAGCAGAGAGTGAATTTGACCATGGCTCCAGTAAAGAGATATTAGCTGGGACAGAACATGCACCAGATGATAATTAACACAATCATCTTCCTTGTAGGTCATAAAAAATTCTTTCTCTCCCCAAAGATCAAATGAGAACAAACTTGCACTTACGTATATTCAGTTTTTTACTAACGGAGTATTAATTTTTGTTTTTCACAGGGCTGTTTGGGAGGTTTTGGTTTAATATATTGAAATTGCAGCTGCATATATTTAAATTATTTACGCACCCAGACATGTAGACTGTGATTAAGTCTCTTATTTGGTTGTAACATAAGGTTCATTTCTTTTGCTGGTTGATTTAGCATGGAGAAATCTTCCCTGCAGGTCTGCTTCACAATAAATTGCTATTGGCAGACAGAAATGTCAGGTTTACCCTCCAGATGGGAGCAACAACAAATCAGACCTTTGCTTGCTCCATTTTTCCTTCCACACGTGTGTCAAGAGATGTGTGTTCCCCTCTGCTTACTCTCAAATGTAAAGTTACATTGGGGCACTTTTTCACGTATGAATTTCATGGCCACCAAAAACTGAAGGAATGTAGTTCAGGGTCTGTGAAACTGGCTAAGAATGGCAAACTTCTGAGACCCAAATTTAACTTTACTATTAATTTATTGAAGCTGAAATAATGTTGTTTTGATTTCCTGGATTGCACATTTATAATGAAGCTCTTTATAGTCGCTGGAGATTTGGTCAATATAAACAATGCAGCAGCAATATAATCATTTAATCTCGAGTAGACAACTACATTACATCAGATTAGTTACACATTAGTAGGACTCATTGCATCTAATGCCACGAGACCCCTGAAGTGTTGTAGACACCTACAAGGGAACAGATGTAACACAGGACTTACATCACATACACATCTCTGTAAGGACAGCTGTACTCGTGGAAGAAAACCCCACAGCATCTACTGTGACTCTTCAAGCCTGTGTTTAGGCAAATCTCACCTAAAGTGCTTCTTTCTTGCCTTGAATACAAAGAGTTTACTGGGAGTCTCTCAGCTGGAGATGTCAGCAGTGGCGATGTCTAACGCTAGGCCAGGGCAATTCACCCGCTGTTGCACATCTTGATTTATTGTGACTGTAAGCGCTACATAACAAAGAGTCTTTTTTTCTGTGGGTACAGAATAGATTGATCTGAATCCTATTTTACTGGTAGTAACAAGGGACAAGTCAGTACAGTCCAAGGGCAACACTATGGTTTCCAAGCTCCCAAACACAAAAAAACTTGCCTCAAACTCTGGATAAAGCTGCCCCTGTGGAAGAAACAGGACCATAGCTGAAGGCAAAGCCAAGATCTATGGCTTTTAGGATGTTCACACACCTACTGATTTCCTCCACCTTCTCCACTGCCTCCATCTTCCCGGTCACAAAGGTACTGCCTTTAGCTTCTTCACTAAGGCTCAAACCATTTTATTCTGCTCCTTCTGAACGACTATCTGGAAAAGGTAACTAACAACAAGTGCTGCTTACTCCTGATGGGACAGAGAATGGTTAACTCCTACCACCTGCCTTTTTATCACCGTTTTTGGAACCCCTCTCACGCCGCTGCAGCTCAAGTTGAACCATGATATCTGCTGCTGGTGAGTAACCTGGGAACATATGAATTTTATTTACTTGCTTGTTAGCAAAGAACTGAAGTGGCAGTGGTAGACTTGCATTTTTTCCCATGTTTCATTTGCAGTAGACTGTTACTCTTAAGGAGGATGTAAACATTCCTGCACATTACATCATGTCCATAACAGCAAGAGATGGGTGAGGGGGAGGGAAGTGGCTGCTCCCAGCGATGATGACCTTGCATAGTAGAGTCATCACACTGAAAACACCAAAGCCAGATGAGGACTTCATGCAACAGAAGAAGGATTTGTTGCTGGAAGTTTGTCTCCTTGCTCAGTTCCTCATAGTATCTAGGAACGTAGTATGCAAAAGGGGCAGCCACCTTAAGCAGTAGATATCTTCAGATAGCAAACGTGGCCATAGTCCCACTTTGCCTGTCCCTGCTGCCCCTTCTCCTTGTGGCAGCCCACATCGGTGCTGGTGATGCTTCTCCAAACCAGCTCTGGACTCAAAAAAAAAAAAAAAAAAAAAATTACAGGGTGTAACTGCATGATGTCCACGAAGCTATGGGATGTCAAAGGGGAGAGAATAAATTGGGAAATGTGCTCCTGCTGAGGAAGAAGCTGACTGAACAACCTCACTGATATCCTCATCGGCACTTTTATGTCTGCGCTATTAAATGGAAGGGTCAAGGGCTCATTCCCGCCCCTGAGAGAAATGGCCTGGGACAGTTTCTGCCCTTACAGAAAAACTTTCTGATTCTGCAGGAAAAAGTTAAATTTTCCATATTGCCTTTGAGGAACATTTCCAGAAACACACCCCAAAAAAAAGCCAACTGGAGGTCAAACACTTGAGATTTAGATATTTCCCAGTTTCCCAGTGACTGGTGACATTTAGAGCAACTTCTAGATCGTGCAGAAATTCAAGAGTGTCACTGTTCGAGTCTTGACGCAGTGGTAGCAAGCAGTGGATGAATCATGGCTGCTAGTAGTGTTAAGCTTGAAATCTACTGGAAAAAAATAATTACAAGACACTCCGAGCACAGAGCAAGATCACAATCAAAGATATAAAAGGCCAACCATAATTCACCTTTTTTTTTGTCCCTCTGTTTTCACCCATCCCCCCCGACCCTTCTCTGGACTCTTGCTGCAATTATCTCCCCTTTACTCCAGGGCATTCACAGCATCTTTTGGAAATGTTCGATATTTGTCTACCAAGCACAAAGGCAGAGAAACAGGGGCTGTCAAGAGCTGTTCACAGATCACCGTATACTTCTGAGATAAGCAAGTGTGGGTCCGTGTTTGCAGCAAAAAGCTATTTTTATTTGTCCTGTTCCAGTCACCAGCATAAAGGAACATTTCTGCTGGCTGGCCAGACCAGTGTTGTTTTCTGTGCAAACATCTGGATAAATGAGACCATTTGTCTAAGTCATGGCAGCTTGCTTAAATGTGACCTAATGTGCAAACACATCAGATAGCTATTTATAGGGGAGGTTTGGGTTGTTCTTTTAAACTTCCCTGAATTCTGTGCAATACCTTGTACAGATTGAGAAACACAGCATTCTGTTCTCCTGGGGCAGTTGCAAAGGTGCACTTGAAGGCTTCATTATTCATTTTACACCCATTAATAATAAAGCCTTCTGATCCATGGACACTGGAATGATCTAGGCACATAGAGGCATGTGAAGACCTCATTTTTTAGTTGGGGGAAATGGACTAAATTACTTTTATTGAAATAAAAGCATTCAATAGTGAATTTTTCCTCTGACTAGAAGGTGAATTAAGGTGGAGAAAGAAGACCTTGACAAGCAGAGGAGGAGCTCTGTGGCAATGAGTCCTACCGGTCCAGTATGATTTTACGGCACTTCATCAGCAGGAGTTTTCACTCCACACGTGGGTATGTCAGTTGTATTAGGCCTCTATAAGACTGCAACGTTCCCATTAAGCAGCACGTACACATCGACGTGCTGACTCCTGACTTATCCAAAGATGTGCACTCCGAATTTGCAGAGGCACCAATTTCTTACGGGTTCCAGAAAACAACATTAAAAACGTACAAGTCCTCCTGTTCTTCAGTGTCTCAGGATAGGTGTTGCACTTCTCCAAACACCTTTTGGGATCCAAAAACTTTATTATTGAAATTCACCTGTTCCTTTTCAATGGAGGAGTCATTCTCACTCTTACCTCTGTCATTTTGCTTTTTCTGTAACGTTGAGTTACAGAAGTTGAGTCCAATCCCCTGTCCATAGCTAATGGAGATGGAAAGAGTTCAATGTTCTTGGCATCATTCTAGTCCCATGCATAGGTATCATGACACTGTAGGTGATCTGAGACTTCCAGGGAGCCATGAGGGTTGGTTGCTCCCCAAGGGAGCTTGATGACACACCCGTGAGGACTGAAGCCACTGGTCCTAGGTGAGCTGGATGTCTGTATAGGAAGAGGACTTCTGGGCAGGAAGGTGGGAAGAGCAATAAAGGTCATTGAAGTCAGGAGGTGACGCTCATCACTGACCAGATGTGAATACAGGGTAAGTTCTACATCTCAGGAAGCCACCGCCTTTGCAGACAGCGGAGAAAAATAAGAAGTTTTTAAAAGCAATTTGTCTCATTTTAAGGTCAATAGGCTATGTGCTAATGCAGCCTTATGCCTCCCAGTGGCTATAGATGTAGCCTGAAGTAATGAGCCGTGACGTGGTCATCAACACTGTCAACTCCTGAAATTAAGTGAAGTGAATCTTAGTGAAAATGCCAATCCCTGAGACCCAAGCCATTCTAACTCTCCAAGGTCAGCTACTGGACAAACCAAACATTTGGGGCTGTGTGCCAGCATTTATTGGTGACAGCAAAAAGCAGCAAATTTTCTCCAATGACCTTGGACCACATCCTCAGGAGGAAAAGCTTGTTATGCCACAGAAGGCATCCCCTTGTGACAGACCAAAGGTCACTGTTACAGATGAGTCTACAGCTTGACTAATGCTAGTTTAGTGCTTTGGGGTTAAATCAATGAATTTCTGAGGTGGTCTGTTGAAGTGAGAAAGGATTTGCCAGCACTGAAGGAACACACAGAGACTTCACGAAGATCTTTCTCATTTTATGTGACGCTGGTATGAATGTTGTCTCTATTTGTGGCAGGCATCACCTCATCCAAATTTCTACACCTCCTCCTGAGGTCAAAACAAGTCTTTCCATTTATTTCTCTGACTACCGGATTAAGCTGTTACGGTGCTAACACAAGCTTTTAGGTATATGCATGAAAGAAGGGTAGATTCATAAAAAATATATTCTGGATTTATAAACAGCTAGATGGTGCCAGTTTAATGCCACTTCATTATTGATTACCAGCTAATCCACCTGAAAATCTCATCGACAGATCCATTCACAGAGCACAGCAGTGTTTAACAGGAGCAAAGACAGTCAAACCTGACTGGTTTTTAAAGCACAGGAGAAACTCAGCCTTCCCAGTCTCTTTCCCTAGGCACTCAGTGTGCCACATTCACCATCACGGTGTGTTACCCGTTTTGCCCACCCAGCCAAAAAATATTTTGGCCATGAAAGTCAGGCTGAGAGCAGGAAAGGGACAGTACCAGGAAGCACCGCAGAGATCCTAAATTATTCCTGTTCTGAAGCACTACCTAGGCATGTCTCTCTTTCTCTCCTCTGAGTACAGATGGAGCTAAGAAACTCCTCTTAATTGCCCCACAAAGCTGCCTAAATTTAAGCCTACAGATACGCCATAAATCTTCTAATAAATGTACAACAGACATCACTACTTAACACTATGCTCACCTCATTTTCCTCTTTTGCTCATAAATGTAACTGTTTGGGCTAGACATTACTTTCAGTCCTAGCTTTTCCTTTGAGACTAATGTTTTTAGAGAGAATGTGTTTCTCAAGTGGTTGGGCAAGTTCCAATAACGAGGGCAGCTTTTTCTTCCTTAATCTTGCAATCTGTTTCTTTAAGGGATTCCTAGCCCTGCTGCAGAAAAGGGATTAGAGCCTGAAGGCTGATTGATGCTGCAGGATGGTGGTTCTGGTTTTTCCATCTCCTTCTTTTTATAGGCTATTACCTGCTGAAATGATTGCATTTCAAAACCTCTTTTCAAGTTGCAAGTCAAAATACGAGGGATACCTGTCTGTGTTGGGCCGATATGCAATGAAGAGCAGGGGCTGCACATCTGTATGTGTGGAAAGGAGATAGACATTTGCAGAGCCACCCAGCGATGCCAGCGGCACGATCTGCCCATGCACTGAACCAGGCAGGTGCAGGGAGAGGAGAAACCGGAGTTCGGAAGCACTAAGGCCAGTGTTGCCCCACTCAAGGGCCTTCAATGAGTCACCCTAAAAGATACTACTCAAAGGACCTGAGTAAACATTTCATCTCTCTCTTCCAGCCTGTTTTGCTCGATTTAACACCAAGTTAAAAAATCAGAGTTTGACAATCCGAAGAAGGATAAGGAACAAATACTCCCACATATGACTGCTCATGCTGCCTCCGAGGTGAAAACCGAATAAAACAAATTACAAACCAGACCAATTCATTTACATGCTTTTTCTGCCTTGAGGACAGCCTAAAAGAAAGGAGGAATTGCAGGAGACTGGAATGAGTCATTGCGCTGCCTGCAGGGCTGAACAAAGCTGGGATCCCTGGGTCTGTGAACTATTTGCTGCTGAAAGTAGATAACATAAATATAAAGATAAAAACTTATGGATGTAAATAATATAAATATAAAATAAGCATAACTCTAAAGATAAATAAACGTATGTATAAATATATAAATGTAAATAAATCATGGAAATATAAATATCATATAGGTTCAAAGCTGTACCAGGAGCCTGTTCATCAATCCTACATGTAACAATACATGAACTTTGCTGCCCATTTCTGAAAAGTTTGGGTAGAGAATAAACAAATCTTAATCCATGGAGAGCAAGGAGTCCCCTGCTGCGTGCAAGGTTCGACTTCATCATGACTTATTCTGGTGGCACTGCAGACAGCATAAAGACAGCTCAGGGATGCTCTTCATGACATCCAGCCGTCTAAGCATATGCCTTGTGTGGTCTGACAGTGCAAGGGGGGCGCAGGCCAGAAAGCAGTTGGAATAAACAGTAAGGCTACAGCTACTGCAGTCAGTGAAACAGGTTCACAATCCTTCTCTGGTCTCTGGCACTGAAGCCAGCTGGTTTGGAATGGGCCACTGCTATTTTATTAAACTCTCCTAGTTTCCAAAATATGAGGCTCCATCTAAACTCTTTGCCAGGAATGCGCCACACTAGCTGTCCCCAGAGACATCCCCAAAATCCTTTGGGAAAGGGCTTGTTAGCCCAGGCACAAGGCACCCCAAGGAGTATCATAACAATTTCACAATACAGATGATCAATTCCAGTGTCGGGGAGTGTTCCCGGACACTTTCTAGACATGACCTCAACAATTAGCAGGGCTATGGAGGTGGTTAAATTCTATCTGCAAGCCTAGTTTTACGGTAGCGGGGTCACAGGCCACTGTGGTCTTTGCAGTATAAATGTGCCTGGATAAATGGAGGCAGAAGTCCAGTAAAAAGTAGCTGGACAAAGAGAGACCCTTTGCCATTAGAGCAGAATATACTTTCAAGAAGGAGCTGCAGGGCGTCAGTGAAAATCCTCGATTCACTCTATGCTGCTTCTCTACCAGTGCCAAGATGCTCATCAGGTTGAATACAGAGATGCAGCTCGGAGCTTCCAAGCCAGAAATCGCAAAGTGCTCTTTGAAGGAGGTCAAGACCGCAGCCCTTTCTTTTACACATGGGGAAACTGAGGCTTGTACAGAGACATGGAAAAAGGCCATCTGGCAAACAAGTGAAAAAGCAAGAGATGAGCCCCCTCAAGTCATCTGAATGACGTCCAAACCTGTTCATCACGCTGTGTCTCCAGCGTGGCTCACTCCTCCAGTGAAAGAGTAATTCCTGCACTTATGAACAGCTGCTTGCTGTATAGTTCACAGGCGAGGAAAGAAGTTTTTTCTTCCTTCTGGGATGCTGTGGAAATAGAGAGAGAGAAGGACAATGAATCTCTTTTTCAAGTGCTCTAACAGCTGCCAGGCCCTCCTCCTCATTTTGGACTCTCAGCCAACACACTGCACCTCTTCAGCAAGGAGGAGAGCAGCCTCTTCTGCATATTAATGTCTTACAGTGTCTAGATGAGCCAGGCTGTGGTGAGGAGAGGCGGCCCGCAATGTGCTTTTAATTTCTATCGTGCAGAAAGGGCAATGTGCTGTGCAATCTGCTGGGAGAGCGCTTCAGCGGATCCCCCCGAGCACAAAGGCTCAAATACAGCCTTGGCACTGCAGAAAAGCATGCAAAGCTGCAGCATGCACCAAAGGCAGAGAACGTATTTGCTGCTTCTACTTGGCAAAAAAATCTCCAGATGCCACGTCTGCAACTGAAAAATAGCCTGCAAGGGCAATGAAAGCACCCAGTGCTTACATCCTTCTCACCTGCCATGGCTCCCTCACAACTCTGGCATCTGAGCTAACATTGGAAGATTTCAGGTCACTGTATTTGGTAACAAAGCACTTTTGGTAAAAGGTGAAATTTGTCCAAGATTATATACTAAACCGGTGGTAGATTTAGGGACCACTGGCTTATTTCCACCACTTGGGATCCAGTTCCTGGTCTGATTCCTACTGAGAAGTCTACTCTTCAGAAAAGTCATGGGCAAACTGGCTAGGCAGTCTATCCTTATGCTAAACAAGATCAAGCTGAGTTCAACCATAGAGCAGATTATCTTCTGTACCAAATAATTTCATTTTAGGATAGAGCATCTTCCTTCAGTTTTGAGGCGCTCACAGAAGGATTATGGAGTCACAGCAGCATCCCAAAACCCCAGCTGCCCATCCTGCAGGAAATCTCCCAGCTCTGACATACCTGCCTCGCTTTGGGTCAGGACGACCACAAGCACAGATTTGTCCATTCGTTTCTTCCCCGCTATTGCTGAGCGCACTAAAAATGCCACGGCCGACTTTTTTTCTCCGCTGTTGATGAAATTTTGAAGCAGCTGCAGCTTCGCCAGTCTTTCACAGGCAGACCTGAAGCTGAGGTAATTGTGCTTTTATTGCTGAGTTTGGAAAACCTCTTTGCTCCCATTTGAGCAGCGGAAATAGTTATTGCTCCTTCAGCCGGTGGCGTCCGTTGCAAGGCACGGGGGTTTCATGAAGGGTGGGAATGTAAATAAGATTATCCACAGGGCAGCTTTTGCAGACAATGGGAAATCAAATGTGCTCTCTCCCAAGGGAGAGCAGGTGGTTTTTTTGGGCACAGACCTGATTCTGTGCAGAGCCGAGACCTTGCAAAGCACTTCAGTGCTTCAGTAAAATGCTTTGACATCAGTAACTGCATTAAAACTCTCTCTTCATCTGCAGCGTTAGGAAATTTATGCAACAACACCGAATGTCTACAAGCGCTGAGAGTGGTGACAGCCTGCTTCGACCCTCGTCTCTGGCCCAGGCACTGGCTCCCCAGTGTAGGAGCTCATTGACTGGTGGGACTCCATCCTCCACGTGCAGCCACATCCCAGACCTCTTCTGGCAGACTCGATGCAAGGTTAAGCCTGCTTTGCTGCTGAAAGGACTTACCTGCTGTGGCATTTAGCTGTTGGCTCTCAATCCATGACAACCCCAGGGACAAACAAAGAGGAGCTGATAAGTCCAGCTCAAGGGGTTGAGTCCCTGAAAACTGGGATTCGTCTCATCTGACTGCACAGCTCTAAAAGATAGACATTAAGTCTACTCAGTCCATAGGCCACCTCTGGACCAGAGGAGAGATATGCCTGCCTGCCAACGCGAGATAAACTCTAGCAGGTCTCTGCTGGGGTGTTGAACAGTTCTCCAGAGGCATCTTCCTCCCTGTATTGTCTCTAGCAAGAGCTTAGAGCTCTAGCAAATCAGGTTGGGCTAGACAACAAGGTCGTTTACCAGATACAGATGAATCCCACTCAGAATCATCAACCTGTTCCCCTTTCTCCAACAAGCTCTGGAATGCACGATTTGATTTGCATCCCAGACTAAGGATTCAGCCCTGTGGGATGGAGTTCAGGGAACTGAAAATTATTTTATAAGCTGTTTCCCAGGCTCCTGCATCTGAGCCGGGCAGCAAGGTTTCAAGAAGTGAAGCACTGGTTTCCTGAGAAGAGTCTTTAATTGAGTGTTATTTAAAAGTTTCTTGGGTTTGTTTTCCTGATTGCTGCTGCTGTCTATATAAAACTATAGTTACAAAAGTAAAATAAATTTGCCATAGACACCTGATCAGTTAGAGAAATTGCTGTCACTACTATACCAAGAAAAACTAAGCTGCAGATGGGTCAAGAAAAGTTCAGACAGAGCAAACCACGCTCCTGAGGCCTTGGAAATTCAGTGCAAAGCTTATGGCCTTTTAGTAACAATGGTAATACTGTATTACGGGGCTACACGGTTACATATTGGGCATCTTCTTCCTGTAATTTCCCTGTTTTAAGCCTTCCAGATCGCTTATCTTTGATGATTTTTAATCAAAACAGACAGTTCATGGAGGTCAGCTGCAGGCATGGCACTAATTGGAGCTCTGGCTGAACTTGGCAATGACAACACTGGCACCTCAAAAGAATATTTTGGCCAAGTGGAAGCTCTCAGTAGATTCCTCATGATTTCTTTTGATCCAAGCATAGTCACAACAGGGAACCCTGTCACACGATATTAACCACAGATCTGTCTGGATAGATAGATCACACCAGACAGCGAGGTCTATCTGATGTGAGTCACCTAATGAGATGTAGAACTCTCCATCCGAGTCCAAGTTCCTCCTCTCAAACATACTGCGTTAACGAAGAACAAGTTCGTGGGGCCAAGGCTTCAGCTTGGCTGCGATTCAGCTTATCTTGATCAATCTACACGGTGCTGCAATGTCCTCTGTGAGCTTCCTGGCTTGGATGCACCCCTATTTCCAACATCTCTTCATGAACCTTGTCTTGTGCTGTTGTATCTGAATCTTTCTCATCCTCTTGAATGGGCAGAGAACATCATCTCTGCTGCTCTCCTCAGATAGCGAGAACTTTCATCTAGCTCAATTAGCACAAGTCATGCTTTGGCAGGTAATACAGATATCAAATTTGGCACTGACATTTCCTCCTCTATTTATGGTTTCATTCACTGAATTAATGGCACTCACTTTTGTCCTTGGGTAATTAGTGAGCTCTCAGCCAGAGATAGAATATAAAGTGCTCACTCAAAAAAAAAAAAAAAAACAAAAAAACTAAAATCTCCCTTGATATTTTTTTACTCCAGTATTTATAATAACGAGTCAACTTCCATCTGACTGTCAAGCATCCAGCTGTAAACCTAGTAGCTAAGCCGCACGAGGGCATTCAGATTGCTGCCTGCAGGTTTTAGACTGTGGATCAAGCCTTCAGCCTCACATAGCTTGAGTGAGGGCTTTACCCACAGGGACACTGCCCAGCCTCCTTCCTGGATGCATTTTTACATGAACCTCAAGATAGTAGATGTTTTCCCAGCATGCCAAATTAATCAGGCTGTGTAAGAATGGGAGATGATGGAAAATTTATTGAATCCAGAAAGGCTGTGTTGGCTTGTGAGGTTGTACATGTTGCCATCAGCAGAAGAACAAGTGCTTTTACAAAGACTTTCTTCAGGGAATTTGGAGCAAGTTTCTACAGCAAAATACCGTGTCCTGCAGGTAACAAAGCTGATTTAGGATGAGGCGTCTAAAATACCTCTGCTTGGGATGGCTTTGGTTTCTATTAGCATCTGATTATATCAGAGGTTAAGCACCAGCTAGGCATTAATTTTGATGGCCTCAGTTTAAGTTAACCAGCCTGATCTGTTGAGAACCCACCCCAAAACATTTACCAAGGAATTCATTAACATTTCTCTCCTTTATCAGATAGAAAAACTGGAGTCATAAAGACACAGCACGACTAGTTAAAGGTTACCCAGTGGTCAAAGGTGGGAATAAAAACTGCACCTTCTGCACCCTAGTCCAACCATAGTAGCCACTAGACAGTAGTCTAGGAAGAATGCCTGATGAGTCTCTCCATTGGCCTCATTAGGATTTGGATCAAATACAGAAGGCTAATCTTTCTACATTCCCGTATGGAGCTGTGCTCTTAAATGATTCATATAAATGAGGTGCATACATTAAATTTGCAATGCTGTAGGCATCAATATGCAAGTGCTAGAAACAGCTCTTTATTCAAGTAACCTGGGCAAAACCCTGATTCTCCTACGGAAAAAAAAAAAAAAAAAAAAAAAAAAGAATGTTAAAGTAGCTGGGATAAAGATGAGCCTTTTAAGTACACATCTAAAGAACGGCAGAATAATTTTGAATGTACCCGTGCCCTCTGTTAGTCACTGGAAAAGGTCTCATCTTTTGTGCATTTGTAAATATACTTGAGTCCATGATTATGCATTGTCATGACTATTTTGTGATGAAATCATCAATTTGAGCTGCTCTGGAATTAAGCTGAATTTTGCAAGTGACTTCTTTGTCAGAGAAAAAGGTGTAGAGCAATCTCTTGCTTCTGGTATTCAGGGAATGAGCCATATTAAAGAAAAAAAATCCACTGAGTTAATCACTGATGGTTTGACAGCCCAGCATTCCAAGCCTTGGAAAGCCTTGAAGTATCTTAATTCATACCTGAATCTCACCAGCAGGCAGGTCTGTTATGGACATGATCACCGCTTTTGGGAAACAGACTTAGTTCAGCTGTCCATACCCCAGTGTCTATTGCCATTGGAGATGCTTCAGGGTATCTCATCAGGCTCCAAATATTGCTCCAGAAAGACATAGGTCTCTCATTGCTTCTGCATCATAACTTCCATCCCCTTATGGATGCTTCGGATGCCTCCAGATACCTGTTCTGAAAGTCTCAAAAATGAGAAAACAAAAACATTGTTCTCATAATTTGCAGAACAAGGAATGATTAACAATATAATTTGGCAATTAAGTTAACTGTTGACCCTGAAAGAGGTAGATATTGACACCAGATCTCTCCAGATCGTGTTCTCTGCTGTTACTAGAAACAAAGCCTTCTTTCCTCACAAGCTACAAAGATAAACCCTCTAGAGCAGGTTGGTGCACTGGAGAAGTCTGACCTGAGAGAAAACAGAATAAACTCTCCAGTCTTTGCCAGCGACCGAACACTAGCACAGACTCACCCACATACTGTTAAACTCTTGGAAAGGCTCTTGTTACAATCTGGGCCCGGGGCAACTTTCCCGGTCATTGTCCAGGCACAGTTAGGAGTCACCATGGGTCAGGGACCATTTGCTGTTTCACTAAGGGAAACCCTTGTGCCCATCTGGAAAATGAACACACTCAGCTGCCTGAACAAGGGCTGTGTCCATGTTGGCATCATGGCTAAAAACCTGTTCCAAACCCAATTATAAATACAGCCAGTGATATCAGCAAAATTACGTTTCAAGGCCTAGAGTCCCTTCAGTCTGGAGAGTCCAGGAAATGCAAAACCTCAAAAAGTGTTTCCATATATCTCCGGCAGGCTGGGCAGACCTGCCTGGACAGGCAAAAAACCCACAGATTTTTTTTTTCCCCTCCTAATTTCAGCAGCAGGAGTCAAAAGTTTATAGTCACATCTTCAGATAGAAGTTTCTAGCACCTAAAGCAAAATATGCCACTTTCCTCTATAAATGCAGCAGCACAAGTCAAAGAGGGGAAAAAATACTTGTAGTTCATCAGTACATAGAATAATATAAAGTTCTACTTACATAGTAGTTCTTCACCAGCTGCAGCCCACAGCCTCTCATAGCACTTACTAATAGAGCTCCAAGAGCATTGCTTTCTCAGCTTGCACATAATTTGGACAGAAAAAAAAATAATTTTAGGATAAAACAAATGCCTTCTTTAAAAAAAAAAAAAAATAAAGGGAATCAATGGTTCAAAAAGCATTGTTTGGAGGTAAATAACACTTTTGGTCTCATCTTCAAATGTTTTCTTTAAGGGATTCTTTAGTAAAGGGCTTTTTGCTTAAATGATACTGTTAAAAATCAAAATTCCATTCAAATCAAAAAGCTGAAAGATTTAATTCTGAAAATCAGGAAAAGGGGCAATTTAAGTGCTTTTCAAAGTTGCTATTTGTCTGATTTCCATGCAAATAAATCGACAATACCAGCAACTAGCATTCTGGTGCCTCTAGATCTAAACAAGTCCCCTAGAAAAAAAGTTTTAGCCACAAAATATTGCCCAGTTTTTCACTGCACTGTTCCCTGACTAAGAATATTTTCAGAGAAGACACCATTTGCTCATCATACAGCATCCAGAGCTACAGGAGAACAGCTTTTCTGAGCACACAGGATGAATCAGAATTGGAAATGGAGCACAAATATACTTCAGAGAAATATATAGTGGTATCACTAAAATCTTGACATTTCCACAGCAAGAATATTATCTCTGTTTAGCAGAGATTTTTAAAACGGTGGTAAATGTTACAGCAGGCAGAAGTCCATGTCAAGACTCTAGTGGTCCTTTGTATAATTACCTGAGTGAGAACTCAGCCAAATGGCCCTTATCCTTCTGAGAAGTGGCTTCTTCATTTTAATGGCCATCAGACATCAAAGCTCTGGACTGATGTCTGGTCTGAGAGGCAGCACTTCTCCTAGCCTGTGATCCGTTGCACTGTGTTGGGTCTTTTATGATCACTCCAGGGAGGCCACCTATGAATTAACACATCCCCTGCAAATACAGACCTACCAGCTCCTCCATTGTGGGTCACCCATGGACCCAAACTGGACAGAAATCCTGGATAAATGACTCTTTAGGACACATATGTTGTGTCTATACTATATGCATGGTAAGTCACAGGTATCCTGGACTTCTTGGATTCATTGCCCATATAGTGTATGATCCATCTAACGTGGGGAGCGAGTCTGGTCCTCCAGGGCATGCTGTGTTTGCTGATGTTATGGGAATAACGCACACCAGCTGCCAGAACAGGGTTTGACTCTAGGTTTCTACTGAATTAATAAGCCAAAAAGAGATTCTTCTATAAAGTCCTTTTTATTGATAGTGCTACAGCTCAAGCTGCTTGTCTCTGAAGAGGGACCTCAAACAAAGCAGTCCCTGGGCAATTATACCCTTGCAATCTAAATTCCCCATGTGACAGTTGGGACCAGCAGTAATACTAGGGTCTGGGGTCTTCCTGTTTGTCACTGGATCCTTTCATTGTCTCTAGGCAAGCCATTTCTTTTCTTATCTCTAAGGTTGCAGCTTCTGTTAATGAATGTAGCTTCCTTATCTTCTGGCTAGAACCGGCTCTGGGGCCGCCTTTTACTTGACAGGGTAAAAGTTCGACATATCTCAGTGAAAGTTCACAGCTTGCAGCCTCAGGCTTCAGCAAATTTAGCAGCTAATTCTAAGCAAGTTGTGCTAACCAAGTTCTAGAGGAGTGGTATACCAAATCACACAGCACTGGGCATGGGCCAGTCAGTTTTGCAGTACAGAGCCAAGGGGATTGATATTTAATCTGTTACCCCTCCGGATTTCCAAGCTGCCCACGCAGCAGTTCTACAAATGCTACTTCACGGTGCACCACTGGTCTTCAGGATTCATCAAGGCTAAGACACCCTTGGTCAGCAGGAGCTTGAGTACGAAGCGTGTGAAAGGTGCTCCATGTCCTCCAGGCTGCCAAACCAGCTGTGCATGGCATTGACACTGAAATTGTGGGAATTCCCAGGTGTTGGCTCTTCCCAGAACTAGTTTTTGAAGCCTGGGGTTAAAAGTCGTTCCCTAGCTAGTGCAAATCAGCTAGACAGTGAAGATTTCCAGAACCACCGTTTCTTTTCTGGTCCAGAAACAGTTAAATAGCTCTCTTCACTGACAGTAAGAGCAGCTTAATCTATTACACTACAGATTGATTGTTTCTTTAATTATATGCTGTCACTCCAAACTTCACAGATTTTCCAGATATATTTCTTCCTTTTTATATGCACACACATGTGTGTAGATAGATAGATAGATAGATACATATTTTTTTCTAAGCTCAGCATCAAACTGTGGGCAGAAATGACCCTAGTCACACTCGAAATCAAAACTACTGCAAGCTCCTGAAATACTTTCTTCAACATATCCCACTCTTCCCACCTCCTTCTCATCCCCCTCCTAAGTAAGTTACAAAGGAAATACTAATTAGCTTCCAGCATCAGGCATGTCTGTATTATATGCTGCTCTCAACTGACAGATACTGTACAGTAATTGGGTCAAACGCACAGATGCTCAGAATAACCAAAGCATTGTGGTTTTGCCTGCAGCTCTGTTGGAGGAAGAACGGAGAATTTCACAGTAAAGGAGGACCCAACACAGTTACTTGCAGCTCAACTGCTTTAAGGATGCTTGACGAGAGCTCTTTCTTAGCATTAAAGATTTATGAGGCTTTTTACAAAACTTCCAATATCTGACTGGTAGAAAAATAATTTTGCCCTTGTAGGAAAACCGTTGGGCTGAAGGATCACAAATACGTTATTAACTTCATACAGATAGTGCCTTTCCTCTGCCACATGCATCTACTCTTCACACCCTTCATCTTCTCCAAAACTGAAATTGGAGGATCTCCTTTAGTGAACATATGGTGGCATCATTAACATCTTCACATTTCTGCAGTCAGGTATTTGCAGTGTTGCCTCTACTTAGCACAGAGACCATCAAAATAACCACGGTAAACCTAACTAGTGCTGGCAGTTCACGTCAACAACATGCTGGGCTGCAGCGTGAGCACTTACACAGTCTGAAGGATGTGAATCCTCTCACCCGCTAGGAGCTGTGGTTGAGCCCTGCAACTAGTTGACTACACCACGGCAAGCTGCGAAGGGTGCAGCAGCAGGAAAGGCCAGATCCTCAGATAACACTGCTCAGCACACACCGATGTCGCAGTGGTGCATGTCAGAGTAGCTAAATGGAAGTCACCTTGGCTCTTGGGATATCGCAAATATCCTTATTAGTGAAAATCAGTGCCTGCAGCTGTTGTTGCCCTCCCAAAGCCTGTAGAGTTGTGACAGTTTACGTCTACGGGGGGTTTGGACCTAGTTTTTCAAAGCTGGAGCGTTTTCAGATTGGGGTGATGGACATTTCTGTTGGCCACGCTTGAAAACGTGGCTAGCCACACGATGCTGACACTTTTCCTTCTTTCCAGATACAAAGGATCCCTGAGAACGCAGATAAAAATTCTACATGGTGCTACCCAACTAACTTTCTCTGCTGCAATACCACTACAGGATGAGTTCAGCAAGAAAGAGATGGTCTGTATTGGAACAGGCTGCCCAGGGAAGTGGTGGAGTCACCATCACTGGAGGCATTTAAAAGACATGTAGATGTGGTGTTTAGGGACATGGTTTAGTGGTGGGCTTGGCAGCGTTAGGTTAACGGTTGGATTGATGTTCTTAAAGGTCTTTTCCAACCTAACCAGTTCTGTGATTCTATGTACAATCATGAATGAATAAAGGATTTCCATGAGATGCTTTTTCCTTAAGACAGCTCCATCTGTAGAGAAAAAAAACGAGTAAAAAGATCTCCTGAGAACCGGACATCTTTTGAAAGGAGATGTGGAGAAGCAGATGGCATCTGCTCCTGGTAATGACTCTGTAGAGCCTTGATGTCTTTCAAATGGGAAGCCTGGCCATTTATCCCATCCCAGGGAGATGACAAAGCACCTCATGCAAAAAGACATTGATGGGCTTCCCCTTTTTATCTTCCAAGATAATACTTTTGGCCAGACAAGAGTGTGACCTACATAATAAGCAGCCCCGCTTGCCTCTAGTTTTGTGGATGTATCTTGTCCAAGCTGTTCAGCAGGATTGTTGCAGTCTTTATTGTTCCCAGTCTAAGAGGGATGCAGCTTTGTGCCTGGCATATGATTTAACAGAGGCAGAGGAGCCCTTGATCCCAAAGCAAGGATCTTAAATGCTGTGAAGGCTTGACACACCAGGCACACAGATCCCAACTTCAAAGAGCAATTCATCGTTATCTGCACAGCAGTTGGGGCTAGCGCAGCTTTTGAAGATGCCCACCAAAGACATTCCAGCCCTATCCCAAAATAAAATAAATAAACATCCTCCTGAGATGACTACTCTTCGCTGATCAAAGTCAGAGCGAGTGCTGGGTGTATTTGGGAAAATCCCAGAGCTGGGTTCACTTAATACACACTCCCGCTTTTAACAGAGCAAAGGATCCACTGGGATTTTACTCGCAGCTCAGCACAAAGGCAGGCTCCCCTCCGGGGGAAACAAGGAGTGGAAAGGCATTTTGGGTCAGGACTGCAAAGTCCTTCTAGAAGGGGACCTCCTAGAGGCACACAGAGCCTAAAGAATCACAGAAATAGTTCTGGAGTTGTTCAGGTTGGGTTTTTTTCCTAATCTCAGAGCAGCAGGCAGCTCAGGCAGACCTACTTTCTCAGCAGTGAATAGCACTGAGACCCTCCAGACTCTTCACATCGCTTCTGACCTGAGGTGTGAAGATCCCCACACCACAACTCTAAAGGGCTGTATCATCCAAATGGTCTACTTGGGATGAAGCACGGGAAGAGATACCAGTGGCCACAGGGCCGGAGAGGAGCTGTACCATGCCACAGCTTCAGTCCTGCCTTCTTGAGATCCTCCATCCCCTCCAGCACCACTGGCAGCAGACACGGCTCAGCTGCCGATGGCTTATGGGCCAGGGACTGGGCAGGGGGCCACTACTGGACAGCATGAGGCACCACCCTCGTTGTAAGTCAATGTAGAGTCATCTTACATTCAACATGTGGGGCTTGGCAGGCCTGCGAGAATCGGCACAAATCAGCAATGGGCGTTGGAGAGCTTTGTTAGACAGCACTGCTGGCTGGAGCAGAAGGGACCAGAAAGCTTTGTCCTGCAGCAGACAACAGGGGCAGCCTAGGGTTTAATATATCAGCCCTCACCAGAGATATTCCCAGCTCTCAGGGCAGCTTTCTTCTGCTGGAGCAGCACCCATGGCCAGGCTCTGGATGGAGACACTCTCTATCTGCTTTGCAGCAGCAGTGGTCAAAGCTGACGTCATCAGGTCAGGCAGAGCTTCAGCAAGAAGGTTTGATGTCTGGCTGTACCCATCCCACCTGGGCTCCGTGCAGCTACCACTGCCTCTCCACTCACCCTCCAACACTGGCCTACAGCCCAGCAGCTGTTAAAAGCTGATGGGACCTGCCATGAATTTGGCACCTTCCCCAGTGAGTCACCTGGAGCAGAAACCTCTCGTCCACGGCACACGCCTGCAAAGACTGCGAGGACCCTCACCACAGCCCAACTGATGCTAAGCGATCCCACCCTCAACCCCACCCAGTGGGTTTGAGCTGAAGTAGAGCAGCCTACTGCCCATCTCTTGGCCAGATTTTTCTGATGCTGCCAAAAACTAGGGCAGCTACAGGCACGTCATCTGTGTGCATGACTTCTGCTGTCAGTCTGCAAAGAAATAGCAAAAAAGGCAGTTCCTGGTGCTGTTAGTTCTCAGGAAAATGAGACGGACTTATTCCTCTTTTATGGCAGTGCCTGTACCCGAGGTCACCGGCTACAGCACAGAAGTACCCTGTGTGCCACCAGATCGTGCTGCTCTCACCCAGACAAGGCACTACCCACTGCAGTCACGTGCAGTTTGCTGTTTTTTGAGAACACGACTCTAGAGAAAAAAAGCATAAGCTGTTGCTTTCTGCATATTAATAGGCACAATACATATGCATATAATATGCATATAATTCTGTCTATTGGACATGCAGCAGTCTCCAAGAAACTGAAGCACTTTGAACACAGAGCTGTGTTTTCTTACACACACCACTGTTTATTAGCTAGCACAGCCAGGGCAGCAGCCCCACTTTTATAAGAAGCAGGTATAAGACAAGCTTGAATTTATGGCTGCCCTTACAAAATGTTCTTAAATCCCAAAATGCTCCCATCAACTCCCAGTGCTGTTTTTCCCTGATTCTGCCAGTTACTCTCTTGATTAAAGGTAGGGGAGTATCTCATTAGACATATGAAATCGAAGATCACGTGCCGCACAGCGTGCACATGCACATACATTGGGGAGGAAAAGGGATCTGTGACAAAGTGAGTTCATCTATTTTCTTCTCTTTATTTTTTTTTCCTGTTTGTGTGTGTATTTATGTTTCTTCTGGGTCATGATAACTATCAACAAAAAAGAGGGAAAATAAAGTCTTTCCTTTTTTTCTTAAAAAGAAAATGTCTTGATAGTATCTCCCAGCTAAACCTCTTTGGAAATCTATGGCATTTTTTTGCCACGGGGAGGGCTGTTACAAGCTTTGCAATCCCTGACAAGGTGGAGGAATGGAAATGCTCCGAGTGCCATATAGCCTGTGATTAATCTGAAAGAAGAACATCAATAAAACATGATCTGCATCTCTTCAGCTGATAGAGAGTCATAAATAATAAAGCTATAAGATGTGGAGTCCAAAGTGGAAAGACTTTTTCACTGTTAGAAACAGTAAGAGAAAAATCCCTGAAAACTATGTGGGAGAAGTTAACTTAGAAGCCCCTGTTGTTTGTTTGGTGCTCTGCTTCCCTTCACGTCCTTCCCACCACAGCCTGCCACATGCACGAAGCATTAACCACCCAGCCTTGAGCATCACCTGAGATACCAGTGACCCCCCCTCCCCCGGGAAGAAATGACCTAAATTACACCTAGAGGCTTTTCCCAGCTATACTGCCCAGCTGCTACACGCATCCAAGCGTAGATGTGCTAGTCACTTGTGTACCGGCTGTCTTGCAAAGCTTGTAATATCCTCCAAAGTCTGTGCTAGCTCACATTGTGTGACACCAAACACCATGTTGTTAGAATGATGTCAATCCAAAGCAGCTTGTTATGTGTATTTTGAAAAGTATTGGTGTGAACAAAACCTCCAGAAGTCCCCACCACATCTGGCGATCCGTGGATGTAAGCAGTACGTAGACGTTTGAGGTCTTCGGTCTCTGTCCCTAGCAATAACACCCTTCTTCCAGCATGGCCTCTCTCTACAAACCAACTGGATTCTGATGTTCCTCACTGCAATGAAGGGCAACAATTTACCTGGAGAAATACTGGTTGGCTTCATGCTGCCTGGGGAAGAAGACGTCTTGCAAGGCTATGCTCTCCTCCGTAACCAGCATGGAGTGTATTAGTATCAGTGGTGTATTTATTATCACACCACAGCTTTGGATAGCAACATACACGGTGACTTAGAAGAGCATGAATAAACATTAAAGATAATGGACACCCCACCTTGACTTCCACCATGCTGGCGGTAAATGGTCTGCAAGGCGTAAAAGGTTCGGGAGTGAAAACTGAGGCAGGGACTTTCCTTGATCGTAGATCACAAAGCAGAATCAAATAAATGATTAGCAGCTTGACTTATACAAAATAAATTAACTTGGTGCTGTAAAGAGTTATATTGATGTACTTTACAGAGGTGAAGGTTGCTTAGTGTTAGCAACATCCAATTGTCTTCAGCAGATTAACGTCATTTTATATCTGTGATAATAAAAGAGGTGCCAGCACTGTGGCATGAAGCCTGTGTCTATGCTTAAGTTCCTACCTCCAAAGATCACAGCTCTTTGGAAACTTAGTCTCTGAATTTGAGTAAGTTCAGGAAGATTTCTCCTCTGCTGAATCTAAATCGTTTTCAAAGAAAGATTTTAATCTAAATCTCCATTTTTAATCTAAAGCTTTATTTCCTTTGACATCTATTTGTATCTATTTGGTGTTTTATCTTCTCTCCTCCTACACATAGAAATTTTGCAAGTGGCATAATACTGCCATGTAGGAATCCTCTGTGCCTTATTTGAATTACACTTATTTACTAATTAGGATATGTTTAAGATTTTAAGCAAACATTCCTTTCTTTCCTATTTGTTTGAGAGACTATTTTTCTCTGGGGGTGTTGCTTGAACTCTCTGTGTGGCTGTATCGAGTCTGAGGGTTACAGCAAGACCCAGAAGCCTTAAAAATCCATCACTGTGTCTGCTGCTTCCCTGGTGTTTTCCACAGCGATGGCTGGACCTGGGCTGCAGTTTCACATCTCTTCAACACAAAATGGCTGCGTGCACATTGCCCCAGGAGAGTGAGGTGAGCTCTCAGCTCTGCTGCCCGTGCTTTTCTCCTTCACCTCAGGTGGCTGGTGGCTGTCCTCTGACCCAACATGACCTACTCTTGCTGCTGCAAGAAGTCCATTCTCCTCCAGCTGCAGGGTTCTCCTAATAGCCAGTGATAAAATAGCGAGTACGTTGTTATTCTCTTGAGCAGCCAACTTCCAGGGAGGTGGACAGGACACCAGGTTGCCTCTCTGATGTCACCTAACATGTTCACTTTTCATTACTACTTCCATTCTTCAGCTGCTCCCCAAATCACAGGTGAAATGGCACTGAGGTTTTGATTTCTAGTGACCGCTGGAAATGTGTGCAAACTTGCAGGGACTCCAGGGTTGCTAACCTGGACAAAAAGGTGGTTGATACGGAAAAATATTAGCAAAGCCAAAGACATGAGATTGGAAACATATTCTGTCTGTGCAGGGAAATCCTTTCTGGTTCCAGCCCTCGGCAACAAATGGGAAAGAGAAGAAGCCAATGCACTCATCTATCATCATGACAGCATCTACACAGACAGCACTTTTCATCTGAGGAAGTTTTATGCATTTATCTTAGTAACTGTCCCCAGACTTTCCAGTGTGCTTCTCAGCCTGTTATCTACACATCACCCTCAACCCGCTCTGAGAGAAATAGAGATAAATGTACTATTCAAAGCAAACTGGAGTGCTGGACAGTAAGGGAGGCAGAAAACAGGCTATTCAAACAGCAGATCAGCCCTGGAATTAAAATATATGCAAATGTATTGGTCCAAGAGGGTAAAAATCAGCCATCTCCACCATTTGTGGTGCTGAACCCATGAGCGGGAGGGAGGAGTGATGTACTGAAGGACGGCACCGCTCCTTCCTCCATGATGGGATGCTCTTCAGGGGCCTTTATGCTCTTCCCAGTGACACCCACCAGCCTGCACTTGCAGCAAGGAGTTCATCCCTGGGGACAGTGACAGAGATATGGCACTTCTGAAAGCTACCATATAACTGCTGAGCAGCAAGGACTCTCTGAGTGCATGCCATGGCAAAGATATGGTAATATGACTCCTATTTGCCAGCAATAAAGTGTGTTGAACACATCCCAAATAACTCTGCATGGACCCCTCCCAATGTTCATGAAGAGGTGCTCATCTAAACCATGGCCACTTCTACACTGGGACAACTGGAGGAGTCTGAATTTGTGAGCCCTGCACTATCGGATCCCATAATATCCTCACAGAGGCTGAATGGGGTCCTCCACATCCAGCACCCTATCTCCTCTTCCCTTACCAGGGCAGGCAGAGCAGGCAGCTCCATCTGTTTCTGGGGAAACATTTCCCTCTCTGCCTGTTTGAGGAAGGGCGAGCATCTACAGGCAAGACAGCTTTTATCAAGTCGAGTCACGGCTATGGTGAGGGAGAAGCAGGTATTTGGGTTTCCTCTCCTACCCTAAGCAAGCTGAGGAGAATAATTCAGCCCCATCTGGTTGCCCAAGGATGAGCTGGAAGGAAGAAGAAGAGTAGCTCTGCCTGTTAAGGCTAGGCACAACTGGTTTGAGGCAAGACTGCTGTACAAGTTTTAGAGTTTGAGCAGATGTAGTTTTAAAACAGGCCTTAAGCAGAGTTCTTCAACCATAAAGAAGAGTGGAAGGCATGAACCTCTTGCCAGAGGATGCTCTGGAGTTGCCATCTAAGGTCACCAGTGCTGGGGCCTCAAAACTTTTATTGGCTTTTGAAACAGCTCCCGTGTAGCTCCAGGCCCAGTTGTCCTGGCTTCCTCTCCCAAGTATGCCCATGCTCAGCAAAGGGGATGACTTCTCCTCTTCTTCCATCCTCTCAGGCTGAACACTGATGCCCTTGCCTCTCCCCATCTGCCCCACTGTATACCCAAACCCTCCTGGTTCTTTGTGCTTTTCAGCTTCAGTCTGAAAAACCTCCTGAACCTCCCCCAGAACCATCCAATAGGCATTTTTTTCGTATCTTTCCATCACTGTATGTCTTTAGGAATCAGCTAGATTTATATCAGTCAGACTCTTCTTTGGTGAAGAGCTGATAGCCAGACTTGCACTCTTTTTCCCAGCAAGCACATCACGAGGCTTTCCCCTGCTTAGTCTCAGTCTCCATGGTGGCCTCCAGGAGCTTGTTATTCTTCTCTCAGTGGTGCTCACACAGCTGCTATAAACAGATGCCCTACTAGAAGGAAGTCTCGTTTTCTCTGTGTAACTTCATCTCCAATATCGTAACATCTGAATAATGTATCAGAACTCTGATGTCTACCATCCCTTCAGCTCCCTATTCGCCCCAAGTTCCCTGTCATCTCAGCCTGATGCAATCAAAGAAATAGCACAGGATGATTTCCTAGCTCCTGGGTACCACTGCTGAAAAGTCTCTGATCACTGTTAATAACGTTGGTTCAGCAAGGCCTAAATTCTAATGCAATTAACAGGGGAGTAACTGAATCGGCTTTATTGTGTCTCCACTGGGGATATACAAAAATGCCTCAAGGCCTATTGAGGCCATGTGTAAGTCCACAGGCTTAAACACCCTTCCACGTACCCCCGTATCAGAAACTGCAAGAAGTTTAATCACATTTTTCTTCCCAAATTGCAGCTTCAAGGCGACTTGATGACCTATGGCTGGAAATCTTTTTTACAAAGGCTCTTGATTTATTTTGATTAAGACAGATGAGCCCATCTCGTATTCCCAGCAGAGAAAGGCATTTTAGGATTGATATGCATCACTTTTAGACATGCCTCCGGTGGTATAATCACAATTTCCACCACGTAGCTGAATGCACTTTGAACAGCAGGCAAGAGAGGACTGGATGGAGGCTATTTAAACCCTTTTCTGATTACAGATCTGATTACAGATTCTGATCTCTGCTTATTCAGCATTTTGGATGTTTGGTTTCCTCTCTCTGGTGTTCACTTTTTCCTTTTCCAATTTTACCTTCACTAATGGGAAAATAAGGAAAAAAGGAGGACAGGGCAGAAGGAATATGAACCTTGAAACCTCACCCCAGGATGGGTCAGCAACCTTCATTATTGTATTCATTAGGTTTCGGTTGCTTGACTTTTATGTTTTGTGGATGTTGAATGTGGGTGTATGCAATCAATGATGAAGACGAGTGAGTGAGGAAGACAGACCGTCTCTCTTTCACAGGAACCACTTATCATCATTTGTGGAAGACCGTATCTTGCTTTTATCAAGCTAAATGTGAAAGTTCAAAAAGCTACCCTTCTCCTGTGCCGGGATAATAATCCGCCCTGAGCAAAGTGCCGCATTTAAGTAGACACAGTGAGAACAAGATCCTTCTTTGTCCAAAATTATGCTCCAAAACGCCTCGTATATATCCACAAAGCCTTTGCAATTCTGCTGGTATGAACCAGTGGAAACTTTGAAAGGAATTGACTTATGTCGTGACATAGCTGAAATACAAAATTAATTCAAAGAAATACTGACTGGGTGTAGAGGGAATGTGTTCTTCTTGACCAGTAAGTTATGGCCCACATTAGCAGGGTGAGCTCATTTGCTTAAAATAGGCACAGGAAGGAAACCCAGTGCACCGTGGATGTGATCACTAAAATTCAGTGTTCACAGGTGAGAGGAGGGAAACAGACAGCAGCTGGTACCTGTCCTGTGATGTCTTTTTAGCTGTACAAAGCCCAGCATCACGATGTCAGCATTTAAGACCATCTGCCCTATTTCCTAGGCACAGCCTGCCTGGAAGATGTCCATAGGCTATACCGGGTGGGATTCAGTTCACCCAGCATTGGTGGATTCGGCAGTGTTAGGTTTATGGTTGGATTTGATGATCTTAAGGGTCTTTTACATCCTTAAAGATTCTATGAGTCTATCTTTAGTGTAGACATCTCCACCTGGTCAAAACACTTGGCTCCCAGTGACTGGAGACAAATGGGCACTTTTAATGACTGGTTCTTCTCACCTATTTGGGATGCCTGCTTTAGGACAGGCTGAGCTGCATGGCTGCTGTGGCTGCAGTGTAGATCTGGCTGACATACCTAGCGGTAGACCACACCACGGTGGAGGTGGCTGTCCAGTCAGATAAGTCCCCCACCTAACCTAGGGGTTTCTTCCTTTGCCAAGTTGAATGCCTGGAGTTGAAAATTCAAGCAACCTTCCACCACAAAATAAAATCCTCTTCACTGTTATTCATGCAATTTTCAGTATTTCAGATGATCAGCCAGAAAGCTGGTCTCAGCATAAATTCATCTGCAATCTGGCTGACTGGGCTGGGAATCTTCCACTAGCTCCATCCTGAAGCAGATGATACTTCCTATCTGCCAAACCACAAGGTGACAGCTACAGACACTGCGATGGCATTTTGGCCACCAAGCTTGACCTTCTAATAAAGTAGAAGAGGCAGGACGAAGGCTTCCCAGGCACACCTGTGAGCTTGAGATCTCACTTAGGAAGGCCTTTCTTACAGATAAGGGGACCCCAGCGTGAGGAACTCAGATGTGGTCATCTGACTTTAGGTGCCTAAAACTAAGAGATACAATTCTCTTTGCATGTCCTCCCTGTCCCTCCCCACCATATCACATAAAGAGACCAGACCCTTCTCTTCCATGTGGCTGTGTGTCCACACCACAGGGGTGGGATGGGTGGCGAGGTACCATCCTTCTTCATCTCTGAAGGGAATATCAGACTCTTTCCCACTCCCTGTACTTGGGGCTAAGGAAGCAACCCTCATCTCTCAGCAAGAGAACCACAGATTGAAGGTTAATGGGGAGCAAATTACCTTCCTGGCAAATCTGAGCCTCATTATCCCACCTGACCACTCCACTAAAGCGACTGGGTCTTCACAAGTTAAGGCCACGAGTATTTAGGTTACCTCCAGAGCTCTCCCTCACAGAACATATGATGAAATCCAGTGTTTCTTAGAAAGCTCGAGTGGGGTGTTTTTTTTTCCTACCTTACCTCAGGACAAGGAGCAGCTGTTTCCAACTGCACAATTACAACAGTGGCAAGCCTGAATCCCTCTCCCTGCAGTGAGATGATTTCAGCCTGAGCTGGACTCCTTACAGAGTCAGAGCGACTCCTGCGCTCCGCATTCATATTTATGCTCAGAGGCATTCGCTAGAAGTTTGTCTCTTTTTCCGAGTACCAGGAAAATCACTTCACTTTTCAGCAAGACAGAGCCTTTTTGATCAACCTGAGACAGGGTGTCTCACAGTAAGTACCTTGCTGCCTGCAGCAAGGTGCAATCTGCACTATTTTCCAGGCATGATTTCCTTTGTTTTCCACCCTCAGGTTCTTTCTTTCACAAAGCAGCACTGCAGACCGGGACAATTCACAGTCTGTTGGAGCCCATTAGATAGGTTTTCAGCCCCTGTGAGTCTTTCTACATTTTTTTTGTTAAGTCTTCATAAAGGAATGAGAGCCTAAGAAAATAGTCTCATTTGCTGGGCAACTTTTTGTTTCAATTTGTCCCTAGATGTGCTCAAGGCTCTTCTGTGTGTAGGCTGGTGGAAATTCCAGCAGTCAGATCTTGATCTCAGACCCACACTTGGGAAACAGACCTGCCCGCATTGTACTGGGATTTGGAACATTTGTTCTGGAGGGTGGAGGAGAAAGGTGGAGAAGAACAGATGATACCAACCTATGATACACCCATGTTACTGTGTTGTTCTCCTAAATGAGCAATTTCAAAACAAAGGGAAAAGGAGCATTCTTAAAGAGTTCAGATGTTTTGCTGACATTTTTGAAAGAAACTGTTGCCACCCACACAAGCTTTTCATTTTGAAAATTTCCTTAATTGCTCTATTGTTATCTTAATGCTCACACTTTCATCAGAGCACTTTGATTCAAATTAAATGTTTTATTCTTAGGGTTGCCAGTAGCTCAAAACATAGCTTTCACTAATTACTCTAATTGCAGATTCAGGGCAATTTGCCTGCTTAGTGCAGAAGGCATCAAATGGCCTAGGAGTCAGAGCTGAGGCATACAGGTCACTGTGACTTCCCAACCAGGCTAAAAGCAGCATGCAGTTCTGGAAAGGTTGCTCTTGTGAGACAGGCAATGAACATGAACAGAAGACCCAGGGTTCAATTCCAGCTCTTCCTTCAGGTTTTCTGGGTGGCATCCATCTCAGTAGGCATAGATGCCTCTACCTGAGCTCCTCATCCCATATGAAACCAGTCAAGGGAGCAATACTGAAGGGTACCTATAAATAGATTAAACATATTGCTCCCTGAAAGTCTCAACTTCTCTCCTAAATCCATAATCAGAGCATAGGGATATAATTCAGTTGCCTAAAGCAGGCTTCCAGTGCCATTTGAAACCCACGGGGCTCTCCCACTGCGTGTCTAGCTGCCACTTCAGAAGCCCTTGAGTACCTTGTAGGTCCCACCAGCCCCATACAGGTATCTAACATACCCCAGATCATGTAAAAAGGCACTAAACACATATGTTTACTCAACTGAATAGAACTGATCATGAGCTTCAAGAGACAGAGAGCACAATAATTCCCTTAGGATTTTGCTCTAGTAAGTGAATCACTCTCACCATTAATATCTTCTCCTTGCTGTGCTGTGTTCTTGTCTAGATTAAAGAGCCCATTAGCATCCAATATTTTCCTCTCGATGATGTCGTTTTAAAGACAGCAATCAATCCCCCTATTGACTGCAGCAGGGTAGATAGAGTTTGTGAGGTCTTACTGTAAAATTTATTTTCCAGTTCCAAAATAATTTCCATGGGTGGCAGAAACAGGCAAAGTAGGGAAAAGAACAAACTTTGAACAGAAAATGGTTCTTCAAGAGAATTAATTCCCAGTCAATGCACGTAATTCACAAGACTAAAAATTGCAGGTGTACAATAAAGTCTTCTTAAAACCCAATTTCCGCTTCTTCGTAGCATAATTTCTAGCACTGAATGTCATTCTTGCATTCAGGAACGGATCTTTTTCAATGCAATTAAAAGAGTTTCCTCTTACCTCACATCTGCTCTTAGCTATCATGAGGCAAACAATCGAGGTGAGCTCTCTAAAGGAATTTCTAGTTCCTTCTATACTGAGCAAAACTGTTAGCACATAAGCTCCTGAGCTCCCTTGAAGCCAAGGGCACTGGGGAAAGGGAGCTCTGCTAAACCAGGCAAATAGTTGAAGGGAAAGTCATTTGTTAAGTCACCCATACCGTTGACTTTCATTGCCATGCTATCAACTTCTACAGCTTTCAATAGGAGGAACAGGGACTTTTATTACAGGCATCAGCTAATGCAGGGAAGTAATTCTGTTAATGAACAAGACAAACAGATTTGTGAGGCAGAGTCAGGGGAATTAGCTCATGCAATACATCAGAGCACATTTTAGCAGGGCACACATGACAAATGTCCTCGTGACTGTCCAAGGAGGGAACTGAACCAGCAATCTCAGGAGCAGAGGTGCAAGCAGTTATTCCTGCTTTGGGAAAAAAAAAAAAAAAAAAAAAAAAAGGAAAAAGAAAGAGAAAACTGAAAGATAAGGATTGCAGAGTGCCTGGCCAGAGACCTGTAAAACATGTGCAGTCCATGGGTCCAACCTCTACGTTTTATCTGAAGGTCATAAACTTACTGATACATGGCTAAATCCCACCCAACTGCCTAAAAACCACCATCAGAGAACAAATTACCCTCTGGAAGTATCTGCTTCTCTTAATTGATATAGAAAGAGCATAGGTGGCCAATTTAAAATTAACATCTGTCTTTTAAACACGTGACGTTAGATGAAATGCTTTCTTCTTCCGTTGATTCAGGAGGAAAGATGGGATGGGCAGGCAAAAGGACAGCCCTGTTATACAGACTATTTGGACTGTGTCAGCTTAGGAGTATGAGTATCTCACTGATTTTCTAATTGACCTCTTTTGTGTTTGTTTTTGTTTTAATGGAAGAGTGAAGACTCAGCTTCAGAATCTACTGATTAGACAGCTCTTCCCTCTCCTGCCTGTTTGCAGAAGGACTAATGAACCCCCTCTTCTCCAGAGCAGGTGCGTTTCAGCAGCCCCCTGCTCCCCTTCTTTGTCAAGATTTTCCTGACAAATAGGATCCAAAGGAGGCTGAAAATCATCTTTTTCCCAGCCTACCCCTCCATGACAACTCCAGCTGCTCAAGCTGTTAATTGCACAGGAGGGGGACTCTGTGCAATCCATTGCTCCTGCCAGTCTGTGCCACCCATGCAGAGCCAACGGAGCAGCCCACGGTGGTCCTGCTGCCCCCAGAGCTCCCCAGCATCCACACTGGGCTGGCAGTGCTTTAACGGGCTGCTTTCCTCTGTCTGGGACTCGCTTGGCTGAAGGGGGTCTGCCTATCATGGGGCTTTGAGGGACAGCGCATCTCTTCTGTTTTATTTTATTTTGTAGGGGGTACTTTCAGGGCTTACTGGACATCTCTGGCAAAACATGCTGCCTGGAGGCACTTAAAAGCCAAGCAAGGAATTAGTCATGGTGCAGCTACACACTTGGTCTATTTTTTAATGCAGCTGGCGATATATCAGAGTGAATATAATTACAGTATTTTAAAGGGTGACAAGTTACAGAACAAGTTATCACTCCAAGGTTAATCGATGTGTTCTTGGCTTGCACCACTGTGAGTTGTCTGAACCTCTTTCCTCGCTACACATTTGCTCCCTGCTGAAAGTTCACCTGTGACGAGTCACTATCTCAGAGCTGATAGATGGCAACTTGTCCGTGAGCCCAGCACAAAGGTTGCACTGTTCAGAACATTGCAATTAAAGCTATTAAACACCCTTAGGGCCACAGGAATGCAGGAGTAAGCATGTCAAAACAGTTCATTCCTATAAGCCTTAATGATGGTGGCATGATTGAGATGAATCATTTTAAATCCAGAAGTGCAAATCTGAATGTCACGCCACTTCTTAGACTGTTGATGGAGGTGCAGGTGGGTATCTGATTCATTGTGTAGGAAAGATTCAAGAACCATTCTAAACACATGGTGCCACCAGACAATGCTGTTTATAGAAGCATACATGTCTTAACCAAGCTGGCACAAGGGACTGGGACAGGCCTTAGGCCTATTTTTGTAGAGAAAAATAGAATAGACTATATTTCTACGATGTGATCATCCTCTGCCTGCCTAGGGGCTGGATGCTCCTAGGAGTGGGCTGTCTCAGCACAACACTGAGCTTGGGTGAGGCATCTTAGGAAACACTGGTCCCCAGATGCCAAACAAGGAGCTGCTGCTAAACTCCAGGCCGTAGGTACATAAAGGTTTGGAAAGACTGCCACTACTAGTAGACTGGGAGAGAGAAAAGGGGGCAGGTTGTGTTCCTGCCAGCACATCAGCTTTTTCTTCAGGTGCTATAAAGTGGTCACATTTAAGAAAAGACTACCCACTAACCCAAGTGGTTTTACGGGTGTAAAATGCTATGTGAAGACCTGGATTAAAGTTCATGTGTCCCATTGTTTCCAGGTGGAGGAGGAGATTGCCCTGCACAACTCCACATGGTGCTGAGGGAAGGTCTTCACAGGGCCAGGGCAGTCTGACCAGACATTGGCAAGTCCAGGGTATCACCCGTTGTGCACTGAGCAGCCCTGGGCACGGAGCCTCACGTGAAGGATACGCATGCTCTTTCTTCCTCCTGAGGAGGACCACACCATGCAGAGGTCCCTGGCCTCCCTCCCCGCTGGGTTCAGCACACATCAAGATGCGAACGCACCTCCCTGTCACTCCAGAGTCACCCACAAGGACACCCCAACGCTCACCATTCCACGTCTGGTAAAGAAATTGAGCGTGACGGCATTGCCGCAGAGAAACAACCAAAGTCAGGAATGACCTGACACCAGGCAGCACAGCTTCTACCTCCACGATAAATCCACCTTGTTTGGCGGGATGGATGGAAGCTCTGGGTTCCTGGACTAATACTAGCAGTGAAAAATCAATGACATTGAGGTGCTTTAGACTCATCAAGCAAATGCATCAGGAGGTATATGCTGCCTGGGCATATGCACAGGCAGGTGGCTGAAGAAAAGAGAAAAAGGGGTTGCACAGCTTGCTTGTGATGGATTTCAAACCTATATTCAGAACTGAAATAAGGGCTATACTAGTGTTCACTCCCCAGAGAATAAGAGCAAGGGGTGAATAACCGAGGATACATCTTGGTTTTTCAGGTTAAAGAAGGAGCGAAGACAAATTAAAGGAACTGAAAATTATGTGCTTCTTGGGGTTATTGATTAGGGCAAGAAGTCGACTGTGGCCACAGTAATTTCGACCTGAAAGATGTTTTCCCATGAGTCACCACAGCACTAGCAGCTGCAGGGGTGCTGCTACGCTGGCGTATGTCCTTCTGGCAGGAGTGCGCCTCGAAGCCACAAACTCCTTGCTAAAAGCCAGCACTGCTGTGGTCACCTAGAGAGAGCATTGATGCACCGACGCTTGCCTGCAGATGCCGGCGTAGATCAAGACCTCACTGATCCAGGCACAAACTGCACAAATTAATGGACAACTCCTGCTGCAAATATCTCCTAATCCACAAATAAGACGGAAAAATTGAGAAGAGTGTGTTCTTCTTTTACAGACAGGAAAGTGAGGCATGGATGGGGGATCTTGGATTCCCCCAAGATCACTTAGGGAGTCAGCAGCAGAACACGGGAGTAAAACCAGATCTCCTGAATTGTGCTGAACAACTGAAACCTTCAACATATCCTTCTTTCCAGACGTGCCACAGACATGAAGCATGGGTAGCTATCCATACTTTGAAAAGGCTGCTGCACATCAACTCAGTTTCTCTGAATATGATGGGACCTCCCCAGGGGAGCAGAAGCTTGCATTGGAGCTCTGCAGTCCGAATGTGACTTGGAGGCCAGATTTTACTTGTTGGGAAAGAGACTGCACACAGAGGGGAGGTGAAGGCTGCAAACAATGAGCTCTTAACCTCAGAAACAAAAACAATTTTACAGAAGGCAAAATTAAACCCATACTAGGGAAACTGGGATATTGTAAGGCAAGATTTTTGCTGTCACACATAAACATAAAATAGATGCTAAAGACCAGAAACGCTATCACTTCATGGATGCAAACAAAGAATTCAAGTACCATTATTTCTGCTTGACTTGCACTTGACAACACAATTTTCCTCCCAATGCTTGTTAATGCTAGCAGAAACAGAGGCCAACCACTGACACATACCATCAATGCTAATAAAAAGCACGGTTGCTTGGTGCACAAACATCCTTCCGAGAGCTCCTAATAACTGAGAAGCTGCTGCTATTATCACTACAGCCTCTATGAATGTTAGCCAAAGCACCTCTAAACGGAGGGAGTAAATTGCAAGGGAGCCCTATCCTCTCGGTTGACTTTATGGCGGCAATAACATTTCGGTTTCTAATCCACTATTACTTCAAATGAGAAACTCTCACATCTGGAGCTCAGCCTCTCTCATTCCTTTGTCCCGTTGTCCTTTATTTCATGGCAATCTGCTGGTGTTCCCGTTACTGGGCTATGTGATAGTCCTCAGGCTGTTGTGCACTGATCCCTGCAGTGACCCAGCGAGGAAGGGAAATGCCCGCGGCCCAGATGATTGCACGTCCGTAGTTGCTTGCTAGGTCCTGTTCTCTGGCTCTGGGGCTGATAGATAGGCTTGCATCCAAATACAAAAATTAATGCTTCTGCCAGTCCCTCACATAATCACCCTCATGGCCCTCCACTCACAACCGCTGTCTTCTCAGACCCCCCATCTTCTCATCACCTCCCTCTTGATGCAGGCCAGCCCTGGTTTACAGGTCCCTTCTGCTTCCACCAACTCTGGGAGGCCTCAGGTTTAATCACAAGGGTTGGCTGGGGCATTTCTTTCTCACCACAACTCCTTTCCTCAGTCCTTCAGTTCAACTAAACCTTTTTTCCCTAGCCTCCTGCTGCAGCGAGCATCCCTCCTGTTGATGCTAGCCAGAGGTCCACCTTCACTCAAGAGCCTTGTAAGCACTTTGTTACAGGATGAAGGTTAGAGAAAGACCAAAGTGATTTTGATGAGAAATACCTGCAGTTACATAGCCTCAGGCTGCATCCTTGACAGATCTAAGACCTCATTAGCACAGTATTGCATTTATTTATGGAAATTGTAAGACACTTCAGGATAAAAGGTGCTAGATAAATGGAATATTGCCAGGAATTATTAAAGATTCAGACCATGCAAAAATCAGGGCTTTCAGTGGCCTTTTGACTTCATCCCTCATCCCTTTCCCTGTGTCGCTGCACTCTGTAACAAATGGGGGATGGGCAGAGTAAGGGAAGAGGGTACTAAGGGGAGTGGTTACGTCAATTCAGTTTGCGAAACCTGTTAAAGAAAAGCAGTGAAAGTCTCTTCTCTTCCAAATGGGATTAAGAAAAGAAAGAAAATTATTGAGATCATAGAATCATAGAATGGTTTGGGTTGGAAGGGACCTTGGAGATCATCTAGTTCAACCCCACTGCCGTGGGCAGGGTCACCTTCCACCAGACCAGGTTGCTCAAGGGTTTGTACCAGTGTAACCAGTGAAACCTATGAAATCTTGCCCTCCAGAGTCCCTGTGTTCTGGAAAGGTCCGGTATGGTCCTAGTTTGACCAACATAGTTAGTTTGGTGCATTGAGAAAGGGCAGTACGGTATGAACACCTACAGCAAGCCATTTGAGCTGCTGGTGATACCCATTTCGGTCATGCAGTACACTCTCAATACACCAGCGTGGTGCACCAGTACAGTCCCTAGTGTGGGTACAATTACAGTGGTGCAATTACACCGTTTCTTCTGTGTGCATCGAGCTCTGGTGATGAAATATAAGACCTCAGGCTATAGGCAAATAACAAAAAGTATGTGGCAAGAAGAAAAACTCTTCCAGATCCAGCTGTGCTGGTGAGAGATGACACGAACCACCCCACTGTGTTTCCTCCCCCACTTTGGGTGAGTCCACTGGTGGTTGGCCAAGCTGCTCCCGAGGGCCCTCCCAAATCACTGCAGGCAAAATCAGAGGGATTAGCTCAGCTGAAGTGATTTAGTAGGGAATTCAAGGAAAATGCACTGCTACGATGGATCAGCCTCAACTCTCTGTCGAGATGGAATGAAGCAGGTAGGAGAGTGACTATTCCCTTGCCCTGGGGAGGCCTGGGGGAAATGTCCATCCACAATTTCCTTTTACAAAAGGGTCAGTTTGGTGGTCTGAGTCAGTGTGTCTGTTGCAAAATCAAATCTGACTCTTATGAGAACAGTGTGCAACAGGCAGCAGCACAGGTTGGGTTTCCTACATGTGCTGGATTTTGCTTCCATCAGTAGAAAATATTTTTTCCCTATCTGAAAGCATCTTTTCTTACTGAAGACCAGTCTTTGAGAGGAAATTCTCACCAACGTGTTACAGTCACAGTCTTACATTGTTGTATTTCCTGGGTAAGTCTTAGTCATTTCACAACATTCAAGAAACCTCAGTCAAGAAACCTCTTGGTGCTCTTCAGTCGCAGACTGCAAGGTAACAGGACTAACCGAGACCATTGTGGAGGACGTGTTGGGATATATAGTGATGTCAAAAACCTGACTGAAGTTGACAAATGATGGTAAGATGCACTTAAGGTCCTTACAGTCCTCATAACTGAGGGCTTCACCAAGTTCAAACCTTTATTTTCACAGCCCCTCTCTGAAAGCAGTGTGGTACTGACTTCACAGACAAAAAAACGAGGTTGCATGCCCTCTCCAATGAAACGGGATATTTCTAGGCTAGTAAACAAAGTCAAGGCACAAGCACTTTCCAGTGATCATCCACATTGTCAGCGTGGTATGTTGCTTGGTAGAGGGGTTTTCAGAGACTGTTTGATGACACGTGGAGAACTGCAGGGACAGACCTGGGCTAAACCAAAGTGAAGGAGAAGAGCAAAAAAGAAAAAAATCACTAGAGCAAAGAAGACATTCACTAGAGTGCTGGACAACAGAGTGGAAAGAGAGAAGAGAGCTTCCATGAGTGAAGGGAAGGACAGCCCTGGTCCTTCCCAGAGACGTCAGCTTGATGCATATGTTCTGCCTTTCTGAAAGCGCTGAGCAAGCTCACTGCAAGGATACGTTCTGTGTTTCGGGATCGTGGCTTATGAGCATGTGTGCATGACGGCAGTACAAGCCTGAAACACCCCCACACTTATCTGCTTATCTAAATGTTTTTGTTTCCTGCTCTGAGGTAAGCAGTATGTCCCCAAATGGCTTGTTGATGCTCGTGGTGGGTCAGCTGCTAGCGCTGTGCAACAGGCAGCTCCCTGCTCACAGAGGAGGGTGAACCAAGACCCAAGCACAGCCATCAGATGACATAACTGCACCATTTCAGAGCAGGCTTGGAGCTATTTCCTCCAGACGTGTTTTCTGACCACAACTTTAAAATAGAAAACAGACATCCTCTTGCGATTGAGAAAAGAGGCTGTAACTTTGAAGACTGGGGGCGGATGGGGGGAAAGCCCACTTAAAAAGAAAAAGGCAGCTGAGCAGAACTGATGCTGCCCGAGATATGAAGCAGCTTGCAAATGCTGACTGGGCTGACAAAGCTCCCACTTGTCTCATTGCTCCCAAGACTGATAGAAACCTCAGAGAAACGAGCCTACCCCTTTTCTTGGGGGAGACTGAGGCTGGCAGTGCCCTGAGTTCCGAAACGATGCCTCTCCAGCAGTCCCCTGGAAGGAAGTCCCTCGTTTCATCCCACAGCCTGAGTTCAGCGTTGGGGCTTTCAGCTGCCTGAGGCGTTTGTTCACCCCTCCTTGACACACACTTTAGCTGGAAGAGATAAGCGTTCCAAAAACTGTGGTGCCACAGGCACATGAATCAACGTGTCCTGACTCCTGGGGTCATGGCAAACCCTCCTCACCATCGCTCCTTCCTCCTTTCCTGCAGAAACCTCAACAGTGCTCAGTCCTCCTCCTGAGCATTTCAATAGGGACGTTTCTCTCCTAATGCCCAAGTGAGGGCTCTGCTCTGCAGGAGCAGAAGGAGCGAGCAGCTTCATGCCACAGCCTGATCCCTTCCTTCCTTGTCCCATGGTGGAAGCAGCCTGGCTTTGGCTTGTATGTGGCAAAAATCCAGAGGACCCTTGACCCAAAATCCGCCAAAAGTTCTGGCCTAGATACCCTCAGTGAGCCAGGCTGGCCCTTTTCCTGCAGACAAAGGGCTGGAGAGACATTGAGGATCTCTGTCTGTATAACCCCACAGCCATGTGGCTGGGATCCAGGAAACAGCATTTCCTAGGGGTTAGTGGACAATTCAGAAAAGGCACCACTGGTCCTCTCAGGTGAAATCTAATCCCTGGGAAATGCAGTCTAATATGAAGATAACAAATCAAATGAGCTGCGACTCCTAGGGATTTACTTCTGTACAGAGCACAGCTCAGAAGAAAGCATGGCCCGAAGATTCAGGTGGTCAGAGATCAAACCCGTGGGAGTAGGAGGACATCCCGTTGTCGTTCAACACCACCATAACACTGCTCCTCGACAAAGCTCTCTGCACAGTGCGTGTATAAAGGATATCATCCAAAGCCACAGGGCAGAGCTGTCCTAGATCATCGAGGACACCACGGGTTAAAATTTCTGCCAGCAGCTCAACACCATTGCATCCCTTCATCCCAGTGAAGAAACCTGGCACCAAGCCTTTGTGATGCTCCTGGTTGTGATGAAGGTTGCAGGGCTTTCCAGAAAGCAAATAAATGAAGATTGATCTTTTGGCCATGGCCATGTAATATCATTAGCAGAGCCCTGCAGAGAGACGTTCGTCAGCCATTTGCCTTTCTTCGGCATTCCCAGTCATAAAAGCCTACGTCCAGGCTTCACTCCAGGGCTATACAGCTAGGCAAATTGTCTTCAGCACAAAGGCAGGCCACTCAGTCTCCAGCAAATTTGGACAGACTAAATCATTTCCAGACCCAAAAATGCTGAGGACAATTGCCTTTTCTTTACCTGCAATAAATGCCTCCAAGCCATGATACCCTGGACATAAGCTAAAAGCTCTAGTCAATCGACACAAGGTTTTAGAGAGCTCATTCTCCCTTTTTGCCCCTTGCAGGCTGCATAGAAGTGACAATTCTTTGTGTTTGCTGAGGGCGTGAAGGGAGCGAGGCCACATACAGACTAACCAGCAAGGCACACGCAGCTCCTGTTCAGGTTGAAGTTTGATACAACTCCCTTCCTTCACGTTCACCGTTAATAAATTGTTTTGATCTCACAGTACCTACCAGATAGGCTTTTGCACACCATGATAACAGAGCAAAGAAAAATGTTGGTTGTCCTTCAGAGTATGAATAACTGGACGTTTTCAGTGTACTTCAGATCTGTGAAGTCCCTAGATTTCTTCTTTTGGGCTGGTTTTGCTAAAGAGAACAGCAGAAAGACCAAGGGGAGCTTCTGAGTTTCCTCTTAAGTGAAAATGCTGCCATTCATTCTCACGGTCACACACATGGACAAAACTCAGTGCAGCCCCCAGGAAAGTCAAGACTTGCTCTTCCAAGTAATCAAGAGGAGTGGATCAGATCTGCAGAGCTGAACATGCATCCTGGGAGCCTTATTGCACCTAATGCAGAGGGGAAATGAGCTTGTTTCATCTCCCCAGCACCTCCAGAGCACCTTGACTTTTCCAGTCAGTGTGGATGTTTAAGAACCTCCCACCTCAGTCAGGACAATATTGGTAATCACAGGGACATATTAGCAATCTGGGACACTTTCTATTTTGCTTGAAAGAGGAAAAAATACAACAAGCAGATGCAAATGGAAACACAGATCTCTCGAAGTCATTGACATGGCCCAAAGGTCACAATTTCCAGCCAGATGACAGTGATGCAGCTATTTTTAAAAGACTGCTGGGGGGAAAAAATGGAGAAGATACAGAAGAAAACCACAAGGATGATTCACAGATGCGAGAAAATTCCTTACAAGACTTAAGAACCGAATCTGTTCAGTTAACAGAAGGAAAAGTTAAAGGAGACTTGATCAAGGTGTGCAAATGCCTAATGGGGAGGTGACCCTGGGTACTGGTGGGCTCATTAGCGGGACAAAAAATAGCCAGTGGAAACTAAATTTAATCTGAAAGTCAGAAACACATAAGGGGAATGGAGCTGGACTTAGTGAAATGGCAGGTTCTTCCTTTCTGACGACTGCAAATGTAGACAGGTGACTACTAAGTGACTACGCACAGGTTAGGGGTTGGCTAAATACAATTTAAGCAGAAGAAAGTGAAAAGCAGTGACATGCTCTATACAGTTGCACCAGTGTCTCCACTGCTGGATGTCGCACCAGTATCTCCGCTGTACCAGACCTGCCTTCAGCCCACAGGAGAGGCACCAAAGAGTTGGGATCAAACTGTTCTGAAATATTGAGAATCTTGTCATGGTTGCTGGGTTATAAACACATTTCTGTGTTTACATCAGGAATAACCTGGTGAACTGCTCTGCCATCCATTTATATCCTTCGCTGGGTATTCGTCATTCTTTGCATAGTCCCCCTGCCATGGGAGGCTCCTGCCTATCTAAATATTTATGTGGGTGTCATCACTGGAGCATCTGAACATTTACTTTTCTTTAAACAACCTACCCTTAGGTGAAGCAGCTGTGTTCCTGGTCATGAAGAACATCTACAGCAGGATGCAAACTGGGCTGGAGCAGTGTCAGTCATACTGTAATAACATAAAATTGGCTTTTTAATGACTCCAGGTAGCCTGCATTCCTATTTTATTCCTTTCAAGAGAAATCAGGTCAATTGTGTTTCGTGCTGCAGAGATGGCCTACAAAACAGAAAAAAAAAAAAAAAGAAAGAAAAAAAAAAAAGAAAGCCAGTGGTGAATATACTTAGCACAGCAGTGTCGCACCTGACTGCATCGTTTCCTTATGTCCTTTCTCTGGGGAGAAGCACTGTAAACTGGCCCCTGTATTCAAGATGTGAACAAATCCCAATTAACCCAGTGGCAACTGGTAAAACTTGAAGTGCCCGGGCTTTGTTTGGCCAGCAGAGCAGCACGGGAACAGTATTTGTCACTGACATGTGCCGGCAGTGCCATTGCTGCCCACTGACCCATGAAGATTTCTAGAAGGAGTCAGGAAAATGAGGTGATGGCCACGGCTTGGTGTCAGCGGATACAGGCACTGCGAAATCCCTGCTGAGACAAATATTTATTCCAGCCTCTCAAAGGCTGCATTGCACATGGATACGCACACTCGTGCACGTATCGATGCTCTTCTGACTCTTCAAGGTGTCTTAAAGGCATCCATCCGTCCTTTCTTTGGGGAAATTCAAGAAATCTGAGTCAAAAGTGAAATAATGATGGACTTGAGGTCTCCTCAGTGCCTGGTGCAATTTAGTGTGACCTCGCCTTCTCCTGCTGCTCTCTGCACGGCTTTTATAAGGCTAAGGGAGAAAGGCCCAGCCTGGCCCAAGAAGAAATGTCCATGACTCTGAAAACCAAGGGCCAAGTTTGATAGAAGAGGCCTTGCAATTATTACAATGCTCTGAGACAACCAGGTTACATGAAATACGGACAATTCCTGGTTTCAGACTAGCCAAAATCAGCAGCTTCTCCAGTCCAAGTGCCCGGATTCCATCGCTGCTGTTTTCAACACCTCATCCTCAGGCAATTTCTTTTATTCTTTGCAATTCTCCTGTGCCCCATTCACCGGCTGAGTTTGGTCTCAGGATTCAAGTATCATTGTCTCGCTCTAAGGGCTCTCCACTTTTATACAGAGCAGCTTCAAACACCATGGTGCAGGCTTGAAACCAGACAAGAAGAGTGTTATTCCCTCACCAAGAAATAAAAGCTGGGAGCAGGGGAAGAAAGGAGGAACAGCAGCATGCTGCCACACGGGCCACAAGAGATACGCCACTGAATATTTCCTTCTGGATATTTTCTTCTGGATGCTGAGATCTGGAGCATCCAGAAGGAAATATGTAGAAGGAAATTCTCCTCCAAAGGACCAAAAGTTTTTCATCGTAAAACATTTGAACTGTTCAGGTTCTAATTCTAATTCTAATTTTCCTTGTTAAAAGCTCAGGCAAGGCTGCAGGACATGCTACAGCAAAACTGGTTGCAGTGGTTTCTTACCCTCCAGTCCTGGTGCTGGCTTTCCTTGGAGATTTCTTCTTGGAAGCAAGGATTTCCTGCACTGGCATGACACTGGCTTGATCCCACCCCTCACCGGTTTAGCTTGGAAAGCACTGATTGAGGTTGGGGTTTTGCAGGAACAGATGCCAAATGCCACAGATTTGGAGCTCCTAGACCCTGTAAGTCTCTGCAGCCCCTCTCCATGTGTTTAATTTAGCAAGACATGGAAACCTAACCCTGTTGGATATGCAGTGCAGATATGAAAAGAAAAAAAGAGGTGGAAAGCAATGCAAATATCAGCTGCTGCATTGGATTAGGATTAGTGGCAAAAAGGAAGGTCTTCAGGCTCTAGCCCCTCCCTGCTGACACCAAGGAGGACACGAATGTTATAAGTTGCAAGACAAATTTCCTGTGGAATGTTCAAGGTACCCACCAGGTCTCCTTGGCTGGGGATGTGACACCACGGGGCCAGTGAAGACAAGACTTATCATTTTCCAAGCCAGCCTGTCACAGTCAATTAAAGCCATGGAGAGCAAAGCAGCGCTGAGATTTTTGCCTGTGGTTGTTTGCTTATTTTTTGCCCTTCCCACTCCTCTCAAACTCCGAGTTTTCACACATCAACCCTTAAGAGAGCTCAAGTGAGGAAGGTTTCGTTCCCAAGATCAAGCCGCCATGGCCCTGCTTGGTTCACACACCTCCTTTCATCCCACCTCCCACCCCTTCCCACTCTCCTTCCCTGCCGGTGTCAGCAGCGATGGGGAGAAAATCTGCAGAGCTTCGTCTCTGCTCTTTTCCTTCTCCTCCTCCTTTAATTCCCCTACCAAAAGCCTGAGTTTTGTGTCCTCCCCGTCGGATGCTTGCTGTCCTCTTCAAGGGCAGGGGAGCAGCAACTTGGTTTGCAGGTCTGCTGCCCCTTCCCCAGCTTTCAGCCTCTCACATGCACTTTGCCTCACTCTCCTCTATCCCTTTTTCATGTCTTTGAGCAGCTGACAAAGGAATATTTCCTTCACGAGAAGTTTACGGAATTTTTTTGCTTTTCCTGCTTGAAACTCTGTGGATTGTGTCTGTTCTGCTTACTCCACCACCACCTAATGGCATGCGAGAAAACAGCATTTGGATCCCGCTAAATTCCGTGTAACCAGTGTTATGGGAGCAGGTTCCCACGGAGGCACCTGCGGGACTTCGTGTGCAGCTCTGTCACTGTGGATTTGCTCAAGAGACCAGCACCCGTGTAGCTCCCCCTGCCAGAACAGCCAAAACTAGACCTGCCTCACCAGTCCACAGACAGAGCAGACTTTCCCAGGGACACAAATCAGACAGTAAAAAATTTATTATTTCCATTTTACTGTAGGGAACAGAGACCCAGAAGGGCAAAATGATCAAAGGGTGGAGGCAGCGCGGATTGGAGAGGAATTAACTCAGGTCCTTCATTGTTGCAGAAGCATAGAGAGCTCCTTCCCTGCTCCACGTGTGTGCATGTACCTGCTGAGTACAGCCAGGCCCTTCCAAATAGGTTTGTACAGATGTTAAATGTCACTGGGCAAGGACCTTCTGCCTCCTGCTTACACCAAGGCAAAGCCACCAGTCATAAGGTCCAGTTCTTATCCAGGTCTTCACCTCAATCACAAGGAGTCACCTCATCTGCCCTCACTTACCTGCCCACGAGCAAAGCATCTAAGCTTGAGCTGCTTGACCCTTTTTTTTTTTTTTCCCCAAAAAAATATTCCTCCCTTTTTCATTGCTTCTAGCCCACTCAAAAAAAAAAAAAAAAGACATTCAAAATATAATTTTCTTGACATATTCCTGCAGACAGATGTGATGCTATACGGTTTACGTGGTCTCCAACTTGCAACAGATCATGTGCTTTGGTTCAGAGGGGATTTTTGGTACCTGGAGGTATTAAATAGGACAATTCTTTAATGAGAAACTTACGTGCAAGTTTAACACCGAGAAGCCTGCCCAGGTTAGCAACAAAACCCTGATCAAGAAGACACAATGTGAGATTTATCTCCAGAGAGGACAGTAGGGGACAGTCCTTGTGTCATCGAAAAAGACAAAGCCAGAAGTTATCTATCTTGGCTCTTTCTCCCCGCAAATCAGGGTAAGAATGCATTTTTTAGTAATGAAAGTTAAGCCTAACTCAGGAGTGACCTATCTCCTTTGCCAAAAAAAATCAAGGCTGCAGACAGACAAGGCTGTGTCCAGGAACTCCTGCGTATTGACTCCCTCTAAACCAACAAAACCACACACCTTGCCCAGAAAGGTGAATATTTGTCTCCCTGTTTTGGGTGTCAGCCCATGCTGGAGCAGTCACCAGCTGTCCCGACAGCAATACTTTGCTGGGTTGCTCCTCGGCATGCCCAAAACAGAAACCATCCTCTGGCAGGCACAAGGAGAGCCGTGCCTGGCTGCTGGGTAGCTTGGATTTGCTCTTTTGGGAGCTGCACAACAGCTAATTAGAGCATCTCCCCTCCAGAGATCACCCAGGCTTAAACATTTCCCTGGATTAAAAACAAAAACGTTGCTTGGCACTGACAGGCGCAATAAAAAGAGACACCAGCAGGTCTGGCAGAGCTGAAAGCCACTGACAACGTAAGGAAAAAATCAGGATATGTGGCATGTCAGGGATATCTTGTCATTTGAAGGGTGAAACACAGGCAGAGAGCTTGCTTTGCTACAGCCAAGCCTCACCCCAGGCCTCCAAAGAGGGAAATCATCCATCCTCGAGAGCCCAACTCCATTAGACATGGGCAATGGAAACGCAGTGTCCTGCTCCACTACCCTCCAGTCCCAGCAAGATGTCACGATCTCAGAGATGCTGGAAGGGGAATGGAAGGGTCATGAGAAGGATTCAGGGCTCCTAGGTTGGGGCACAGCAGTAGGGTAGAGGAGTTGGTGGCACAAGGATAGTATCCTGAATTCAAACGTGACTTGAACCACCTCTTTTCTGCTGCCCACATTGCTCAGGGTGCTGGCAATGGTAAAGGGGAGTAAAGGCAGACCGGAGGGGTTTGGTCTACTACTAGGTAGCTCAAGGACCAGCCTAACAAAGCTGTTGATTCTCTTCCCACCTCCACTACAGCACAAACGTGTGACCGTGGCTTCTCACCCATGCCTTGGTTTCCCCTGTTTGAAACTCACGGTGTTGAACGCGACAGTAGAAAGGTCCTGATGAAAGTGAAACACGGTGATGAGTGCTCTTAGCCCTGGGGTCAATACCCTCCCACCACAATTCTGCTCCCTTCACGATCCCCAGCTGCTGCTGGCGCCACAGGAGGAAGAAACCAGCAATGTTTGGGGACACATGTGGCTTCATTCAATGCTCCTTCAAAGGAAGGCATCTGCTTTTACTCCATCCTCTCTACATCTCCAGCAAGACAAATCTTATCATCTTGTTTATTCATTATAAATATTTATGGCACTTTGCAGCATGCTTGCTAATGCAGAGGGGTCTGTTCCACCACCCACAAACAAGGTTAAATTTGCTTTCTCCTAACACCCAGTTTCACAGTTCTGGTTGCCTTTTCATAAGAACTTTGAATTATAAGTCACTGCACTTCACAGGCAGGGAAGGAGCAAGTTTTCCCTGTTCGGTCATGTCTGACATGGGTATTTGCTCCTCGCTTGTTAGGAACACAGAAGGAAAACAAGCAACACGTTTACCTTGGTCAAATAAAAACCAGCCCAGTTCTCCCCTGCCACTAAAAACCAAAGAGAAGGGAAAGTACCAGCACCCTCGTACCTTTTATATTCGCTTTGTACAGACATAGCCAATAGTGAAAATACAAGGGTGATCCATCGCCTCCCGCTTGCTGGTGTCACGTCAGTACCCGTTATTTTTGAGCTCAGCCCTGCAGTGCTAAAGTGTAAATTTAACACATCCCCCACCCCGTTACCAAAAGTGGCACTGGCCTGGTGGAGCCCCTGCATAATTTAAGCTGGTTTAGAGGCTGTTTCAGTTTTTAGCCGCCTGCAAAACTCCCCAAGGGGCTGCTGGGGCTGTGGGGGGGGGTGTGGAGTTCAGCATATCCCTAACAGACAGGGGTGAGAAATACGTGTTGTGATGGATGAGGTGAGGATTGCATCCAGCAGCTCCTGTTCTCCCCAGTGACATAGGGATCCTCACACAAGCTTTGAGAGCCCTTATCCATCCACGGCTTACACGTAAAACCCAGCTGAGCACACATTGCTGCGCCCTCCCTCAACACACACCTTCTGAACCTTGATCCTAGGGCAGGCTGCCTTTTCCTAAGCCCAACATCAAGAGGCACATAGAAGGTGTCCCACTCAAGTTTCCTTCCTCCTCTTTCTTTCTCCTTCATTCCTGAGGGGTCAAAGGGACTGGTTTTATTGTTATTGATAGCTATTCCTCTTAACCTCCAGAGATAAAGCCCTTTCGGGAACACAACTTTAACATAAGCTCTCTGGTCCCAGGTAGCGAAACTGAATAATATTTTTCCCATGCAGAAGTTCAGTTTTCATAACCAGCATTTTAATTTTCCCTGTTTCTGTTGCTGCTGACTTCATATACATATCTAGGACTGGATTCAGAGGTCAGCTTTAACCCTGGCTTGATCATGACCTGCCATGCTCTTCCCTAGGATTTCCTTCCCTTCTGGACAAAGACGAGTAGGCAGTCCAAGGGCATCGCTATCAAACAGCTCCAACTGCAAATCCTGAGCAGCTAAATCCTGCCTTTAGCTCACGGGCAGCCACCTTCATGTGCACATCCAAACGAAGCTGTCTCAATCTGCCAAATGGCTCCCACCTTTAAAGTGGAGGCAGTTGCTTTCATGCAGATGTAAACCCATTTTGGACCTCCAAGACACTCCTTCTGGCCTCCAGCTGCATTTTCAGAAGGACAGTTCATCTTGGAAATCCTATGGCACACCTGCCAGTCCCATGCAAATGTCTTAGATACCATCTCAAACGGTATTTGGCAGCTATGTATAGGCGATTGAATCACACCTGAGATTTGCAAGATAAGAGAGCTGAAGTATGTGCCACTGGTGCCATTTGCTTTCCCGTAAAAGGAATCCAGGGTAACCAGTTTAGGATTGAAGTTTAAATTTTACGCGTTAGGTAAGATTAATCCTCCACTGAGAATGCTGGGGTTGTTTAGCCTCAGTAAGAGAAAGCTCTGGGGGGTCTTGTTCATGTATACAAATACCTGATGGGGGGGGAGGCAAGACAACAAAGCCAGACTCTTCTCAGTGGCCCCCGTTGACAGGACAAGAGGCGATAAGCACAAACCAAAATATGGGAAATTTCACTCAAGCACAGGAAAAAACCTTTTCACTGTGAGAGTGATCAAACCCCGGAGCAGGCTGCCCGGAGAGGTTGTGGAGTTTCCATCCTTAAAGATATTCAAAATCTGATGGAGTGAACATCCTGCTCTCATTCACAGTTTTCAGCAGGGGTGGGGTGGACTAGAGACCTCCGGAGATCCTTCCCAGTCCAGCTATCCTGTAACTGTGCATCCCAGTCATTCCTAGGGCATGGCCAGAGAGCTCAGGCAAGTGCCCAAAGTCTTCCAACACTACTGACATAGTTTATGGTGAAGAAAGAAGCCCGACTCAGACAAATAAAGCACAAGTCCTAGCTTAAGAACAGCTCAGTGCCTCGTTGACAGTCTACTTAACTAAACTAAACAAAACAAAATGCTCTGAGCCCTCTGTGGTTATTCACCAGGCCTCCTCTGCCCTCTGCTAATGATGAAGCGAAGAATGTGACTAAAGAGAATGTGAGCAGCAGATCAGAAGCTGTGAGAAACCCAGGACTTCTGTGCACTTGGGTAAGATTAAGAAAAGTCTTGATGCATAGAAAGGTGTTGATTCAACTCCCTTCTCCAAGTATCAAACAATATTCAGTGCTAGACACAAACTTTCTTCTGGATGGGGCGTAAGACTTCACGCATGTTCTTCTGGAACAGCATAAGACCGCTCACAATGTCACTATCCTAAAGTATCTTTATGCCCTCATGTCCTTGTGTCTGAGCATCTTTGACAACTACATCCTTACTACGCTCTGTGGGTCTACAACACCATTCCTAAGGGTGGGAAACCAAGGCAAGGAAAAGATAAACAGCATGTGGAGGAAACTCAGGAAGTCTATAACAGGGCAAGGAATTAATCGCGTGTCTCCCGAGCTGTTTTAAAGTTCACTTTCTTTGGCAAACCTCTTAGAAACAGGATTTATCTCTGCTCCTCTCCCCTTTCCTCCATGAAGAAATGTCTGAATAGGTTAGTGCTGGTATCAGCAGAGCAACGGCTTTGCCCAGCCACAAGCAGCGGAAGGCTTTGTCCTCACTGGAAAACGCACAGAGCAGTTTTTGGTTAAGGGAGGCTCTGTCCGAGCTCTGTCCCAAATTCATAGCGCAAAGCAAGGAGGAGGATTCAACTCTGGAGACCAAGGATCAGCTGATTACAGCAGATTTTCTCTCCGCTGGTCTCTGAGCAAAGAGCTGAGATGTGGATCACAGTGTCCGACTTGAGCAGCTCCTTCCTCAAAGTGACAGGCAACTCCCAGCAGAAGGACACTCCAGAGAGCAGGAGAGAGGTGGTCCTGGCTCTGCCAGTGCTTTGTTCACCCTTTCCTAAAGGCTTGCCTTCCCTCGGGTTGTTTTTAGCTGTCTTTGATGTTAGAGGGAAGGATGGGTGCAAGACTGGGGGATGGTCGGACACAGATGTACTCATCCCCTGAGCACTGGAGACTGAAACATGACAGGAGAGGACATCAAGAAACTGCTTGTCCACCTTCTGCTGCGAGGTCTTGTTGTTTCTACCTAAACCATCCTGATAACATTTCAAGTTCCTGATAAAATGTTTTTCTAACCTTCTTCCTTCAGGAATGGAAGCCTTTCCCCAAAATCCCTCCATGATTTGGACTACCTTCACCATCAGGAAGCTTTTCTTAATATTTCACTAAACCTCCCTTGTTGTAGCATAAATCTATGATTTCTATCGTTTTCCCTTTGGATATGCATAATTCCCTTCACTTTTACAGCTACCTGTTACATTCTTGAAGACAATAACATCCCCTCAGCTCTCTTCCCCAACACTGAACAAGTCCATTTCTTCTATATGGCCATAGGTCATACAGTGCTCTGACAGTGTATGGCCAGTGCTCCTGTTCCACTGGATCTGGAAAACTGCCCTTCACCTGATTCAACCTCATTTACAGGACCTTTCCTCATCTCCCCCATTCCTTAAATACCTGTTCCTTGACCACTCTAACATTGTGAATCCTCAGGATGCACAATGCCCCTCTTCAGGGATGTGCAATAAGAGAACAAAAAGATAGACGTCTTTCAAAGGTTTCAAACCAAATACTTTTTATTCCAGCTATCACAAGCAATATCACTGAAAAAGTAATTTCACGAATCTGGAACAATGTGGGTGTATTTCAGCCATCCTTATAGTATAAATCTACAGAGCTCAGGGATCCGAAGGGAATGATTTACTGCCAGGTTAGCCAGTTCTACATGGTCACGAATGATCCCAAAGCACAGGATACATAAGCAATGCTTTATAGGAAATCAATTTTGTTTTCCTCAGGTCCAGCTCCCTCTCACTGCATTCACACTACAGAGCAATTGGCTTTGGGTTTCCTGTGGCCCAAAATATGATTATTTTTTTTTTTTTGGCTTGTTTCCTCCATTCAGTTGATGTAAAATAAAGCAGTGGGCTGTGCTGCAGCCCAGCAGAGTGGAGTTTGCATGGCAGGAAGGTGAGGGGTTGAGGTGTGTGCCCTGAGGTGGGGTGCAAGAACATGAAAGGGTATAAGTCTGCTTGGGTAGCACTGGAAGACCATGCAGGGAGAGAGAGACTATCACGGGAAATAGTCACTGCAGTGAATTATTCCCAAAATCGTGCCTCAGCCTTGGAAAGGCATAGCTGGAGGTGCCCAAAGCACAGCCCGTGAGTGAGCAAGTAGCTGAAAAGCTAGGACAATCCAGCCCTTGGCACGTGAGGTCAACCCCTGACCCTCTTATTTTGCAGTCTAGAAGATCCATTTTGTTTATCACAATGGAAAGTTTTTCCACAACAACTCGTCTCACTGTTTCCTTTTAACGCAGCAATCTCCCTCCTGGGTTCTCACCCACACCCATGGTACACCCATACTTGCACATGCTTCTTGCACACACAACGCCCCACATACCAGCTTCAGCAAGCCACAGGCAAACACACCCCAACATGAAGTTGCTGAGTTAGCCTCTTTTGCCAGCTTCCCAGTTTGATCAGATCACTCTAATTTAGCTTTCTCCGCTGAGTACTCATCCATTAGCTCATTTAATTGCAGCATTTCTGAATCAATGTGATTTCATTGATTTCTAAGGAGTCATTCTGGATTTACACTGGTCAAACAGGTCGGAAACAGTTGGCAGTTTTGTTAAATGTTCTCCCCTCAAATCAATACTTAATAGATGAGAGGGATATTTGAGACTGAGTACAATTTCTCCAGAATGGAAGGTATTTCATTACAACATGACTGACTGTCTGCTTTGTTTCCTACAGCTGATTTGCAGGCTTTCAAAATGATTATAGGTATAACTTAAATCAAAACAAAACAAATATATGCCATGGGGAAGATAATGCAATAGAGCTCTTGTCAGACCTCCCTTTGGAAAAATAAATGAGTTTCATCACTATCTTTAAAGGATTCATCCAAGTTCCAGAGGCAAAAGTTGTAGCTCCAAAGAAAATTCACCTTGTTTAAGGGGGACGTGGTCCTGGACAACCAGCTCTAAGTGGCCCTGCTTGAGCAGGGGAGGTTGGACTAAGTGACCTCCAGAAGTCCATTCCAACCTCAACCATCCTGTGATTCTGTGACATCTCCCAGTACAAACCAAGAGAAACAAAGAAATACCGTGTCATAAGACACATCTTCACACTGCTGCCAGCTCATGAATATGCATCAGTCTTGTGGTACCTGTGGTTTTTCTAAAGCTGCAGATCTTGAAATTGTACAAGAATGGAAGCAGCCACAGGCTCAGCAGGCCAAGGCCTTTGAAGCTTTATGCCCTCTTGTGATTTCTGCTTGCCGTAACTGATGACGTGAGGAAAGAGCCCACTGTCACCTAGTCCTCCCATTTGAACCACGCTGCGGCCGCCTCAAGTGACTTGACTTACCAAATGGTAAATGGATCCTGGTAAAACAAATCCAAAGGCAAGGCCCAGCACTAGCAATAAGAAATAGCTGAAGAAACAACCACTTACAGAGGACAAGCCACAACTAGGCTGGACTGGTTTTAGACCATGGTGACAGACTGGGCTAAAAACCCAGATAAAATAGGAAACCAGTTGAATGAAACAGCCCCATTCAGCAGATCCCAGAGGAACTGGGCAGCCTTAACCCCACTGCCAATCCCACCAGGTGTGTGGGTGCTTACTGATGTCTTTGGCGTGCTCGTGAGGAAGCTCTGTATTTTGAGGGAAATGCATTTTTGCACTCAGTGATTTGAGAAAAGAGAGCAAATCGCTGATTGAGCTCCCTCTGATGTTCTCCACACCACACAGAGCAGTGCAAAGTGCCAGCTACACCGCCAGCCATCAGCTGGGGTTGATGCACCCATACAAGCCAGAGAAACGGTGTTTTGTTTTGCAATTTGTGGATGTTGCCTTTAAAAATACACGTTTGAGGTTCTTTATTTGTTGACTAATGGATTCTCTCATCAGTGGTGGCCTCTCAGCTTTGACATTGCTTTTCTGAATTTCTCAGCAGAAGCCAAACATTGCCAGAGTCAAGCAGATGAACAGCATATGAGGATGAGGCCATCACAAGACCCTGAAGGATGTGGGATTTTTCGCACTGTTACTGTGATGGTGAAGACATTTGAGTCGCAAAGACACTCTCCGGAGCTTTGAGTCCAGATCGAAGTGGGAAATCACTTTTAATGTTACTATAGGAAACCTTGGAGGAAATGAAAGTTCTACAAGACACTTAGTGCCATATATCTGTGAGAAAAATGGGCATTTCTACTAGCACTGGATAATATTATCACCGTTGTCTCAACCAGACAATGCAGCTGGGTTTGGCTCAGCACAGTAGCCTGCCCTTCCATCCACACCAGTTGGAAGCACAGGCTATGGGAAAAAAGAGCATCTTCACACACAAGAGCCTTTCACAGTTGGCTTTGCAGCAGCTCAGCTTGGCATGAGGACAGTGAGCTTGGCTTTGCTTAAAGAAAATGTTCCAGGAGATGATGGGACTAAAAGCAAGAGTTATTCTGGGAAATCTGCACAAGTTTTGGCTGTGGTCCTAAAGGAAGAAGGAAACACAGGGCAGTAGACTCAATAAAGAAAGGAGCAAAGTTTCACCACATAGAGATTAGCTTCAAACAGAGCCACAGCTGAGTCTTCCTAGCTGAAGCACAAGTAGGTAGGATGGATGGAGTGAGAAAAGTCTTGTCCAGCTACCTACCTTCCTGCCACCACCCCTGGAGCATCACCCGATCTTGCAGAGAGAAAGACCCCCAAAACCATTGCAATCCTCCAAGACCCATGTGAAGTGTCACCTGGCTGGGGACAGCCCATCGCAGCCAATCCTCCCTGGGTGTGCAGTCTCTCAGCAAAGAAAAGCGGTGGTGGTGCTACTGACTTCGGTGCTGAGCTGCTGCTGGTGGGAAAATCTCAACAGAGGAACTTCATCTGTCACAGTCTATTGCAAAGCTGGCCTCGTCCAGCTGGATGTCTCACTTACTGCGGGTGAAAATCCCAGCAGCCCCATCACTGTAAGTATGTCGCTGGTTTATCCCAGCTGAGAATCCAGCTCTTTATTTTGAACTTAGATGCATGAAAACAAGAGGTGACCTGAGCTACAACACTTACAGACAAGTGAAAGGTTAACAGAGGGTGCTGGAATAAAACAGACTTCAAGAGAGAGGTTCTTCAAATAAACATGACTTCAGATTGGCACCGGCTCAACAGAAAAGACAGAGATGGATTAACTTCCCCCAATAAAATCACATGCCCAGCTACTGCCAAGATATGAATAAGACTGGAGATATTTTCTTGGCTAGAAAGAGCAAGTTTATATTGGCCATGTCAGGTTTGCGAGATGATGGACCTGTGAAATGTAGATGCAAGCTCTTCATCCACATATGCGCACAAACACACCCTCTCATGGATATGTATCTCTGTGCTTTTACATACCTACACAATGCATATATGTCTGTGCATGCATGTCTTTGTGTCACCCGTGGCTCCCTCCATACCTCACAGAGGTCTGCTAAATGCAGATCATCTTGTAATAAAACAGCCATCCAAGCAGAGATGAACATGCACCTTCGAAGTGCTGATGTGGATGGCCACAGAAGTCTATAGAAAAGGAATTCAGTATGAAAAAAAATAATAAAATAGAGTGAGCATCTGCAGGAACAAGCACAAAGTCTCTCACTGTTGAAGCTGATACAGTCATCAATGTCCTGGACTTACATGCACCACACAGACCACCACTGCCACACAGCAGGGACTTTGTCAAACCAAGTGGCCAAAAAATAAAGTTTAAACATCCCCTCAAATTGTTTAAGTGGGTCTGAGTGAAATATCAGCAACGACACAGGAGAAGATTCCTGGTTTCCCACAGGAATGGACACTGTAGCCAACTTATTCCTGCTGCGATCTCCGAGCATCGACCCAGGCACTGCCCCTCTGTGATGTTCAGAATGCCACCTGGAACAGAGCACCCTGTCTCTGTTCAAAGCAAAGGGCTTTGAGGACAGATACAGCGATCACCTGGAGTTTGAGATGTCCCTTCTGTCTCCTTCAGCAAAGGAGTGGTGGTTACACTTGACCCAGCTGAGAAGGCTCTTTTCCCCATCCACTGCCCTGGGACAGAAGATCTGGGATTTCAGTAGAAAGCTTCTCTTGGTGGAGTCTTTCAAAGGCCAAACTTTAGAAAAGAGACGATTTAGGTTCTGATGCACGGGGCTCAATTCATTTGCCTAAACACAGATATCTGGTGACAGCTGAGGAATGTCAGGACATGTGAGATGTCCACACAGGACTGGAAGACAACCTACAGGAGACCCAAACCTTCCTGGGCTGGCAAATAGGAAACCCAAGAGCCCCTCAAATGACATTAGACACCGATATTCAGACAACTGAATCTTAGTGTGCCTAAGTCAGGGAAAACAAACGCTCTAAGATGCAAATTTACATGGCTCTTTTACCAGAACCACATTAATATTCAGATGTTTATCACACCACTTATGCCGCAAATCATTTCTTTTTAAGCGCTGCTTTTATACGCACTGTAGAAATCTCTTTGCAGAAGAAAACCAGCAATTATGTTAAGCTCTCTTCAAGTCATTCAAGCCTTTATCAGCCCAGTTCCAGTGTCTGCTTGTCTAGGATGTGTACTATCACACTCTGTTTGAATTTTATGACTCTAATAAGCAATCTTCATACTGACAGGTATTGACTAAATTTCTGGATAAAAAGCAATGCATCCACATCATCAAAGAGCACCCAAGGTGCTAAGTGATAGAAAGACTATCGAGCAACTTTTAAATTTCAAACCAGAGAAGTCTCCCTTAGTCTTTAGAGCTATGCCACCCAGTTCCTTCCCTTCATGTGTTAAACAGGGCCAAAGCGGGTGAGCTCATACCTTTTATTAGACCAACCGTCATAGCTGGAAGAAAAAAAAAAAAAAAAAGAAAAATTTCTGAACACACAGTTCCTCTTTCAGACTGAAATCAAACCATAAATATTGAAGCTAAATGTAAGATGAGAGGAAATGCTCCGAATCTAATTACGAGGGACATTTTGGCAAGTCGAAAGCAGCCAGTAGTTAGCACCTGCAGACCTCAGGTAAGGCTGTAAGCTTATCAGCTTCCATGAGACACAAAACGATGGGATAGGGAGGCAGGAGCAGGAGTGTAATTATTTATTTATTTATTGCGTGCCACTGCTATGGGGAATGAGATACAGCTGGGGGGGGGGGGGGGGGGGAGTAATATACCATAAAATCAATGTCTATTGATCTTCCACATTTAGATTGATGTATTTTACTTGATAGGCTCGTGTTTCAACAGATTTTATAGGTCTTCCCTGGGGATGAAGATTGAGTGATGACAGACGAAAGGATCATGCCTTGGAAAACCCTCTCGCGGACACCAGAGGATTTCTGCCTGTGCTGTTTTGCCCATCTGCCTCATTCTGGCTGGTTTTTGTGTCTTCACGGGGACTCTGGCAGTACTTGGTGCTCTGAACCAAATCCATCCTTCTCTGGTGTGTGCTTGCACAGGATTTGGGGGATTTTGGCAGTCCTGTACTGGTGCATTTCTCACGGGTGCGTACAGATAAGTTTGCATTTGGTTCCTCACCTCCACTGGGCTCCTGAGCCTGCCCTGGTCCATGTGACACCTCTAAACCGTGCAAGGAGGGATGGAGGAGACATCTGGAGACTTGTAGGAGATCTTTCAGTGAAATCTTCGTTTAGGGTATATTCTTCTGCGAGGATAATTCTTTCCTGCTTTTCTGCCACAGCTCTGGCATAGTTTGATACGCTAAAACACAGACACACACATAGACATCTCAGAGCCTGCTGCTGCTGCGTCTGCCGGCTTTCCACTGCAGCAAAGGTTGGTTGGATAATCAGGCCGTTCATTTTGAAGGTGAGCTCTATTTCCCCGGACAAGCAGCCGAGTGGAGCTCCTTTGTAGACCAGAGAGGCAGGTCCCACAAGTTGCCTGTGTACAATGAAACGTGGTGGCCTCCACGACTCCTAGGGCCTCAGCAGTTTTCCACAGCGCTTCGGTGGGGTTTGGCTGGTTGGTGGGTTTGAAGGTGGCAGCAGTACCTGTGTGCGCTATGGGAGTTTTCTGCGTGTGGTGATTTGGAGCTGGTTGTGGGGTCCAGAAAGCAGGTACCGGGATAGTGGGAGGGAGAAGGAGGGCAGGGAGGATGATAAAACACGAACGAGAGTGACTGAGAGCAATCAAAAAAGAACTAAGTGTTTAATTACTTTAATTATTTATTGCATCACATTTAAAACATAAAGTTGGGTATTTGTTGTGCCCTTTATAGTGCAGCAAGAGCTAAATTTGGTGACCCCAAAGCTATGCTCACTCTAAAAAGTATCACATGCTGCCACCCTGACTGCCTTTTAACTTCCTAAATCGGCTGAACAGGAGGATAATGAATTGCTGGAGAGGAAAAGCAACTGCACACTGAGCAGTTGTTTCATTTGCTTTCTCCAGCTTATGAATCCAACTCTCCAGTGGCACTTTGCCCAGTTCATTTTACTTTAGCAGCTGGTAAATGAATATGTGATCAGGAAGCATTTCCAATAAATGTAATTACTTCTCTGCTGGGGTGGGTGGTGGCAAACGCAGCCCAGCAACATTTTATTTGAAACAATAAAAAGGGAGAGAAGAAATTAAACAAGGAGGCTTTTCTCAAGGATTTCCAGCTTAACTTGATTCTCACTGGTTAAAGGAAACCACTGTTCAGGTCCTAACCTGGTGAAAATCGGGGAACAACTCCTTTAGCCACAGAGGGAGTTTCCTCCAGTGGATCTACACGCTCCGCTGTTGCTTATTCTTTAGTGGAATAAGTTGCTGGTGGAAATAACAGTCATTTTAATGCAGCAGCAACTGGAGGCTCCGCTGAGGAGAGGGTCCGGCTGTGCAAGGCGCTGTACGTACATTTGCTGACACAACGGCCGTGGATTTTGCCCTCAAGCATTTGGGCACTGCAACTGTGCCCGTCTAGTCTGCAATCAGTGGCTCACAGATTGCAGGCTGAGGTCATAAAGTGTGGCCTCTCTCTGGGCAAATATGGTCTATGCAATAAAAAACGTACCCGACCTAAGTTCGTACGGTTCAAAGACACTCCTGAAAATCCTGCATTTAAGAAAAAAGAAATGAAGGATAAGAGAAAGGAATAGCTGCTTGGAGATCAGATTATTCTTTTCTGTTTAAACGTGCCTGCAATACTATTGCTATTCCACAACAGAAGCAAAAAAAGCTAAGATGTTTTGTTGGGTTATTTTTCTTTTTAAACAAATCCTACTCAAGGTCATTCAAATGTCCCCACGGCAATAAAAGAGAATATTGTATCAAGACTTCAACTTCTCTTTTCTTTTATTGCCAAACTGGAAGTTTCAAAACGCTCTCTCTGGTGGTTTTGAGTGAAATTTCATCAGAATAGGTATGTTCCCCTGAAGTTTTCTTTGACAGAGATTAGTGCGATGAAATAGTTCTGCGGCTGTTTTGTGTAGGAGGAAGCAAGACACAGAGAAAGAGAGAAACCCCTGTGTGCTGTGTGTGGACCACAAGAGCCTCATGTTGGTGTCGGACCTAAGGGTCTCAAGGGGACTTGAGCCTGGAGAGCAAATGCTCTAATTCACCTTCTTGAGCTCAGACACGCTGCCAGCCGTGACGACTGATCTCTGTGTCTGTCTGACAGAGCCCAGTGACCTGCCTGGAGTCACCCAGGGAATCCCTAGGGAGCAGGAATTGAACACAGGTCTTTTCAGCTCCACAGCTGTGTCAAAGTCTGGCAATCCCTTTGGCTTATGGGACTCTCTGTGGAGACTCAGGCTGGCCACTCCAAAATGGGAACCTTTTAAGTCTTCAAATGGGAAAATCATCGTAAGCTGGGTTCAGTAAAGACGAGTCTTAGAAATCTGTCCCCAGATCCAACCTATGTGCCTAAAGAAAAGGGCTGAAACCTCAAAGGTGCTCTGAAATTAGTCCTGCTGCTCAGGTTTCTCAATATGCCTCTCATAACCCGACTCCACGCCCTCTTTTTGTGTTCCTCAAGCTTCAGCTTCCATCTTCACTGCACTGAAGTCCTCAGTTCTCTTCTAGTGATGCAAACAGCTCCCACCAGCCAAAAGCCACATGGGATCTGGCATAACCTCCCTCATCTCTGTGGCCCTTTATCGAGCTCTCAAGGGCTCTCATAACGGGTGCTTGCTGATCCTTAGTGTCAACGGTTTGCACTCCGAAGTCACTGCTGCTTCTAAAGCCAGGCTGTTGCATTCAGCACCCACAGGCCAATTCAAATCTTTGGGACTTGCCAACTTGCCCGTTTCCCTTTGTTTGTAACCTCATATCATGTCAGAGTTTCGCAGCTGAGATCCTTTTTATCGAGCCGTTCACAGCCATCTAAGCAGTTGCTCTCAGGCACATACTTTGGTCTTTTAGTTGTGCATAACAGTTACACACACAGTTTAAAGGCTGGACTCGATGGTCTTAAAGATCTTTTCCAACCTAAACGATTCTATAAATCCCTGCATCCATCACACCACAGCTCCCATTTTTTGCCTCTGCTCCCCCCCGTATTCAGCCTTGACTCTCATAAAGTAGGTTTACATTTCTGCTACTGTAAAGTAACTACTTCCCACAGCAACAGAACAATTTAGTTTAAACTTTCGTTTAATCTTTAGTCCAACTCCCCCACTCAACGCAGGGCCAGCTTCAACATTTACCAGGATGCCCAGTCTTGTCCAGTCCGGTTCTGACTGTCTGCAAGGATGGAGATGACACAGCCTCTCCAGATCCCTGCTGCAGTGTTTGACCACTCTCGCGGTGAAAAGCGCTTCCTCATAAACTGTTGGAATTTCCCTCGTTGCAAATTTTGTTTGTTGCTTCTCATCCTTTTGCTGGGCATCTCCAAGAAGAGTACGGCTTTGTCTTCTCCATAACCACTCATTAGGTTGTTGAATATAGCAATCACATTCACCTTAGCAACCCTTACTCAGGGTGAACAGACCCATTTTTTTCAGCTTCTCCTTCTACGCCGTGTGCTCCAGCCCCATAATCATCTTGCCTCAACTGGACTCGCTTCAGTATGTTGATGTCTTTCTTTACTGGGGTGTCCAAAACTGAACGCAGCACTCCAGATGCAGTCTCACAAATGCCAGCTGGAAGGGGACAATCTTTTCTCTTCATCTGCTGGCCACACTGTCACTGGTACAGCCCGGGATGCTGCTGGCCGTCACCATTGTGAGGGCTCATTGCTGGGGCATGTTCAACTTGTCCACTAAAATAAACAGGTCCTTTTCTACAGAGCTGCTCCCCAGCCAGCTGGGGTGGAACTCCAGCTTGAAACTCAATATAGAGTTGGCCTTGACCTTACTTCTCAAATATCCAAGAAGATCATGCAGCAGCCTGCAGTTCAGTGCCCCCACAACACTAACTAAGCTAGATAGGTTAGAGCCTGCTGCAGAAGTGCCTGCATGAACCACAGTGGAAATAACCCCCCCCCCTCCATCTACTAATCTTTGGTACTAATGTGATTGGCACTGCCACAAAATCTGGGGAACTTACAGCCCTCACAAAAAGCCACATATATTTATCTTTGCAAACACTGTGGCCATCTATCTTGTGCCCAACGTGGTGCCAAGACTCTCGGAGAAGATGTCTCTCGAGAATCTGCTTCTGTCACGCCGTAGGTTAATGCCTGTTCCATTGCAAACACCAAACAGTGCTCTGCTAGCTAGAAAAATCGATCCCACCTGGCCGGGACTGTTCTTGATGTGAATAAACAAGAGTGGACTCCGATGGGAAAGGATTCCTCACACCAGAGGTTCCCCGGACAGGACCACGGGCTGAGGCAGATGAGTTTCCAAGAGATGCCTTCACTGCTGGCAACAAACTGGAGTACAGAGGTGCAGGTTTGAAACGGCAAAGCCGGAGCCCATCACTCACTCAAGGCACCACCACGTTGTGTACAACGCCGTGACCTTTTGCATTATTGAATATGCTCGTTGCTACACAAAGGATTGATTTTCTCCCCAGGCAGTGATGGATGGGTAGATACGATCCAGGGGGAAGAGCTGCTTATTAACCTGGGTCAAAGATAGTCTCAAAGCCCTTTCCGTTTTTTACCCGCGTACCCAAGTGTGTCTAAAGCAGCAGCAGGTCCCGTGATTAACCAACTGTAATTAGTCAGTCTGTCAGTGGATTTGGGTACTATACAGCTGACCAGCCAGTAATGGATGACTTAAGTTGCAACCACTAATTTATTATTTCATTTTTTAAATTGATCTTAAAAGGCAACAGGGTCTGAACAAGACTGAACACTGAACTTTGACTACTTAAGACTGTCAAAACAGGGGCTGAGATTGGTTGTATTCCCGCCTTTAAATTCCTTATGTGATCAAACTCTTTGCTCACAGTTTACTGTTGCTGTCTCTAGACCTTCCTGGACAAAATCTGTCTTGAGTTGAACAAAAAATTTCATTTTCATGATGTTTCCCTTTTGACTTCTATTGTGATTGTAACTGACAGTGAAGTAAAGTATCGCTTTGAATGAAAACTGCAGCATTTCCAGTGCAAAAAAAAAAAAAAAAAAAAATCAACTTCGGATTTTTTATGTTTGTGATGGAAACAACTGAATGAGTTCAGTTCATGTTTGAAAAGTCTCTTTTTTCTTCTTTTTTGAGTAAAATACTCAGCAAAAACATTGTGCTCGGTCTTGACACATTCTAAAATATTTATCAGAAGGAAGAGTGAGAAAGAACTAAGGATCGTCCAAATTACGATCCGACAGATACTCCCCTGTTTATCAGTCCCCCCCGCTAATGACCATCATTCCCTGCCATCAGATCAGCTCAGTAATGTGTCAGCAATCAGAAACAACCCACTGAGCTTTCAAATGACCAGAGGTGATCAAATCAACACCTCATTTCTGTACTAACCTGACTCGCTCAACTCCTAGGTCGTAAAAAGACAGGAGGATCTACAGGGCTGTTTGTCAAGCAAGACACAGCACAAGCAAGGGCTAAAGAATAACTGGGCATCACATTTTGGTGCGGTGTCAGTAGTATTGTAACGAAGCAGCCGTTGCTGGGGGTGACAGGGGGCTGCGCAAGAGTTCAATGGCCAGAGGGAGATGGCAGCTACATCGACACACGGCTGGGAGATGTGCCAGTGCAGGGCACAGAGGTGAGCACCGTCCTCGTGGCTCAAATGACAAGTGTCCCAGTAAAAGCAAGACGTAGCAACACAGTTCCCACCACACAGGCCACCTTTATTCAGGAAGACAGAGGCTCTTCCTTCGCTGTCACAATTAATGCCTAAAAGTGGCTGGAAGTCCTCCAGAGAATAGAAGATCCCAAGGGTTGGGATGAAGGTAGGGCTGATAGCACCCAGGGCAGGTCGGTGCTTCCACACCTGTATACACACCCAGTCATGTAGGTCTCTGGTACAAAGCACATTTGGGTCTTTTTTGGAGGCTGTTGTGTCTCAACCATCAGAGAAAAATAATTACCTTAGGGCACAGGAACAACAACACGTTTCTCTTGTGCATAAACCACAACAACCTTGACTTCCACTTGGGGAAAGCACTGGTGTTGCCAGGTTATTGTAACTCTCCCAGAGACAGGTTATAAACATGTAAACTGGAAGTTCATGAAGTCAAATTCCAGATAGCTGGGGAAAATGATGTAGGGACAACACTCAGGAAAAAAAAAAATAAAAGAAGTCTTTTATTTTTAAATCATCGAGGCAACTTTAAATAACAATCTATGTGTAATTACGCTGCTTCATTACCAGCAGGCCCTAAGGTCACCTTTCGAAACGGGAAGCAAGATCATTAAAGGAAAAGCAATCCCCTCGGATTGGATCGTAAGCCATAAATCTGATGTGCTGCAAGTCAGCGCCATTCCCACACAAGGTGAATTCCCTCCTGTCCTGGGTTACAGTGTAAAATGTGCCCCAAAAAAAGTATTCTATGACCATCTTCAGGAGCTGTTGAGACCAGGTGGGGCGGTGCTCCCTGCCTCCCCCCTCTGGACTATCTCCTGTTACTGGGCACAACAATGCCTTATCGCCTGACCCATCGGTAACTCGCTCCTGGACTATCTCCTGTTCATGGCCCATCAAGGAACTGCCTCACGACTCCCCATCCCATGGTGAGATGCTCCGCCCGGGGGGAAGGAGCCAAGCAGTCCATGCCAAATAAAAACTGAGATCTCCAACACCCGAGCAGCCTTCTTCCACTGGATTCCCAGAGGAGCTTTTCCCCCCACTGGAGTTCCAGAGGACAAGAGCTACCTACCTACCACTGGACCTTCGGAGGAAGACCAGACCCTTTTACCTGATCGCTGCTTCCACAGAACTACACCCATCGCTTCAGGAGGACTGCAGCCAGCATCTTATCGGACTGCTACTGCCCCCCTAACAGGGTGTCAGGTTGTATTCCTGACTCTGTCAGTGTAAACCAGGGGGTTGTTTATTTTTCCCTGCCTTGTGTTATATATATATATATAAATATATATATATATATATATAAATAAAGAACTGTTATTCTTATTCCCCATATCTTTGCCTGAAGGCCCATTAATTTAAAAATTATAATAATTTGGAGGGAAGGGGGTTGCACTTCCCATTTCAAGGGAGGCTCCTGCCTTCCTCCGCAGACACCTGTCTTTCAAACCAAGACACCTCCCCGCTACCACAACGCTGGCCGTCCTGCGTGTGCAGGGTCACGTTTCACAACCACAGGACAGACAATGCGCACCTTTAATGATAACAACGTCCTCGAGTTCTGGTGTGAAGCCTTCCCGCTCTTTCTAAATTATGTTAATGTCCGATTTGGAGTGAGAGCATCTTCAGGGAGGTCAGTTGGATTTAGGGTGGTTGGCTGGGATTTTTTTAATATGGTGCTATCTGTGAACCAACCGTCATGAAGGAGCTAAGCAGCATCCAGAACCCTAAACCACAGTACATCCTAGGGTCGTAAAATCACAGCGATGGTGGTGGGAAGGGACATCTAGTCCAACCTTCTGCTCGAGGCGGAACCAACACTAGTTCACACCAGTCACAGCTTTGCCCAGCCAAGGTGTGACAGCCTCTGCGGATGGAGAAACCCCCAACCTATGTGACCTGTTCCAGAGCTGCACTTCCCTCCTGGTGGGGATTTTTATCTAGTGTCCATCCTGAACCTCCCAAGCCACAACAAGTTGCCCCATGTACACTTTCTGTGAAGAAGAACTTGCATCCATAACTCTGCAATTCCCCCAAGGGTAGTTGTAGGCTGCCATCAGATTGTCCCTTAGGCTCTTCTTAAGACTAAACAAACTCAGATGCCTGACATCTCCTTGCAGACCACAGGCTTTCAACCCTAGCCATCACGATGTCCTTTTGCCAGATCCTCTCCAGTCTCTCTACGCTCCTTTTGGACTGGAGAGCCCAAGCTGGACTCAGTATTTTAGGAGCAGTCTCACCAGCAGCGAGTAGAGGCGCAGAGCAGGATCTGCTAATGCAGAAGAGGTTAAAATCAGCCTCTAGTGGTTCAGAATCCAGTTTCCAAACAGTGGCGAAGGGGAAGGTTTGCTTGGCAGCCCTCCAGCTAACTTACTCCTCTGAAGGATGAAGGTGCCTGTCCAGGTGAGTAGAAAGCAACCCTCTGAAACATCTTTGGGAGGTGCCAGTGTGCACGGCTTTCCTTCCAGTTCGTCATGAGGCCCCTTCCAGAGCCAAGTTCTTGTTTAGACATCAACCAGCAACTATAGTTTTTTATTGTTCCTGGTTAAACACGGTGAGCAAAGAGCTGGGAGCTGTCTGAGCCGCATCGTGATGGAAAACGGTCTGGTTCGGTCAGTGACCCAAGAGTTTGGCTCAGCACTTGTGTCCAAGACACTGCAGAGGATGTGGGGTGGTACAGCTGGTACTCCTGGCTCACAGTGAAGGGAACGTTTTCAAAGGGAATAAATAATTCCCATAGGGAACTCAGGCACCTTCATTGCTCCTCGTCCAGGCAGAAGCAACATCTCTGCTGTTGCCTGACTCGCCATCGCTCCAGCCAGCAACCCCGAGTTATGGCCACGAGCCCTTCAAAACAAGCTGGCTGGTGGTTTCCAAGTAAGGCACTAGCAGGTAAAGCTCTATAATCCACAAGGTGCATGAGCACACTCAGGAGTTTGGGGTCTTTCTAACAAGCATTAAAACTTTGCAGGAGGATGGGCACAGTGGTATTAGGTCAACAGTTGGACCTGATGATCTTAGAGGTCTATTCCAACCTGATGGTTCTATGATTCTGTGGTACCTGATACCAGCTGCCACCTGAGAACTGCCCCTCTCTTTGCCAGGGAAGACATGGTGCACGACAGCCAGTCGCTCTGCGTGCCAGGATCAGAAAGGGGCTTTTTACAAAAAAAACTACAGTGGAGGGAATTGCTGAAAAAAACCCCAAAACCTTAGTGTTTTCGGCTGGGAAAGAATTTTATTCCTGACCATACAGTGATATCAGAAGTAGGTAACTTCTGGTAGATACCTACACGAGTCTCCCCATCAGCCAGGCAGCTCCCCTTCACCCCTCAACGACAGCACGTTTACTGTGGGATTAAGCCGGGCGAAATCCATCCTGTTCACCTGGCCTCGGCACTGAGCCGCGTCACCTCCTCTTGCCAATGCACAGGTTTCTCCAGGAAGAAGCACCCAGAGTCACCTCTCCCTCCAAGTGCCCTGGGGAGCTCAGGCATCTTGGGGATTAGGATGAGGTTGGAGCAGACGTTAGCAGGGCACAGTCTGGCAGTCCCAAGTGTCCCAGTTCTGCTCTTCCCTGCCTCCTTTTCCTCCATTTATCCTTCATGTCTCCATGCTGCCCTCTCCAGTGTGCTGGTACGTGTAGGCTTGTGGTTTGGTAGGTCCAGTTTCTTCTTCCTACCCGTCCAATTTCCCCTGCCACCGTGGAGGAGGGAGTAGAGAAATGAGCACTGCTGCCAGCAAAAAAAAAGGCGGGAGGGAGATGTGGTCGTTATGAAACCAAGTTAATCACAGAGCATACGCCGCTGGGAAGGAGGAAGGACTAATGAGATCCTGTGAGGTCCCTTTCAGCCCCAGCAAAGCATCTCTGAAACCCAGTTTGGTCTCTGGAAGCAACCTGGTGACCTCAGTCAGCTCCAGCTCAGGCCCCTCCGCCCAGCGCTGGCTTACGGGATCCACCCCAGGACAGACAGCAAGGTTTGGGGTCCTGCCTGGAAGCGACCCTACGTGTCCTCTACCCCCAGCACTGACAGAGCTGCTGCTGCCACCCAGTCACCCCACCTTCCCGCTCCCCTTTACAGTAAGGGGCAGCAGCGTCCTTTGCCCATTTATTAGCAGAGTTTTGGAAACACGGTTTGGCCTCAAATCCCTTTCCATCTGACTTAACTTTCCAAGCAGTTACCGCAGACGGATTAAGTACCAGAAGCGTATGCATGTATGCCTCCAGCCTTCTCACTAATTAAGCTGCTGGTTTCTTCTCTCAGAAACCCTCCAGTCCCTTCTTGAATCCCTCAGGCTGAGAACAAAGCCCCAATGTTCAGATCAGGAGTGCCAATATTTAGCACAAAGAAGGATGCTTTGTTCCTTAAAGACTAGCTAGAGAAAGAAAAAGAAGCTGCAGTGACTTTGCTTCCGACAGACTGGTTCCAGCCTAGCTAGGTAAGGGGATTTGCAGCCCTGAAGTGATCCTTCTGCTGTCTCCAGGGTGTTTTATCTCTGTTTCATGAATCCCACAGCAAAAGCTACTGGGAGAACCGTAGCATTCGTAGGAGCAGGTAAAAAAACTGGCAGGTTCCCTGAGTCAGCTGCTTGGCTTCCTTCCCAGCCTGGGCGCGCAGCATTAGCTGGTACACTGGTGCCTCCCAGTGCTGGCAAGAGAGAGGAGCAGAAAGCTCAAGAATTAATATCAAAGTTTGTTTCAAATCTTTTATTTTAAATCCAAATACTCCTCGGTATGTCCCCAGTCACGCTCGGGGGGGGGATTGGGAAATCCTGTGGGAGCACAGGGAACGGCCAAGGAGACGTGAGTCCTGGGAATGGAGGCAGCAAGTCTTCTCCTGCCCGACTTAATGTATTAACCATGGGACCTCACAGGGGCTGCTGCTTCTCACCTGCTCCCTCCGACCCCAGCACCCCCAGAACAAGCCAGCCTCAGTGAGAAACTTCGAAGCACGAGGAGAAAAACAACACTACGGCCGGGCTAGACACAAAGCAGAAGCTTCAGTACCAACACAGGGCACATCGTGGGAGTTTTGGCTTGTGGGTCCAACCCAGCAACGCGGCTTGACCGCGCTGCCAGGCCTTGGGATGCCTCCAGCATCGGAGATTCCCGCTCCGTCTCATCTGAACGTTTCTCAGGAGTCTTGAACGAGACGTGTGTGCAGGGGAAAGGCTCTACCTTGGGAGGAGACCCACCTTCTGGAAGGATGCCTCGCTACGCTCATGGTAGATCCACCCAACTTCTGCCTTGCCCTGCAGGGAAGCCTGCTGCTGGAGGTACGTTCGGGTCACGTCTAATACCCGAAGGCAGCAAAACCCAGGGCGAAGCAGAGCCACTGCCATCCCTGCCGCCCAGCACCACGCTCAGCAGCGGGAGATGCGCTGCCACATCTTCTGAGCACAGCATTTAGCCCCCTTTGGCCAGGACACCCCGCACCCCATTGAACACAGGGTGCTCTGCTACTGGAAGCCTGATGGGACATGCAGGGGCTTATTCAGCACGCCCAGCCCCTTCGCTGCAGCTGGACTTGGGTGTTTTGGCCTCATCCAGCAGGCAAACGCAACCAGCTTGGGGCTGATCGTGGCAGAAGGTCTGCGCCCTCAGCTCTCACTCAAGGCCACAGCGGGTAGGAGGAGGTGGCACCTCCCAGGAGAAGGCCTCCTGGGTGTCCCGCGTGGTGCACCCCGGCGGGCACTCACATATTTCGGAGCTGACCTTTCTGCATAACTGCCTTTTAGCGTTTCCCTACCAAAGCCCATGAAAAAAAAAAAAAGGGATTTTGTATGTTAATGCCTTGCATAATGGAGGAATAAATCTCAGCCCTCCGCAGCCATCTGTCACGCTATACTGACTGGTGCTTTACATTTTAACGGTCATTATTTCAAGGTTTTCTTACCCATCTTATATCGAACGACATTTATTCCACCACAGGGAATCGTATATGCTTCCGTGTTTTGCTTATCGTGTACTTTCAGTGGGAACGGAAAGCAAAGGCTTTTAAGGGCTCTTTGTTTTGTGTTACCAGTTAATTACTTTGAAAAAGGTTCTTCCAAGCAGCCTGGATCAGCCTTCCTAGGGCTAGAAAAAACAACTCCAGGGAAAGACCTGCAGCCTCAGGGATGGGGGGACACCTCCTCTTTTAGCTGCACCTTCCTGATCAAAAAACAGCTTAAGCTTCAGCCAAGAGCTCGAGCTCATGCTGTTATTCACCACCCTAATTTGGCAAAAAAAGAGATACTCTGGTATCTTGGGGGGGGGGGCGGGGGGCAGACCCAAGGGGAGGGAAATTACCTTTTCTGTGCCTGCCCACCCGCAGAGGTTAACAGCTTCTCCTCGAACAGCCTGTCCTGAAGTACCTGATTAATACAGTCACACGATATTATCCAGCTGCAGCATGGGAAAATGCAGCAGACACTATTCACTCCCACTCCAAGGTCCTCGTTTTTGCCAGGACAACAACCGCAGAGGGAAACCAGCGCACAGCGATCGGTCAGGCTTTAAAATATCACTTTATTGAGGCTTTTGGAAAAGAAAGACTGAGGAGAAGAGGATTAATTTCCGCACTCCACGCAGGGAGCTCAAACACTCCTTCATTTCCAGCCGACGTGATACTGCTGCTTTCCAAAACGTTCTCCAGAAGGTCAGACGTACCTTGCGCGGAGATTGGTGTGTGGACAACCAGGAGGTACCTGTAAAAACCACCAGGCGTGGAATGAAGCCTCCCAACCCCTTCGGCCTGCGGCCTCAGCAGAGGTACCTCGCGACTGAGGTTCAGACAGGCGCTCGACAGCCCTTAAAAGCAAACACCACTTGAGAGAGACCCTTCGACTGTCCCCACCGCCTGCCTGGTTGTGAGCTTGCTCCAAGGGCGACCTTGAGCACAAGAGCTGAGCCAGGCAGCCTCACCGGGAGGTAACACATTTGAAGGCAGAGCTGCTCTTTTTTTTTTTTTTCTTGTGGCCACTGTTTCCTTCCCCCTCCAAACAGTTTTCACATGCAATTAGGTCACATTTGAAAGTCAGCACGCAGCAGAAGTGGAGTTACTTTGTTTAAAATAAAAGCATGTATTTCTACCACCTTAGGAGTTGTTCCTCTTTCGGCACAGGGACCCTCTGATCCTCCCACCTCCTTTTATCAGCATCTTCAAAAGAAGAAGGGAGTTATAATTGCTTTCTCCCCTCACCTTAGGAAAAAAAAAAAAAAAGGAAAGGCTGTTCTTCTCTATTGGCATCTTGAGAAGAAACACGCTTTGAGCAATCATTTATTTACAGAACAAAAATAACATCTAGATTTCAAAGGGCAGAGCGGTTCAGAAGAATAAAGCTCTCTCCTCCCTCCCCTGCCATCAGCTTTTGCTTATTACCACCTCCTGCCTGCACAACCCGCTGTTCTGCCTCCCCTCACGACGGGGGCACCCGCAGGCTCCTCTCTCGAGCGCTGCGGCGCTGCAGCTCTCGCAAACCCGCTGGCGACGGTGCCGCGCCGCAAGCCAGCCCCCGAGCAAGCTGCAAGGCTGAAGGGCCAAGCCAAGGCAGGGAGCGGGACAGAACCTTAAAGCAGAAAAATAACACTGAAGAATTTGCAGTTCTCCCAGATCCACTTCACCCACAAGTGCTTTCTGGATAGAGAATAAGCCTGAGATATTAGAGAAGGTTTCGCTTTTTACACAGTGGAAACCAGCGAAGAACCCAGCCCTTTACTCGTCACGTTTTGCTTCTGCTACAGCCACCCAGGTATCGTCCCTGTGGAGGACCAGGGAGCAGAAAAATGGGAAGAAACCAGCAGTTTGGCAAGCCTGAGTTCTTCCAGCTTCTTGATTTTCACCCGATTCTTTGGTTCCGGATTGAGCAGGGCCCTCTGTGATCCTGCCTCTGAACGCATCCCTCTCCCAAAGCACATGGATCCACACCTGAACCCACCGCAATCAGATGGGGGGGAACGCTGCATTTTCTGTCATATAAAGTCATCCATTCCTACAAAACCTGATGGAACGGTGTCCTCAGAGCCTTTATCAAAGGCGGCTGAAACGAGCCAAAAAAACCTCATAGCAGGGACTGACTGGTAGGACTAACAGGCCTAGTCCCATTAAGAGACTAGGCCGAAACTCTGGCAGCCATCTGCAAAATCTCCACTGCCCACTGCCAAGCAACTGGAAAAGGACCTGCGGGGCTGTGTCCCATCTTACTTCACAAACTTCAACACTCCGAAACGCCAAGCTGGGTGGGGAAAAGCCACAGAACACGGTCTCTGAAAGCAAAGCACAGGACTGTTAAAGCTACAAAGATCGTATCACAGCCTACTGCAATCCGTCGCTTCGATAAGCAGGTGTCTATACAGAATCACAGAAGTGTTTGGGCTGGAAGGGACCTTAAAGCTCGTCTGGTTCCAGCTGCCCTGCAGGGACACCTTCCACCACACCAGGTTGCTCCCAGCCCCGTCCAGCCTGGCCTTGAGCACTGCCAGGGAGGGGGCAGCCACAGCCTCTCTGGGTGACCTGCTCCAGTGCCTCACCACCCTCACAGGGAAGGATTTCTTCCTAACGTCTCATCTAAATCTCCCCTTTTTCAGTTTAAAGCCATTACCCCTCATCCTATCACGACATGCCCTCGTAAAAAGTCCCTCTCCAGCTTTCTTGTAGCCCCTCTACAATATATTTATAAACACGTTTATACAGCTCAACTGATGACTCCGTTGCTCCTCGGGGCGCAGGTGACTGAACAAAAACGGCACCTAAATCCCCTGCCCACAGAGAGCCCGTGTGCACCCAGGGGTCAGACACAGCACGCCACCTCGGAGCGAGCCACGCTGAGTTCGCACAGATATTTCCTCCTCTAAGGGACTACGCGCAACCCAGCACCCCCTACGCCAGCCCCTGAAATCCCTCTGATTTTGAAGCTGTTTGTTAAAGAGAAGAACTGAGCTGATCTCTGAAATGTTTTGAACCCTGTCACGTGAAACGCTACGGATGTGTACATAAATGAAATGGCTCATCTACCTCGTTTCTAATACACTCAGCTACTTCCAAACTATAAATGAAGACAACCATTACAAAAAAGCCATTTATTAGATATATGTACATATATACATATACATGCAAAATTACTTTTATACACATTTACACAGGTTTGATTATTAACACAGTGCAAAAATGTCTAAAAAGGTACCAGCCCACCTTCTACAAACTTAACAGGTCTTTGGGAGAAAGCAAAAAAAACAACTGCAGAAAATGATCAGCTTCATAACGTGACTAAGCACCGCAAACCTTTAAATTAATGAAGTTTATTCTTCACCAATTTTCTTGTGTTGCGCTGCTGGGTGAGGAAAAGAGTTTCCAGAAGACTTATCTTGAAAACTGACAGAATTAAGGAGATGCAAATCAAACTACATTAAACAGTTTAAAGTCGAACAAAAAGGGATGGATTCCCGCCTGGGGATTCGATTCAACACAGGCATAATCCTGCGTTATGAGTCAGATTTCATGTACTCAAACTGCAAGTCATTCTTTTTTATTAAATCTTAAAGCCCTGGGATAAACTATTCTATTCCTCTTGCTGTTTCACCAGGAGAAAAAGTTTAAACTACCAGACACAGAAGCCATTCAAAATACTAACATTAAAAAAAACAACGAAAAAAATAGGTCAAACTACGTGTGCTCTGCCTCATCCCTGAATCACAATCCCAGCCTACCAAGCGCGCAGCCACTAACACACACTTATTAATCCACGTCGATTCCTTAACATGGTTTATGTGTATTAGGAGGGGGGAAAGGAAAAGGTTGCAAAGGGATTAAGACCAACAGCAAAGCAGAGCTCTGTCAGTCAGCAGAAAAGATCTAGTCGCATCCTCCATCTAACCCACAAAGAACAGAAAAAAAATTACACGGAAGGCAGAACCGAACCAGCTGGTTTTGTTTGCTTTTACTGCAATATTTTCAGGAAAAAGAGAGTATTAAACAAAAGCTGATTTTGATCTTCAGCCACCCCAATTACATTAATTACACAAACCACCTAAACGCCTCATTCTGCCCCTCTCGCGCCAGAGCTGCCGCTAACATCACCTGGCACAGGGGTGTGTTCGTTTTGCCCTAAAGCCAGCAGCCAGATGCTCAGGAAGCACCAGGAACGTTACAGTTTCTGCCCATCAGCTGGACAGAAGGAGGAGAAATAAAAAGCAGGCAACGGTTCCCTGGCCCCAGGCCGCAGCTGTAAGCTCCGCGTGCCTTAGGCTAGAGCAGGCTGGCCTCACCCACGCCTGCGGAGAGAGAGCAAAGCTCTTTTGTCCTCCTCAGCCAGCCCGAGGCTCAAGGGGCAGGAGCTGGGCGGTGGGTCGTATCCCCAAGGAAAAGCAGGACTGAACAGCACGGAAACGGAAAGCTTTGCCGGTGTTAAACCCCCTGCAGCTGTGGGGTTATCTGCGTGTCTTGAGGACAACGGTTGAATTCCGGCTTCAGTTCTCCACCTACGCTCCGGCAGAAAACTGGGGTAATGACAGACAAACAATTTTAATCCACTCCCTTATAACAGAAGAGTATTCCCTTATGACACACAGCTCTAGCTGTTTTCTTAGCTGTCTGGCTAAAATACTCCTCCGTCATTCCTACTTGAGTATTCCTCAGAGTTTAAAGGATTTCGTTACGTTATGGTTACAGTAAAGGGCTAACACGGGATGGAAGAGAAATACCTTCATTTTGCTACTGGAAAAAGCTCTGGCAACAAGTCTCTTGATGTCCCAGAAGCTGCTCAGGTTGTAACGGGCTGCCTATCGATGCTGTTGCTGCTGTCAGCTGCCTCACAGAAGTGCTTCCAAAGTACAGCACCACAGGTTTCTGGTCTAGCAGTCCACTGATAACTCGCGTTTCCATCATGAGATTTCAGGAAAATTCACTGAGGTGCAAGAAAGTAACTTTGTTAAGCGTTTCTGCACACTCAGGAAGATAACTCTGCATCATGTCAAGCTCTTTGCAACCACTAGAGGCAGAGCCTATGCGAGGAAAAGAAATCTTTGGTGAGAGATGGCTGGTGGAAGAAATGAGGTGACCAGAAAACCGTTTCCTAAGAAAAAAAAACAAACCAGAAAATCTAGGACCATACTTGCACAATAACAGACCTACAGTTCACTACATCTCCATTTGAATCTCTACAACCCTTCAAGGACAGCTGCACCAAAATGCTATGCATTTTTCTTTTAAACAGACAGCCTCAATCATTCCTGTATGTTCTAAAATGCCCATATGCCCCTCAACGCCTTCCAGACCAGAACACCCAGTGCAGCAGGGGTTAAGGATTTCAGCTCTTGAGGACTCTCTTCAAAAGTGCACACTCATAAATTCACCTCAGCGTAAGAACTCACCACCATTAACTAAAGGTGTTTTATAGAATAAAGAGAACCTGCTCTTGCTTTCCATTACTGGGAATGGCTTTCTACTCGCCAGCTGTACATATTTTTTTTAAAAAAAAGGTGAAGGAGTCAGTGGCCTGTCATAAGCAGGCTGGGAAGATTTATTATCCCTACAGACCAAGCAAACACGGAATTACCCTTATAGTAAGAGTGACCTTAAGCAAGGAAATAAAGGCCACTTGAGCTGAAAGATCACTTATATTCACTTGGTTTCTTTTATGCTGCCCCAAGCGTATTTGCAATTAACCAATGAGCACGTACTCAACTACAATGCGCTGTTTAGCCAGGAGATATTTATAGCCTTGATGGTTTTTAAAAGAGCCACAGCTTTTTCCTTTCCTTCAAAACCTGAAAAATTACCCTGAAGCTCATCCTCCCCATTTTTCCCACTGATATTGAACTCATCTAATCATGGCAAACAACTCCTTTACTTACATTTACCAAGAATCCTAACGCTTAACAAATTCTACAGACAAAAGCGTCACCCACCACTTTACCTTCGTTTTACTATTCAAATATTTTCAGAGGCATTGGCAGGGCAAGACACTGACCTGCCAAACTGTTACAAAGCCAGTAAGACAAATGGCAAAACGCTCTCTGGATGGTATCAGCCAAGGAGCAAAAGCCTGGTTATGGTGAGGAGAACCTCCACCTGTCGACGACGCCTGACAAGATCCCCCACGCGCGATCGCCACACGCCCCGTTAAACACAGCTACGTGCCTCGCCGCACGTCTGACATGATTACAGCATCCTACTTTATTTCAAGGTGCTCTGAAACATCCTCCTTGCAACAACCGTTGTCACAAACCTCTAAAAATACTCCAAGCTATTTTTGGCCAGTTTAATACCAAAAAAAAAAAAAGAGTTGTAATAGAGTAGCAAACCCAAAGTCTTTTTCATACTCCGCAGTCAGGTTGTTTCTCCATAAGTTGCCTTGTCAGTATCTGGTAAGAAGCAAGAGATGCCACTCCTATGTGAAAGGCTATTTGCCAGAGGTTCCGCAATCCGTACAGGTAAATGTTGCATAAAGAAACGGAGAAGAAGAGTACGAATGTCTTCACCTTCCTCGCCGAGCTGTAGAAGAGGTACAAGTAACACTGCAAAAGGGCCAGAGAGACATGTTAGCATGACACTGCGTCCATACAGACAAAGAGACACAGCTGGGAATTGCTGGCACATCCACGCTGCTCACACGTGCCAGCCACCGCAGCCATCACCAAGAAGCTCCAAGCTTCCCTTCAGCCCCTCAAAGGTCCTCCAAGGAGAGCCAGAGTAGTGGCCTCAACCCAAACCCCACCGGGCAAGCACAGATATCACAAGAAGTCTGTCAGCACAACTGGTGTCCCTCCTGCCTCTCTCTGCCTGGATTCAAAGGAGCCCGAAAACTGAGGCAGCTTTCAAAACCCCCCCCCAGGATTTTTGCAAGACAAAGGCTCAGAAGCAGGAAAAGAGCAAACCCAAATCTGCTTCTGCCGTATTTGTTCTTGGGATAAATGAAGGCCTTCAGGCTCTAGACTGGACTTGGTAGAAAGACTATCATTTCTGCTAAGAGGTTTAGCTGGGGTTTTGGGCTCTTTTTAAATCCAAGAACAGGTGGGATCCATTTGCTAAGCATGTGTGTAGAGCAACAGCCCTTACAGGAGAAAACGAAAACCTCAAAGCGTTGGCAGAAGAGTTCCTTTTTTCACTCAGGAGGTAACAGATCGTGCTTTCTCACTTAAGGCCACAGTTTCCAACTGTGCTGGTGCCACAAGCAGAGCTGAGCCTGTAGAAAGCGCTTCACGTTTGAGCTCAATGTATGCACAAGCTGAATTTATGCACAAGCACTTTGCGAAGATGACTGCTACAGATCAAAAGGGCAAGAGAGAACTCTTCTGTCTTTAGTTTCCCTAGCTTCAGGTACTAACTGCAAAAAAGCAGGACAGAGCTGTTCTTTGCGACAAATGACTTGCATCGAGTATTTAGATCCAAATTAGTATCTCCATCTTAAAGCTCTGCTGTGAGCAGAGGTGTAAGAAGGCCGAAAGACACTAAATCCTACCTATTACGTCACATATAGTAATACATTATATTACAATATAACACATTATAGCCTCTCTGCACGTTTTAAATACCATAAATAAACAGAAGTCTTCAGACAGTGGTTCCCAAACCATTAGCCAAACACAACAGTACAAAGCAAGGAATGCATTGTAGGCATCACGTTATTCCCGCTGTCAACTAGTAACCCAACCACAGCAGATTCCTGCAATGTACAGGCTAAAACCCAAAGATTTTGCAAACAACTTATTGCTCTCACGTGGACCACTGTCTTGGGCATTTAAGGGATGTTTCAGGACGAATCTGTTCGGAGCACAGAATATTTCCCTCATTCAAACTCCTCTGCATAAGGTCAGAGAAAATAACCCATTAGGAAAAAAAAAATAAATCTAAGGAAATCAGGAACCACATTTGTCTCAAAAAGTAAAAGCAATTTTGAAGGTAAATAAGAACATTTTCAAGAATGTTGCTACCCTATATTTGCTTAGTCTTTCAAGGTGGTTATGCTATAAAAGCCCACCACTGAGTCTGCCACCGTCAGACACGGTGTTTGGGAAACAAACCACCTTTGGGCCAGCACTTACTTATCACGCTCAGCTCCGTTTGGTGTGTCAAAACACGAAAGCACTGAAAAAGCTTGCAACTGCAGCTTGCCCAATCGTGCCTTTAACTGGTTTTGTGCCACTTCACTGGCACAGCTCGGTGGAATCACCTAGGTAGGATACAAACCACCAAACTGGTCCTCTGCTTAGCCGAAAGGTGTTTTCTCTTGTATATTATGATAGAAAAATAATCAGAAAGGATCTTATTTACAGTTAACTTACCTGAAAAACACAGGCTAGAAAAGGTAGAAAAAAAGCTATCACATTTCCAATTCCTTCATGGTCCTCCTGTTTGGATTAAAAGAAGTGACAAGCAACCACGTCAGCTACAGTTTTTAGCAAGTGCTGCCTGATATTTTAGAACCCTACATTTCATCAAGTGCCTCTCATCCCAGCTGATTGACTGTAACAGTGTTAACCAGCAAGATCAGTATCATTGAACAAGATACCGAGAACTGAGGCTTCTGTGTCAATTCCTGCTAAATAAAACTGTGCTGCCATACAATCAGGACACTTATTTTTCTATTTCCTTTTAAAAAGTTGTTTACAGTCTCACATTTGTTCGAAAAAATTTACACAAAAGCATCTAGAACAAAAATACAAAAACGGAAGAAAAAATAAATCCAGCCTGGCAAAACTGAAGTATTTCTCTGAATTTTAACCTTCCTAGAAAAGAATAAGCGCAATGTGCCGTGATACACAACAGAATACATGAGGTCTAGCGGGTGAGCAATCAATTGTACATTCCCTGGACAAACAAAACACTTCTTGGGGAAAGATGTGCGCTCTACTCAGAAGCAGAACAGCCACCCTTAACCTGGTTACCCAAACAACTCTCTGCCTTTGACTCATTTCCAGGTTTCAATTCAATCAGGGTTACCTGAAACGAATACTCTGCTAGGTGAACTCCTCGAATGAGATTCAAAGCTCCACACATGATGTTCAGAACAAGTGACAGAATCCCCAGGGGAGTCACACGCTGCATTCTGTAAGTAGGGACTTAAAAAGAAAAAAAAAAAAAAAAAAAAAAAGAGAAAAAAACCCCACAACCATTAGGGAAAGTTTGCACTATTACTTTGAATCTTAACACAAAACTACTCAAATTACCTTACGAGGGTTTTAAACATTTTATAACCTTTCACACTTGCTCCAGAGAAGACCCATTATGAATAGAAACACCTTTTTGTCGTTGTCGCGTTACACTGTTCTGTTCTTCAGGCATCTAGAAACCAGCAAGAGCTCTGGAGTATTTTTTAGTCAGATTAAGCAACAGGATTTGTTCTTGAGATACCTGGCTTTAATGTCTTCTTTTATGGTGCACACAGATATTTTTCAACTGTTTATTTCAGCAGATTAGCATACTTCACACCCTTCACAGGTCAGCAGAAAAGCTAGAGGCTTGAAGCACCCAAAGGTCTAGGAAAGAGCTCAGATTTCTGACACCCATAAAAGCAAGAGAGTGATTCAGCTCTTCCCCAGCTGGCAACCATGTGTTTCTTCCCACCGACAGTTTGAGGGTTCAGCCTGGTACACAGCAATTTGGTTTCACCCTAATCAAGCAGTTGCCAAAACACAACTATAGGAGCCAAGGGCTTTGATGCTCTGCTGCTGGGAACGGCTGTAGGAGCCGTCAAGATGATACCAGCCAGTCACAGAGGAGTAATGTGTCACAGAACCGCTGCTCTTACCTCTGGGCCTCTCAAACCCATAAAAACGTGGCCAAAACTGAGGCCTAGCAATTAAACTGGATGCTACAGGTGTCGGCCTTGGAGCCACATTTGACAGTGCATCACCATTCCCTGTCTCCCGACCTGCCCACGTTTCACGGGCAGCGAGTGATCCGTCTCCTTCCTTTCTCACCTTCTCCACTGCTGCTACTTAACACCCACAGCCCTACATACCATTTCTTCAGGACGATGCACTCCTAGTTAAGGTCAAGGCAATTATTATAAATGTGTATTTAACTTTGGAATCTGCCACTTCCCACTCAGGGTTTTGGGTGTCCAAAAGCTCATCTGGTTTTTCCCCGAGCTATACCGCCCAGCTCAACAACAGACACCACACCTAGATACTCACCTGCATTTCTTGCCGTACCCTCCCCGCCCTCAGCTCACCACGGAACACTGTCAGGGTAACAAGAAGGGTCACTTGCACCTCAGATACCAAATCCAGACCCTCTCCTGCCACCGACACCCATAAGACACAGGAGAGAACGAATGAGCCCTCAAGAAGTCTCCCTGGCTCTCAGGATCTTCTGCCTCCTTGTCCAGGTATGACCAGCTCCTGACTGCTGCAAATAAACGATGCAACACAGCAGAGATCATCTCTGGCTTCGTTTCAGTGACAGATGAAGCACCACAAAACCTTAGATACCGCAGTGCTGCATGGTTTAAGACAGGAAAACACCCGCGTCTTCTCCTCCAAGGAAGACTCTGATAAATGGCTGTAAAAAACTTTGCTGCCACATTAATACAGAGATATAGAGTATCTTTGGTAAGTGTCTGTGTGATTAATTTGTCTGGCACGCACTCACACCTCCATAATTTCATCTCCAAAGCAGCTGCAGAAGGAACTGTGCTCATTCCGTTTGATACATGTCACACGGTGTGACATCACTGTGTATTACTGCCATACACATGGTCGTGTAAATAAATGGTGCAAGCATTCAAAGATAATTTAGCTTTATTTTTTTGCTATGCAGTGGAATTTAAGTCCAAACAGCGCACTGAACAGAAGCTGTACAGCGTGTTTATTCACCCACTGACCTGAGTATTCAGTTTCCCATTATTTGTGATAAATTAAATAATGTTGCAGCTACGTGTCTCTCTCTCACGGCAATTTCCTAATAAAGATGACTGGGTTTTCTCCCTTAGTTTCTAAGGTTTATTTCAGAGGCACAGAGTCTCTCAAACAAAGAAAAATTATCACAAGCACAAGCGTCAGCCATTGTACAGGATCTTGCAAACTACACGTGCCCCAGTCCCCAGGGAGGAACAACGCAAGCCGCTCCATATTGCTTCTGCAGCATGGAATATTATGTAAAAGGTCCATTTTTTTTTGTCCAGTAGGATAAAGAAGAATTGCTGTCACAGATGCAGGGGAGATTACAGCACTCAGTTGCTCAGGGTTCAGATTCTGGGAAAACTGATCTTTAAATTGTTGGCCGTGGAGGTTTATTTCTGCTATGTCATTTTGAGGTTTAATTCTCAAACTGGAATTGCACAGAACAAGTGAGATGGGTGCTACCAGGGAGAAATGATTACGCTTCCTTGTGTGAATTCAATCATATTTTTAAAAACAGAATTTCATACTCGAATCACTTACTATATTTAATAAGGGAACAAGAGAGTGCGAGCGCGCTTAGTCCAAGGCAGCACAATTTTGCACAAGCACAATCAAACGCTAAGCTGGATTCAAACGGATTTGACTCTTCAAGTAGAAATTTGTGCGCTCCACAGTACGAGAACCACACAGAAGCTGTTCTGGGGATTGCAGATTACTTAACACTCAGGAAAAAAGCATCTGCAGGTTTGACCGTGTACACAACAATACTGTGAGAACACCCTCACACAATGAAGAAACTGAAACTTCTGCCTATAAAAGATTTTCTGAGCAGAGGCTTCTGGCTATTTGAGCAGAGACTGCCATGAATGCCCGCGCCGTGCTCCATTCTGGCTCTTCAAGGCGCAGCGCAAGGGTTTGATAATGAGTCACACACGCAAAGCTCCAGATAAAGACAGCACCAGGAGCGAAAAACGAAATCAGACGCCATCCTTTTAAAATAAAACACGAGCACACAAAAGACAAGAGATGTGAGACATCTTCAAAAAACACCTTAAAAAGGACTCTGTGGCGGACTCCCTGTGTGCCTGCAAAAGACTAAGGACGTTCATCAAGGGGAGCACAGTGCTGCATAATTTAACAGCGTGGTTACAGGACAAAAAGCACAAGTTGTTCTTCTACTTCACAGAGGCAATTCTGATGTGAAAACTCTCCCTCTTCACAGAAAGCTACTTGCACTTCACATTTCGTCTGCATGCACACCCCACCGTCCTCTGGAGCTTTATCAGCTGTGCCCGTGTGGAGGCACAAGGTGAGGCTTCTGCAACAACGCCTGAGGTTGTGTAGATGCTGATCAAGGATACGATGCTGGTGTCTTTCTAGCAAGAACTGGGCTACCAAAGGAAGGAACAAAGAGAGGAAGAGAGGAGAGGAAGAGAGGAGAAAAAAGAGAGGAGAGGAAGAGAGGAGAAAAAAGAGAGGAGAGGAGAAAAAAGAGAGGAGAGGAGAAAAAAAGAGAGGAGAGGAGAAAAAAAGAGAGGAGAGGAGAAAAAAAGAGAGGAGAGGAGAAAAAAAGAGAGGAGAGGAGAAAAAAAGAGAGGAGAGGAGAAAAAAAGAGAGGAGAGGAGAAAAAAAGAGAGGAGAGGAGAAAAAAAGAGAGGAGAGGAGAAAAAAAGAGAGGAGAGGAGAAAAAAAGAGAGGAGAGGAGAAAAAAAGAGAGGAGAGGAGAAAAAAAGAGAGGAGAGGAGAAAAAAAGAGAGGAGAGGAGAAAAAAAAGAGAGGAGAGGAGAAAAAAAGAGAGGAGAAACAAGAGAGGAGAAACCCCCCTCTTGTTCCCATATATACTAACAAGGACAAAACTGTTCTGACTTTTCAGACTCCTTCCAGGCCAAAATGAAGAGCCAGGGGATGTGATCACACCGCTCAAAAGACGACAGGAGCCAGCTAAGGAGGCTGACGTTTCACTCAATCCATTGATTGATCTATCTTCCCTGTAGAATGAAGACACAATTAAATTCTGCTCTCCTGCAACCATAACACTCCAACTACGCTCAGGAAGCCTCCTGTACGGCAGAGCCACAGTATAAATAACATCAATATGGGAACAAGCACTATCCACCCAGCTAAACTTAGAGCAGCAAAGCGGGCTTCAGCTGGCAGGTAGTGACGAGGAGAGAGAGACGAGCCAGGAAAGCTGACTCCAGCTGAGGGAAACAGATGACCAGAAACGTGATCCTTAAAATAAAGGCAGAACAATCTGTAAGAGTATTTGGGTTAGACCAGAGAGAACAGCCAGAAATACAAAGCCAGATGGAAAGTAAAAGAAAGCAATTAAGAATACAGAGGAACTGAAAATGTATTTCTGATCTGCGGACGCAGACTAGCTGGTGAATGGTTACTGGCACTGAAACCGCTCACACTAGCGCAAAGAAATTTCTAAGCCCTGTCACATCATGAAAATATTTAACCTTCAAGCACAGTTCTGAGGAGCGCTCAACAATCTGACTTGCAAACAAAATGCTTTCAATTCTATTTTTTCTTCCTCCTGGCCCCCGCCCCTCTATATTTTAACTTAAAATACCTACGTCAGATCAGATTCCAGCTCATCCATCAGAAGCAATAAGACTGAGCGACTGCAGCTTAATTTTATTAGTGTTTCATAAGCCAAGAACAACAACAAAAAAAGAGGAAATACAAGTTCATGGCACTCCAGCTGCATTTAAACTGCCACGCTAACAGGATTAAAATAGGGGCATGGTTTAGTGGTGGACTGGGCAGTGTTACGTTTAGAGTTGGACTGCATGACCTCAAAGGTCTTTTCCAACCTAAATGAAACTAAAATTCCATGATTTCATTTTGTAGAGGAAGTAGAGAGGACTTTATGCAACTGAAACACAAATAAGAAGATACCAGTTTTACAACAAAAGGCTAGTACTTCTAAAAGCAGGCAAAAATGTCAGTCATCATTACAAAAAGGTCCCTTGTGAAGCCTCTGTGTGCTGTTTATACAGACATACATATCCTCTCTCAGAATTTCAGTCAAATGCATTAAACATTAAAGAACAAGGTAAAAGGAGAAAGCAAAGAGGGGAGAACAACCCAAGACAGACAGTCTGGGAATGAGAGTTTTACCCTCAGCTCATTTTCTTCTCATCTTTCCCTTCCTCAAGGTTGAAGCAACTCATTCAGACTGTAACTACGTACCTTCCATTAGAGCTTGCAAGAAGCAATGAATTAGCGGAGCTTCTTTTGTCATAGACAATTTAACAAGCCACTGCTTTAAAAGCAGGATTTAACATGGAAAACGTCAAGTCCAGTTACAACCAATTGTCCCCATAGAGAAGCTGATCTAAGGCTGGAAAACAAGGCGCTACGACGAGTCCTTGAAGGCTCTGACGCCCACGTGCTACAATGTAAGGACAGGGTGTTGTTTACTGTGACAGAAAGGCAGCCTTTCTTCTTGGGCTTCACGCGCCTGACTACACGTGTACATCAGGCTTCACGCGCCTGACTACACGTGTACATCGGGCTTCACACACATGACTACACGTGTACATTGGGCTTCACACACAGGCCTACACGTATACATTGGGCTTCACACACATGACTACACATACACATTGGGCTTCATACACAGGCCTACACATACACATTGGGTTTCACACACATGCCTACACGTATACATTTGGTTTCACACACATTGACTACACGTATATATTTGGCTTCACACACAGGCCTACATGTGTACATTGGGTTTCACACACCTGACCACACGTGTACATTCCTCAGCACGGAACAAACGACTGCTGTGACGTGGTTTTGTGCTGTTTGCACAGTTCAGCTGGCGCAGCCGGCAGCCACCCGCGGAGCAGTGACTTACCAACCTCCACATGCACGCCTGCGAGCCCACCGTTCGTCACCCCGTTCATCAGCTCCGTGTCCTCCAGTTTCAGCTGCACCGGGGGATGGAACTTCAGCTCCTCCTCCATTTTCTCCCAGTTGGCCTTTGTCTGAGAGCCACTCGCACCGTTAAAATGGTATTTCACTTTCTGAATGACGTCATCTGAAACAATGTAAAGCCACGCTTCAATTAGCTCTGTGAAAGTTAAGTGCCTCAGGTAATTATTAATCAAATCACAGCATTCTTTTTTGATTGATTTTCATTTCCTCCTTCATTTCTTTTCTTATTAGTTTCGGGTATAAAACTCCACCACTGGTTAGGGAACAAAAGTACCTCTCCTAGGTATTTTATATCGTACCCACTCCCTTCTGGATACTTCAAATCTCAACATCCTGCCTGCTGGTGGACTGAAAACAAGCTTTCATATTCCAGGGTAGATGTCAACACATACCTTCAGCTATCCATGAACTACCATGAGAAGCAATTCCACATTGTCTTTTAACAACATCAAGGATTAGGTTTTTTCCTAATACATTAATTTAACATATATTTGAGCCATGAAGCAGCTCTGACTGGTAGAGGTGATTCCACAGTGATTCCACCAACATCCACGCCACAGCTCTACGTACAGATCACCCTGCTTCACCTCCCACACTTTAAATTTAACACCATTTGCAAGCAAATCCCATTCCACAAATGAGGCTGCTGGTTTGACAGGAGTTGCACCGAGACTAAGCAGAGAATTTGCCTGAGTAGGAATTGCTCACATCTCCAGAGCTGAAGTACCTCACTGTGGATATTGCCACTTCCTATTTAATTGGGCAAGACATTGGCAAATTTAAGTTATTTCAAACGCTTTGGGAAATTAAATGCAGAAACATTTATTTTGCCAAGATATCCTATAAGTAAAGTCCATATCCTTAAGGTATTGTTAACTAGAAGACTTGCACAGGTTGACCACAGCTTCTACTGGATATGATACGTATGTAATAGCTTCAGCACGAGTTTTGAGACCACAGAGGAGGACTTTATGTTGTGCTAGAATAGACTGCTGTAAGTATTCCTTAGAGAAAAATCCTGTATTTTACCTTAAGTCAACCTGCTGTAATTATCTGTAACTGCCAGGCAAAAGGCTAAGATCTTAGGTACCAAGTACATCTTAGATCCAAACGCAGGAAAGAAGAAGAAAAAAAAAAAGGGAAAAAACCAAAACAAAACAAAAAAAATCACACAGCAACCTTAGGTAGGCTCTGCAACAAAGTACACTATAATAGTAAAAATGAAGACAAAACTGCATTTTTTTCTTTAAAAAGAGCCTTATGCAATTAAAAAAAGCTAGAAATTCCAAAATTCCTACTCAATTTAAAAAAAGGAGTAATTTGGATCTCAGTATAAAATTACATCATGCCTGGAATGTGCCCTGAAGGGAATCCACCCAAAAACCAAGGTGACTGTACAATACATTTTCCTTGTGGATTTCTCAATCTTTTAAGCGCCAGTTTCACATTATTACCAAAATTTGGATAGAAGTGCGCTAACTCCCTGCAATAGCTTCTCCTTTCCCAGAAAAGTTTCCCCTTACAAGGGAATTGTGTTTTTCAAAGGTGCAAGGTTCGGTAAAGCAGCTGCTTCTTGGCAAGAACACCATTTATACCAGGTTAAAAAAGAAACACCAGGCATAATTACGAAGTATTATGTGAATCTAAGTCACGCCAGAAGCAAAGCTGCCCATAATAATCTATTCTGTCTCCCTTTTTTCCTGTACCCATCTGTCTCCATTTGTCAGATTTTTTTAATTAAGTTAGAAAGTGTTTGAGATGTGGAATTCTTCTTCTGTGCTCGTTTATTAATCACCACAGCATTTTGTTCATCTACTACAGCGGCTCTCAGGAACCGCAGAACCAACAATCTAAGAGTTTAAGGCAGTTACAAGATCTCCCCCTCCTCCAACACATGCACGCGAAGGCACACACACACAGAGATTCGGTTTTATGATCAGGCTTTGGCCAGGAGACATTGCTTAATACCATAAAAGCAGGAGGCACAGAATTCTTACTAATAGAGAACAAAGTTACAAACCAAATTCAAGAAAAGCATATGGTCTGGAAGCTAAACTGATGCTTGTTGTATCGTAGGAAGCAGCAAATTCCCACTGAAGCTCTTCCAGGAAGCAAAACGCCATGATGGTTGAGTAATTGCTGGAACAGATTGCCATGCAGGCAATATCCCCGGAAGAAAGGAAACTGAAATAGAAAATTAAAAAAAAAAAAAAAAAAAAAAGAGTAATATCAACATAAAAAGGTAAAAGTCATGCTGAACACGAGAAGGAAACTGCGCTTTCTGCCAAAACAAAATGTATAGACTGCGCTGAAAGAGCAGACTGCAAAAAATATATCGGTCGCACTGCTGTAACAGTCCTGTGGATCTAACACTCAGCCTTAACTCGTTCAGTATGCCTCGGCATACCAAAGACCACAATACAGATTTTGTTAAATCGCTACATCAGTAAAAACTGAGGACATTCTTTTCCCAGGCTGGCTTTAAATCATGTTAATAAGAAAAGAGATGGCCAGAAAACACGACAGGCAAGAAGACTGTGAAAGAAAACACCGTGGCTTTCCACAAACAGAAGTAAAACCAAGCAAGCTTGTCCACAGGAAGCAAGCAGATGTATTCCTGCCTCCCCTTGAATATGACACCTTCCTATTAACAGCAAGAGATATTTGTTATCTCGCACAAACCAAGACATTCAAACACAGTTACTGCTCAGTCAGCTGTAACAAATAAAGACGAGTTTGTATCAGAAATAGCACAATAAAAACTCCAAAGTGGGTCCCTCTAACACTGAGGCCGTACTTATGCAGCAGTTTCCACTTACAGATGGCCCAAAACCTTCTAGGAAGCTTCACAAGGGATTCATCTGACCGAAATGTAGGTGCGTACTTAAGGATGAGCGAAATCACTCTCGTCTCGGCTTCACTAAATAAGACGGGAGTCAGGGCACCTAGTTTGGATGTCAGCACCCACACTGCAGACAGCTAAACTCTCACAATCCCCAGCATAACTGGGGACAACAGTCATAACTACCTCTGGAAGAAGACTGAGGCAACCTTCCCTTACAGGTTAGCCATTTGTCAGCAATAATTCTGCATAAAACCTCAGTTTTGAAGCTGAACAATCACACACTCTCTGTATTTTCTCTATTTTGTACTAGTTATATGTTTCACCCCTCTCACATAGAAATACTTTTGGTTTCTTTTTTTTTAATCACATTTTTATTTATTCGTTAAGACTATGTTCTCAGGATTTACGGTTGCGAGTAGCTCCGTTACAGCCTAGTTACACCGGGCACGTTCCCTAAATTCCTTTCGTCCCCAGCTCACAGCCGAGGATCAACACCAGGCCTGCGTAAAACTACCTTTTCCCAGTTGGGAATAATTTATAGCCTTTTTGCCACGTTATCTGTTTGCACTCTTCTCATTTCAGAGCCAGATGCAGAGCTCCGTCTGCAGAGACCACAGAAGATGAAAAGCAGAAGAACCCGCTAGCATTAAAGGGCATAAGTTCGCTTTGAGGGAAAAGGCATTAAAATGCTAATCTCTGCTTTTCCAGTGTAAGTTCGTGTCTCTTCCTTCTCCCACCACTCCCCCAAAAAAGGATACTTAGTTTTAGCTCAGGGTCACTTTAAGTTTTGTTACATTTGCAAACCAGAAACGCCATCGCAAGCTAAAAGTCATTCTCAGAACCAAACTAAAATCAACAGTAAACGAAAACTCTCATCTCTGAATGAAACCCTAATTTCTTAAAACAAAGAACAGCAGATCCTGCTCCGATAAATAAAAGCAGAGATTTCTCATTTCTCCATACGGGCTGTGGGCAGCAGGCTTCAGGCCTCCTCAAGACACGTCCACTACCCAGAGCTTCCAGAGACTTGAAACCTGCTGGTATGCAGAAAGCAGAGTGGGCAGTGTGTCGGGGGGGGTCAGGGCAGCTCTGTGCAAGCCAGAAGCAGAACTGCAGGGGCCTCAAAGAAGGCACCAGCAAGACCTGCCAGTCACTGAGGAAAAGGGTTTGGGGTTTAGACTAAACTAATGCCTAGGCCCTAGGATCCCATCTTAGAAGGTACTCGTAGAAGTCCAAGATAGTCCAATTGCTGACAGTAACAAGTACTGCCCATCGAGCAGAAAGCATTTGCTACACAAAATGACAACTAAAATAAGTAAACTCAACACATGCTTACTGAACTGAGCAGGAGCCGTGTGGCTGGGCGCTGAGAAATAAGGTTTCAAAGTGCTGCCTGGAGGCTGCAATCTGGACACGCATAGTGGGAGTTCAGATTGCATTAGGCACTAAAGAATATACCTAAAGTTCAATTAATCCCCAGAACAATCATTTCAAAAATTAAAGTTAAAACCCAACCAAAGTAGGGACTTACTGTATGCTAAGGTGACGTCCTTTTGCCGTGCCCCGGCTTGGATACTGCGCCAGAATTGAGGACAACGCCTTCAATCTCTTTCTGCATTCCAGAAAGTCCTGGTTGAAATGAAAATCTGTGGAGGCTGAGAGGGGAAGTCCATCCCTCACTCGCACCACACAGGCAAAGAAGATCATGGACATTCTCCACTGGAGTACTCATGAGGACAACCTGAAAAGGAAATACTCAATTGGGTTAGTGGATGGGGTATTAGTTACTTACAACCCAATATGCCAGCCAGAAATACGTCGAGGTAAGGGTTTATTCACCACCGCTCCTGATCAGAACCTCTTGTAACACCACCGCCACTGAAAGGCAATCAAACTGTTCTCAACGGTCATGGCTCTCTCAGACAAAAAGGTGAGGCAGGGGATTTGACAGGGGAATTACCTACCTGCACTATTTTCCCTCCCTCTGCTTTACCTCAAGCATCAGAAATGCTGAGTAAAGTTCTCAAAGGTATTTATGGAAACTGGCTAACTCCCACTGACATGCTGCATCTTGACTAGTGTTGCACACAGTCGCCTTAGTGCTGCAGTTACCTGATTTTCTAGCAGAACACACAAATACAAAAATAAATTTGAGAGTACAGCCTGTCAGGCTCCTTTTACAGAATCAGTTAGGACTAAATATAGAATAAAAGTTGCCCGCTCTTGACTTCTTACTTTTTTAACCGGTCACAATCTCCCATGAAAAGTTATTATTGGGATTTACCTGGTAGATTCAGAATACACAAGAGATCTGTCCTTCAGACATACCATGAGTATCCAGTGCAAGGTATTAGAAGACTAACGCAGCAGCTCACATAATCTCTGAAAGACAACCATAACGAATGTTTTAGAAAACTTAACTAATGACCTACACGTACATACTGAGCTACAACATGAGGTCTCCCATGCAGGGTAAACATAGCCTGGAAAATATTTTGTTTAAAGGAAAACAAACTCATTTTCTTATCCAATATATCAACTCCTAGATGCATTCAAAGACACTATGCAATGATACACAGAGTATTTCTGACGTCCCAGTCACTCTTTGTAAGTTATCCCAGCTTCCTGCAAAACAGCAGCTCTCCATCAGAAGACTTTAAGTGATTATCACAAACAAGTTAAGGAAAAAAAAAAAAAGGTATTTATTCTGCTTCAGGCAAACTACATAAAAACAGGAAAAAACAAAAATAAAATTGAAAAAAAAAAAATTCACACTGTGAACTCAAACTTTTGATAGAGGGAATGACTGCTTTAAACGGCCCTGTATCAAACAATTCCCTACGATGCTCAAAGTTCCTTTGAAGCATGTGTGTCATCACAGACCATCAAGTGGGTTTTTTTGTCTAAGAAGGTAAGAGAGCAAAGCCTCTTCTACCTCAGGCACTCATAAACTCTCCTGCCTGCAGAGCTGCTCTAATGTCTAATAAGAGTCGAGTTCTTACCACAAGCAGCACTAAGAGGGTCTCACTTCTGCTCCATGGGAATCACTTCCACACAATTTGTAGGAACTATCCCTATGTCAAAGGCAGCTGCAATTTGCCAGCATGTTAAAACAACTAAGAATTGTCAGAGGAACTGACAAAAAGCATAATTGCACATAACTTGTTTCCTTAGAAAAGCAAATTAAAACTACAGAAGATTACACAGCGCTTGGAAAGTGTTATCTTGAACTTTTTACGTGGAGATGAAAGAAGAACGAGATGATTACTTTCTTCCACTACCCCCTCTCACAGCTCTTCTCTGGCAGTCATTTGAGTTGTAAAATCAAACTAAGCTCCCTAACTTCATTCTAGCAGTCATCAAAAAGAATTTCAACAAAAATCAAAGTTATTACACGTCAACTTGAAACATCACATCAATCCTCAGTGTGTTGTGCTTGTAGCCATGGGAAAAACAGTGAAGAAAGCTGCTTACACGTTAACAGAAAAGTGAAAAGAAAACAGAAAATGGCCAACTCAGAAACACCAACTTTAACACAGCCGACTTTCAAGTACAGTTGCTCAGAAGAGCACAGTTTTATGGTCAATGGTTGGTGATGCTGCTGAAGCAGAACTCCAAAACGTCCCGCCAGCCAGACCCGACAGAGGCAATAGTTGAACATTCCCACCTGCCTTTCAGAAACAGCCAGAAGATGACCAGGAAAAATGGAAAGGCACCGAATGTAGAAACCACAGGGATTTTCTAAAATTTATTTAGCCTATGAAATTACTCAACTCACTATGCCTCTAACAGCAAGCCTTTACGATTAAATATATATATATTCACCACTGGGGACAGCATCACCTATAGGTAACCAACTGCACATACAAAGGTACACAGCTTTCCAAGACATACAAACCTTCACGCTTCAGGGCATAAGGCTTTCATTAAAGAGCAGCTGCCCATCAGAGGGATCCTCTGTTCTCCTCTGAAAAGATCTGGTATCAATCACCATCAGGCAGACTTCCAAATCAAATGCCAGACTCCGCTGGAGAAACGAGTCAATGCTCCTTCCTGGGAGAACACACCTGCTGTATCGTACTACCAGACTGTCACTGCTCTACTCGTCCAAAAGCCTGGGTTTATTTTTTTAAATCTACCTGCCTGGGAATTTGCACTTTTGCTGCCGAAGGAAAGGAGGTTTATACAACCAAGCTGTGAGTGCAAGTGGGACAGATATCGAACATGCCTCGTGGTTTGGTGAAAGTAGGTAAATGTGTATAAAAGAAAGGTAAGACCCCACTGAGAGAAAGGTTGACACAGTGACTCGGATCTTAACGGAGAGCAGGTGAGCACCACCTCGGGGCAAAGCAACTGGAAATGCGTTCACTGGTTCTGCTTCTTACAGAGCTCCCATTTACATGGGCTAACGGAATGGTTGTGTAGGTAACAGCCTGCTCCCCAGCAGAGCAAAAAGGGGTGAGATTTGAGACCAGCACCTGTAAAGACTTCTGAGGAGTTAAAAAAAAAAAAAAAAATCTAGAAGTTTTTTGTAATTCAGGGGTTTATTTCAAATGTAGCACAGGCTTAGCTAAAAGAGGCAAGAGCCAACATTACACCGAGGAGGGCAAAGCCTAAAAATAAATTGATGCAACAGGTTTACTTGTCTCACACGTAACTCTCACGACCAACCACCCATCGCTCAGACTCACCTAGCCCGCTCCTTTCCTTCGCCACACTCCCCCAGCCCACCTGCTCTGGCACCGCACCTCCACGGGGCTTTGGGGTTTCTTTTTCCTTTTCCACAAGCCTCTTGTGACTTGCAACATCAGAAGGTGTTTTGTGCCCGTGGCAAATAATAGGCACTAATGGCAGCTCCCTTCAAAGTTTAGTTACTTACAAGCCAATTTTGCCACATCACCTGTAAGCAGACGCATACCATCACGACTTACTGGACTGATCGAGCCATGCACGTAACCAAGTGAATCCACGATCTTACCATTTCAGATTGACCCACCCTTCCCTCCGCCAGTCTCCTTCTGTTTGCGTATGATTAGCGGCCCAAAGTATCTGCAACTGACTTCACGTGGCAGGCCTTTGAACTCGGGTCCCGAACTTTGACAATGTCCTTGTGTCTTTCGATTAAGCAGATATCAAATCTGGCTGTATTCAGAATTAACACCACCACGCCAGGCCAGCTATTTTACTGGCACAAAGCAGGCAAACCCTTGAGAAATATTTTAAGCGACTGTTTCAGAAAAACAAGTTATAATTTACGACTGAAGTAAACAAGGGTTGTGTTTTCATTCTTTGAAGCACCTGTACATCTAACAGCCCTTCCGAAGGGCACTGTTAAGTGTAAGACTCACATGAACAGTACACCTTTACCAGCCCTAGGACGAACAAGACTCTTCAGGGTATTCCCACAGCAGGCAGCCAAGAAGTTCTCCGAAGCGCAGTTCCTCCACCCCTCACTTCCCAAGTAGGAGCCAACAAGCAGCAGCCAACTCTCTCCAGTGACTACGCAGGGATTATTAAGGCAGCCTTAATCAGACCTCTTACACTTTACTCCACGGTTATGCAAGCTCCTCCAAATAAGAAGATTAGACCAAAGTCACAGGCACCAGACTCCAACTGCGAGACAAACTCCCACCTTACTGTCTGCACTTGGAAAACAATGTACTCAAAAAGCTATGAAAGCAAATGCAAACCAGAACATAGTCCATGGAGGGAATTATTTTTAAAATACTATTCCTCAAGAAATCATTTTATCTAACTATCAAAAGCAGAAGTTTCCTTCTAAGAATGGTGTAACCCTAACAAGGAATGTCTTGTTACCAGGATCTCCCTCAAGCATGCATCTGCTCTCCCCGTTCAGAGTCACATTTCCCTTCTTTCTAGAGGTGGCACGTGGGACAGTTTCAAACCCAACAACATCCAACTACTTGGCCAAGTTCTGATCCTCCTACTGAAGGAAAAGCAGAAAGCTTTGGTGAATGTTACCACAGTCCAGGAGGCTCCTGAAGCAGCCTGTGAAGTTTTTTGGACACATGATAGCTCAATACATGATTGTAACTACTGCACCTCGTGCATCTTTCCTCAGGCAGTGAGCCTTCAGAGGGAGTCACCGACAGATACAGGTGGGAGGCCAAAACACAAGAGATTCAGGTTGACTCAGTCAAACACAAAACATGTAACAGAGCTGCAGCTCAAGTGCTGGGTTTGGCCTCAACCAACAAGAAGAGAAAAGGGATCAAGACATGGCTCATGACGGAGAGTTACTACTACTTCTCCGCAGGATCACAGGGTGGATTTTATCCTCTTCTCACATATATAAAAAAGCAAAGCTGAAATGCTGTTAATTTTCTCATCTTCTACGATTGCAGTAACTGTATCCGTCTGCTTCTTCCCAACTGGTCTCCCTCAATGCTCACAGCAGTGCTGACCAAGCTACAGATATCCCAGACCTACAGCGCAACAAGAGACACTCTCCAGATTTAGCAGCGATTAAACAACAATTTGAAAGCACGACGCTATCTCAACCTTCAAAACAGGATTTGTGGATATCAAGAGCCTATAGGCTCCCATAAATCCTACAGGCTTTATTCTTATCCCCAAAGGGAAGCATGTAGAAAACACTCACCGTCACAAATCTCCTGTCTACACATACTCCTGTGAACTACCAGCAATAACGCACGTTACACAAAACTTCAGCCCCAACATTCAGCTTCCCCACCTGCCCCAACTGACACTCCTCCTAACCCTTGCCCAAACCACACCCTAACAACTCGGTAAGGCTCTCAAGCTCTCCCTCTACATTAACCTCTCAGAAACATCAGCCACCTTATCTGTCCCTAAATACATGCCCACCCCCACCAACCTGTACCCTGAAGCCTCCTAAAGCCCACCAGCTCACCTCTGCACCTTCACCAGCCCACATAACCAAGGACCCTTCCCATACCCATCCTGTTCCACTCACATTATACATACCTAAACTCTATCCACCTCTCTTCTTCCCTATATTAAGAGTCCCGAACCCCCCAAAAGCACCCCTTTCCCACACACCTCACTAAACCCAGACACCCTGAAAGCCACCCCCCTCAGCAGGGCACTCTTCTGTACTGACAAGTCTCCCCCATACACCCCTCAAGCACCCAGACACCCCCAGATCCTACCCCGACCCCACAGTTCCCAAACCCTCATGTTACCCCAGCTCACCTTAAGCCATCCCCAGCCCAACCCAAGCCCTCCTCAGAGTCCCAAGCCCTCCTCCTCCTACACCCCTCAAGCTCTCCAACGAACCCCCAAATCATCCATAGGACAGGATCCCCATCCCAACACACACACCGCCCCCAAATCATCCATACGACAGGATCCCCACCCCAACACACACACCCCCCCCGGCCCCATCCTCACATCCCCCAAGACCACAACTCCCCTCATCACCTCCCCACACCCCCCTCACCCACTCCAAACCTTACTCCCCTGCCAGAAGACCCCACACACCCCTGCTCACCCCCCCCCCCCCCCCCCCCCAGCTCCCCCACTCAAGGCCCATCTCTCCCCCCACACCCCCTCAGACACCACACACACCCCCCCGCCCCCCGGAGCGGCACGGCTCAGCCCCGCCCCACCAACCCTCTGTTCCCGGGGACCCAAAAGGGGACAGAGGAGGAGGAGGAGGAGGAGGAGGAGGAGGAGAGACCTCACCCGGGACCCCTCCGCCGCTCACCTTCCCCCGCCCCTCGCCGCGGCCCGGGGCCTCTCCCACGGCGCGGCGGCGGCGGCGGCGCCACAACACACCCCACCCCGCCCGCTTCCGCCCACCGAGACGGCGGGTAGAGTGGCCGCGGCGCGGGGCACGCCGGGACGGGGGAGGCCGGGGATGGCCGGTCGGGAGTCGGTACGGGAGCCCCGGCCCCGTTACATGCCCCCGGGCGGGGAGCACGGCTCCGGGGTGGCGGGGCCCCGGGGGACGCGGCGGTCAGGCCGCGGAGGCAGCAGCGGGCCGGGCTTGGGCCTTGGCTGCTGGGGGTGGCGAGAGCCAGGCCGCGGGCTGCGGTGGGTTCCCCGGCGGCTCCCTCAGCGCCGGGCCGGGGTGGCGGCGGCCCCCAGAGCCCGCCCAGAGCGGGTCGTCACACCCGCGGTCAGGGCCGTACGTGGGCCTGAAGAAGAACCGCAGTGAGATCAGTGAGTCTCGGTGGGAGCACTGGTCCTGCCGAGGCTGTGGGAGCCACAGCGGAGGCCACGCCGCAGCCAAGGGAGGGAGGGAAACGGTGGGATTTTCACGGAGACACAGCGCACGTAGGCTTGGACACCCAGGTCGAACATGAAGCAGTCTTACCAGGCTCTTCTGGAAGCTGTCGGTGGAAATAAAAGCTCTCCAGCTCTGTTCTTGTGCTGGTGCTTCAAGAGGAACTCAGTCCCGCTGTGCGTCCTAGGTGACAGATGGATTTTTCTTTTTGATTAAGAGCTGCTGCAGAAGATGAACTGGGATTCAAAGTAGATTACCTCCTTCCATCCTTCTGGTGGTGCCAGGCATAGAAAAAAGTCAGGAAGCTCTGCATCTGGGATGATACCTGTGCCTTATTGTGGGCATTGTGGCAGTAAAACACCACGAACTCTTCTCACAGGATGTTCAGCTGGAAAAAAACAGAATTAAAAGTAAAAAAAAAAAAAAAATCAGTTATGGAACATGGGAGGTTCACAAATCTTGAGATGGGGACATTATCGGAGTGTAATCAAGTTGTTGCTGTTTCTAAGCAATAGCAGCCCTGCAGGGCACCACGTGCAATGAATAACCATTGACATTCTGCTGTTGCTCTGACAGCTTCCACTCCTCATCACAACATTTCATCACGCTGGTACGGGTCTGGCTTCTTTCACAATCCGATTTCATCTCCGCTGAGGGTTGCTGCTTTGGATTCTTCCTGTTGGTGAATGAAATATCTTGCTTTAGGGGAAAAAGATGTGTTTGGGATTCTGGGGAACAGCAATAGATCAGCTTAAATCCAAACACTTCTTTCCTTTCATCCATGCAGGGTGTTGTTTACTCCCTTCCCATAGCGTGGTGGATTTTGATCTCTTTCACTTTAAAGGGAGCATCTCTCTGTCTACCAGCACCACCAAAAGAAATAGATGTGTTGTCTGGTGGGCTTTTTTTCTCTGGTTTTCAGACCTTTGTTAGGAAGCTGGTGACCCTCCCACGTACAAGTCCACAACCCGGCAGGTAGCACCGACTACTCGGCAGTCACTGCACCCGTACTGCCAGGTGTGTTGGAGGGAGCTGTGCTGCCGCTGAAGCCGGCATTCTTCTCCCTGTGAGTGGCAAAGCCCGATGTACCGTCGCTGTTACCCTCTGTTAACAGCAGCTGCACTTTTTTAGCAGGCAGAGGCAAGCCAATCTTGGGGTGTCACAAGCCGTCTGCTTGCTTCACAAGTGCTGTTGGGGAGCTGGCTAAAGTCTAGCTGTGTGGGGGTTAGCCCAAGACAGCCATCCTTTCAAAGCAGTAGAGACTCCAGCCTTCGCTCCTGTCTTTTCCTCTTCCAGCTCTTCAAGATACTCGTGTGGCCAGAGGACTGAGCAGGGCTATCACTCAGGCAGTGACTGAGTTGGTACTGGCCCGGGAGGGATAAGCAGCCAGAAGTTGTGTCAGATGTTGTTTGATTGTGCTTATCTCGACTTAGTGACAAAAACCTTCCTGCTTCCTGCTGCCCATTTCTCCTCATGCAGTACCAAATGCCTGGTTCCCGTCCTTTATAGAGATCTACAAAGGGCTGATCTACAAATTCACTGTACGTTCAGAAGCGAACTCCTTATGTTCTTGTAGCTTAGCAGCATCCCAGTGAATGACAGCCAGCGCTTTGCAGGGCTCCACCTTGCTGACTACACCGAGTTGTAGCACACGAGTGGCTCAGAAAGTTGGGAGATGTGGGTTCCTCCAGGCAACGCTTTGCAACTTCTTGTAGTCCAAGCCACTGCCGTTCTTTCCCAGTACCGGTTTCCCACTTCTCTCTGGCAGAGAAAATGAGGAGCCCGACAAGTAAAAAGTGCTGAAGCGCTGCCACTGTGTCAGTAAGGCTGCAGTGACCACCAAACGCTCCGCATCTTCCCAGTTGCTCCCCCAGTCTGCTACCAGTCACCCAACTTTGTTCCTCTTTGCAGTAGGCAGTGGATCTGGGACAAGGCGTTTGAAGGCTGAGTTCTAACAGTTATGAGGAAAAAATGTTTCCATCTGCATCAGCAATGATCTACCCACTGGTGCTGAAGGGAAAGGAAATAAAAAGCTGCTTTTTCTTTTTGCTACGACTCCCGGCTGTAAGAAATGAGAACAATGAAGCACAGAGCAACGGCACTGAACTTCCAAAGAAAACAATGTTCATGCAGACAGGCTTGAGCCAGATAAGCTGAGATGATCTGTATCCTGTAGCAGAAGCTTTGCCAGGGAATTTGAAGCCAATCTTTGCTTCCATTTTGAAGAAGCACATCCTCATGTCAAAGACAAAATTATAGAGTAAAGCATAGACTGAGTATTTGGGGCAAAAGAAAAAAAAAAGTCCACCACTGAATACTAGAGTGTTTGAAGAATCTTTCTGTGTTAACCACTGCATTGACAACGCATGAAAACCTCCGTCGTTGAAGCGGTGTTTTAACTACTGGCTGAGAGGTGGTGATAGCAACGCTTAGCAAAACCAAACCAGACAGAAAACTACTTGCCACTACTCAGACGATTCAATTTTTTCCATTTCACGCGTGAAGTAACTTAGAGAGATTTAAAAAAAAAAAAACAAAACAAAACAACAAAACAACCAACAAACAAAAAAAAACAACCCCAAACCAACCAAATCCAGGGCACAATCTGAAATCAGAGCAGCCCCTAACTTGCTGTGTAGCCAAGCCAGTTTACTGGTACTAAATGCCAGGTGATGGAAGATGGTGGCATTGATAAGAGGTGACAAAGCAGGTCAATTGAATATATTTTAAGGTTTCCTTCCGCAAGGTGATATGGAGTGGGGTTAGCAGGCGTTACACATGGCACATCCAGGGTCAGGCAGCCCGGCCAAGTGGATTATACAAAATCATGCAGTAGTCCCTAAATCCCCAGGAAGCCGTGGAGGTGCCAGCCAACATGAGCAGTGCCTTGCTGTGAAAATAACTCGCTGTCATTTCACTGAGGGAGTTTTTATACTCTCGTCTCTTGCATTAAATGCAAATTCACTTCTTATTGCTGTGGCGTGGTGGTTAGAAAGAGGCGGGGTACTCATCCACTCATTTCCCCGCGGCATTCAGGAAAGCATGATTTTTTGAGTGACCTTCTGTTTGAATTATCATGCCAGCCACAAAACAAAGGACTGCTTTATTAGATTGCTCGCCTTTGTTGTGATTTAATGATCCTAGCCATGACTGGGAAAGAACAGAGCATGGCAAATCCTGAACCTTTCACTAAGGGGTTTACAGGAAAACAGAAGAAAACACACTGACATGCGAAACCCTTGACAGCTTTCTGGATGAATACAAGTTGGCATTTGACGGTGATGTTAGAAACAAAATAGACATCACAGCTTGTTAGAGCTCAAATGTCTTCACCGATTCTCCCTGAGGGAGCAAGAGTGCTGGACACAAATCCTGCTTTTAGAAGGCCACGCCGCTGGTTCCAAGGTAAACAGTTGTGAATTATCCAACCGATAGCACACAGCTCTGCTTAAAAAGAAAGGTATAGCCTAGTCTGAAAGAGAAGGCGGTTACAGTCCTGATGCCTTTCACAACCCCTTATTTATGGTATGTGGCTACACCTTGCGTGTGTACGAGCTAAACCACACCTTAGATACGCAAACAGTGAATCCAAACCATTTGCAAAGTGGGAAGGTATGTGTAAGCCTGAAACCTTCTCAGCATGCTCGATTTTGCACACGGACAGTAATCCCAGCCTCAGTGAAAATACGTTGGAGATTAGTCCTCTTCTGAAGGGAGGTTTGGTGTCTTACCCAAGATGGTGGAGCCTGATGCTCCTCTGACAATGGCTGGCAAGGCAAGGTAGCTCAAGACCCTGGTCTGTAGGTAGTGTTTCTTCTCTAGCTGCCACATCTCTCTCCCACACTGTCAGCAGGGTGACAGGCTGTCGGGAGAGCTATTGTTAAACATTTTGTATTACCAACACGTCAGCATAAGACACTGGCTGAGCGCTACATTCAGACAAGTATAAACACGTAGCAAAGCCAGTCTTTGAATCACGTGGTGACGCTCATTTCATTACTTCCCAAAACCTCCGTGATGGAGGAACGTAATAAGCAAAGTCTTAAATTTTCATTTCCTAGGAATTTGGAAAGCAGATTTGTTCACTTCTGGAATAGCTTATTTAATGTTGTAACAGGAGGTAAAGCCTTCTATTTGCTCTACATTATTGTAGAATATGTCATTATTTGTAATCTAAATCCTCAATTCTGTGAGCATTTGATGAACACATGAAAGGTTCGTTCGTCTGACTCCTCTCACTGAACTGAATGCTTCCCATCACATGCATTTAAGAAGTGTGATGTTGGTTTGAATAAAGATTCACAGGATATGGGGTTTGTTTTAAACGTGATATGGGACGAGTCAATACACAATTATTCAGCTTTGTCATATTCATGTTAATGGGTTACTGTTAATAAATAAATAATATCGTTAAGGGCAAAGGAACAGGGATGCTGATTCAGACCGAATGTGCAAGTAGCCCGCTGCCCTGCGTCCAAAAGTGTCCAGGAGCAGCTGCCAAAGAAAGAATAAGCGATACTTCCCCCGCCAACTACAGTTTCCAACTCCTTTCATCTCAGAGAATTTCATCAACCTCATGTGGTTTGTCTACTTGGTAATCCTCAACAGAATCCTGTCTTCATTTCCCTTTTAACCCAGGTAAACTTTCTACATCCACAACCTCTGGCAAGGAGCTCTACAATTCAGCTGTCCGTAGCTGCACTGTATTTATATTGAAATATGTAAACACATGCTGACCTTCTTGCATGTTTGTTGGCTTTTTTTTTAGTTACAGATTTACCCTGAGTTCTCGTGTGTGTTTCCGATGCTACCATGGCTTACACACAGATTATTTCCATCGCTTCTACAACAACCACCTCCCAATTTAACAAATCGATTTTATTCCCTCAAGAAAAACAATCACCAGATAAATTCATTCAGTAGATCCAGCCCCATCTCATTTTTTCATTGCTTGTGGCAAAGTGCTCAAAGTGACATGTAATGAAGTTTGCAAGGCATCAAATGAATAATCAGGCAATCACCACGTTTTAAACCAATGGTTTAAAACTGAATGGTTCGTGGAAAATCGTGACTGGGTGTAATAGAGTTTGCAGTCTTACCAAAAAAGTGCAATTTGTTGGTTCTTATTGCACACTTCACAGCTTACGTTGTTACTCAGAAACATCAGAGTCACAGACAGGATCAGCTTAGTCTATCCAGGGGAACAACCTGACTTCATCAATAACCGGTAATGTCACTCCAGGGGAAGGGACGAGGACACTACAACATGAAAGCAGAGGCCACACAGGGTGTCTCACCACCACCATCTGCTTTACCCTGGACAAGTCCATGCACTTTGTGCTCTCCCTTCTTTCACTCCTCTGCTAATACTCCAAGGACAAAGAAAGCAGCCTAACCCTTGAGGCAGCTCACAGTAGCTTTTAACTTTCTGCCCAGGTTTCACGTGGTGTAAAAGTGACACAACGTGATGGTTTTGGTGAGGACAGCCCTGAAAACAATCAGAGAACAGAGCAAGAAAAGAGGTGAGGCACCTACTGCTCTGTAACAGCTCTGTCAGTTCCCTGCTCCGGTTCAGAGCAAAGCCCCACGGGCACGTTGGTGCAACCAAAGGAGCAGCGCAGGAAGACTGGGAGAGAGTTTTCAGCTGCTCCAGCCGACTGCGTTGAGGAGGTTTCACGTTGCGTTCATCCTTGAGTCAAGCAGCAACTTGGAATATTTTTATCAGCAGGGAGCCTAGGGCTTTGACTTCTAAAAGCCTGAACAGCGTAAGCAACAACCCAGATGTGCTTTCTGCAAGTTGTAGCCCCACCAGCACCGTTTCTTCCTGTACTCCATTTGCTGTGCACGTGAAGCAGGTACTAGAGGCCGCAATGCCTCTGCAAAGGGAATTAAGGATCAATTATGCATTTGTACTGGCAAAAAACATCCCACGATTTTAATACTTGCTTAAATGAGCAGAATGGGAATAAGCCTTTACTTTTATTATATTACTCTGACCTCCATTTTCCTCCTTCCCTCTGCCAGGAAGCTGAAAGAACTGCTTGGCAAGGCAGGGCAGGGCAGAGCCGTACCTGCACCCCAGCTCAGGCGAGGACCAAGGGCAAGGAAACGCAGCTTTCAAGCCGAGGGTTGGAGGGTTCGTGGGCAAAGGCACCAGACAGGACATATAGCTTGCTCTTCCAACTTAGCTGTTTCCACAGCAGCCTGATCCAAGGCTACAGCTGCCTTACGTCAGGGCTGACCCTGAGCACCAGCAGCTAAAGCTCTCGGAGGGGGAGGGATGAGGTTGCAGAACCTGTTGGTGCACGCAGCGCTGTGACAGCCACCTCCCTTCCCATCACCTTTTGTCCCCACACCTCACGAAGGTCCAGCTTTGGAGAGAAGGGCGGTGTGAGATGTCCGGTATGCAGACACCATCCCCCACATCCCAGATTCACCTTGAGGTGTTCAGCGGCCACCAACTGAGGGTGCAACACTGTGTAGACGCTCCCAACAGACTCTTCCTTTGCTGGGATCAAATCAATGGGGCAACCATACGGGCAGTGAGGTGGCAAGTTTTCTGTCCCCGTTGGAGATGTTGGTAATCACTGCATTCAGCCAGGACGGTGGCTGAGGGGGGCCATGCCTGTCCCTGGAGCAAAGGCATGGTCCTGGGAGCGCAGGATAGGGCAGGACAGAGTCTGAACAATCAGGTGCTGCAGTGACCTGGAGGGACCTGGAAAGCTCTTATGGGTGACAGGGCCCCCTTTGGGTGCTCCTCCCACCGAGAGCAGCAGCAGTCATTGGGGTGCCTCATGGCTGAGTATATATCCAGGCTTTATTGGCAAACTCAGAGGCAACACAATTATGGGACGCCCCAGGTCCACCAGGGCAGCAGTTTGGGTGGTGCACCCACCCCGTGGGGTGATAGTAAGGGGTACTGTGAGGTGGGGCTCCAGCCTTAGCCACAGCCATATAGGTGGTGAAACCTCCCCAAAATGACCCAGAGCTGACCAGTTTCAAGGTCCTTTAGTATGAGGTTTTGACATTCAATATAGTTCATGGTCCGATCCAGGGCCCCCTCTGAGATCTGGGACATTAATTTTCGTCGAGCAACTCAAATCTGCTCAATAGGTGGCCAAGTTTAGTTGCATCTGACCGGTAAACCCGGTATCTTTGCCTAATCCCTGTTGAGCAGTCCAGGGGCTGAGGGATAGGGACCACCATAGCTGCAGAGGTGTCAGAGGACCCTGCAAGGTCGAGACCTGCCTCTGTAGGCTGGCCAGAGTCCTCTGCAAGGTTTGGAGGTCATCCAGGAGCTGTGGAGAGGCAGCTGCAGTGGGGCTGCCCCACAGCAGAAGGGAAGCCAAGAGCTGAAGGTGGCAGCAGCCTCCCAACATGGACGTGGTCCCACAGGACCCAGGCCAGGAGAGCAGAGCAGGTCCATTGAGAGTAACCAAGTCCAGCTAAAAGCCCAGCAGATGCCAGACAAGCCCGTAGCATCAAGACAGGTCCAGGAAGCCAAGTCAGCAGCTCAGGATCAGCAAGGTACGAGGCAGGGCACAGACAAACCTCAAGCATCTCTGAGGCAAGGGAAGGAGTTTAAATTCAGCTCCTGAAAACCGTGAAAGAGACCCCAGTTGGGACTTCTCGCAGCAGGTCCTCCCACACACTCATGTTGCAACAGGCTGACCCAAAGCTATGGCTGAACCATTATCAGTGCTCCCTCCAGCACAGGCAGCTAAAACCTCTTTTTGAGAGGAAGGGAGGAGATTGTAGAGCTTAGTGGTGCATGCAAGGCCCTGATGAAAGCCTCCTCCTGTTTTTTACATCCTCTTGTCACTCTGTATTAACATTCAAGACCAGACACAGGCCAGGAGCCTCTCAAGCTGACCACGATCCGTTAGGGGAGGCTATGAGAGAGCTGGTTGCAGCTTAGTGTTCCTTAACACAGAGCCTCCTGCTCTCTGTTCCCTCTCCCCCTTTGCTGTAAGTCACAGCATCTTCAGGCTGTAAAAGACGACATCTGCTTGATAATGGAGAGCTTTGCTATTTCTTGGGAACTAATGGGACACTCCGCTCTGGATAAATGTTATGACAATTCTTCCTCCAGAGAGCCAGCATTGCTCCTCACCCTCAAGCATCTGTCTGTGGCATCTAAAAGCATTGACAGGAGGTAGTTTAAAAGCTCAGGCATTTTTTCAGCCCACAAATAGGCTAACTGACCATATCTACCTGTGAATAAAGAAGGCCAGCGCTCATACTCTGACCTGAGATCAAATGCCATGTCGGGACTCCTGTTTATATAGCTGAACTCTGCTCCTGGTCTTCTTCTCCAGGACAGGGTGGCTTCTTCTTTCTGCTGGTCAGGAAGAGCTTCTGGCCCATCACCTTCTCAGGCCATGCCCAGGTCAGTCAGCAGAAGCCAACGCCACAACAAAGAGCAATGCCAACAACTGAACAGTACAGACGCTCACAGCCAAGTGTTCACACCAGTGTCTGGCCCTGTTTACTGGTTTGGGTATGTCCACCTAGTCCATTGGGTAAGTACGTGCATAATTCTTTGCCGGATTTGATCCTAAGAAATGTTTCATTTTTTCCCCTGATTCCCGACTCAGAAAGGGGGAGTTTTAATTTACCTACCATCTGTAGGTTATTGACTTTTAGTTCCTCTTTAAATCACAAGTTATCAGACTCTATGGGCAAATAATTGGGGAAAAATCCAATCCCAAATGGGGCCAGACTGGATAATTTCCTCGTCCCTTTTAGCTCTTGGTATCTGAAGATTTGGGTGCTGATACTTCTGCCTTTTCCCATGCTTTTTGGCCTGACTTGTGTCACTTGATAGGTATGGCTGTGCTGGAGTTCCAGCTTTTACTTCTGTGCCAGCATGTAGTAATGAATTCTTTCAAAGAGGGAGGCAATGACCTTGGTTTGCAGGCATCTCGCTGTCCCCTGTGGCACTGTCAGACAGCAGATAAAGAGACTCTGGGCTTGATGAGTGCCTTTGCCTACCATCTCCGAGCCAGAAAGAATATTTCAATTTCACAGCCTGCGTTTCATTTATTAACCCTTCCCCACCTGCTTTCAGGGTATTTTTCTTCTTTGCAGTCTCCAAGAAGTTTCAGACTGGAGGTTATGTTTGCCTAATTAGCAGTAGGCAAATACGAAGTTTTAGAATGTTCAAAGAACCTTTTTCCCCTGAGGATCTCTGGGATTAGCCCTTCAGAGGAACAACGTCATCCACCACATAAATACACCCTGCTTGTAGCGCAGTCATGCTGAATGCACAGAAACGGAGAACTGCAAATTTGAAAAAGCACATCAAAAGTTACAATTACAGGGGGAATTTAAGTCTGACAGCGTCAGCTAGGAACACCAGAGGTAACATCCCTTCTAATATGCCGCTGTTTAATGAATCCTAGGGACAGGTTGAACACAGGAGGAGGGACTACGCTGATACAACGTGGTGTAGTGCACCCTGCACATCCAACGAGAGAGTAGCGGTGGTGTTACTGCACCCCCCCCACCTCTGCTTCTTGCCCTCAGTCCCGAGGGATGCAGCGTTTCGGATGTCATCTCCTCCTCCTCCTGTCACACAGCACACAGTCACCAGATACACAGCGTCGAGAGCACGTTGGGGCATTCGGCGCATACCCGGAGTGTGGCTTCACGGCCATTAGAGGCTGGATTGCAACACACATAGATGAAGATTGTATCTTCCAACCCAGCTTTAGTTTACCCTGCGATTAGAGCCGTGCTGCCTTTGGTACAGACCACAGAAACCCACCAGGGATGTAATTCTCCGGGGCTGTATTCTCCGGTTGCTGTATCCCACCAAAATTCTCGGCCACCAAACCACCTTTACTGTCGTACCCTGCTTAGCTAGATTAAACCTGGCCCAAGCACGCCTACGGGTTTCGGGCACACATCCGTTTGCAGGCACCTACAGGCCTTCACTGATGAGACAGAGAAAACAGCAGCTTCTGAGTGTCCCTTGAGTGTTTTCCCCTACGAAGTATCTCTATACTTCACCGTGAGGGAGAATGCAACGCATGGAGCGAGCTACGCTGCCTGCACGTACATCCCCAGGCGGAGTTTCTCGGGGTGGCGGGGATGAGAGGTGAAGAGACTGCCTTCCCTCCAGCAGCATCCCTTTCCAAGCCCTCAATCTCAGCCTGTCCACCCAGCCCAATCCATTTCAGTCCGTAACACCCAAATCCCAGATGGTCCTTGTGGATCCTATCAGAAAGATCCATTCTGTCAAAGTAATTTGGTTTTATCCTCTCCAGTTACCTGAGAGGCGGCCTGAAAATTAGACAGTTCTTCCTCTGGTATTTAGAGAGAAGAAAAGAGCTTCCATAGCTGATTTTGAGCACTGTGATCATCTTAATTTTACCACAACCTGTGAAATATGAGGTTTTAAGGCTCAAAATTCTGGAATAATGGGAAACGGGGAAATCAGAGAATCATAGAATAGTTTTGAGTTGGAAGGGACTTTTAAAGGTCATCTAGTCCAACCTCCCTGCAATGAGCAAGGACATCTTTAGCTCCATCAGGTTGCTCAGAGCCCCGTCCAACCCCATGTTTCCAGAGATGGGGCTCCCAGCTTGCTTTCCAAAACAAAGGTCATTTTTAGTTCTCATAATAGGAGACCAGAGCCAAAATATGAATCCTTAAAAGCATTAAAAAAAAAAAAAGCACCCCATCTTTCTTTGCTTTAAAATTCTTATAGACTTTAATACAATTTTAGGATTCTTTGGGGTGGGACTGGGGAGATGAGCATCTGGAGATGATGGTATCACAGGTGTACACTGGGAGTGGTGCATCAGGAGAAGGTGAGTCATCTGCCACCCAGTTAATACTTTTGCTGATGGGGAAAAGGAGCAGCCTTGCATCAGGTTTATGGAGTGACTCGTCTTAAGAAAGACATGCAGAAGAATGCATGAGAAATATGCCCTGAACAATGACGTAACACAGGTTAAACCACTCCTAAGTAGATTTTCTTGGGAAAAAAGAATCACCTGAGTACAGAAGCTGTGCTGATCTCATGATTTCCTGCAAGACTGCTTTTGTTCCTCATTGATATCTCACCATATCTTTTCTGCCAAAACTTGCTTCTGCAGCCCAAAATCTGAATAGGAACAGAGAATGAACCTTCCACATCTTGCTTCCGCATCAGCTGAGATCTCTGTGTAGTCTGATCAAGAAGGGATCGCTTCCTGAGCGATGCCCACACATCCCTTCCATGCTGCAGGACAAATAATGGCCAAACGGGAGGATATTTGGTGGGTATTAAGAATGTAGAAGATGACGATGCGCTCGAATTTATACAAATCCCAGAAGTCCAGGAGCCAGGCTCAGAAGGGGTTTCAATTTTGCTTTCTCAGTCTTCCTCCGAAGAGCCCGCATTTCACTGCCCTCAGCACATGACGCCTATGCACATAAATACTGCTTGTCCTAGAAACCTGCCTTCTAGGGTAAAGCTTATCCTGTCATAACAGCACTCCTATTATGACTAATCCGAATTAACTAACCTGTCTCAGTTTTAGAACTGAGATCAACAGTGCTTGTAACAGCCTATAAAACTGCAAATGAGAGGCCAAAGCGTCAAGAAAATGATTTGGAAAGTCTGATCAAATAGGGAGTGAGCGAAACAAAAAGAAATCACCGGCCTCAGGAACAGAGAACGGGCTGAACGCGGCGGTTGCTGTAAATAACGCGGTGCGTGCACGCCGGCTTTTGCAAACACTGCAATTACTGTCTGGCTGCCCTAAATCTTTGCATTTATCTCGGGAGACTTTCTCTGCTGCGTATGATTTTTCGCCGCTCTTCCTCTGAGCTGTTTGTTCCCTGGCAGCGTGGCTGACGTGCTCGTTATTTTTATGGGTTTTCCCTTCATTTCCCTGTAAGCGGAACAACAAAAAAACGGTGTCGAGAGAGGATGTGAGCGAGTTCATGCGATGGGGCAGTGACGGTTCAGTCAAGCCAAACATCAGAAGGCATTTTCTGACAGTGACTTCATCCTACAATTGTGTGAGACAAGCCAACAGCAGAGCTTGTCTTTAGTGAAGGAAAAATGATGGATGTAGTGCTCTGGAAGAGAGGAAAATAGGAAGGAAAAGAAGGCAGAGACACAGTTCTGATTCAAGAAATGAATTGTTTTCACCTGAGAATTAGGGAGCACAGTTTATTCCCATTTATAGTGCCAGGAGAGTTTGACTCGGTTGCATCTTGCCTGCCAATGCCAGCAGGGCACACACGAGAAAACGTGACCATGGAGATGTGATTAAATACCCTCTAATGAAGTTTTCCAGTGATTTTCCTTGGCTCACACGTTTTAACCAGACCTCAGTGCATCCCATGCTGGGGTCAGAAACTATTCAAAACCTTTTTCTACTGTGTGGACCTCACTTTGGCCAGCTCTGCAGATGATGGCCAGTAACACTCAACTCTACAGAACGTGGAAAAAACATTTCCTAGTGCAGCCAAGATGTAAAAGCCCAGGAATATAGATTTATAGCTGTTTCTCAATTAGCTTGCAATAACTAGATTTATCGATTTTTTTGTGTGTGTGGTTTTCCATTATAAATTGAACATTAATTAGATAATTTGGAGTTAGAGATTTATTTTGGTTGTAAAGTCTTTTTTTTTTTTTTTTCCTTTTCTACTCCATCCTTGATGTAGTTAAATGTTTCTTCTCCATGTATGTACTTTCAGCAATTCAGTGCAACCACTGGCACGGGAAGATATTGAAGCATTTTTAGCATAGACAAGTAGGATGCTAAAGGTGATGAGGAAATTAAGTTTAGTACCCTTAAAGCTGCTGAATCCCTCAGAGTCTGAGGCTGAATCTGTGCAGCCAGTGTTTTTATTGATCCTGATTTATGTTTATAGACACTGTGTGAGTATATCACTCCTTCGTTTACCCAGATACATTAATGCTTCCACATCTGACTATCTAGTTAGAGCTAACTGGCAGCACTGGCTGTGTGGCTGGATTTTCTCTCATTCTGTTCCTTAATTCACCAGTAATACTTCATTATTATTGTGACAGTAAAAAGCTTAGTTATTCATTATGACTCTCACAAAGGCCGGGCAGTTACCCCAGATAAATACTTGGCAGATTTGAGCACCAGGATAAAGCTAATAGGGTGTAGCAGATTGTAACACAACTCATTTCCCAGCTGATCTACAATCCTCCATCAGAACAGCAACATTTATCTTTCTTTGACTGACAGATGCACACAAGTCCATCAGGATAACTTTCCCAGGATGTGGGTACAGATACTTCACACAGACGACACCTCTGTGGTTCAGCTTCATCCTACTTGACGTCTATGCACCCATATATACTTGACTTGATGCACCCATAGGTGAAATTCTTGGGCCTCTGGCAGCTTGCTGCTGCTAGAAGTGGTGCTCCTGCTCTCTCCTCCTTCATTCCCAGATCGTTTGATCAGCAAAAAAATTATCCGTTTGGAGGGGGTCTTAGGTTTGTGGGGTTTGATGGGGTTTGTTGGGTTTTGGGGGGGGGTGTGTGTTTGTTTGGGGGTTTTTTGTTTTGTTGATTTTGTTGTTGTTGTTGTCGGGGCAGTTTTCTGCTGATTTGAGTCGTTTATTCAGAGTCAGATAAATGCCACAGAGCGGGAGAAGAGGTGGGAGGTTGGGAATGTGAAAGGCAGAGAGTCACTAGATGGGCTCACTTGTTTTAGGAAGCTTTGCTATGAGATGAGAGTTGAGTTCATGCACAAAGTGAGAAGGATGGGTCAGAACAAAGGGTCCAAGGCAAAGGCTACTCACTCACATAAAACCGAGGCGGAGTGATGGAAACGTTAGTGCTTGGGGAAACTTCTGGGATGGGGCTGGCAGCCTCGCCCACACTCCCATCGTGCAAACATGGCATCAGGATTAATAGCCTTATAGCAGGGCTGGAGGCTGGCTGCTCCCTGACTTAAAGCATTCTCCTATTTCTCTCGGTCTTCCTTGCAAAACCGCCTTTGTCCCCCTATTTTAAACGGATCGAACTGAAAGATGCTGCAATTGCCGTCTTTATATCGCAAAAGTTCAATGTTAAAAGCGCAGTAACAGTATATTTTAAAGCCCAAGCAATTACCATTCATTTATAGCAACAACTGCAATCCATTAAACGAACATGCCAGCACAATTGATGGTGTATCTGCAATTATTAGCATGCCACTAATCTACAACAAACCCATGGCGTTCTAGCCTGCATTTCAAGTGGGAGCTACAGTAAATACCAAGCCATTTTATTTATACTTCGGGAGCTAGAATTTAGAGCCTAAAATAAATACCAAACCATTTTATTTATATGTTTACGTTCAGGTTTTACTTTAAGCTCCTGCCTTATCATAAGACAAACTCTTCCTATGCGGAGGCATAAGCAAGATTCGCACTAGATCACACTGGCAGTTTCATATCTTTCTGTCCACCAAGATCTTTCAGTATCGAGTGAGGCGAGGCCAAAGCTCTGAACTCCCAGCACAAATATTTTGTGGTTGGTGCAGAAAAGAGAAATTGTCATTCCCCAACAGATCGATGCAGTATCCTGTCTCTGACCGTGGTCAGCGTTGAACGTTTCAGAAGACAATATAAATCCTCCCCTTCCAACCTTCTCTTGTCCGTAAGCGCACACGATGCACTTAACTGTTCAATCCAGAAAAATAATATCTTCCTGGCCTTAGCTGATCGTAATTGCGTATAGCTTTATTTATGTCAATAGTAATGTTTGTCTGGATGGTTATTACTAATGATGATACCAGGAGGCACTGCGTGCTGGATTAATACTGTTCTCTAAACTCACTGTGCCAATCGAGGACGTCGGGCAATCCTCCATTCCCCAGCAAGGTCCTCCTATAGAAACCTCCTGCTTCGCTGTGTGAGTCCATCCCCCTCCCTCATCCCACCCATTTTACCCATATCCACAAGCCAGAATTTCTCTGTGCCCTCTTTTCTTATGGGGATCCTCCGTTCTTCCCCCACGTTCAGGGGCTGGTGGCTGCTCCCTTTCGCCTACTCTGCTCTACTGAGAGAAACCCGCCTCGCTGCAGCCATGGCTCTGCCAACCGCTCAGCTTTTTTCCTTCTTGGCACTGTTCTTGTTCTCGTCATCTCTTTGCTTCGGAGCCTCAGCTGCAGATTCGCAGCTTTACCACCAGAAGAATGTGCTGGATCCATTACTTGGACCTCCTGGCTTGTGGGGGCCACTACATTTCACCCAGTTACCTTGGCGTCGTGACTTGAATCCTTTCTTTTTAAAGCGCTGCCGGCTCTCTGGATTTAGCTGTACCTGAGATGGCTTTGCGTGGAGTCAGCTTGGCTTCAGTGCGATTTACTGGTTCAGGAAGGGCAGCGCATACAAATGGAGCTGTACTTGTTCCAGGGCCAGTTTGGGGCTAGGAGCGATGCAGCTGCCTTGAAACGGTGCTGAGCCCGCGCTAGTAAAGCCCTGCCAGAGCTCGGCTGGTTCTGCCTGGAACCAGCTCGAGCGTCTCTGTGCCACATGTCACGCCCCTGGAAAAGGGTAACTTTGGGAGGACAGTGACAAGGTGTCCCACCGGCGCTACGTGAACTCATTTCTGGCTCAGCACAGCCAATTGGCTCCAGTGAATCTCTGCTGGTGGTGGACTGGTCTGCAGAGCTACTTTGATGCCTCTGCTCCACGGTCCCCCAACACGGGCAGGGCCCTGAACTTCTGCTGGCTGTGTACCTTTGCAGCTGAATTAACAAACCCTCCTGCAACCCACAGTGCTGGCAGCCGTGGCGCAGAAACGTCCAAACTGTCTGAGCTAAAACTAACAAGCTCTGAAGTACCTGAGCTGACTCGGTTTCAAGCATTTCAAGCGTATTGTGCTGCATAACAGTGTTCTCAGGTGGTGCTTAGTGAGAATGTTGGGCTGGAGTTTATACATCTTTAATGCAGAGGTGAAAAGGTAAACTAAACTTTAGGGAAAAAAAAAAGAGAAAGAAAAAAATCTCGGGGAAAGGAATCATCATGCCCTTTTCCTCTCAAAAAAAGCTATTAATTAAAAATTAAGAGTGATCCTGGGGATATTGCATTTTATACCAAGCTTCTTACAGGGTCAGTTAGCTGCCTTCAGCAATATGTATGATTTTTCCTTTCTTTTTCTACTTGTTCAGTACTATTTTTTATTTCTAATCCCTACCTCACCGTCACTTCTGAATAAGGGTAGGCTTTTAGGCAAAATCGCCTTCTTTCTTTTACTGACATAAGACCAATGTAAGTTGTCAAAGTACCTACCAAAAGACCTCTGTTGGCATCCCTTCCGAGAGCTCGTAATTTAGCACAGGACAAGAGACAACAGGCGCAGAGAAACAGATGGGAGATTGCAAGAACACGGTAACACAAACAGTCTAATTTTATTGTGAGGGTACAAACTCACTTGCATTGCTGTTATATAGCGTGGCCCACTCACTGGTTTCCACACAAGGCTCCACAGGCAAACATGGATATCGTCTCGTTAACCTCTGCACTTTCCTGTGGCACCAAGTTTCGCTGGTTAATTATATGCTGTATAAAAAACATCTCCTTTTTTTTTGACCTGGTTTAAGTATTATTGAATGGGTGAATCAAGTCCGATATGAAATAGGCTTCATCCTTTAGATAAAGGATAGCAAGACTTCATTTTCTTTCAATAGCCCTGAGTTATAACCCCCTGAAGTAAATGGAAGAAAAATTAATTGCACTGGGGTTTGGATCAGGCCAAATTGAGACCTACTCGATGCACCAACCCACACGTCAGACAGCTGGCATTTACTGGCGAGGGAAATATAAAACCCTCAACCTCTTTCTCTACCAGCAGTGACAGAAGAGCGAAATGGAGATGTTTTCGTAAAATTATTTGGGGAGAACTCAGATACTAATGAAGGGGAGCAAATAGGCAGCTGGGTAGTTGGGAAGATTGTGGAACAGGAATCAGTCTGGAGCAGCTGGGAGAACTGTATAGAAAACTACGTTAAATGATATTCCAGCTTCTGAACTCACCCATATTCATGTTTCTTGACAAGATTTGCTTTTGACTGCTTTCTGGGTGAGATGTTGGCACTGTTGACATTTATGCCAGAGACTGAAGCTGTTTCTTTATGCAGGGAGAGCGCAGGCAGCTCGAGGAGGAGACCTGCAGTCTCCCAAACCTGACCCGCCTCTCAGCAACCGGCTGACTTTATGTCTAGTCTCAGCAAGCTGCTGGAAAGAACCTGCACACATCGTGTGCATTTAGAGTCCCATATAGCAGTTCCCATGAAATAGGAGGGTCGGGGCCTAAAGAAGCTCTACGTACAGGAATACACCCTGCCCCATTAAGCGATTTACCTCATAATGAATTAATGGTTTGCTTATATTTCTGCCATGCTGGGACAGTCATTAACAAATTCTGTTCGCTGCCTGGATAGCAGATGGCTCCACCTACACATGCCAGGGATGGAAACACTCCTAAAGCTTCAGGGCAGGATGGGGGAAAGCTCAGTAATCCTTTAGGAAGTGTGTTAAGAGTTCAGGTATTAGCTGCATTGTGGTTCACGGGAAATCCCTGGGGAAAGGGAAGTGGGAATGAAGAGAACCGCAGGGAGTGTCTGTTATAACCTGTCCGAGGATACGTGTCCCCCCACATCCATGCTCCTTTCAGCAAAAGCAAATCCTAGGTCAAAAGTTTTGCTTGAGATTTGAATTTCAGCCATGGGACGGCTGTGTAAGCGTCCTAAGAGTTTGTCAGGGAGCAAAAGAGAGGGAGATTTATCGGAGCTGGCTCAGCATATGGGCGGCTGTAACCTGGTTTTCTTTCACTTCTGTGCCCCCGTCTCTATGAAGTTATTAGTGACGTTGTTAGTTCATTCGTAACAGTAAATAGCACCTTTGTTTACTTTTACCTAACGCTCACGTTCGGTGAAAGAGTGATTTCAAAAGATCCGGCTTTCCATTCCTGTGGGCAGGCTTGCCGGACCTCTCCCACGCCGGCCTCTGGGGCAGCCGAAGGGTAACGGATTATTTCGCAAGTAACCTTCACAGGCTCGTTGAGAAGCTGCTAACGCACGGCGCCAAGTGGGAAAGCTCCCGTCGAAGGCACGCACTCGTGAGAGTCGCCCTGCCTAAGCCCCCAAATCTCCTGCTGCACTTGGAACATTCTCCTCTCTGTGTCCTTCAGTTCCCGGTTGACTCGGTCCTGTCAAACTAGGAACCATTAACTGCTCCCAAGGCTCTATAAAAGCCCAGTTTTAATGGTTTGGGTCGTGTGGACCGGAGCTTCTTGCTAGCCACGCACAGACTTTCAACTTCTTGGCATCCAGCGTGTGGAAAAATGTCAGGTTTTACTGCCAAGGGGTGGGTTTTGATCAGCAGCCTCGAGCTGACAGATTTTACAGTTTACTCGTTATCCCCACGCCATTTACTTCCCTTTAACGCTCTGAACTCCGCACTCAACTGCTGACATGTGTATTTCTTAATTAAGCACCTTTTTGTTGTTTAAGTTTGCTTAACAGATAACTGCCTGTCAGCTTTTCACTTTTAACTTCTTGTTTGCTCAGCAGTGAGGCTTTTCATAATTAAATCCCTTTTTTTTTTCCCGTTATTCTGGTCTGCAATATTGATTCTTCAGCGAAAATACCAACAAAATGGTTTTGCACAACCAAATGATCGAAGGAAACGCTTCAGGTGCTCATCTGTTCTTCAGTAACGTGAGTTTTTAAGTTTAACCGTGGAATTTTCTGGCTTTTTTATCCGCCATCTCTCCATGTTCAAAACTTCAATGACCCTCAAGAACAGCTCTGAGTCACTTCTTCTCCTGGTGTCAACACTTTGCATCCGTTGGTGCCAGATCAGAATCTGCGCAGAGCGAGATCTCAAATAAGCAGCCGTGAATTTGCCTCACAGAAGTATTTGGAGCATCCCGGGTAATAAAAGGCTATGTTGAAAATTCCTTCTCCTCCTTATCTAAGTAACGTGTGGGGAAGTCACAAATTAGGAAAGAAAATATGCAGCCCCTGAGGAGCAGACCAGAGGATTGTCAGACCCTGCATAACGTTGCAGCTGACACATAAAACGGAACTGCAATGGCAGCATGTGAAAGAGCAGGAGGAAGAACTGACCAGCAACTTGTTGCTCAGAAGAAAAGCTTGTTTGTAATTTCAGACTCAGGTTCTATGTATGGAATTTGCAAAAAGATAAGGAAAAGCCTCTATAAATACCTAAACAATAGCTGGTTAGTTCGAACTTTCGTGGCCACATGTAGATTAGTAATTTTTAGGGCAATCAAAGGCGCTTTTTGGAAAATAAAGGCTGCATCCTAATTTAAGCAGTTTTACTCCGGTGTGTACGTAGGTCGTGTAACTGCTCAGCAGTGGCTTTTGCACCCGCCTGCTTTTCAAACTCCTGTAGCCAAGCACGCTCTATCTCAGCAAAGAATGCGACTTTTAGCCGAGATTTGTCAACATGAATTCTTAGGCACAAAATGTACCGCTCGGAAATCTCTCAAGTCGGTTTGAGGTGGAATAATGTTGGGTCCCACGATCTTGGGGCGTGCAAAAGTTGTCTGTAGGATTAGAAAGTAGCTGGGGAAATTTTAGGCTATAAAAGGAGGCGTTTCACAAATGTATGGCTTATCAGAGACGGGTATTACACAGAAGCAATTATTCATAACTCTACTGCTTTGCCATGCAGACCTTAATCCCCCTCGACCAGCCTACATCCATCGCCACTGAAATCAATGGGGACTTTGTCGCTGGTTTCAATGGGCACAGGATGTTACCAGCACAGCATCTGCAGCACTTCCCAGATAGGAACGCAGGAAAAAATCTTCATTCGTAACTAAATGTTTCATGTTTCAAAAAGCCTGTGCTTTGGCAACGTTTTTTTGGGGTATGTCTTTCTTCCACCAAGCTGCATATTTATCAGCTCTAGTCCTAGAGATGATCTTAAGGGCTTATCTCCCAGAGGATCAGAACTTCTTTCTAATTTGCTTCTTTATTAAAATAATCAGGGCTTGAAATTAACTTTTTTTTTTTTGCTGCTCACAATCCTTCCATGTCTTTTTTGAGACCTCTGCTTATTTCTTTGCTCATCTGCCTTTAGGAAGTTCATCTTCTGGAAACAGAAAAGCAAGAGACTGCAGGTAAAAGGGAATTAATAGTTTGTTTCAGCTCAGGAGGAAAAAAGGCCCAAACCATAAAAACCCAAACATGTGATATTTACTGTTTGGGAAGATTAAGGAAATCAAGGAGAGGTGTTTTCAAATTTTAATTTTGGAAAGGAATTCCCATGGACCTACTGTAACTCAGTTTCTCAGTAGCTTTATTTCTCGGTTTACCAGTTTAAAGTGAGGCAAATAATACCCTTCTACTTTAGAAGAGCATTTCACAGCTAAATAATTTAAGGCCAGACTGTGCTGCATTTTTTTCACGTCGTGTGACAGCTTAGCACACAAGTGTCCCCAAAGGACCAGCAAACCTCTGTGACAACCCCAAAGACAGGCTTCCTTAGGGACAATCCCGTGTTATTAGACGTAATAAAGAATGGCAGAATGTGGCTGTTAAAACTTCAGGAGATGCTCAAACCCTATCGTGACGGCAGCCACTCAAGCTACAGATAAATGACATCTAAAACAATCCCACTTTGCCGCATTCCTCACTTCTAAAATATCCTTTGATTTCAGTATTGCTGCTCTTTATTCTCAGCACATTTTTGTTTCAATCTGAGACCTCTGAAATTCTCCTCAGACGAGGACATAACTGCAGATGCTGCTGCCAGGCAAAATGACTGCGGTGAGTTCTGGTTTTACAACTTTTGGAAAGCATTCGGAAACGTTTTGCTTCTCGGGTGGCGAGGGCTGAGTAAGAGTGTCCTCCCTGCTTGGAAACTGCGACAAAACTTCTTTCTGGAAGTAATAAAAGACAAATTTTTTGCACCAAGCGGCGCGGCTGTGGTTTAGCTTGGCGACTGTAGAAGGGCTGCAGGGACGGCACAGGGTGTGCTAGAGGTGCTGCCTTCCTCCACCTCCCATCTCTGTGTGGAGGAGAACAAAGTTACTGTTACGGGAGTAATTACCTAAATTAGACGAACAACAGGGGCTACACAAAAAGCTCTTGTAAGCTGCTGGAGTAACTTGGCCTGAAGGACGTAGTAGGCTGAGGATTTATCGCTCTAATACTCCTTCCTGAACAGTTTTGACACTAAAATTACCACTTCCACACTCTGGGATGGTCCAACATCCCAAACTCTTGAAAAAATAACCGACAGCCTGCTGCAAATTTCTTGGGTTTACATTTTCTTGTGCTCCTAAGCCACGGCTGGATAAGCTTACGCGGGGCTGAGGCTCAGCAAGGGGCAGGATCATCCCAGGCTGGCCCCTGGAGCGGCCTGGTTTTGGTGCCCAAGGAGAACCAGAGCGGTCCCACCACGGCCCTGACAAACGCATTGCAGCGAACATTTTCCTACCCAAAATCTTGAGAGGTTTTTTTGTGCTCACAAAAATATTTTCCCTTCAGAGAGGCATCTCTGCAAAACCGCTCAAGCTTCTCAAATCAAAGGAGCGACGCGCCGGGGCGGTGGCTCGGCTCCACGGCCTTGCCACGGGGACGATGGCTCGGGGTCAAGGGGGGAGAGGGGGGGATGCCGCCCTACGGGGGGTTCACCATGTTATTTATTCTCTAAAACACCCTCCTCCTCCTCCCCGTGCCTGTCCCCCCGCCACGGCAAGGGGTTGGGGAGGTCCCTCTCCCGCCTCGCTGAGCGGGGAGCGCAGCTCCCGGCCCTCAGGCGAACCGCGCGGCCCCGCCGCTCCCCCGCGTCCTCCCCTCACGGCGGGAAAGCGCGGCGGGGGCGGGAAGGGGCGGGCCGCAGCGGGGGGAGGCGGGGCGGGCCGTGCCGTGCCGTGCCGTGCCGGGGAGGGGCGGACTATAGAGTCCGTCGGTTAATGGCGCTCGGGGCCGGCGGCTCCGGCGGGAGGGGGGGGTAGAGGGAGGTGGCGGGAGGGGAGGGGAGGGGAGGGGGGGGGGACGCGGAGAGGGAACAAAGCGCCGGAGCTGCCAGGTAAGGCCGCGGCTGCCGGTCCCTGCCCGGGGGAGGGGATGGGCAGGGCAGGGAGGGCAGCGCTGACGGGGTTCACACACCACCCCCCCCCCCCTTCCTCTCCCCTCCCTTCCCTTCCTCCTCCTCCACGTATCGGCTGTTTGTGAAAGGAAACCTCGGGGTGAATTTTTCCCCCGTCGGCCTCCTCCCAGAGCCCCGCCGCGCCGGCCCTCCCGTACCCGCGGGCCCCTCCGCTCGGGGGCTGAGGCGGGGAAGGGAAGGTGGGGGAGGGTGGAAGGTGTCGCCTTGAGTTTCTGGCAGCGGCGCGGCGGTGTAGCCTTACCCCGGGGCGGCGGGGCCGGGGGGCGGGATCCGGCGTTGCGCGGCGGCTCCCCAGGGCGCCTCTTCTTTGTGTCCAGGTGGCGGGGCCGGGGGGGGCCGCCGGCGGCCATGGGGGTGCAGGACCGGCCCCAGTGCTTCTTCGAGATAGAAATCAACCGGGAACCAGGTAAGGCTTGAGCCTCTGGCACGAACATTTCTCTCAAGTGCTGTGTTTTGGGTTGTTGTTTTGTTGTTCTTGGGTTTTGGGGTTGTTTTTTTTTTTTTACCACATTTTTGCCTTGATCATTGACTCGAGCCGTTAGCAACGAGTTTAGCCATTGGTGGGTTATTTCCGAGTTAGTTTTTAGTAACTTTTGATGCTTGCTGGGGTGCTGGATGCTCTTTTATTCTGTTTTAGGATTGATTTTCATTTGCGTGCACGGAGAGAGAGGTTCGGTGAGGCTAACGCTGTGCTGAAAATACAAAGCATTCTGTGTTAGGAGCGCTGTCTGGTTATCTGTTCTGCACTGACTGTTTTACAAACTAAAATTGGGGCGAGTTGCGAGGAAGCTGGAGAGGTAGCCCTGGAAGTATTTTTAATCATAGAGTAATTAACACTGGAAAGGGACCTCCGGAGGTCATCCCGCCTCGGTCTTCCCTCCTCCTACTCAAAATGAGTCTTTTGAATGTGAATGAAGAAATGACCGTAGAAGCATAGAGTATCTCACCAGGTGGCCTGTTTTTTTTTTTTTTTTTTTTTTTTCTAAATAAATAAATAAATAAATCTGTCTCTTAACTCATAATTTCTCTACGGGAAGTTAATCACCCAGAAGTGGTAGGCTGTGGATTTTAATCCTGCAATAGCTACTCGATTCCTTTTTCTGTTTTCCCCCACTCTGTAAAAATGGTCGTACAGGTTTACTTACCCACCTTTTCAAGCACAGATTTATTAGTGCGTATTAGTTGTCTCACATACATTCGGTGCTTGATATTGCTGCTGTTTGTCTCTCGGAAAAATGAATAAATGTGATGGCTTCATTATGCTTTCACTTTCATTTTCTGCTTCAATGTTTCTCTGAAAGCCTTTGAAATAAGAGCTTATATCTCTGCATTTTCAGGTGTCAGTTGCATTCAAATGTAACTGTAACCCATTTGACTTGCTTTTTATTTTCGCCAAAATTTCAACAGAAAGATTCGATTCTAACTTCAGTGACCCGATAGGACATATCTATAAATCTGTTGCTGTTGTAAGTCCTCTTTGGGTTATTTTAATTAACAGTGCCTTTTCTGAATACTTTTATTGAAGAGGAAAATGTTAACATAAGTGGAGTTTTAATATTTTCTGTTGCTTTAAAATTCAGACTTACTGTGGAACGAGATTGCTAAAAATGTTGTAGGTTGTGTATGTTTCCAGTTTAGGAATGGTAGTATGATGGGATTGACTTAAAGCAAAGACAATTCATTCTTCATCTCATTTGCTTTTAATCTTTGTTAGGGTTTTTTCCTTTTGACTCTCCATCTAAAGAATGTCTCCCTGTGGTTTTTTTTTTTTTTTCTTCTATATGCGGGTGTTCCTGCTCCCATTTCATAATACCCCTTGCTGCCTTGTCCCCTCCTCAGCCTTGTGCAGTGCATCACGAGTGAAAGTGGATTACCTTGTTTTGCCTCCCATCTACTTGGGTTTGATGACTGATAGCGGTGTCAGAGAGGAATTGCAGCGTTTGTGTTCTTGGTGGCGCAGGGCTTTGGTTACCTGGAGTAGACACAGGGGCTTTGGCTCTGTTCGTGGCTGTCTGTATTTATTTTCTCAATAAAGTAACAGGAATCTCACAGCTGTGTATCGGATTCAGAGCCCTGCTGTTTTTATTGCACCTGACTAATGACTTGTAATTTTTGTTGAGGAAAACATGCCAATTTGTAAAATGTTGGTATGGGGACTGGTTATTCTGCCTTATTCTAGTGTCGGTTCACTCTGCAACTGTGTCTCAGGGTTTAAGGTTATATTCGAAAAAGCTTAAATGTTGCTCTTTTAGCTGTAAGATGACCTTCAGAAGCTGAATCAAGTGTGACTGATAAAGCGGTGCTTCCAGATGACACGAAGCACTAACTCTGAGAGCTGTACTCTCCTGCTGGTATTAACTTTAACTTTTAAACTGCCAGCAGATTGCCAAATTAACATTTTGTTTATTTGACTTTAATACAACTAGCCAATCTACTTGTTCTTTTTTTTTTTTTATTAGATGCTGGGAGAAGGAACTGGGGAAAAGAACAATCCTGGGTTTTGTTGCTAGCCAGGAAATAAGACGGTGCCCCCACCCTGGCTATGCTGAAAAGCTGAACGAGTATCTTTCCACAAAATGCAGAGAATTATAGGACGTGCCTCTCGCAGTACTGGAGACATCTCTTTGCCTGCAGAATACAAAACTGTGTCATTTTTAACAGTGTAGGTTGCTTGGAGTCCAAAAACGTTCCCCCACGCAGCTGCCAACTCTTAGCTTTCCTTGTACAGCCTCTGCTTACCCAGTGTTTGTCAAGAGACCTGTAGCAATGAAAAATAAGAGAGCGGTGCACAAACTGGGTGAGGAGAGCGACCAAGGGTGGTGTGTGTGTGCCTACGTGAGAGAGGAGGGGACTGCAGAGCTTGAATTAGTTTCACTAGATCCCTGAGAAAATACAGGAGTGAATACTGTAGCTTTGGTGGTGCTTTCAGCAGCTTTATTACGCTTTTGTGTCCATCTTTTAATTTTAGCTGCAGAACCTTGGGATAAAACTCGGTGCCTGCTTGTACGGGCCCCTTGCAGTGGGGTAAACTTTGGAGGCTTTGTGGCAGTGGGTTTTAAGTCTAAGTTCAGGCTGCTTTTTGTAAGCTGCCTGTTGAGCATTTTTTAATGAATGCACGTGGTGGTTCCCAGTTTTTAAAAAGCACGTGGAGAATAGATCAGGAATAAGCACGTATTTTGATACCAGCACAGACAGCACCTCTCCCTTCTTTCGGGTCCCCCCTAACAATGGATTTGGACGTGTACAGCGTGGACATGGGAGTAAACTACTTAGAGTATTCCAGAAATCTTGGGATGGCAGCAGATGCCTATTTAAATAATTCTGTCTTTACTCTCTGATGCAAAATCTGTGTGGAGCTTCAGTCTTTCAGGTACCGTGATAATTAGAACAGATGTCTGACTAGGGTCTTGCATACACTGCCTGCTGCTGTAGCAGTTCATGTGGCCATCCAAGATGTCTTTTTCACACATCTCCCCTCCCCAACTGGCTCTATCCGTCATAAAATATGTTATATTTACTCATTTTTGCTTAGTTTTGTTCTTATTCACAGATGAATTTTCCTTCTCAACTTTTAAAATCTTTTTCTCCTGTTTTCTGTTACTGTTTCACCGCTTTTTCCTTCCGCTTTGGTTTCTTTCCTTGCTGGGGTATGTCCCTTCCTTGATCAATGAGTGTTCTTTCATTCCTTCTCTCATTCTAGTCGCTTTTGCCTAAAGTTTGGTGTATTTGGGGATTTCAGCTGCTATGAATTTATGTGAAATAAGCTCCGCTGCAAACGTCACTGTGGTAAGGTGCCTGCGCTAGTAGAGCCAGGGATGCCTTATGGGGTTTTTGTTACCCTTCCTGAAGACAGAAGGTGTTCTTAACTGCCTTCCCATTAACTTCTGGCCCTTTGAAGGCAGAAAATAGATCAGCGCTTTGTCCTTGAACTGGCTGGCCCTCCAGTCGAGTGGGGTACAGCAGGAGCCAAGGGGACATGCTGTGTGGGGAACCCCTGTCAGGGGGCTTAAGGGAGACAGGATATAGACAGGTTCGGGGGGAACTGGTTTAATAAAAGTTGTAATTCACTCATTATATAGAATTGTTGTCGGTGCAGGATGGAATACCCTGAAAACTTACCTTGAGGTCTAGAACAGGTTGGATTAGTAATGGAAGACCAAACCGATCAGCCTCTTCTGCGAGGGGAAGGCAAAGTGTGGTCCCTCACGTGCGTATCTCTGAAACTGGAACAGTGGGTGGTGGTCGCGTGCGGTGATGAAATCTTTTGTGGAGACCGCGGGAGATCTTCAGGTCGTGTTTGTGACAGAGTGGGCTTAGCAGAGAGCTCAGGGAAGAAGTTTGTGGAGGCTTTCCCCCGCGAGGAGCGTAAGGTCGGGTAAGGAAGCCTTAACAAAGCGTTAATGTGGTGAGACTGTATAACCCTGCTCAGGGGAACTGGGACATCCATTGTTTTAACTGATGTTTTAAATAAAATATGTTCTTTTTCCACAGTAAGCTTTTATTTTTCTGAAAGGTGTAGCACGCTTCTACTTCAAAGCAGCCTGTTTAAGTCTGTATGACTCGGTGATGTCTAATTTAGGCATAAATAAATTAAAATACAGTCATTTTAGTGAGCTGTTATTTAAACTTGTCTGCAAAGCTAGTTAAGCCAGTGGGCCTCTGGCAGACATCCTGGTCTCGGTCTGTAAGGGATGTGCATCCCTGTCTTAACGGTTGTAATCTCCCTCAGCAGGATATTCCTGTTGATATACCGGGAATACCGCTGCAATGGCTTCTTACTTGGTTTGCTCTAAGAAGCTGGGAAAAGGCAAACCCAAGACATTTAAATTTAATTTTGAATAACTGGCTTTATTTTGGGAGTATCTGAGATTGACACCTTGATGGCCTAAATATAACATAATCTGGCAAAACCGTTTGTATTACCGTCATTACATTACATTGCATTGCATTCAAGCAGTAGGTGTTTGGCTCCTGAGATTCTCTAAAAAGTTAAGCAGCTAAATTGGAGGAAATTACTGGATAAACATTTGAAATCAATGATCATTTTAAAAACGCTTTGCTAGCAGGAGCCCTTATTACAATATATCATGGATATTCCTACTCTGATTTTTTTTTTTTTAACCACTTAATTTGAATCAAGTACTAGTTCTTACTCAGCTGAGAAATTGGTAAGGGGTTCAGAAACAAAACAAAAGGGAAAAAAGTTTTCATCTTTCAATTTGAAAATAGAGGTCTGAAATGGGATTATTTCTGGTCATTTTGCCTTCTGGTTTCTGTAATTGATACAGCTCATTAGCTACAGATAGCACTTTATGAAATCGAACTTCAAAACAGCTTAGACTTTATATATGCATCCCTGTGTAATTATCAGTAATGGAAACACTTCTTTCGTCGCTTACTCTGATTTTCATCAAAAAACACCTTTAAAAATAAGTTAAAAGCCCGACAACAAATAAGACTACTTTTATCAAAGTATTGTTTTACAAATACTAGGCAGCTGTTAAGTTATGGTTGGATAAATTTCTATGGTGTTGGCTGGCACAAAAAGTACAGCAAAGTACTGTAAAATCTACACTGTGGCATGGACGAGCGCGTCTTCACAGCTATGAGCTGGTGAGAATCAGTCTTCTATTGAGAACAACACTAAATGAAAATTAGAGAGATGTCCTGCCTGCTGATGCATGAAAATAAAGATTTTCATATTTTTTATGACTTCCTCGTGGTACTGGAAGATTCGCATCTCAAGTAAGGCGAGAGTTTCATTATTAAAAACACAACCCCAGCATTTTTTTTGCCGTAGTCTAGAGGTGAGGTGTCTCTGCAGGCTCGCTTCTTGGCTCAGGCTGCCTGAGGAGTCTGGATAGGTTTGTGAGCAGACTTCAGCTATGTGAAGAACTCTTCTTAGCGATTTTTGGGTTGTTTTAATTTACTATTCAGGTCTTACGGTTAGTCACAGAAAACTTGTTCCGTCATCAGATAACTTAACCTTTGTATTGGGGAAATGAAGCTGAAGAAAATACTGGAAATTTTCTCTGTACGGTGAAGATGGCTCATTTCAGAGAAGAGGTGTCTAAATCTGAGGAAATTAATAACATATCAAGTGCTTTTTTAATGTTATGTCAGCACTTACTTTAGCTCCAAGTTTAAAATGAGATGATTTTTTTTTTTTTTTGAGGTAAGAGAAAGATCTGTAGGTTCTAATCTTTTCTTACTTTTTATACAGATTTTTTTTTTTTATGAACAGCTGTGATTTCATACAAGGTGTGAAAATGTGTTTGGTCTTTCTCTGGCGCATTTAATGAACTGTTTGTCAGTGGAAAAGACTTTCAGTGCTTCGTTAGCTTTCGTTAGTGCTAATGGTGTTCATACAATGTAGGTAAAATACAGGTAGTGACCCACCAGATGGACACCCGGTGTGTGGTTTGGGTATTGTAAGCACATTTTACGTAGCCAGATAGAACAAGGTAAGCAGGACTTTAGGTTACATGGAGGTGAGATGTCCTCTTTTAAACTGCACGTGTGGTCTTTTGGTGATGAGCGTGTGCGTTACAGACAGTTGGTGGGAGCTGACGGGCACGGGAAGCTGGTGGACGTTCCTGCTGACAAAGCAGTAGTGAAAGGTGCTGTCGAAGTCGTGATGCCTTCCTTATGAGCGTCTCTTTCCATGTTCTGCCTTGACATCTTCAAGAACTTAAGATGACGTTCTTCTCCCCAGAACGCAGAAGCGGTGGTGTCTGCTGCTTGAGGTGCTAAATTCGGTGGGGTTTGTCTGTGGGACAACAACTTGCAAGGCGAAGGTTTCTTCTGCAGTTCATGCCTGAGGGCAAAAGTCCCTTGTGGAGCCCACGGGCAGTAACACCTTTAGTTATTTGGCAGCTGCCCCCTCGGTCAGTCAGCAGCAGGTCCGTATTTCCCTGCTCTTAGCAGAATGGCGATAGGGACGATTTTTTTCTCCGAAAGGCATCGTGTTATTTCTCGTAGTGAATGCGAGAGGAAATCTGCCCGTGCCTTCCTGAAGCTCAGCTCAGGAAGCTGCTCCGTTCTTTGGCGCTTCTGCGAGCAGAGAGGATTGGGATTTGGGCTCTCCGGAATTGCTGCGCTTGTAATGAAAATTGATAACTCTTTTACTAAACTGCTTTTTCTCTGTTGTGCTCTCTGTGTGGATCTTCAGTCCACACAGCTTATGATGGTTTCTTCACTTCCAAAAAGATGTCTTTTCGTAGTGGTAGTTACTGACACAACTGTTTAATGTGAGGTCCTTGAATATTCCCTGTTTCTTCGTTCTTTGGAGATGGTCCCTACCCATTTTCTTTAGGTTTTCCTGCCGCAATGACGAATGCTCAGAACATTCTTACTGCAGTTAATGAGAGGCAAACGTTTCAACAGCTGAAGGCATCTTGCATTTTTGTTCAACAGGACAAAATACAAGTGGTCTCGGTGTTATTTTATTTCTCCCCTTTTTTGAATGAACAATTCTCCCTGTTGGCAATTGTATGTTTGGACAAAGCCTTACTTACAATTGAACACGGTTTCTTAGGAGCCTCTTAGACTTTTTCTTGGTGGTGAACTATTGAGTAAAATGCATTTGAACTTCAAATTATTTTTTTTTGTCTTTAGGGGAAGGAAGAGAGAAATAATTCCTGCAATAGTTACTTTTTTGTAATTATCTTTGGAGTCTTACCAGTGTACACCGCTAGAGGGTAGTGCTCATTGACAGATCGTTACTGGTTTCCTTGTAATGCTGGCCAACAGTGTTGCTTTTATGGCTTATTTCACAACTTAGAGATAACTTTTTCTTTGCTAATTATGTATTTTGTAAAGATTTAATCTATTTGGGAGATTTTTCAGTTATTTTCTTTTGTAGTGTATGTCCCAGGATCTGGGAAAATAAAATAGAAAAGTGTGAATCCGTTCTAAAATAGTTTTTCTTTGTATGAAATGACTCTTCAGCAGTATTTTAATAGTTCTCCAAGGTACATAGGATAAATACCACCGATAGCATGGGAGTAGCTGTACTGAGAGAGAATTGCTGCGGTCGCTTTGCGTAGACAGAAGCACTGTCTGGTTCATAGTGTCTGGCAAGTGGAGCGTTAGTCCTGCAATTGCTGGTATTGTTCTGCCTTTCGTCTTTCCTGTTTGGTTCATCTATTCTTTTATTTTTAAACTAAAGGATTTTAGGCCAGGGGTGCCAATGACTAGAATCCTTAACACAGTGTGGGACGAAGTCAGCTGAACTTTTTAGGTAATGATCACGAGGAAAACTGGAAACGTAATTCTTCATGTACTTGTGTTAACGTAGAGCTTGGGGCGGTGGGTGAATGACTGCAGCGCTCTGAGGACCTGGATTTATGGTGAATCTTTCTCTTAGTCAAAAATAGAAGTGAACCGATGTGATAAAGTGTTTTAGTGAATCAGTTTGGCTTTCCAGGTTCAAATCAAAATGGAATCGTTAGGATTTTTTAGTAAGTCAGATGTAATTACATTACTTAATATTCTTTTTTTTTACAATATGGTATCATTCTTTCCTGCTGCTTGTTTTAATACATGCGTATTTGAGATGTTTTCTTAGTATGTTTGATAAAATAACTTTTCCCCAGAAAATTGTATTTTTAAAACATGTCAATTTATTTATATGCAAATTTTCTTACATCATTATAAAGAGTTATAAAACTCAAATTTTTTTTTTATCTTCTAGTTGGTCGAATTATGTTTCAGCTCTTCTCAGACATATGTCCGAAGACTTGCAAAAACTTCCTTTGCTTGTGCTCAGGTAAGAAGAATGCTGATATTAAAGATTATTAATATTTCTTACAATTATTATTTGTTTATGCAGGTATAAACCACAGGGTAATAATAGTCATTTCTTTTCTGGTAAAAATGAAGCTGAGACTTCTTAGCACTGAGGAAGATTTGAATAATGCATAGCAGAAAATAATGTGGTATTCTAGAACTGTGACTGAGTTAGGGTAATGGAGGCAGTACATGGTTACAGAATGCAAAACTGAATTTATGGGACAAAACATAAAAACACTTTTGGGGTTTTTTCTGTCCCTAATGTCGGACTCCTGTAGATAAAGTGACTGACAAGGCTGAGGCTATGGTGGAATTATTGATGGCTCGAGTTACACAAGTGTGATAAAGGCAAGCAATTCCTTAGGATTTATCAGGAGAGACATTATTGATGTCACTGCACAATATAATGGTGACATTTGACTTAGGACACTCCATGAAATTTTGAATATATGTAAATTTTTTCTTCCATAAAATGTTGATTTGATATAATCCTAAAATTTTGAGTGTATATCGGGTTCATAGAAATTCTACACAGGGATCAGAGGACAGGAGCATCTATTAGACCTGAGAAAATTGTTTCATTTCTAGCTAAAGGAAGGACTTAAAGGGAACAGTATGGTGCCTAAGAAATCCTGGGATTGTTTGGTAGGAGAGAAGAGATCCGTGAAATCAGAGAGCATCAGCAAAAGAATGTCTAGGTATCATGTAGCACCCTCCAACCCATTTTTTAAGCAGGACTTCACTTTTTAAAACTGATTTCTAATGATTGTAAGAGTAAGGGTAGTAAGGGTTTGGTGGGTTTTTTTTGGTCTGCACTGTTCCTCAGGGATTTTTCAGCTGTAAATTAAAGATTAATCTGGATGAAGTTGTTAGAGGAATTGGTGTGTGTTATTTATGTGAAGAATGCTTTCTGTGTCTCTTGGTGATCTCCTGGTCTTTTATAGCTGAATGCTCAGCAACTTGCAGTATACCTTGAATTAACTGCACCAGTGGAGCCTCTACCTTGTGTATGAAATAACTCTTTTCCAAATCATTAAAACGCTCCAGCAAGACATTCCAGGCAGCAGTTTAACATCTGGGTTTAGTGAACAGCCTTTAGCTAACTGGTTACGGGAAACATGTTGATATCCTTATGCATTAACTTCTTCAAGTTCATCTTGTCAGAGCTCAAATCCCAGGGTGTGGTGTGTTCTAGATAATCTCTGTGAAGATTTAGAAGAGCTTTATAATACTGTGAACTTGTGGAAGGTACCGTACCTATCATTTTTTTCTGAGGTCTGTGTGGTGATGCCCCCTCTTTTTATCTTACTTTCTGATTATTTTTTTTTTTTAATCACTTCTGCTTATTAAAGAGATACCTAGGGATAGACGGAATGGGAAAGAATGGTGCAGCTATCATAGAAAAATGGGAACTCGTTTGAAGGTTATCATAATCAAAATACATTACAAATGATAAGAAATAAAATGCAGTAGCAGACTGAATAGCATAATGTCTGAGCTTCGTGTTCTGTAGCTCTTGTTTAAATCTTTACAGCAGCTTTGCTAGAAAAATGTTAGGTGGAGATAAAGGAAGGATAAGGTGCTGGAGATGATGAGGAATGAAACAAGCAGAAAAAAAGAACAACTTAAAAAAAGTCTGACTTCTTTGTATTGCATCCCTGTTTGAATTCGGCTCTACAGCTGGCTGTACAGGTTTCATTGAGGTCTTCAGCTGGAACCTGTCTTTAATTGGAAGAACATGTAAAACTATGGAGGTCTACTCTTGAGATCCAACTTGCAGACTCAAAAGCTACCTGAAACGTTTGTTTCATTCTTGCAGATTGTGTTTGCTACTGCCTACTCGTAGGATAGAACGGGGATTTGACAGATATCTTAAAACTTGCTAATAAATACATGATAATTAAATTCTGCAGGGGAGAGAGAAAAGCATATAGAAGAGCCTGAAGTAATTTAATTTCTTTTGGTGAATGTGATGCTTAAGAGTATTGAGTTATATTCGTTTCTTTTGCTGTTAGAAGCCGTCTCTCTTCTGCTGTGGTGGTTCTCAAACTTGAACTCAGGATGGCTGAGCTTGGAGGCTAGAGTTGCACGGCTAACGCTAATTCTTCTCTTACTTGCACTAATTACATCTGCGCTACTGTTCAGTTCGCCTGAGGGGTTCTTTTCCTATCAAACTCTGCTATCTGTGCCTTTCTGCTTCTCCTTGACAAGTTCTTGCAGTGCACTTGTTACTGCTAGTTGATCTGCGTTATGCGTGCCGTCTTCCCTGCCCTCCTGCCTTGCACTGTCAGAACCTTGAGTGCCTCAGAATCTAAGCTGAACAGTGCACGGGGAGGGCAGGAAAGCTCTGCAGAGGGACCTGGACAGGCTGGATCGATGAGCTGAGGCCAATGCCATGAGGTTCAACAAGGCCAAGTGCCAGGTCCTGCCCTTGGGTCACACCAACCCCACGCAGCGCTGCAGGCTGGGGAGGAGTGGCTGGAAAGCTGCCCGGTGGGAAAGGAGCTGGGGGTGCTGGTCAACAGCCGGCTGGACATGAGCCAGCAGTGTGCCCAGGTGGCCAAGAAGGCCAACAGCCTCCTGGCCTGTATCAGCCATGGTGTGGCCAGCAGGAGCAGGGAGGTGATCATGCCCCTGTACTGGGCACTGGTGAGGCCGCCCCTCAAATGCTGGGTGCAGTTTTGGGCCCCTCCCTGCAAGAAGGACATTGAAGTGCTGGAGCGTGTCCAGAGAAGGGCAGCAAAGGTGGGGAAGGGTCTGGAGAACAGGTCTGTGAGGAGCGGCTCAGGGAACTGGGGGTGTTCAGCCTGGAGAAGAGGAGGCTGAGGGGAGACCTTATCGCTCTCTACAGCTACCTGAGAGGAGGTTATGGTGAGGTGGGGGTCGGTCTCTTCTCCCAGGTCACAGGATGAAAGGAAAAGGCCTCCAGTTGCACCAAGGGAGGTTTAGAATGGACGTAGGGAAAAATTTCATCACCGAAAGGGTTGTTGAGCATTGGAACAGGCTGCCCAGGGAAGGGGTGAAGTCGCCATCCCTGGAGTTCTTTAAAGGACCTGTAGATGTTGCACTTAGGGATGTGATTTAGTGGTGGACTTGGCAGTGTTGAGTTATTGGTTGGACTCGATGATCTTAAAGGTCTTTTCCAGCCTAAACAATTCTATGATAAAGGCAACATGGCTACAGAGTACCAGATGTCCTCACTTGTTCTGTTAGGGACCTCACAGCAACTTGATTTGGGCTGTACACTTCTACTGTGTCGTTGTGAAGAGCGGCTTCACTTGTCACAAGGCAAGGGGATATGTCCTGAGAGAAAGACTGGAGCTCAGTGATTGAAATGCCGTTCCCATCGTCATGCTTGCTGCCCCCTCCATAATCTCTGCGAGGCAAGGCAGGATGTTTTTGTCAGAAACAGATGGAGGAGGACAGGGAGATTCTGGCTGCCTTCCTGCAGCCTGACATGGCTGTCAGAAATAGACCTGGCTACTGTGAAAGAACGCTGTCTGCCTTGACAGCCAGAGGCTCCTTGCATTTCAACTAAAACATCTGGACTTGCAAACTGGCATTTGCAGGTCCTTCAGTCGGTCCACTTATTCAATAAGCACAAGCCCATCTGCTCTTTGGTGCTTTTGTCAGGAGCTTCTCTTCTCATAATCTCGAACCAAGACCGCTGTTGGGCACCTGGTTCAAAATATCTCGGGTTGGGTTGGCAGTGCAGAGTGTTAATAGGGCGTGAGAGCAACGTTCACCTGCCACAGGGAGAAGGGCACTTTGATAAAGGCCCTCGTGTGGTGCCGCCCTCAGCTAATGGGTTGTCCCGTGCAATCACCAAGTTCTCCTCCACCATCCCAGTTCCAAGTGGTTTGCAGCACATGGGAAGGAGCTGCTTAGGCAGGGAGGCTGCAAGTAGGTGGGGCTTGAAGACATTTTTTTTTTTTCTTTTTCAGACAGAATTCAGGCATATTTAAGGCAAAAAGAATAAGGCTAGTATGTGACCATAAACAAAATAAAGAAGCCCAGCCCGTGAGTTTTGTACTGGTCATTGCAGAAAAGTCTGAGCTTAGGGAGGTGCTGCAGCTCTAACTGGTGGAACAACTGGTCTCTTATCTTTTGTCTGACTGGGAGTCCGAGGATTGGTTTTGAGAATCAGAGTGACATAGTACGGCTCTTGCAGGGAGTTGAGCAGCTTAAGTGCGTTGTCTTAAGTGGTTGTGGCTTATGGGGAAGTTTTATGACTTTGCTCATAGTTGTGTCATGCATGAAAGGAATGGAACATTGCAAATATTGCCATTTATTATGATAGGGACTGTGCTGTCTTGGCGATACCATAAAGGAGAATAAAAAAAGGGACACAGCTTCTGGCTGTGGTCTAGAGGTCACCTTAATGTACCAGCTCAATTGTGTGGTCAAGTGCAATGCAGGATCCCATTCTGTAAGGGGGTTATCCATAGCCTGAGGGATGTGCTGAAAAATGACCGAAAATGTAGGCAGCTACTCCTTGGTGTTGATTGAGGTGAGGTTTCCAGTGCTGTAGCAAAGAGGGGCGTATTTTGGGGGGAAAGGCGGGGGGTGTCCACCCCTGTAATAAAAAGCTTGGATGGCTTCTGTGGAAAATAAAGATAGGGTGGGAGAAGGCATGGGTAATGGGTATGGAGAGTCAGGGTACTGGAAAATAAGTTGTATTGACTGAGTGAAGGCTTCTGCCAGTACAATAAGCAGCAATGGCATGAGTGGGTTTTGTACCACAAACTGCTCTTTGCCTTCATCCTGGCAGCGATAGGCTGTTGGAAATGGCAAATCTGGGGTGGTTTAGCCTTCAGTTGATTTTGGGTGGAGGAACGATAGATTGCCAAAGGGGAGCGTTGGCTCTGGGTAACCAGTACACGTGCAGTGCTGAGGGCACTCTGTGGTACAGAACATACTGGTGAAGTGTCCCCTGACGGAGCGTCAAATGCCTGTTCCGTAACTAGAGGTGGGATGAAGCTGGGTTATTTGTCCTGCCTTGTTACAGAACATCTCCTGCACATGTGGTTTATGTGGGATTTTAGCTGTTGCACAGGGTATGATACCCCTGTTACTCTTCATTGCTGTGTTCTGCCAACTCCCCTGTTCTTGGAAGCTGAAGTCGATGTCTTTTGATGTTCCCTTGACTGGACCAGTATAAATCCCTCATATGAACCTACTGCGTAGGATTTCTGCCCTGCCAGTCGTAGTACCCTCGTCCATACGCCCAGTGCAATTTTTCTTCTAAATTCTGGAAGAAATGTTAATGAAGCTCGAGGTTCTGTGATGTCTTTCTCAAAAATCACTAGCAGACCTGAGCTACAGCTGTACCGGGGGTCCCCTGCGTGCCACTTCTTAGGAAACCTGAGGCTCAGAAAGGGTTAACAAGTACTATGGCCTGGCCTGGCTTGGCTTCTGCTGCTGGGTGAGAATGGCCCTGGTACCAGTTCAGGTTGGGGGGGATTTTTTTTTTTTTTCCTTTCCCCCCCCGTTAAGATTCTCATTCAGTTTGTCCTGGAATGGTTCTTGGATACACAATTCTGCTCCCCTGTTCTGTCAGTCCTTTCAGAAATGGGAGAGTTTCATACCGAGGTGGGAAGGGCTGGCGCCGGACAGATTGGCATTGAGGGGTGGCCTGACGCTGTGGATGGATTGGTGAAGATGTGACACATGCTTGGAGTAGCTCAATCCCACTTTTCCAAGAGTGGATCTCATTGAAACCGAGTTGAAGTCTGTTCCGAGCTCACATATCTGCTCTGGGATTCAGCTGCCGCATCCAGACGTATAAGTGGTTTGAAAAGGGCTCTGGTGTAAGCTTCAGCTAACACAGCAGTGTAGCTATAACCACAGAAAATAGTTAACCCATCACTCATAAGCTCTTGTTTTGTTATAAATTGTCCTGAATGGATTGCTAATAAGTACAGTCCTTCTTGGGAGGAATTTTTATTTTAAAAAACAACCTAATTTTTACTTGAGAGTCCCTTTGTAAGGGGGTCCCTTTTGCTATTAATGAACAGTAAAAAGGCAACAGGTAGGACTGTGTTATCTTACAGTTGTGCTGTCCTGACGAGCCTCTTATATCCGTTAGCCCTAGGGAGGTAAAACCCTTGGGATTTGTTCAGTGACAATTTGTAGATCCCTTTTGTTTAACCTTCTTGCAGGTGAAAAAGGAATTGGCAAAACAACTGGAAAGAAGCTGTGTTACAAAGGCACCACATTCCATCGTGTGGTTAAAAACTTCATGATTCAGGGTGGGGACTTCAGCGAAGGTAAAATACGCTTTTAAAACGGAAATAGTTTACATGGCACAGAAATGTTATAACTTATGTGGTTATAGTGTAGCTTTAGAAAACGCTGTGAAAGTACTACAATGCCATAAAAATATTTCGGTGAAGTGTAGCACAGATCACTGATTTCTCTGTTAATGTTTGAAATTCTGAAATGCTTCAACTGAAGAAATATTTGTTTAGAAAAATGTGTTAAGTTAAAGAAGGAAAAAACACCCTCGCTGGAGCTGATGGCACCTTTCTTATTAAAACAATTCAAATGCAGACTGTAGTCTTAACTGCTTTTCACTTTAGTGTTGCCTCTACTGCGGACACAAATAACGCCCTGTTGATACAGGGACGTAACTGTTTGAATAAGTTTGAACATACGAAGATAGCGAACGAGCTACCAGTGTTTAATGGATGAGTCTCTAAAAAGAGATTTTCCAGAAGTGTCTTTCCTTGCGGTGTGTGCGCAAGATAATGTTTTAGCCTGTTGTCCCTCCCTGCAATACCCCTCCTTACCAAAATATCGTATCATCTTTGCTGTGTCCTGAGATCTTGTACCTGATAAGATGGTCACAGAGAGGGAATGTCTTGTTTTGAGTCGAGCAGGATGGATGCCTTTAAAACTCCTAGCTGCTTTCTTACCTCATCTGTTCTAGTGGTCTCTCGGCTGCTGGGAGCCAGGCAAGGTTGTTGGTCGTACCTGCTGTTGGCGTTTGGTTTGGTTTGGTTTTGCTTGCTGTTGTTTTTCTGTCTGCTGCTGCTTTAGCAAATGCTGGAGAGGAGCCTTGGGAGCCTGGCTTCAGCCTTTCCAGAATTCAGAGGCACCGAGGCGGTCTTCCTTCTCAGTATTTTGGGTGTCACCAGGATAATGCACGGCTGTGACGTTTAATGAAGGAGCTTGTGCTCAGATACTAGTAACTGGCCAGAGTGTCCTGGTTTGGTATGAGCTGGTGGGATGTTACATACAGCTTTTTTGTCCATAAAGGAAACGAAAGGTTTAATTGACGCTTTTTAATGCGCAGGTAATGGAAAAGGAGGTGAATCTATTTATGGTGGCTATTTTAAAGGTAAGAGGAAACACATCTTTACAGATTCTTTATTCAGTTCTGAGATAAGTCTTGATTCCCAAGCTACTTAATGAAAACAGGTCTACTTATAGATCACCTTTTGCATGAAACTAATGTTGCATGAGAATTCTTTTTATATGCATGACTTTCGGATAATTTTTTTTTGGTAATATTTAACTTTAACTGACGATTAATTAAGGCTAACATTATTGATTAAACATGACTTTCAGCATGGAGGTTAGGCAACTTTATTCATGAATAAACTCCTATCTTCCTGCCTAAAACTGTCAACATATTCTTTTGTTTATAGAGAATGTGGTCTTTTGCAAAATGAAAAGGTAAGAGACAAAAGCTCAGTAACACAAATTCAAACTCTGTTCCCTTGTACCCTCCCTAGTAAATATATAGACAACTGATACGTCCGTTTGTAGATGGATATCTGTGTTGCTTGGAGAAATGAAGAGTTCTGTGTCTAACCTCTCTGAGGGTTAATGACTTATTCTGAGAAAGAATACTGGCATAATTTCCAGCTCTAAACAGTTATTTCTTCTTTTGTTAATGCCCCTTTCCTCCCCTTCCCTACTCAAGGTTTGTATGCTTAGTGTTCGTTTCTAAAAGTGTTTGACTTTGTTTATATGCTACACAAGTTATTTTACTTGCAAAGAATTTGTAAATAAATGTACATTTACCTCTCTTTAAAATCTGTTGTTGGAAGGAAAATGGTGAGTTTATAAAGCATTCATTTAAAGACATACAATTATCCCTTGCAAAAAACCCCCCAGGTAGTTACAGTGGTATTCAAGTGTTAATGAAGGCACTAGGTGTGTTTATGTAGGAGCCCCGGGTTCTGTGTGCTTCGCAATATCTCTGCGTGGTTAAGTGCATGCCATTAAGTTTGTCTTAAGCAGAGTCGTAGTTGTGTGTTTAGCCAAAAGAAAGTCTTTTGACCAAGAAGTTACTAGGGCTTGTTTCGAAAGGCGGTGAGTGCTAAACCTGCAGCGCTGTGGTTTGATACGTAATCTTAAAAATAACGGCTTTGGACACGCAAATTACTGTCTTTAGCTTGGAAAAGGAACTTCAGAATGCCTGGTTCTGTGTTACGCTGTCCAACCAGAAGTCCTCTGTAATTCACTAGAGTATAAACTGCATGTTTAATTTAGTCTTAATTGATTTTTATACTTGGGTTGCAGGAAGAATATGTTGTTTAGTTTCTCATTCAGGTATCTAGGGTTTGGGGTTTTTTCCTCTTGTATGTTTTGAGACTTCCAGTTTCAGATGGACAGGTGGCTTTTAACATGCCATACCAGGGGAATGGCTTTTTCTCTAATCTTTCAACCTGAGGTGCATGCTGTGTAAATAACAGTATTGTGTTGTGTTAAGTCTCGTTCTAGGATGTCAGTAAGTCTGCCAGCCGCCTTCTTATTCAGAAAGTGCTGGATTTAAATCCAAGTCCATGAGAATTTAACGTTTATCGAAGACATAATGACTTTATTTTTTTTTTCACTAGAAACGTTTGTGCTACATCTGAACTTTTCCTTTAAGAATGCTTTCTGTCTCAACTTCTTCTACTGTAACTTTTGAGAGGCTTGTTTAAACTTGATTTTTTCCAACCTGTTCATGTTTCTTCAGCAGCAGCAGAATTTCTCCTTATAGCATCCATAAGTTACTAAGAAAACTAGACTTGCATTCCTTGGCAGGGAAAATCTGACAAACATATTTTTTCTTCAAACAGATGAAAACTTTATTCTCAAACATGACAGAGCGTTCCTTTTGTCAATGGCAAACCGAGGGAAACATACCAATGGTTCCCAATTTTTCATGTGAGTAGAAGTAATATGACAGTTGAGCTTTTCTTAAACAGAGAAGCGCTGTTCATGAGAAAGATGGTATTGCTAAATTATCTGTAACGATGTTATCCACCTATTTTAAGTAGGGTTGAGTGGGTACCTGCGGTGTAAGCTATAAGAGGAAACGTTAGTTACTGCCATTTGCTTGTGGCATTCATTTGGATGAGAAGCTAGTACTACATGGATGTTCCTTGTTCGTTGCTTTTCACCCTAAAAATATGGCTTATGCAGTAAGTTCTTAGTGTCCAGAAAATCGATTCTTTGGCTTTGTGTGTGCACCAACCAAATCTTAACAGATTATCTGCCCATCACAGCATTGAGTGTTGTACGCAAAAGGGAGTGAGAGCTAGAGGTGGTTTGTATGGGTTTGCATGTGCTCTTTAAAATACGATGGTTTATGATTTGGTTTGGGGGGTTTGTTTTCTTTTTGTGGGGGGTTTGTTTATTGTTTTGGTTGGGTTTGGGTTGGTTTATTATTTTTTTTTTGGAGTGTTTGTTCCTGACATGCTACTATTGCTGCATAGTTCAGTTTACTTGTGCGTATACCGAGTACTTTGGTACCAACACGATGTAAAATTGTGTGCTGATAATGCGATTTTTCCTTCATTACCTTAAAAAGAAAAAAAAAATCCATTGTAGTATGTAGCCATATTCTGTTAAACTGTAGAAAGCACATGACTGCCATCAATAAATACTCAGGTCTGATATTTCAGGGTCTTCTGGTTAAAGTAGTTGTATTGTAGGTTCAGTATTAGTATTTTTAAACTTGCTAATTTTTATGTGATTATTCCTTCTGTTAATGCCCTTTTAAAAATTGCCTTCTGTTAATGTTTAACAGTTTGTATTTGGAAAGATCTGGATTATAACTTTGGGCTTGTGCCGAGAAGAACTTTATGAAATAACACTGGTGTCTTCAAAAGTAAATTTTAGTGTAGTTACTTAACTAGAAAAACTTTTTTCTTTGCCATCTTTCTTGGGGGATAAGAATGAATGGCGCTTCCCTGTCTTCAGTAAAGGAGTAAATTGTCCTCAAGAGTCTTTTCTTTGCTTGAAAAAGATCTTCAGTATGATATGGTGAAGTTCAGATAAGAGACATTTTTAGGTCTCTTCCTAAAGAATGCCCTAAAAATGGAAAATGATTAGGAGCCTAAGAGGAAGTCTTTCACAGTTACCACTGTTCTGACTTTCCATAGAGATAAAATCATGTCAAAAGGTTGTTTTCTGTTACCTTCAAACCAAATTTCAGATGTTATGCTTCCTTACAGTAAATCTGGATGGATGTTTGTGCACATTAATACGGAAAACAATCTCTCTATAAAAAACCCCTGTGGTTTAACAAGCTCTCTGAGAGACATTGGTTCGCTGTTTACTGCTTGGTGACTTATCTTTTGGTTCTCTTGTCACAATTTTCCATTTTTAAGCTTATCTGAACACTATATATAAAACCTTAACGATGTCACATCAGTCAAGAAGCTATCATTTGAGGGCTCTAAAGTTTCTTTTCTCTCCTGCGTTTGATTCAGAAGTCATCTTCTTTCCCTTATTCTTAGTAGACTCGGCTTACTTGTTCAATTAGATTTAACAGACGTAAGCACCTTGTCTCTCCCCACACACCAAAACAACCTGAGGTTGTGTTGGATGCTAAATTATAACTCACATGGGACAGTAAAATGAACACTATTTAAGAGCACTTTCCTCAAATACAGAAGTATTTTGAAAGATGCAGATTTCTTCCAAAACTGTGGGGGTTTTTTCATCAAATCACTGTAAAGAGAGAGCGTTAGTGTGGTGGGAGTTCAGGCAGAGTAAGATACCCAAATGTAATCGTCTTCATTCACCTCGGCTGCCTGTAGGAATCTAAAGCCATTTTTAGGGTCCTGGGGTGTCCCAGCTGGCCGACAGCTGCTGGGAGAGAAGGATGTGGCTGTTCTGAAGGTCGTGTGTCTTACCTGCCTTGCGGATTTCCTGGATAATCCTGTAATGTCTCAAATGGCATCAGTTTGTCCTGGAGTCAGGCAAGTGAGTCGAGCCCAGGAGTAAGCTCCCGGTATAACCGATGAGGTTTTGGTGGGTTCTGTCCAGTCTTTAGGCCTCCGTGACCTTCTTGACCAGGGCTCTTTCCATTTTGCCGCATGCAGACATCCAGTGCTGTTTGAGACCCCACTGGGAACTCCGAGACGGGCAGCGCAAGTATGATGTGGCGCTTCCAAGACACCCTGCGCTCCCGGAGCAGCAACTGAAAGCCAGGCAGGATCCGACAGGGCAGCTCAAGGTGCCTGTGTGCTGGCAACTGGGCGTTCTCCCCATCTGACCAGCAGCTGAGACACCTGCCTCGCTTGTGGGTGCCTTTACTGTTCGAGTTTGTGCTGTTCACCAAGCCCTGCCTTTGGCCTCTGGTGCTGCAGCTGATCCTGGGCATTAACACGTACCATTACGGAGTCGGTACAGAAGCCCTGAGGCTGCTCGTGAAGGCGTGTGTGTGTGTGTCTGCAGTCAGTTGGAAAGTCAGGTTCATGTTTGATAACTCATTTGATGAATAGGCAAGGCTGGATGGTGAAATATGCAATATATTAGGGCATTTAGTCTGGCTCGGTGACGTTTGTCTGATTATTGTAGGGAATGTACTGTGCATCTCTGCAGCTGTGCTTTAGTCAGATGTTTGCTGCCTTTAGTGATATACTTTATGCTGAAATTAAAGTGTGTTTCTTAAAAGAATGCTCAATTACTCGGTTTATCATTAGGAAGGACGTTCTTCAAACGTATAACCTGAAAATTGTGTGAAAGGCAGGCAGTCTTCAGTGGCAGCCTTTAGGTCTTTCTAATGGTTTGAACGTGTTTAATTGTTATCGATTCCATTTACAGAAAGGGAAATAGTTCGTTGCCATCTGCACTTCTTGAGACCTCTCTGCATATTTTTTTTTAATAGATAACATCAGGGATGAGAGCTCTATATTTCTCTATTGTACGTGTCTAAAGTAGCAGATAACAGTGAAAATAAGTTATTTTCTTTTATATTTATATAAGTATTTGTCCAAGAAGAGCTAAAATAGCAAGAATCCTGACTATAACACTTCTACTTATTTCTCAGAAGTGCTTTCCCTACTTACCACAGACAAGTGTCATTTGGAATAACTACTCTGTACAGAAAGCAATCGGGCAGCGAGTATCTCTTTGGCAGACTGCGCTAGCTGGTCACAACACGACTATGCAATGATTAAAAGTTGTTAAAACTGGAGCCACAATGGCCAGGTTTACTTGAAATAGAAGCTCCAGACTAATCTTAGTATAAACAGGCATCTGACCAGTCCTAAAGTATCATCAGCTTGCTTTGATTCATCAGGAATTTCTCTGGCATGAATGAGCTTGGAGCATTTCTAAGCAACAATAGAGAACTGGGCATGGAAAAGACAGCGTGAGTACTGTTAGGAAGTTCCAGTGAGGCCAGTGTAAAAAGAATGAACATAAATTAAAGCACTGGTAGAAACTGGTGAGATGTAGAAGTAGAATAAAGAATCAGAAGTGGCATACAATGTCAGAAGTGCTGTGCTTAATGCTCCTTGACTAATTTTCCCTGCTTATTGTTTTTCTTACTTGACTAGGAGTAGCAGTTTGGTTGAAAGGAGAATGCTTAGCTAAGGAAGGATTATGCTTTTCATGCACATGTACGTGAAATAGGCCAAGTCTGTTCTCACATGTGCCTGAGAAACATTTCCTAGTCTGAAGAAATGCATCTTGTTGAAATCCAGCAGCGTGAGCGCAGAGACCGTCCCTTTATAATGTTTGGATCTGAGAAATACTGGAACTTCCATTTTCTTTACCCAAAGGGATCTGTTGTAGCATTTTATTGCAGACTTGCGTTGCAGGTGGTTGTAAGGCAAGGTTATAAATTGGCTACTTCTTGTTTTCAATGGCACCACTGTTTAACTTGATCCTTTCCTGTGAATAACTTCTGTCAGAACCATCAGCAGTTGTTCTAAACACCCCCCGAGTTGTGTTAATCTTTTAATTGTCCCATTTCTATGTTGATACTCAGATGTGGAATCCCTAGGACAGGGCAGAGGGTGACAGGAACCCCTCCAGTATCATCTTCCTTTTTCGATGTGCTCCGCTATCTGTGTGGAGCTGCTGCTGATGAGGTGGTTATATTGGGGTGAGTGCCTCTAGAGCACGGCACAGCTACAGCTAACGTCTTTGGGTCCCCGGTTTAGAGTCGGAGGCAGGGGGATAGTTGGCCTCTTCTTGGATGCTCCAGCTCAGGGGCTGTATGACTTGTTGGGTGATGTTCTTCTCGAGCGAGGGGTTCTGCTGCTCGCTCCAGCTGATCTGACAGCGGCGTCTGTCTTCAGAGCAACTCCACCGTGCCCGTGGCCCTGCCCAGCCTGCTAGGGAGGAAAGTTGCGATACAAAAGAAGTGCAACTCTTGGGGAAAACGGGTATATAAAGTGCTGTAAAATTAATGAGACTCCTGAGCCTACAAGTGCTTGCATGGGCTTAACGTTGCTTCCGTTGCCCTGCAAAATCTGTCAAGCTGCACTTACTAGAAAAAAATAGACGTGCCTGTGCAGAACGAAATGTAAAGAAAACAATAGGAGGCAAAAAGAAGTAACCAACCTCTTTGTTGTCATTGGGAAGGTTTGTGTAATGATTAATTTATTGCCGTGTTATTTAGCCACGTTACTGAGGAATACGCTCTTACTGCAACTTACAGGAGCCCGAGGTTGTGTTCCTTATCAGTTCAAATGCTTGGAGTTCTTGCCTCTGTGTTCAATAGCTATTTAAAACTTGAGGCTGTTTTGTTGTTACTGCTGGATTTATGATTTTTCTTTTTTCCCACGTTGAGGATATTGTTGGTTTAATGTGTCTCTCAAGCTCTGCTTTCTTGCTCAAAACTAAAAAGCTTTTTTTTGTTGTTTTAAAAATGTTTCTAATGTGTGGTGCCATGCCTAGTTACTAAATTCAAACAAACTAACCACTTAGTCTGCTAAGTGAAGGATAAAATACATTGTGAGGGCTCTTTTGGTTTGATTTTACAAATGATTTCTGAATGTTACCAGCTTATTAAAAGTGGTTCATTTCTAAGTTGTTTTGGTGTCCCAAACCAGGTATTTTTCTAATCAACAGCAAATCTTTTTTTTTCTACTGCAGATGAAATGCCTTTGAGCTAATTTTTAAACAGTTGTCAGCAATATAAAAATCTAAAAAATTCAGGTGAAAGGGGCTGATGTTGCATTGTCTTTGAGCAAAAGTGAGATCTGTGCAGGTCCCATTGGCTCGATCAGCCCGTGTGACAGCATTCGCAGGATGCTTTTATGTGTGACGGGTGACAAACAGATCGTTGCAACACTCAAAGTACGCAGAGACACAATTAAGAACTGATAGTTTGGGGTGGGTGGAGTGGATAAACTCAACGGATAATGCATTTTTAGAACATTGCTGCTGTTCAGAATTCCACCGGCGCAGAAGTAGGGTGTGAGCTGGTGCACGCGTTTTGTCTCTTGTCCATCTGCCAACGCGTTGGTTTTTCTGTAATTCTGACCACAAGCAATCTTAACAAAATGCACGTGTTTTAGAGAAAACGCCTTTTTTTTTTTTTTCCCCTTAGTTTTAGAAAAGCTTCCCAAAACAAGGAAGGTGTCAGCTAGTTCTGAAATGCATGAAGTTGTAGACTTACTGACTTAACACTGGGACATCAAACCGTTGGAGCTGTGGTGTGCCATCCTGCGGCGTGTCTGCGTAGGGCTGGACGGAGTAGAGCCTTTGGAACCCCTACGTAACTGCGAGCGTGTGGATAAACCCATGGAAATCAGTTATTCATCTGCTTAAAGCTGTGCCTGTGTTCTGATACTGTGGATTGAGACATAGAGGGGAGCGGGAGGATTCTTTTTTTTTTTTTTTTGCTAACCATTTATCTTTGTGATAGCGTGTGCCAGCAGGTTATGTCTATAGGTTGCTTTTTGGTTTTAAGGAGAACTTTCTGTAGTTTTCAAAGTACGTTGTATTCTAAAGAAAATTTAGAGCCCTCTTTTTAGGCATCCTTGTTCTGCATACAACATGATTAATATTAATTTTAAACTTGTATTTGATGAAACATAGACTCAGTTTTGTCTGAAAATGTATTACAATTTATTTCTGCCATTTTTGTGTAAAATTTACAGAAACAGTGTTACATCGTGCGCTCCAAAGGTAATGTCTCATTCCTCTAAGGCTGTGTCCTTTCCTTTTCTTCTTTCTGTTTTTATCTTTCTTGTTTTCTGATCATATTGTTATGTGCATTGAATCCTTTGTTAGGACGGAGGTTCTTGGTGGGGGGTGGGTGATGACATGCTGTTATCAAAAAGATGCTTTTCTCTTCAGCAGTATCTTAAACCAATTTCCTTTAAACTTGAGTGAAGAAAGGTATTTGTCCTTCTGTAAATAACTTGGGTAATAGTATATATTATAAAGCAGATTTTGAATATTTTTAATTGTCTAACTTCTGTATAGAAATGTTTTAATGAAAATACTATTTTTGGGGGAGGAACTCATCATAATTCTAGGTTTCTGTAGTGAAAAGTAGGTTTTCTCCTGATGAAGTTTTGAAGCCGAAGCAAATGTACAAGGATCGAAAGGCAGAACATGTGCAGAGAACTTGGAAGTGGTCTCTTAGGGTGCACGTTTGCAGAATAGACGTCACCTCTTACAACCCTCGCGAGGAGACGAGCAAACTTTCGAAAGCACAATGAGGAGTGGGGTTTCTGCTTCCCACGGGAAGCCTGCGAAGTCAACCTCGCTCCTTGCGGTGCATCTGGAAAGTTTGCCTTTTGGGATGATGCTTTTCCTTGTGTCTTCCCTTCCCGAACAAGTAAATGAGACAAACCCTGTCCATTTTATCAACCCAACGGCCAGTGTACTGGAAGAAACCTCTAGATGGGTTTTTAAGTATCCCTTTCCTGGCTCCTTGAGGACTAGCCCGAAGGAAGGACGTGCTTAGGCAGTTGGCTCAATTGGCCTTCGAGTGCCGCTGCTGCGTGGCAGGAGCGCATTACTGCAGCACTCCTGTCAAGTGTGTTTGAACCTGTTGCTCCTTCCAGCTAATTCTAAGCACCAAGTCTTGTTTACTACTGGTTTCATTGAAATAACACACTTCTGAGTTTTCACTACTTAAAATCAGCTTTATAATTAAGCCCGCTTAAGCTGTTTACTGAACAGCAGGTTGTTAACTTTTCCTTACCTTCAAATCGGTAAGAATTTTTCTGTTTCTAGCAATATGCCCTATTAGCGAGGGGAAAACAAAGAGCACCCCCTACTATTGAGAAATTAATTCTTGTCTTGATAGCATTTCGTTCCCTGTGTTAAACCAAAGGAGTTTTCTGTATTATTTAGTAGTGCAGAAATGGAAGGTCTGGTTGGCATTTGGAGCTTAAAAAAGAATAAAAATATCCAGAGTGTGATCACTCCTGAGTCACAGTTCCATCTTCTGGCGTGCGTTCCAGCACTGCAGCGTTTTGTGACCTAATAGTTCAAAACTCAAGTGAAGAGATGTGCTTAAAAAGTAGGGGTTTACTGTAGTGGTGAAAAACTTCACTGCATCCTACCACATCTGTGTTATTGTAAATGCAGAAAAATCATCTGTGATTGATTTATTTCTTTTGAGAGAGGGAAGTTCATTGGAAGAAGGCTGGAAAGGCAAAATAGCGCCTGGGGAGCAGAGAGGAAGAATGTTTTCAAATATTAAAATAACTTCCAATGCAAATTGACTTCTATTTTTTTTTTTTTCCTTTCGCAATCTTTAAGATTAATGCAAGTTCTGATGTTCCTTGCTGAATTTGCCTGCCTAGCGAGGTTCCCTGCGCAGCATTATGCAGGCATACTTGTAATTTCTGTCCTTTTTTTTGGAGAAGGCTATAGAGAGATACCAGGTCGTAGCATTATCCTCGGAAAGGTGAATCTTAACATATAATTATATATGCACAGCCTTGAATATTCCAATTTGAAGTCAACTCAGCAATTGGGCACAACTCCAGATGCCTTTTAGGATAGTGCACAAAATGTCACGCAGTCGCATTTCGCCTTCAGGCGAGAAGCAGCTGAATGTGGGGAGCTGAAAAACAGGGAGAAAGTCGGCGTTTATCACAGCAATAAACTGGAGGGGGTAGCGTGTGACGTCTGCTTGCATTGTGCTGCTGTTGCTTTGGGGAAGCCTGTGAGCTTAGAAGCTGAAGTGCTGTCGTCGTGGTGGTCAAAGACAGCAGTGTGGCTCGGTGTTCTGAGTCAGGAGGCCAACCAAGCACATGGGGAGCAAGAAAGTAGCAGAGGGGGGCGAAGCAAAGAATCTACCCCATATGATAACTCTTCTTTTTTTAAATAAACTGGCTTTAAAGTGACCTGGTAATGTAAGAACCGAACAATTTGAGAAACATTTAAATTCCGTTAGTTACCCCGTACTTATTGCCAAATTGTATCTTCTCTGTGGTTAAAAGTGTTAGTGAGTTACAGTCGAATGCGTATTTGTAGATATGATTTGAAAATTATTGCATGCATAAAATTATACTTGGTATAACTTTCAAGTTTGCACAGTTAGCTAAACTTCAAACAAATTTCCTGTAAAAGTTTAAAAAAGCCTGTGTGTATAAGCTGTAAAGTTTTAATTCCATGTATGTAACTGGATTTTTTCACTATTTTTTTTGTCTTACCTTCACCTCTTTTTTTTTTTTTTTTTCCCCCTGTGCCATTCTCCTCTTTTACTTCATCTGAATCCCTGATTACTCTTTTTTTTACCATCTTACCATCTTGCTGTTTGTCAAACAGAACAACAAAACCTGCTCCTCATCTCGATGGGTAAGAACCTTTTTATAGTTTCTCCAATGATGGCCAGAATTTGAGGGTTGTAAGTCTTCACGTGTTACATTGAAAGTAGACTACAATGGGGAAACAAATTCTGTGTTCTGTGAAAGATTATACAATAGAACAAGTTGGAAAACAAGAGTTTGAGTTCTATAAAAATTTGAAGTTGCAACTTCTTTCCTGAAGCTGGTCGATAACTTGGAAGGTCTTAAATCCCAGCGTTATTTCTTTAAAACTGGTTGCTGCCCTCAGTCCATAAATCAGTGAGCTGAAACGCCAAGTTTAATATATTTGGATAGTACTCTTTTGTGGCACGTTTTTATCCCCAAAATATATTAGTTCCTGAAAGTATACGTTCTGGGGGAAAGGGAAGAAGGACAGAGAAATGTGGTATGGTGGAAAAAACCCGGGGATTCCTTGATTATAACTGTCCCTGCAATGCCAGTGGCAATTTGTACGCTGCTGCTCTGGGGAAAACTGCACTTCTTTGTCATCTTTATGTACGGACTTTTGATGTCTGTGCTGCACGAAATAGAAGGATGGATTAGAAATGACGATCTGTTTGCCCTGCCCATGTGGAAGAGAGTAGAATGATAGCAACTGTTTCTCTGGGATTGAACCAGAGCGGGCCTCTCTCTCGTGTTGCATGAGATCTTGGCATTGTTGTAAATGTAAAAGTAATAAAAATCTTATTTTTGAGTTTAATACATTTTTAAGAGCTGAGTGTTTCTATTTCAGAATGACTTTTAAAATCTGAAATAAATTTTAAAATAATTACAGCACTCTATAAACGTTTGTACTTTCCAAATATTTTCTTTCTGCAGTGTACATGTTGTCTTTGGACTGGTTATTTCTGGGTTTGAAGTGATAGAACAAATAGAAAATCTGAAAACCGATACTGCAAGTAGGCCCTATGCAGATGTACGAGTGATTGACTGTGGGGTGCTTGTTACAAAATCAGCAAAAGATGGTAAGCGTACAGAGACCTGAAGTTAATGCAATGTTGACATTGTTTTCAGAGAGTGTAAGAATTGTGCCAATGTCTAAAAATCATTGTGGTCAATCTCTAGAACTTTAGTTGATTCTTTCAAAAACTTCTTTAAAACTTAAGTCTTGGTGTAGGTCAGGAGGATGCAGCAAGGTTTTCTGACCTAAACCTTTGTGACTTGGAAAACATATGTATGCTTCCTTTTCTTCTTGATTAACGTTTGAGGTGAATGTAACATACTAAAAAAGGAGTTGGAACGTATTTTTCGGAGTTTGAAAGATGGAGACACAAACATAAGCTTTTCTTGAAGCTGAATTTTCAGCAGTTACCGAAGGTTTATTTTAAGATCATGTGATGTTAATGTATCTGGTATATGTAGTCAACATCACTTTCCTTTTCATGAGAACTCATAGAGAATAAATTAACTTAAATGTATGTTTGGGCAGTTGCTGTAAAGTAGTGGAGTGTTCTAAGTTTGTGTTTTCTACTTCATTTTTGAGTTTCCTTAAGAATAATGGGATTATTTGTGTCCTTTAGAGAAAGGCAAAAGGATAGATTGTGTAAAAGTATGAGGATGCAGAAAGGAGAGGAATCGGCCAAACACGACTGAGGCTGCGACTCCCTTTTTCCTAAACTTTGTTTTGTAACCTGTGTGTTGCTTTCTAAAGAAACTATATTTTCTTTTACAATAAATGGCCCTTGCTTATCTGTGTATTCTATTCTACCCCAAAAGGTGTGAATTCAGTGTTAAACCTAAAATATATTTCCAAAGGAGAAAAGGAGGGGAGCCCTCTTTCTTAAAATTATACTTATTCCTCAGCCTTTCTTTACATTAGCTTGGCAGAAGTTAAGGTTCAACTTCAGTTATAAACTTACTGTGTGTTAATTTAAAAATGTTTTGGCTTTGCAGTGATTTGTTGTCTTCTGTGCTGGAAGTTCTTACAGTTCACCTCATAGCAGCTAAAGGAATTTTGTACAACTATCGTCGGAAACTATTTCTATCATTTTATTGATGTGGGTTTAGATGGACACATTTATAGGTCTTTTAAGGGGCTTCAGTGCAACTCATTGTGAAAGTCACAGAGCTCCTGTGAAGCAGTGTGTGTGTATTGGTACATACAGAAAATGGTATATTTTGTGCTGTATATAGACACACTACATACACGTACACACTGTAAATTTAAAATATCTGTTTTAAGCTTTGGAGAAGAAGAAAAAAGTATGTTCTGACTCAGAAGCTTCAGACTCCTCCTCCAGTGCATCAAGCTCTTCAGAAACGTCATCTGAAAGTGAAGCTGAAAATGAAAGAAGCAGAAGAAGAAAGCGTAAAAGAAGAGCTAAAACCAAGCAATCAAGAAAACGAAGAAAGGAAGAAAGGAAGAAAGAGGATCCAAGGTGCAAGCGAACCTCGAACCAAAGACGGTGACTATTCTCTTAAACTTGAGAATTTCAGAGAAATCTGAGAAATTCTGCTTTGTTTTCATGAAGTACTTAAGCAACGAGTATGAAAATGCTTTTATTTGAGTTTGGATTTTGATGCTTGATTTTATAAAGAATGAAAATGAACCAACCAAACAAAAAAACCCCATAAAGCTGAGCTGCTTGAGTAAATTTTTCCATGAAAGCGTTTGAGATCTTTGTAGATAGAAGCTAGAGCCACTTTGAAATGAGTGAGTCTCAGCATGCTGAAGTATTTGGGACTCAGTATACCTGTGTTAAAGTAGACATTAGGCAAATAATAGATCTTTGATACATATTTGCTTATATTTTTAAAATATTTCATGAAAAGTGGCCAATTAAAAGCAAAATAATTTGCTGTAAAGTGGGAACAGAACTTTCTTTCCAACAGTAATGCACTATCCTTCCTATAGCCTAAAAATGGGTCATTAGTGAAACCTGTTTTGGTGGTTAAGCCATCTTAAAGTTGGATGTGTGATACAGACTTGTTCTGGAATTCGCTTTGAAAAGTGGTGTTTATCGGTTGACGGTTAATTTTGATTTATCAACTTATTTTTCCCCCTAGCAGCCTTTCTGACAAGAGTGATATAACAGAAAAAGCAGTCGATGTTAGCACAAAGAGGGACAAACCTGTGGTACGTCCTGAAGAAATTCCCCCAGTGCCTGAAAATAGATTTTTGCTGAGAAGAGATGTGCCTGTTGTCAATGTAGAACCTGAACCGTAAGGAACACTGAGCTTTCTTCTTGGGTTGACTTGGTGGAAGCTATGCATAAAATCTTCCTGCTAATATCCTGTTCCTAATACCGATAGCAAATGACGGCTGTAGTGTCAGTATTTCTAAATGAGGTAATTTAATTGTCCTTTTTTACAGTTTTCCTTGTAAACAACCTGTGTCAGGGTTTTTCAGGGACGTCTAATGAGTCGGTTTCGTTGATCCTTGAGGATCATGTGTGTTATGACCTTGCACTCAATTAGAGATGGCGCGAAAAACGTGCGTGAATAATTCCAGAAGGATTTTTGCAATGTCAGCCACAGCGAACACTTGATTGCAAGGGAGACTTGAGCTCGGGAGAGGTGATATTTTCATCTTTCTTTGGAGAAGAAACTGGTTCGAAATCAAAATCAGTCAACTAGAATTTTGACCTATCTGTGATTTTTAAGAATATGAGAAAATACTCTTCTTTGTATCAAAAGGAAGTCCTGAGTTCACAGGTTACTTTCAATCTGTGTCTTTCACCGCAGCTAAATTGCAGTTACGTTCTTTTCCTATCAAATGTCTTTGCTTTTGGGCTCAGGTGAGCCAATACGTTACATCGCCAGATATCTCTCAAATCAGTTTGTTTGGTTTTAGTTTCAGTTAATGGTACAGTCTCCTGTAAGCCTTTTCTTGAAACGTTACTCAGGTTTCCAAAGCCTTAGTCGCTGCTTTTTTCAAGGATACTACACAAACTGTAAAAAAGAAGTGCTGAATTACCTCCAAAGGAAGGCTGTAGGGCCTGTAGACCGTTACGAATTGCCGTAACTCCCTATGCTGAGACGTTGTTGTGTAACTGCCGAGATCCTACAACTCTTCTGGCCGCGTTGTCTTGGTGATTTGGGCACCAAACGCAAGTTAACCTCTTCAGAAAAGCCACAAACCTCTTTAACAGAGTACTTTGCAAGTTTGTTGTTAGCATTGCTTACACAAACAAGCGCGTGGTGGTTTGCCTTTCCTTGCAGAACTGTGTGTGTCTTGCTTTATTTCTTGGCGAATTCACTGAATTCTTAGTTGCGACATCTCAAAATAAATGAATAAGATTAATATTTTGCTTGATTAGCTTAATATTAGTTGGGTGTGGTTTTTTGTTGTGGGTTTTTTTCCCATTTAAGCTCATATTTCATTAATTTATGTAGGAAGCTTCTTGATGCTGCGCCAGTTCTGGCTGACCAGAAACCATCGGTCTCCAAATCTGGACGAAAAATCAAAGGAAGAGGCACAATAGTATGTAATAATTTTTAATTTTTTTTTTCTTTCCTCTCAGCCAAGAGTATCTTCTCTGACTTTGAGCTTTGAATTTCCTTGGGTGCTTTGTGTGACGCTTAAACTATTGTTGACATGTTGTAGATTTGCAGATTATTGTTGTCAGGTAGTTAATTTATAATGCCTTTTTTTTCCCCATCCTTCTCGTTACTGTCTTTTAACTTAAAGACTGTTAGGGAAAACAAATGCTTGCTCCTCAGCTACGGGAAGTCTTCATGAGAATGAAATTATTTCTTTTTAAAGATTGAAATTAACTCGGCCAGATTCATCCCACGTGAGCCACAAGATCTAAAGTAATGAGAAATGGCAAGAGCTTTTACTCCTCTCCACTCGTTGGATTTCCTTGCTGTCCCTGTTAAGCATTAGGACCGCCGTGCAGAACAGTGAACAAAGCTGTTCTGCAGTGCCCGCAGCGTGCACAGCCCTTTCGGATGTGTGCTGCTTGTCTTCCCGAGTTCTGCTGTTTGCATCTTCTGATGGCTGTGCATACGTTGCTGAGAAACGACAGTTTTGGTGGCAACTTTGGCAGAATCCCTTAAGTCGTTCTGCTTTTTGACATTTCCAGTCAACCCTTTGTTTCCTTTCTTTAGCTGCTTGATGTAGTTTGTCAGATTTCATCAGCTGTCCTGGCTGAGGTCAAGTCTCACTTCACACGTTGACGCTGCACGGGCAAGAAAGTACTTGTTAGCAGTGCTGGTAGGGAAGCATTTTTACAGATGCACAGGCTTGGTCCTTTTTTCCCTTCCCCACCTTCCTCTCTGAAGACTGACACTGTTTGTGCAGGTTTAATTTCTGCTTCAGATCTTTGGTATCCTAAAGACTTTTGCCTTAGTTGTGCAAAGTTTTCTTGTGTCTTCTCTAACAACCCACAACGCAGCGCCCCAAACACTGCGCAGCTACGCTGCTGGTTTTCAGTCAGCAGAAGAGGAAGGAGAAGTCAGAAAAGCTTTTGTAATTGTGCATTTGATTCTGGTGCATTTCAGGTTGTAGCACACTGTGACTGAGCGTGTTCTCCTCCTTCAGAATGTTTTCCTGGGTCGATTCGGCAGGCAGCGTTTTGGTAACCAAAAAAACCAAACCAAGGTTTGCTCCTGCCAGGTTTTGGTTTTTTTTTTTTTTTTTGCAAGTGAAAGTCCTCAAAGGAACCTCCAAACTTTGTATCTAGAGATCAGTGCCTGTGTAGCTGAAGACACTTCACTAGAGTGGTCTTAACAGACAACTCTGAGCATGATTTTCTTACATGGTAGCCACTGGACTTGAGAAGTACTTTTCTACTGAGCCCCATGATGCAATTATTTATTTTAAGCCACCAAATTAACAGCTTCGATGCCTGCAGCGTGGACCAAGGTATTGTAGTGTTTGAGAACCAACCCTTATTAGCTTAAAGCTGAGTGGAATTGGCTTTTGCCAGGGATTTGGGCGTCTGAGTTTTGTTTTTCATAACTTTGGCACCGTTTTGGCAAAATTTAAGAATGAAACCCAGTAATATCAGAAATAATGTAGAGCTGGCAATTTAAAAACACTTTTCTGCCATCTCTAATAGTCTGATTAGCAGCAGTTTCCATCCAGGGTGAGCTTGTTTGATGTTTTTCAAAATGTTCTTTTGTAGTTTTGGATCCTCTTAGATTCTGAGAGACTCTTGAGAGAATTAAGCAGGTCCATGAAACCTTTGCAACCTATTGTATGCCGTTCATCTGTAACAGCTTTGTTTTAAGTAGTCGTTGCTTCCTCTCAAAGGGTCGGGAAGATCCAAATCTTCATGGCAGGTTTGGGTTTTTTATATAAACAGGGTGTCTTAAAGATTTCTGCCTGTAATTAACTGAATAAACCAATACTTGCCACTTTCTGGTTTTATTGGAGGGGGCCAATATATTTTTTTCTTTTCCCTACACTCGCATCTCTTGCTTTTATAAGTGGCTCAAAGTAATTGAGTAAAATCCAGATGTTGTTCTTTATTGAGTCAAGGAGCATCTAATTTCCTCACAGAATTTACCTAAGTGTGTATCCAACTGGGTAATGGAAAATAATGAGTTAGCAATATTAGACATTTTTTCTCAGCTGCACAAGTAGCTCTTATTTCCCACTTAAATGCTGTGCTTAAGCATAATTTTATAAGCTTCATTACACTTTTGTGAGAGGTGGGGTTTTTTGGGTTGGTTTTTTTTTTCGCTTGGAAGGTGTCTTAAACTGGATTCCCCTTTCTGAAGAGCTGAACAGCAGTTAACTTTTGAAATAGGGCTTGTCTTAACTCGTACAAGCAGTTTAGCTTCTGCTAACTGAAGTGAAACATCGGTGCTTTAGTATCCTGAAAAAAAAAGTTGATTGTCTGCAGTAACTGTGTTATTCCAAAAGGTGTTACATAAAGGGAATCCATGACCTCTTCCTTCTATGTTTTGAAAAAATGGGTTAGCTGCTGGCCCCTCTCAAGCTTTGTGAAGTGCTCTCAGAGTATGAAAGGACACAGTTAGATAGGTAATGCGGACTCACTTACATGCCAAAAGTGGGTAATTTTGTCAGGAAACCTAGAATTTGTGTGTTATTCATGGACTTTTTGTGGATAATGTTGTCTGGCTTGTGTCACGAAGATGCATACGAAACCTGTGTAAGAGGCACCGTGTATTTTCTGTGTTATCCAGTCTCTTTTAAAGAAAAAAATGTTGTGCAACGATCTTTCTTTGCTTTCACAGCGATATCACACCCCACCTCGATCACGATCGTGTTCTGAATCCGATGATGATGAAAGCAGTGAGACCCCTCCTCACTGGAAAGAGGAAATGCAGAGATTGCGAACGTACAGACCACCTAGTGGAGAAAAGTGGAGTAAAGGGGATAAGTAAGATCCTTACTACAAATTTAGAATGTCTTGGGTTTTTACACAAGCTTTAATAGATTGTGTAGATGTACCATGTCATTCACGTTAGAATAAAAAATGTAAATGTCTGTCGTTAACACATTCCATTTAAATTCCAAAAATTAGAAGTGGAAAACTTCTTAAAGCCTTTCTGTTTTGCTAACGTACGCCAGATGAACACACAGATGTACACCAGATGAAAAGGGTCCGAAGAGTTGTTTCTGATGGTGCCATCTTGGATACTTATTTAAGAAGTAATTAATCGACCTGTCCAGTTTGCGGTTGCTTTCCACAGAGCTAGTCATGTCAGATTTCCTTCAGCCTCCAACATGGCTTTATAGTTTCTGTGGCCACCGAGTAAGACCATCAAATCCACCAGCCCTATATTGTTATATATTCTTCCTGCAGTTGCAAACTCTGATGGAAGCCAGCTCTCCAGAATTTCCGATGACTTGATACTAGATATGACCTATGATAGATAAACCTCAAGAGGAAAACTGAGGACTATTATATATCATCATTATTGAATAAGTGCAAATGTTTCTGGTAGTTCTTTTCGCATATTGAGTGCGTTCAGTTTATCGCTGTATTGCAGCGTACCAGCTAAAAGAATACTAAACAAGATGATGTCTTAAAAATCTGTATTTAAACATGGTCTAAGAATCCTGTAGTTGCAGAGGTCAAAGTCCTGTGGACTAGGGCAGTTGAAACATTAAATCTCTTTACACAGGTTCTGCCATTTGCAGAATTTGCTGATGTTGGCTGATTAATTTCTTAGAGAAGTAGCTTTCTTGGTAGTGATGTAATTCCGTATCTTAAAATGAGTGTAGCAAGCTCAGTCAAAACACAGTTGTCTGGTAGTAAAGGGGGGTATGTGTGTGTTCATTTTTTTTAAACTTAATCAGTAACATTGGAGGTGGGGGAAAAACTTGGTTTATCTGAAGTTTCTGAAGAATTTCCACTTAGTGCGGGGCTTATTTGTTTGTTTTCTAGGTTGAGTGATGCGTGTACAAGCAGATGGGATGAAAGAAGCGCGTCCCGGAGATCGAGATCTTGGTCACATAACGGTTATTCTGATCTAAGTACTGTGAGATACTCTAGTCATCACAAAAAGCACAGAAAAGAGAAAAAGAAGGTGAAACATAAAAAGAAATCTAAAAAACAGAAGCATTTCAAGAAGCACAAGCAAACAAAAAAAAAGAAAACATCAGCCTCATCGGATGTAGAATCCTCTCATTCCTTCCTCAGGAGGACAAAATCGTCTTGTGATCGTGAGAGGAAATCTCGTTCTTCTTCGTTGTCTTCTAGACATTCATCCAGACGAGACTGGTCTAAATCTGATAAGGAGGACCAGAGCTCATCGACTTTATCAAGCAGAGGGACTCGATCATACTACAGGTCCAGGTCCAGATCCAGATCTAGGTCTAAATCAAGATCTTATTCCCGAAGAAGTTCTAGATCAAGGTCAGCCTCTAAATCATCACGTTCTCGAAGCAGATCAAGGTCAAGTTCTAACCCTAGGCATCAAAAGACAGTTTCCAATTCTCCACGAAACATTTCAACGCGGTTGAATGAAAACAAGTTGAACAAGACTGCTGAGCCTGTGAGAGCAGTCATACTCCCGAGTGATAAAGTTGTCATACCACCAGTTGTCCCAGAAAGCCTCCCTGTTATACCCTTAAGTGATAGCCCACCGCCTTCAAGGTGGAAACCTGGGCAGAAACCGTGGAAGCCATCTTACGAGCGGATTCAGGAAATGAAAGCTAAAACCACCCACTTAATACCCACGCAAACCAGTTACAATTTAGTAGTGGTTAAAGAGGTTAACCCTTCTTCCTCGTATCACAAGCGACAGAGGAGTTCAGATAGCGATCGAAGCGGTTATTCCAAGTGTCGGAGCGAGAGAAGCTCAGATAGTTGGATGAGATCGAGGAGCAGGTCCTCTCGAAGTAGGTCGTACTCAAGATCTTACACGAGATCCAGAAGTCCATCTAGCTCGAGGACAAAATCGCGTTCCTCGGGCAGATCACCATCACTGAGCAAATACCGCAGTGACAGGTCAGGTTATAGCGAGTCAACGTCTTACTATTCCCTTAGTGATGACGATAAACACAGAAACAAAAGAAAATCAGCATCAGGTGATCAAAAAGCTCGGTCCCTTAAAGCGAGGCAAGAAACGAGCTCTGAAAGTACTGTCCCTTACAAGTGTACAAAAGACTACGATGAGTCTTCTCAAGGACTGAAAGAGAGCGACAGTTTATCATCTTCAGACTTCTCTAGTGACAGCGAGCATTCAGCCAAAAGGAAAGCAGTCCAAGAAAAAGAAGGCCGGTTTCAATTAGGAGGAGATACTCAGAAACAGGATAAAAATAGTTTAAGTTCTGAGAGAGGGGAGGAGAAACCCAAGCGCGAGCGGGATTCTGATCACGCTACAAAGAAGGCGGCGAAGGAGAAATCTGCTGAGCAGCCTAGAGGTGGTGCGAAAACGAAACGAAAATCCTATTCGGGCAGTAAATGGGACTCTGAATCCAATTCCGAAAGAGGAGAGGCAAGGCATAATAGGGGAGATTCCAGACCCTCCTCCGGCAAAGAAGAAGGAGAGGCCACATCGGGATCTGATACGGAGCGTAGCGTTCCCAAAAGGGTAAAAAAGCAATCAAATCCTTCAGAAGGCTGTCTGGATTCTGAGTGTACGTGGCAGGCGAGCAAACAGCTGTCGTCTTCTGAATCCGACAGTTCTTGTTGTAGCTCGACAAACGTGAGAGGAAAGTCAAAAAAACACAAACATGGATCGAAAAAACCTCTTAAAAAATCCCATTCCAAAAAAGCAAAAGAGAAATCGAAAGGGAAAAAGGAAAAGAAACACAAAGTTCAGAAAAGAAAAGAAACGTTTCATTGGCAGCCCCCCCTGGAGTTTGGGGAAGAAGAGGAAGATGAGGTCAATGAAAAGCCGGTTACCAAGGATGATAAGAAAGAAAAGCAGCTTACGAGGGACATGAAGGATAAAAACCAAGTTTATGAAAAGGATGAAATAGTTAAAGTGGGAAATGGTGACAAGTCTTGTGTGGATGAAAACCTTTTGGGTAAAAACACTCCATGCAGTGCCTCACCGGAGCGCGGCGACCTCAATAAAGATGGCCTTGAAACCAACGCTCCAACCGGTGTTTTAAACTCAGGAATAAGCGTGACTGCTTGCAAGAGCGAGCTGAAACAAGCTGAGGAAAGTAACCAGAACGGGTTGGAGGACGTTATTCAGACAGATGACAACATGGAGATTTGTACTCCAGATCGTAACTCACCGGCGAAGGTGGATGTGGACGTCTTGTCTCCTGTCCTTCTCACCGCGAAACCTCAGGCTTTAAGTGCTAGTATAAACAAAGATGTGCAGGTTGAGACCCCTGGACAAGACGCTGTCAAACTAGGAAACAGTATTATAGACTTTATTAATATTAAAGAAGAAAAAGAGACGGGAAGGCCAGAAAATAGCTCCGTCCCTGTGTCTAGTGCTAAAGACTGTAGCTTAAAAAGTGAGATTGCTGAAAATACACAAAGCAGCGTGATAGATAATAAATGGAAGCCTTTGCAAGGTGTTGGTAACTTACAAGCAGCTGCAGTTAGCGCTGCTGCAGAAGTTAAGAACGTAGCGTCAGCACCAGAGCCTAAACCAGCAGGTTTAAGAATTGAAATAAAAGCTAAGAATAAAGTAAGGCCTGGGTCTCTGTTTGATGAAGTTAGAAAAACAGCCCGGCTAAATCGAAGGCCAAGGAACCAGGAAAGTTCCAGTGAGGAAGAATCTCCAAGTAGAGATGACAATAGCCCGTCCAGGAGTCTCAGCAGGTCACGGAGTAAATCGGGATCGAAATCCAGACACAGGACAAGATCGGTGTCTTACAGCCACTCGAGAAGTCGATCCCGAAGTTCTACCTATTCATACAGGTAAGGAGTGTGTGCTGTTCCCTCGGCCTGCCGGGTTAACCTGAGAGTTCTGGTGTGTTTAAGGCCCGTTTTTCAACTCAGGTTTTTCTTTTAAACAGCACTGTGTCCAGTGAGCAAGTAGGGAATAAATATTTAGCTTAAAAGATAAAGTTTTATAATGCTTTTGCTTCCTGTTTTCTTGTGCTCTTCTCTTCGGTCACTTTCTGTTTTGTGCTTTTCAAAGTTGTGCTCTGATTGTAGGTCAAGAAGCTACACAAGAAGCCGAAGCAGAGGATGGTACAGTAGAGATCGGTCAAGAAGTCGAAGTAGTTCCTACCACAGTTACAAGAGCCGTAGGTAAGTTTCTCTGATTGGAGATAGGGTTGGGGAGGGGTTAGAAAACGGGAAAACTGGGCGCAGCGGGGTTAGAAAACGGGAAAACTGGGCGCAGCGGGGTTAGAAAACGGGAAAACTGGGCGCAGCGGGGTTAGAAAACGGGAAAACTGGGCGCAGCGGGGTTAGAAAACGGGAAAACTGGGCGCAGCGGGGTTAGAAAACCGGAAAACTGGGCGCAGTGGTCCGATGCTTCAGGCTCGGAACGAGCTGGAAACAGGCGTAGCCGTGCGTACTGCAGCCTGAAGTGTGCCAGTTGGAATAGTCGGAGTTCCCTGTTCCTGCAAGATAATTTTGTGTAACGTTTTGTAGTCGGGATGAGGAGTTCTGAGTGAGACATGTTCCTCCCCTCCTGCTCCCCTGGCTTTCCTCAGCACTTGTTTCTGATTAACTTAAAATGTCTCCGTGTTTTTGGTTTTGGCAGTCGAACCTACAGCAGAAGTAGGTCCAGAAGTAGTTCTTATGGTCATCACAGTCGATCCAGGTATGGATTATACATAATCTTACACAAACTCTGCAATAAATGGACTTCTTATAAAAATATCTTGGTATAAGGAGGCCCCTTTATCTATGGTACTTAAAAATGCTTCATGATAGCAACTTGAATCAAAGCAAAATCAGCATAAGATGCTTTTAAAAGCTGGAAATAACCAAATCATCCTGGTGTAGGTGACGATACAAATAGCAGTGAACACGTTTCCCTTTTATTGTTAAAATAAAATTGAGTTACGAATGGAATCACTTCGTTACTACTTCTCAGAAGTTTGGGAAACGAGCTTTTTACTGCTTCTACAAATGGTAGAGAAAACGCAAAACTTCTCAAATGCTTAGTAAGTCTTTTCTAGATGAATAAATTGGAGGTTTTTACTGTTGTTTTGAACATACTTGTATTTAAACTTCTATAAAAGTTTTATCATTTATAGAATTGTTGTTTGCCACGTCCTTCAGAAGTAGTTTCTGTATAGCACTCATCTCTAGATGACTGTCTTTCAAACATACATTTAAAACAAATAGCATTTTCGACAAGAAACGGTAAATTTACAATTATTTTCTTTTCCCTTTGAAGTAGGTCCTACACGTACGATAGTTACTATAGCAGAAGTCGAAGCAGAAGTAAAAGGAGCGACAGCTATCGGAGATCTAGAAGTTATGATCGGCGATCCAGGTGTGGTTTTGGGAGCGTGACTTCTGTATTTATGCCAAAAAACTTGCTACATACATACTTCTGATGTTCATAATGGTCATGTTGTGTCCTGTCCCCGCCCCCCCAGCATTAAAAACTACATTGTTACCAAAAGTAACGAAATTAAAATTAAAACAAGTGTGTGAGTGAGGAAATGGGAATTTCTGACATAATTAAATTGGAGGATGGGGAAGAAACCAGGATGAGAGAGATTTGAGAAAGTTCAGGTTCATGGTACGTATGCATTCAAAATCAGCGCCTTTGGGGTTTTTTAATAATTTTAGATGTTTCTTAAAAACGACAGTCAACTAGCTCTCCAGATTTAAATCGAGCGCCTTGTTAGGGATTATAGGCGACCTGGTATGCAAAGAATTCCATTGGAGGGTAAATTCTTTTTGGTTAGACTGCAAAAGTGGATTTAAACAAAAAAACACCCACATCTGAAAGAGAAATTAAAACTTACAGTGCTGTCCAGAATTCATTTTAAACTTCCTAAACATCCTTTGAAAGAACATTTTACCTGCCCATCCAGTGTGCCTCGGAGTTTAGGATAATTTTATTCTACTCGGTCCAGGGGAATTATATAGGTGTAAGTGGGCACGCTTCGGAGATCAGAAGTGGAACAGGATGCAGGTAGATACTGAATATCAGCGATGATTTGGTTTGTGCCTCGTAATGTATTAGTCAGTGGTCAGGCAGGCAGGTCTCTGACTGCTCTAGTTTTCATTCCCTGCTGTCCTCATGCTCATTTTTCCCCGGTATTGTCCCAGCTCTCCGCAGGCTTTGCTCTCGCCCATTTCCCCATCTAGTTCTGACAGTGATTTAACTTCCGTCTTGTGGTTGAGGGAAAATTAATGAGATTAACAAAGAACGTGGAAGTACACTTACAAAATCACTGTTTGAGGATGTCGGGAAGCTTCAGAGAAACACTGTTGGATTAGGACGTGCTCATCTAGAAAGCTTTCCTTACAGGCACGAGGCTAGAAAATCTGTAGTGACCGTTTATTCTGTGTAATTTGAACATGTCCTGTGGCTTCTCTGAAACCATCTGGACTCTATCTTGACGGTTGGCCAGGTGCTGAGGTTGGAAGGCTTCTGGATAAGCCGAAACATTTTAATCTACAACTTCCACTCTGCAGGCACTCCTGTTGTTGTTAGGGGGCCTGGTGCTTAAGGCCCTTCTTCAAACGAAAAACTGCAAGATATAAACCAAAGGTTTGCGAAATCATCTTAGCTGAGAAACACTTGCAATAGATAAAATTATATTTGTTAGAATAGACTTTTCAATCTTATTATTAGTTATCGGCATTTAAAAACTTATTTTGGATGATTTCTTCGCTGTATCAGAGAAAGCAAGAAATTTCCTGGTTCCAAACATGGTTTGACTTGTTACGCAGGGTTTTTGTTGTATAAAGTTAATGATTATTTTAATTTTGGGTGTCCCTCGATGAATCCTTCAGTTTTATGAAATACAATCCTGTAAAGGACTTCTTGTGAGTTTTCTTCTTGTCTCGTGTGTGTCGTGACAGGTTTTTTTTTACATAATGCAATTTTGAACTTGAAGCTGGAAATACGATTTTGAGGCATTTTTAATCTCTCCTTTGTAGATCTTACGGCTCTGACAGCGAAAGTGATCGCAGCTACTCAAACAATCGAAGCCCCAGTGAAAGCAGCAGATACAGCTGAAAAAAATGCTTCTTTGACGACGGAAACTGTATTTCATAATTTTTGCAGTGTTACGTTACAGAACCTGTTTTGGCAGCGCCACGAGTGACGTTGAGGGTGTTCACGGGGTTAGCTGCAGCTTCGACAGCGAGCTCGCGTGGCCGTGTCCTTCCGGAGAGAAGTCCTGAGCTCCACTCGGTGGATTTATTTTTATTATTGTTTTTTTTACGTCAATTGCTACTTTTACAAAATAGGGGGGGGGTGGGGATGGCGGATGACAGACAACAAAGAAACCAAACCAATTGTGTTTCCTTCAATTGAATCTTCCAAGCCGTGGATGACACTGGGGTGAATTTGCTGCCGCTGCTTTTCTGGGTGCAGCAGTCAGTGCTGTCTGCAAGTAGGTTTATCCACACCTTAGGGCTCTCTGCCTGTTACTGTTAAATATGTGCTAGCAACTCTAAAACTGTGAAGAAAACCTCTTACAAAAGCTGCCATTTCTAGGTTATTAAAATACTTGGGGTTTTTTTTTTTCATGCGGGAAGTTGGGTTCCCTGCTGTCGTGTGTGTCGGTTGTTGGTCGTGGACGGTCTCTCCACCGCAGCTGGGTGGGGAAAAACAAAAGTGCCGCTCTGTCTTAATCCTCTCTGTGCTGGGACAGTGCAGAGGCCTGCGGGAAAGGCGGGGGGGGACTGTGCACGGAGGGGAGCTGTCAAACGGACAGGCAGTGAGCAAAGCGAGGAAGGGGTTTGGATCTTCCTGTCCAACTTGTCTAAACTTTTATGTTTAAAAGTGAGGTTTGTGATAAACAGCAGTGTCCTTAAGAGTCTCTGAAAAAGTGTTTCTAAACAGTTTTCAAATTTCATTTCGTCTTACAGCGCTTGGCCTACTTCACGTTTCGAAGCTGAATGTTGTAAACTGTTGAGTGTATCATGAGTTTGTTCAAAACACTCTTTTTTAAACTGACATGATGATAGTTTTTTTGAGAAAACAAACCATAATGGTTCCTTTATAAAATGGCTGGAGACATATCCCGCTTGCCATGGGGAATAGCAGATACTGATACTGCAGATAGGGAACTATGTATTCTTAAAGTGATCTGACTCTAAAAATACTGGTATGCCTGATCAAAAGCATGGACAATACTTTCAAAGTGAAGTTTAATACCAAAAATGACTCCATGTCACAGGTGAATGGTTTGCAAAAAAACCCCCGTAGATTTAAGCTGACGAGCACTGAGTAATTTTTGCAATATTCTGAGTTGATTTAAAACAGTTTGTAAAGCTTTTCAGTGTTTAGAAAGTTGCGGACTAAGAAACGGTTTTTTAATGACATAATGTAACCTGAAAAGTGGGGTCCGTAGTGCAAACCCAGACTAACGTAGCTTTATGAGAGCTAATGAGTCCTGTTGTATTATCATAGTTTTCATTACTGACTTTCTGTAATATCTTGAGATGCTTTCATTTTCTCAAATGGTTTCCAATATTGAAAGTGACTTTTTTTTTTTAAAAAAAAAAAAATCTCATCAGGACCCAACAGCTTTGAAAATTAAAAGTGGTAATTTCTTGCTTAGACATCAGTTCGTGCTGTCTCTTTTGATTGAATTAAGCTATCCAAAATTAGCTTTGGGTACACTTCTGAAACATGAAAAGGAAGCTCAAAGTGAAGTTGGAAGACTGTAATGATGCCCCCCGTTTCTCTCCACCAACGGCTGAGTGAGACGTTTGTACGCGGGTCCCTAAAACCGCATTTGTCACATGGGCTTTGCGCTTCCTAGAACCACCCCAAATTCTGGATTTACACCCTTCCTGCTCCTGGAGTTCAAGGAAAAAAATGTGGGCACATAATCCTTTCAAATCAGCATTTTGTAAGCTCCTTATGCTTTTTAACATCAAGTACAGTGGTTTCTCAAGTCAGTATATGTTTACAGACAGGTTTCTAACGGTCGCAGCCATTTGAGTCCTGAACAAACTGCATTCAGGAGGGTGTTTGATGCAGTTCCATCGTTTTAAGTACAAATGTAACTTGGTTTTCCCCTTTCTGAGAAAACTGAACTACTGGGCTAGTGCTGTAACAGCACACACAGGTACAAGCATTGCCATTCAATACTTTTTAGAGGAAAAAACCTGCCCCAGAATTGGACTTTGTCCTATTTCAGATCTGAGTTGACTTTTTATTTTTAAGGAAAAGGAATAAAAATATGGTCAATCGAGTAACTGTAGTTGTCCAAAATTACTGCACTGCCACTCCTGTCTATTTCGTATCCTGAATTAAAGCTTTATAGAGAAATTCCCTCTGGTAGGTGGTTGGGGAGGGGTGTGAGGGGCAGTATTTTTACTTAGTGGAGTCTGTTAACGTGTGCTTCAGATAGAAGATGTACCCCCGAGCTGGTTTTCTAATGTCGGTCTATGTTTTCGCAATTTTGTTATTCCAAAGTAGTTGCTGTTTGTAAAATAAACTTTTGTACATATCTGCCAATGCTGTTTTCTCTGCATCTGGAAAAATCCATCGCTGCTTGGGGGAAACGGGCAGGAAAATTAAAAATGTGCTTCAATTTCTGTATCCGCTGTTGTCCCTCACAAGGCTGCCTCCAAGTTGCCTTTCCTTCTCCTGACCTACATAGAGAACGAGTCCTCGGCAGCGCTCGCTGCTGGGTTTACGTAAGAGTCGTTGGAGGAACAAATATTTTGAAATTTCCGAGTGACTTGAGGTCTTGCCGTTTCCTCAAGATACATAAGAGGTTCCTCTCCTTTGTGAAAAGATACATTTAACAGATCCACACGGAAATCCCTGAGCGTGCTCAGTTTAACTACTTTGCTAAATATTCTTTCCCAAATACACATTCCCAGGTCATTTCCGTAGCATATTGGAAATGTGGTGTTAGTTCAAGTCGGCAGATGTAACGGCTCAGCAGACTAATCCGTGTGTCTTTTAGACCACCTGTTCCAGGAAAAACTGGATTTCTTTGGAAAATACCAGCTTTGTCCTAAAGGAAAGGATAATTGCCTTGGCCTAAGGTGAAAAGGGCAAGTGGAAGTGTTTCCGTGTTGTTGATTTAGTCTTTAGGGTGATCCAGTTAACCTGGCTCTTCCACACTTCAGAGCCCTGCCTTTGGGGAGGAGGCACCAGGCAGCTGAAGCAGGAGAAGCAGGAATGGGCTGGAAGGGACCTTAAAGCTCGTCTGCTTCCAGCTGCCCTGCAGGGACACCTCCCACCAGACCAGGTTGCTCCCAGCCCCATCCAGCCTGGCCTTGAGCACTGCCAGGGAGGGGGCAGCCACAGCTTCTCTGGGCAACCTCTGCCAGTGTCTCACCGCCCTCACAGGGAAGAATTTCTTCCTAATATCTAATCTAAATCTCCCCTTTTTTGGTTTGAAGCCATTACCCCTTTTCCTATCACCACACTCTGATGAAGAGTCCCTCCCCGCCTCTCCTGCAGCCCCCTTTCAGCACTGGAAAGCTGCTCTAAGGTCTCCCTGAAGCCTTCTCTTCTCCAGACTGAACAACCCCAACTCTCTCAGCCTGTCCCTGTAGGGGAGAGATGAGCTCTACAGCAATGAAAGGTGTAAAAAATGGTAATTTAAGGTAGGGGAAGGGTGAACAGCTGCATCGAAGACGGCAACAGTATAAGAAACGTGGGACAACCTCTGTGTCGCGCGCTGGCGTGCAACGGGGTCTTCCTGAGACACTGAACGATCTCAGAACGCAAGAGAAGTCGCCAACAACCTTTCTTTTAAATGCCTGGTGTTGCTTTTTTGTGCTTAAAGAAGCCACGTTGTGCGCAGGAGTTCACCACCCGGATCCCGGCGCTGCTCTCGGGTGCTGGGGGACCTGCTGCCGTAGAGGTTGGGCCGTCACCTTGAGCCGGCTCCGGCGAGCACAGGGGGAGGCTGGAGGCAGGGCGTTGGGCTGGAGCACACGGTGGTAAAAATAGAGCGGCGGGCACCCGGTGGTGTGGTACTCAGTGACATTTTGCTGTTCAAAGAAGCTTTCAGTCCTGCAATGTAGTAAAATTATTACTCAAGTATAATTATTTATGTATATATATAAAATTATGGTTTCATAAAAAAAAGGGGGGGGGTAGTTCGAAGTAAGTTAGATGCCTTTGGGTTGTTTTGGCAATGGATTATCCACTGCGTCGTACGCAGAATGTCGTGGTGGTGGAGCCCTAAGAGCCAGTGTTCCGTCTCCAGTTGCAGGTGAGCACCTTGTCCAGAATAAACCAATATCCAACGAACCTTCTGGCCAGCCAACCACCAGCTCGTGTAGAGCACGTCTTGACCAGGCAACCGCGTGAGCGCGCTTCCCCTGCGATACCGACGGGCGCAGAGATCGCCTTCCTCCCGTATCGCTTTTAAACAAGGGCTATTTGTGTCTTTGCACCCGGGGGGGGGAAGGAGCGTTTAAAGCGCTCTTTCAGAAGATCACCGGGTCTCTGGCAGCGTATTACGTTTCTGTTGGTGGCTTTGTGGGGTTCGTGATGATCGTGCTTGCCGTTCGGAGCGGAACGCAGGATTTAGGTGACCTTGAGCTGCACTCTGGAATCCATCTGGTGTAATTTCCAAACGGAACGCTGCCTGGGATTTAAATCACGAGAAGATAAAGCTTCGCGTGCTCCACCCCTGCTTAACATCCACATAAATAATTTTTTTTTTTTTTATGTGGAGGTGAAAGGGCATCGGTTTGCCACCTGGTTTTAAAATGCTTGAGCTGCTTAACCGTGGTAAGCTAAAACTGTTTAAAAATTATATAAACAATTAAAGGGGCCCAGTCTTGAATTTAATAATGTCCGTGTAATCCCGTTGGAGTAGATAGGATTGCATTTGGGAATCAGACAGTCTGCGGCAGTTTTGGGGTGGTTTGGTTTTTTTTTAACAAAGGCAATATTTCAAAGCCACAGTGGATGCGCCATGAGGGGGTGGGCGTTAATTTGATATCAATTGATATTACCGCTGTGATGTGTACCTGTCCTTGGAAGAGAGTGCTGCAGCCCAAGAAAACCCAAAGGTTTTGATCTATCCATGGAGGGTGCTGAGCTCAACGCAGCTTGTCAACACTTGTAGCTCCCACCCTGGCATTATGGCCTAGTCCTGGCTTTGGGCTGCAAAATTCCTTAATTAATTCCTTTGTTCAGCAGGGAAGGGGCTGCCCTTCCTCTTGGGCTTGCTTTTTCTTCCAGGTCATCCGTGCACCCTGTGGGAGAGGATGTGGAAGAGTTCTCCCCCTCTCCTAGTGCCTTACCCGTCCCATCACTTGGGCGGCGTCTGCCTAACTTCTCCCCGATGGGTTTTGGAAAACGAGCCACGAAAAGCACGAGGAGGATGGGGAGGGTCCTCAGGAATGGGAGAGGGTGAAGGGCCGATCGCTGCACATCCAGGAGAAACACCCGACTCTTTTGGGTACGTCCCAGCGAGATGAACCAAGGGACAGAAGCTCTTGGGTCTTCACACGCTCGTTGAAGAAGCGTGTTCAAGGTAAAATGAAAACGCAAACCCATTCTACTGAGAGGACTAGATACTTGGCATACAGAAAGGGGCTTTTTATTAAAAAAAAGCGCCGTATCTATGTCGATTTTGTATGTTTATGTTCACTCACAGAACGTTAAGGGAGGCGAGCGCTTCCCTGGCAAACCCCCACCCTCGGCGTCCCCTCGAGGTGGCCAAACCAAAGGCCACTCGTTTCAGATCAAAGCAGCTGGCTGCCTGATATGCCTTGCTGTCAGAAAATACCTTCACGTTGAGGGGCAGCCTCGAATACGGAGGGCTGTTGGTTTAGGTAGGCTGCAGGCTCCAGCAGAGCCAGTATCAAAAGCTTTCCCAGTATAAAACAGCCGAGGTCGTGGAGTAGAACCAGTGGTTGTAACCAAGTTGTGCGTGTACAAAGAAAAGAGGACAAATACACGATGCTTTCTCAGTAAATTTCGCAGGCTTTGTGCAACAGCTGCACGTGAACCGCTGTGTTTGGTAATGGCTGGATAAAGCAGTTGGGGAATTTTTAATTTTTTCTTAATCCCTTTATGGTGCTGAGGTCTGAAGCATCCTCTAGTGATGGCTCCCACCTTTTACAGAAATAGCACTGGGGGGGATGGTTTTTTTCTACTGTAATGTGCAGTTTGATAATTGCATTGAGTGTTCTTGGCTCCTATTTTGACAGAAATAGCAAGCAACAGTTCCCTGGTCACTTCATTTCGCTTATTTTCAATGTCTTGCCTGTAGGGACCAATCACTCCTTATTGAGTCCCATGAGCAGGGCTGCCCGGGGGTCCTCCACGTTGGCTGCTAATGTCACCCATAGTCACAGGCACAGAGCAGCGGCCGCTCTGCAGGCGGTGTTGGAAAGACATGGAGCTGCTCGAGGAGGTTCAGAGGAGGCCACGAAGATGACCAGGGGGCTGGAGCACCTCCCCTGTGAGGACAGGCTGAGAGAGTTGGGGTTGTTCAGCCTAGAGAAGAGAAGGCTCCAGGGAGACCTTACAGCGGCCTTCAGTGCTGAAAGGGGGCTGCAGGGAAGGTGGGGAGGGACTCTGGATCAGGGAGGGTAGTAAGAGGACAAGGGGTAACGGTTTCAAACTGGAAAAGGTAGATTTAGATTAGATATTAGGAAGAAATTCTTCCCTGTGAGGGTGGTGAGACACTGGAGCAGGTTGCCCGGAGAAGCTGTGGCTGCCCCCTCCCTGGCAGTGCTCAAGGCCAGGCTGGATGGGGCTGGGAGCAACCTGGTCTGGTGGAAGATGTCCCTGCCCATGGCAGGGGGGTTGGAATTAGATGGTCTTAAGGTCTCTTCCAACTCAATCCGCTCTATGATTCTGTGATTGCTATTTGGCACTGAGGCTTACACATAATTTTGGGGAACATGCTAGCTACCTCATATTCTACTGACTTTGCTAGGATCTACATGGTTATTCAATTCCAGCTGAATAGCAACAGCCTTCAGCCCGTGAGCTCTTGATCTTGGACCTTACCTCTCCCTTCTTCAGAGATGAAAACTCTCCCTTGTGACAAGCAGTTGCACATTTTAAGAAGTCGAAAAAAACAAGGGGGAGGGAGGATATCAAGTACTTAATATTCTTATCTGTGGAAAGATGGTCTGGAGACTGGAGCGTTACCTAGGACTTTGAGAGGGACCTTGGTTTCTCCGTATCACCAAAGCCACCTTGCATCATCTGGGGCAATTCTCCGCTCTCGAGAGCTCACAAGTGAGCTGCGAAGACGCGACTCCCTGCTGAGCTCGGCAGGGCTGGTTGTTAGAAAAATGAGAGCTGTTTCGGTCAACAGTCGCAAGCCTGGGAATATGAGCTAATAACATACAAAACAGAGGCTGCCTAGCTGTGCCTCTGCTACTTGGTGTGGTTTTAGATATCCTGAGCGTAGCAATACACCTCCTTTCTTTTTTCCATTAAACTAGGAGGGGAAACAAAGCCAAAAAGTAACACTTTTATCGAAACAGCTGTATGTACCAAAACCCACATACTGATGGAGAAATCCAGCTTTAGCAATGGATTTCCCATTGACTTTCTGCAGGAAACTGCGCAGAGCCCACGATCATCTTTCATTCCTATCAAAAGCTTCGAACCAACGCCTTTCAGAAAGAGTTTGTGCCAGAGAATACGGCAAAAAGGGACCTTTTCAGCTACGCACCGTTTCCTCCTTCCCAGAGGCAGGATCAACTCTGGCTGTATAAATCACAGTAGTTCTTAATGAACCTACCTGTAAAAAATTGCCGGTGCTGAGATTCAACCACTGAAATGCCAAAACCAAAATTGCCTGAACTATCCACTCTATTAAAAAAAAAAAAAAAAAAAAAAAATTTTTTTGGGGATGTCTAAACTAAAGCTCCTTTGCTGCCACTTAAGCCCATCACTACTTCTTTCAGATAGCGAAGAAGAGAATGACCTTCTTCCTTCTCCTTGAATGCTTAAGTAGAAGGAAGAGAATGAACTTTTTCCTCCTATTTAAGTATTTAAGTAGAAAGGAAAAGGCCACCTTAAAAGGGTTGGGCTAGCTCTTGCCCAAATCTCATCTTCTCTGGACTAAACCGCTCCAAGTCCTTTGTTTGGAGAGGGGCTTTGGTTCGGTTGGGGTTTCGCGTAGGGTTTTTCTGCAACTTCTGCGATCTGACGACGGACTCTGCCACCAGCCCCCAACCTCCCCCAGTCACCAGACCCCAGCCGAGGCTCCGCGGTGCCACACGGATCCACAACGTCACCCCACGTGTCCCACAGGCAACGTTGACCCATGGTTCGCTGCTTTTGGGAGAGCTGCTCCCGTCCAGGCGGGGATGCGCTGCCGCGTCCCGGCTCGCCCGCTCCCTGCCCACCCTGGGCTCTGCAGCTCAACTATCCTTCCACAAGCAGCAAGTTTTCCCTTTGTTTCTACTAAATTTCAGCCTAGTTGCTCTTTGTTTTATTTGGTTTTTTGGGGTTTTTTTTGGGTTTTTTTGTTTTTTTTTCCAGGCTATTTCTCTAATGCGTCAAGATTGTTTTGAAGTTCCAGCCCATCCTCCAAAGTACTTGAAGTCCCTCCCGGCTTGGTATCATTTGCAGCTGTAAGAAGCAAATTTTCTATTCATGCAAGTAATTATTAAAAAAATATTTTGAGCAGTACCAGGCCTGGGACAGATCCCCAGGGACTCCCAGGCTGTGTATCTCTTCAGTTTCCCGGCGGATCATAAATAACTCCTCCAAGCAATCTTCCCTCCTTCCAGCACTGCTTTCCTCCGGCTTCGTGTCATCTGTCCCTGCCATCTTTCCTCCTCCAGCCACGCCAGTGCTGGAATGTGAGCAGGGGCTGGTGTCTTGATTTAATTTGAACTTCAGCTTGTCTGTCTTGAGCTTCTGGATGTTGGGTCTTACAAAACCTTGGCTGAAGGTGCCCACTGCTTGTTTTCCATAGTCACCCTCAGAGACCAGGTTTCTAATCCCCCCTGTAAGTTTATCCTTGAAAAACCGAGTGGCAGTGGGTGCTCTCGGAGCTTTTCACCCTAAGACACATTTTGCAACCTTCCACTTCAGCCCTCTGACCTTCTCTGCTGGATATCTTGGTGCACCCTCCTTGAATCGAGGATACCAGCACAGACACCGGCATTTATTATTTTTCTTGAGCACTAATACAAATCAGACTACTTCTATGTGATCTTCACCATGGAAATTTTTTTTGTTTGGGGAATTGTTTTCCATGGCTTAGGCAGGGGAGGAATATTCACTGTCTTTTCTGTATATGAATGTTTAGTGAATAAGGTGGTTTCTTGTTTTTCACGTTACCAATTTATACCCCTGTCACAATGGAAAGGTTCCCCATGGATTCCAGGGACCTAAAAGCCAGAGTGGAGCAAAGGTGCGTTGAAATTATTACAGTTCACATGTACCTGCTTTGCAACTCCACCAAGTACCAGCGTTTCCCCAGCAGTCTTAAAAATCACTCCCTACCCAAGATTATCTAAGGAAGAAAGTAAGAATCTGATTTGTTTTAAGAAAATAGTTAAAAGCCAGGACCGACGTGGTGGGTCTGAAGGGTGGGACTTGCTTTTGATGTGCTGCATCCCTGAAGAGAAAGATTCCCCTATTCCCTGGATCGTAGAATCACAGAATGGTTTGGGTTGGAGGGGACCTTAATGGTCACCCAGTTCCCCCCTGCCATGGGCAGGGACACCTTCCACCAGACCAGTTTGCTCCCAGCCCCATCCAACCTGGCCTTGAGCACTGCCAGGGAGGGGGCAGCCACAGCTTCCTCTTCCAGTGCCTCATCACCCTCACAGTGAAGAATTTCTTCCTTATATCTAATTTAAATCTCCCCTTTTTCAGTTTAAAGCCATTACCCCTCATCCTATCACCACACTCCCTGATGAAGAGTCCCTCCCCACCTCTCCTGCAGCCCCCTTTCAGCACTGGGAGGCCGCTCTAAGGTTTCCCCGGAGCCTTCTCTTCTCCAGGCTGAACACCCCCAACTCTCTCAGCCTGAAGACTCTCTTGAATATAAATGCATCTCTGGGTATTTCCTGTAATTCTTCATAATTATTTCAATCAAGATATCAATTTATAACTTCCTGACTAATGAAATGCCGTTTCTTACCCTTTGATATGTAAAGATGCCTTTGAACTGCAAGCCCCGTGCTGGGAAGACCCGTGTAGCTTTCACACCTGGCTCGTCGACAAGCAAACCCAACGCACTTTTTAGCTATGGATTGCATAAGGACTGAAGGTTATTGCTGCTTTATGATGTCTGGAGGTGGTAAGTAGTAACCCAAGTGCACCTTGCTGGATTTGGGAGAGTCTGGTCCAGTAAACTGCCCCATTTTTCTCTAGCCTAATAGTCTTTTCCAGCACCAACAGGAGATACAATTTCAGGAGAGCACGCAAGGCAAAATATCTGCAGTTCATTCCCCTCTGCTCTCCCAGCACCATCAATCATTGCATCGTGGGTGCTGGTGGGTACCACTCTGCCGATTCCCTCTTGTATCTGTTGGCAGACCTCTTGCCCACAAACTTCTTCAACCCTTCTTTGACTCTGTTAATGTGTTTGGCTCTCGTGGCAACCTGCTGACCGAAGGAGGACTTTGTTCTTTGTTTTAAACTGATCTCCTATTCCTTTGAGTAACGGTTTTGATTTGCTGCACCTTGCTCGTGAGCTCCCAGCAGCCTGCCCTCCTCCAGGTTGAAGGATCCTGTGCTTGTCGTCTCGCCTCGTAAAGCAGCTGCCCCATCCCACGAGTCATTTTAGTTGTTCTTTCTGCTTCTCCAACGCCGTCGTGCTCCTCTGGGAGCTCGGGGCTACGCACAGTAGTCGAAAAGTGGATGCATGAGGGTTTTCTGGAGCAGCAAGTGACGCCCTGAGCATCGGACGTGCTCAGGGGGAGGCAGAGAAATAACAATTCCTTGGCTTTTTTTTTTGGCTGCCACCGCGAACACACCTTGGCCGCACGTTGAGCCAGCGATTTCAGAGAGCTGCTGGTGGCAATCCAAGAGCTCAGCTCTAGCTGGCGGTTCCAACCTCAGCATACCACAAGCATGGTTTAGACTTTTTTTTCTCCAGACGCTTCACTTCGTGTATTCCTATACCAAAGCTCATTTGAAGCTTTCTTCTCTGCTTTTTCTTTTTTTTTGGAGAGTCCTTTGGAGCATCTTGCCACCAGTGTGGCACTTGATGACCTTGGAAGAGCTCACCTGCAAACGCAGAGGTGTAGGTCTGCTCTTACTCCTCCTGATTACTGACCAGGACATTGAAAAATCCTGGGCTCCATCTCTGGACACACCATGGACTCTTTCCCATCCTGAAAAGTGACCATTAAAGCCCTATCTTTTGCTTCTTTTCCTTTAACCAGCTTTCAAGCAATAAAAGGACCTTTTCTCCAGTCCTGTGGCAACTTGATTTCTTTAACGGTCTTGTCAAGGGCTTTTGAAAAAAAAAAAAAAATTATAAAACCCTGTGGTTTTCCCACCTGAAACATAGAATCCACGTGCTTTTTCACGAAAAAGGTTAAATTTTATTAAATTTACTTTTGTCCAGTGCCCTGAATGTAACAAGAGTTAAATTGTTCATGCAGGAAGGCAGAAGCCAATAATGGCTGGAGAAAGGCCTGGTGGGAGAATGAAAATATTTCTTTCCCCAAAATGTGGAAACTGCCAAGTCAAGTTGTTAATAGAGATTGCTCCTCCAGTGCAACAGCAGCGAGGACAGCTTGGCTTGCGTTGCTTGCTTGGCTTGCTTGATGCACCCAGTGCACAGGCCTCAGTATTAAAACCTGCAGTTAAGGAACACTCAAAATAGGCCCTTTTTCCCCCAAAAGGAAGACCTGGCAATGCTCTGTTCCTCTGTTCTAACTCATCCCAGGGACATGCAGGACCAGCTCGAAAAGCGGGGTAATGGCAACTGGACTGCGCTCTCCTCCCTTATGACATATTTAGGTGACCCACCTGGAAAAAGTACCCCAAGGCACCAGTTCTGGTGCTGTGGTTTTGCAGCACCAGTTCTAACGAGTCCCACTGCTAACGAGCCGATGTCTGTCAACACCGACACCCTGCAAGGGGTGCAAAGGCTAAAGGCACGCTGAGCCAGGCAGCACGAAGAGACACATCACAGCCTCACCTCAGTCTGCGTTTTGGTACCCAAGAAGTATTTCTTGATGTTCAGCAGCAAGGTTGATGTTTGGGTTGTGAAGGATATGGGTTAAGGCTCCTCTTTGGTCCACATCCTTGGATTGAGCACTGAGAGAGCGGGAAGGACATAAGAAGATGAGAAACCCCCTGCTTTGAGCAAGTCATTGAGCCATGCGAGCTCTGGAGACCCCTTCCAACACGAATACACCATCCTATGATTTCTTTTCTAGGGGTAAAATAAGCTAAATATTTTGCAGGGAATCTGGAAGCGTCTGGGGTGAGGTTTCCACCTTCCTCCTCCAAGTAATTTTTCTTTAATACATGGATCTTCTCATCACCATGCTATAATTCTTTTAGGTGCCACAGTATAGGAAAGACATTGAGGTGCTGGAGCGTGTCCAGAGAAGGGCAACGAAGCTGGTGAGGGGTCTGGAGAACAGGTCTGATGAGGAGCGGCTGAGGGAACTGGGGCTGTTCAGTCTGGAGAAGAGGAGGCTGAGGGGAGACCTTGTCACTCTCTACAACTGCCTAAAAGGAAGTTGTAGTGAGGTTGCTGTTGGTCTCTTCTCCCAAGTCACAAGTGACAGGACAAGAGGAGGTGGCCTCCAGTTGCACCAGGGGAGATTTAGGTTGGACATTAGGAAAAATTTCTTCAAAGAGTGGCCAAACATTGGATCAGGCTGCCCAGGGCAGTGGTGGAGCCACCATCCCTGGAGGTGTTCAAAAGACATGTAGATGTGGTGCTGAGGGACGCGGTTTAGTGGTGGGCTTGGTCGTGTTAGGTTAATGGTTGGACCCAGTGATCTTAAACGTCTTTTCCAACCAAAATGATTCTATGATTCTAATTCAAGGGTTGTAAGTAAACTTCCCAAGATTGGCATTGCCACCTATATCATTAAACCTGATTATTGCAAAACTGGTAGAAAGCAGGACCTGGAATCCGATACGAGCTCCTTTGAGAATTAAAACCTGAGTGGATGGGCAAACAACTAGCTGCACGAAAAATACAGAAGATACAACTTCAGGAGCTTCACTGGTGGGTCAGGGTCGTATTTGCAACGTGGATTCCCCTCCCTGCCTCTGCCTACCAAGGAGAAAACGCTTATTCCCGGTGGAGCTGTGATCCCTCAAAAGGAAAACCCCGTCTGAGCTGGGATAAGGTGTGTTTTGCAGCTTTAGGAGGTGGCGGCTCCCCTCTTGGGCAGCGAGGTGCCGGGTCAGCCCGGGCTGTGCTTTGCAGCAGCGGAAGGATGGATGGTCTTGGCACACTCCATCGCGTTTAAGAGGAGAGTAATGACATCTTCCCCGCCTTGGATCGCAGCCCATCCACCGCGCAGGGGGAGGATAAACACGGCCCGGCCGCCGCTCGCCTGCCGGCAGCCGCCTGCGGGGAGGAGACCATCCTCTGCGCGAAGGTCTGCCTGCTCGGGGGGCTTCACCCGTGTCCTCGGATGACCTTTCTGAACCTGATCCCCGCACCGTGATGCGAGGGCGGCACCTGAAACGAGCCAGCCCTGCCTGAATAATCACTTGTTTTTTTCCCCTCCTTCTTTTATTTATTATTTTTTCCCGGTTTGGAGGCAGAAGGGAGGAACCAAAGAGGGTGAAAATAAAATTAAAAAAAAAAAAAAAAAAGAGAAGAATTGGGGTCAACACGAAGCAGCAATATTTCAGTCGTCTTTTGAGAGCTTGTCTATACTCACACTGTGGGTGTTCTCGTCGCGAACGCTAAGCGGGAGATGTTTTCCCTTAGTAGGGCAGGCTCCCGCGCCGCGGCCCTCCTCGCCTGGCCATAAAAGGGCAGCGTTTTCGGCAGGACCCCCGGGTCCTCCGAAAAGTGACGGGCTTTTGGGAAGGGGCCTGCCCCGTTGCATCACGACGCTGCTTGCTTTGGACCTTGCAACCCTCGTGTTAATGCTGCTTTGGCTCGTTCTTTTCTTGTGCCTTTTGTTTTGTCTCTCTCCTCCTCCTCCTCTCAGGAGGTTGGAGGGAGAGAGGCCAGATAGCCTCCAGGAATGTTCTTGCTTTCCCTATTTTGTTTTGTTTTGTTTTGTTTTCTCTCTCTCTTGGCCTGATTTGATCCCTTCTTTTCCATGATCCACATGCCTGCTCAGAAAACCAGCTGCTGCGTGGAAACCAGTTGCCAAGCCCATGATAGGTCCCCCAAGGGTTGCCCATGTCCCCAGCCTCCATCCTATGTCCCATCAGCAAGGGTATGGCACTCTGGAGGGCTCTTCCACCTCCCGCTTTGCCCAGGCATGTGCCTGCCCTGACGTGCTGGGGGCTCAGCGCTGGCTCAGCAAGGGTGGACACCAAGGAGGCGCATCCCACCATCTCCCGGAGCACCTATCCACAGGACTTCCAGCCTACAGAAGATGCTCAGCAGTGCATGGTTGGTGCATTCAAAGCAGTGAATCCAGCCCAGGCAGGCAGAGCCAGCGCGAGGACATGGTACCACCTCAGAGATACCCTTCCAGGTCCACTTGGTTCTTCACAGAATCATTTATGTTGGAAAAGATCCTTAAGATCACCACTAACCTAACACTACCAAGTCCACCATTAAACCACATCCCTAAGCACCACGTCTACACCTCTTAGATACCTTCAGGCTCTTGTGTGGGTCCTCACAAACTCGAAGCTGTCTGAGCTATTACAGGGTATCAGCTTTCTTCTTGTCCCTTGTCCTTGCTGACGCTTCTCCTGGAGAAGACCAAAGCTATGGAAATGCAAATTGAAGTATCAGGGATCAGTTATACCAAGGAGATACGAACCTCTCCCGGTTTCCCTAAAGGTTTTCCAGTGCCTGTATTATTGTGTCTGGTCCTTCATTTTAAGACCCATTATGACCTTGTGGAGTCACTGGGTTGCTATCTCGTGGCCCAGCGAGAGAAAGGAAGAGGGAAAGCTACAGGCGATGTCCCTTTTGTGGGCACCACACTGGTGGAACGAGGTGGGGAGGTGACCTAACACTTCCCTCGTCACCAGGGCCTCCCTCCATGCGCTTCTTGTTCACCAGTTTCTCCAGAGCTTCCATCTTGCTGGAGAACCCATTCCCTAACAGCGTCTGAGCTGAACTCTGGACCCCCAGATCCCTCTATGGTGAGCTGGACCCCCATTACCCTTTTGTTGGTCATTCTCCCCAGTGATGTGTCTATGCAAGATATGGCAGAGACATCTCCCAGGAAGACTCCAGACCTTCCAGATCTTTGCATGAAGGCACCAAGAGCTTGGAGTTACCCCCTTTCAGAAATCCCAGCAGTTGAAGAAAAAAAGCTCCCGTGAGAGATCAGTTGCCCACGTGCCCCGTTAACCTCAACCTATGCGGAAGCATCTTGTGTCTCACCCTGCTTGGCCCTTGCTCGGTGGGATGAGGAGCACAAGATGTGGCCTAAGCGGGTTAGGACAGCCCCTGCGCTGCGTCGGTCATACACAAGACCGACTTGCCTGTCCTACACAGCAAGGTCACTAAAACAGGTTGGGTGGGCTCCCACCAAACTGGGTTGGGTGGGATTTGCTGGGAGCTTTGGGAAGTTGTTTCAGCAAATTCCACGTGAACCCATGGGTAGTTGTGGCCAGCAAAACCACAGGTGTTTCTTCTCTTAGGAATGTTGCTGTGGTCCCTCTTGTCAAGTAAAGTGTTTCACCCAAATGTGTCTTTGGTTGTGCCTCTTCCAGGACATTTCCCCTCGTATCGGTGGCAACGGCCACTGTGGGAACAGCTTCTCCCACATCAGGAAGGAAAAACTGGCTGGCAAAGACCGAGTCTCCATGTGAGAGGTGGGCTCGGCATCCCCCAAAAGTCAAAGATCTCACGGTGAGCCCACCAGAGTGGCATCAGGGCTTTGACCACCCCTGCCTGTCCCCGCAGACCTGTGTGCTTCAGAGGTTGCAAGGTGCAACACCAAGCTCTGGAGCACCTTGGTCCCCTCTGCCACGTCCATGGAGGTGCTGCAGGGATTTAGACTCTGGAGCAGAGCTTAAATCCTCAGCTCCCACCTCCAGCCTCATCTCACCCTTACCCCAGCACTGGCTGCGTGTCCGTCGGGTGTTTTCCAGGAGCTTATGTAGCTTTTGGAAAAGTTTCTGGGGTAGAAGGCACGCTGGATGGGCCAAACACTCATCTCACAAAAAGCTTTCTGATAGCGGAGAGGTGCTGGTGGTGTCGGCCAGGATTTTTTCCTGTAGAGCGGAGCAAGGTTGAGAGCAAGAAAGGGCAATAAAAATAAATATATCAAATAAACCCAGCGCAGGCAGGACGTGGCTACGGCGACATTATGCAAAGGGCCGTACACATCTGGAAGAAGTTACTGCGCACGGCAACCGAGGCAGAGTCTAAACAAGTGCAAGACGTTACCACATCTATGTCTGCAAAAAGGGAGTGGTTAGGAGAAGGGAAAGAGCCGGGAAGGTGGGATGAAGATGGAGCAGCCCGGGGGGCTCTGGCGACACCCCCAGCCCTGCTGTTGTGGGGATGATGCCCTTTGGAGCTGTTGTTTTTCTCTGCTTTTAGGGTGGTAGAAGGGAATTCACTTCCCCTTGACGTTTTGGATGGCGTCTGCGCGAATGGCGGGGGCAGAAGTGGGTCTCGGAGGTGGTCACCATCCCCACGAGCCTCAGCTGGGCGCCTCGTGGGTCTTCTCCTGCTCTGCTGGAGCCCAGCGCCAACGGGCAGCGCCTGTGCCGGTGGTGTGGGAGCACCGTGGGGCCCTACACGATGCCTCCCTGGACACCCTGGGGTTGCTCCAGCTTTGCCCCCTCAGGCGCCAGCATGAGGGTTTTGGGGGCACCTGGCTCCTAGGCGAGACTGGGGGGTGTTGGGATGGTAAACCCCACCCCCCACTCGGCACTGGGGAGATCCAAGCAGAGCTGGGGGTGAAATAATGAAGCCTTGCTTTATTTTTTTGGGGGGGGGGGGGGGGGTTGGGGGCTGGTGGCGTGCCACCCTTCACATCCTGGGGCCCAGAGGGGGGTGGGTTTGGGGGTAGCCCTAGCACAGCCACCTACCAGACCCCTCTCCTAAACCCAAATGTGCCTTAACCCCCCCCAATCTGCCACAGCGCTCCAAAAATCCCCTTTTTTAATAACCCTGATGTTACACCATGGCTCCCCAAATTGGGCTTTTATGCCCCCCAAAGCCTTTTTTTTTAAGATTTTGAGGGGTAAAGGGTGTGTCCTCCTTTTTTTTTTTTTTTTTTTTTTTTTTTTTTTTTTGTGGGGTGCCCTCCTTTTTTTGCGGGGTGTCCTTCTTTTTTTTTTTTTTTGCGGGGTGGGCTGTCCTTCTCCGTGCCTCAGTTTCCCCCCAGCGGGCTGCAAGAGGATGCTGCCGCGGGGATGCTGCAGCGCAGAAGCGGCCGTAACCCCGCGCATGGGGGTGCGGGGAGAGGGGTTCGGGGTGCGGGGGGGTGCTGGGTGATGGGGAGGGGGGGGTGTCGCGGGTGTGGCGGCGGAGGGAGCCTGTCCCTTTAAAGGGGCAGCCGCGGCCCCATCTGATGCGGCGGCTCCAATCAGCGGCCCCGGGGCTCTTGGCAGCCGGAGCCGCCGCCGCTCCGCATTCCTCCGTCTTCCTAAAAGGGGCGAACATGGCGATGGGCAGGATGAGGTGAAGAGGAGAAGGAGGAGAGGCATTTAAAAAAAAAAAAAAAAAAAAAAAGGGAAAAAAAAAAAAAGGAAAAAAAAAAAGAAGGAAAAAAAAAAAGAAAAAAGGGAGAGGCAAAAGGAAGAAAAAAAAAAAAAAGGAAAAAAAGAGGGGGGAAAAAAAAGGAAAAGAGGGACGGGGGATGCAAGCAGGGCTGGCAGCAGCGGCGCGGTAATTTCCTCCCCCCCCCCCCATCCCCCCCCCCCCATCCCCCTCCTCCTCCAAAAGCAGCAAAAAAGCCAGCCAAAAAAAAAAAAAAAAAAAAAAAAAAAAAGAAAAGGAAAGGAAAAAAGCAACCAACCCAGCAAACCACCCAACCCAACATTTCTTTTTTTTTCATGGAGAGCAAAAACCCCAGGCAAGCGGAGGAGGACCGGGACTCCTTTGCGCGGAGACCTTTGCATCAAAATGGTAGAGCTTGCAACCCCCCCCTCCCGCTCCCCCCCCCCCCTTTTTCCCCTTTTCTGTTTTTTTTTTATTTTTGGATTTTCCCCTTCCCCCCCCCCCCCGCCCTTCCTCGCCTTTCCCGGGGCTTTGCTGACTTTGCAAAGGCCTCCGAAACTTGCCCAAATCCTTGCGGGGGGGGGGGGTGTGCATGGGCGAGCCGGCGGCATGCTGCATCCCGGGGGGGGGGGGGGGTGTGTGCTTGCGGAGGGGGTGCTGTGGGGAGCTTTGGGGGGGGTGGGGGGGGGTGTGCGATGGCGGTGTTTGCGTTGCTGGGGGGGGGCGGGGGGGCGCTGCATGGGCCTCTGTGTGTCTGGGGGGGGGGGGGGGGGGGCGAAGGGTTTGTATTTGGTGAAAATTGCGGAAAAATAGGCCTTTTTTTTGCAACGGGGCGGGGGGCGGCTGGGCTCCCCCCCCCGAGGTGCTTTGAGGGGTGATGGGGGGGGGTTGGGGGGGGGAGGTGTGTGTAGTGTGGCTTGATTCCCCCCCCCCCTCAAGGGGGGGGCCGTGCGGCCCAGCACCCCCAAGGTTGTTTTGGGGCGGGAGCCTCAGGGCTGAGGGGGGTCACTGGGGAGATATGGCGGGGGCGGGGGGGGCCACACACAGGGGACACGCCGCTTTGGAGCCCCCCCCGGTCGCCCAGGCCGGAGGGTTTGCTGGCGAGCGGGAGCGCAGGAGCAGCCTCGGCTTCCTCGGCCCTTGTTGTTCCCCGGATGAGTCCTTCATTTTGGCTAATTCTTTCCACCCCCTCACCCCAGCCCCAGCTTGTGGGTCCCCTTTTCCCAGGGGAAACTGGGGGGGGATGCTGGGCTCACCCCCGTACCCCGGAGGGGCGAGCGTGGCGTGGGGAGGGTGCAGCAGCCCGCCCCGCTTGGCGTTTGCAAAGGGATTCTCCGTGCATGCTCTTAAAATAATAATAAAATAATAATAATAATAATAATGATAGCAGAGGGAGGCTGGTTGCAGCGGGAGCCTTGCAGCCGGGACTCTCGCCTGATGCAGTGACCTATTTTAGCGAGTGATGGACTTTTTTTGGGGGGGGGGGAAGTGTGTGTGTGTGTGTGCTGGTGTTAGTTTGACTTGCAGAGAGTAGGCCTGAGCGGGGAAGATGCACAGGGAAATCCCTCGGGATGTGCCAGATCCCTCGGGATGTGCCTTGTGCCCAGGGACTGCGGTTCCCGGTACCCTGGTGCCTCCCCCGTCCCTAAAAGTGCAGGGTTGTGATTGCCCCAGCGATGGCTCCGTGCCCGTCATAACACCCCGGGAAGCGTTCGAGTGGCTTTTTGGAAAGGGGAAGAAAGTGCAAGGTTTGGGAAAAAATAAAGAAACAACGTTGACCCAGTGCACCAGACGATGGCTGGGGTGTCAGGCTGGGGTCGGCACCCCCCGCCCCCCAGCTCCGATACTGGGGGGAACCGGAGTTGGGTTTGGGTTCGTGCCGGGTGGCCACGCTCAGCCTGTGAAATTCCTGCTGGCATTAAATCAGCTGCTGAAACCACCCCTGCATCCCCTCCGGAGGGAGATGCTGATGGACTGGGAGAGGCACCAGGGTGTTTTTGGGGAGCGTTTCGTGCCCCGAGGTGGGGATGGAGATGCCCGGAGCCCCCCTGAGCCAGCAGCCCTGCAAGGAAGAAGGGGAAAAGTTGGGAATGAAACCTTTCCTCCACACCCGGCCTCAGCAAGCCCCAGAGGAAAATTTGCTTTACACAGCAAAAATCCTCCTTGAAAAGCTATGAAGGGATTTTTTTTTTTTTTTTTAAATTCTTTTTTTTTTTTTTTGATCTGTGGTGAAACCTTGCTGGGTGCAAACGTTCCGGCTCTGACCGTGGAGTTTCCCTGAGGATGCCGGCTGGGGCTTTGCTGGGGCAGCCGGAGGGTCCCCTTCGCCGCCCGGCTTGGCTTCACGGCGGAGCTTTGTTCTCCCCATGAGGAATTAACGGCGCGTTAGGTTATTACCAGGCAAACGCCGGAGTCGGGCGAGATAAACGGCCTTGTATTTCTGTCTCTCGTCTGGAGGAGAGGCATGTCACCCCCTTCATAAAAATAACCCGTTGCTGCCTTTGGAGATGTCGTCTTTGTACAAGGGAGGGAGAAGCAGGAGGTTGCCTGCGAGACGATTAAATATTGGTTATTTTTAAGATGCAGATTTTCCTGCTTGAGGAAAAATAAGGAAAAACCTTTTGCGGATGAACTGAATGTGTCAAAACATCAGAGAGTCTTTGAAGGTTTCAGGGGAAGCGCTGATTTCTCCATCCTCGCTCCGGCTGGAGGAGAAAACTGCGGGCTCTCCCGCGCTGCTGTGTTTAAGGTTTTTTGAGATGAGGACATGGCAATGGCCGTGACAAAGCGCTCGCTGGGAAGAGCAAGAGCTGAAGTTTTTATTTTGCGGCCACTTTTGCGTGGCCCTGAAAAAGGGGATCCCCGGATCCCCCGTGTGGTTTGCGTCCTGGATGTCCCCTGACGTCCCACGGCATCGGTGGTCGCTGCGAGGCTGGAGGAGCAGATGCCGGTGGGGAGGATGAGCTCAGGGTCAGGCTTTGTGCCCCCTGCCCCTAATTTTTCCTCTCCTGTTTCTAAAGGAAACGCGTTACGTTGAATTGCTGGAGTGGTATTTGCAGGGCAGGGCTGGCCCCATTGGGTTTCCCACGTGGGGACACCCAGGGACTTGTCCCCGTGTCCTTCAGGGCTGTCGTCCCTTCTTCAGCCAACCTTGGTGCTTCGGCTGCCTCTCCTGATGGTGAAACCTGGGATGATTTTGGATATGGGGAAAAACATATGTGGTGGTACAGCTACGGTGGGTAGAGGACTCAATTACAATAAATTGTCTTTTTTTAAATTATTGTTTTCACGAGTATATCTTTGGCTGGAGCCAGGGCTGCTAATGCCCTGTCTCAGGTAAAGACCTGCTCCCGAGCTGCTGAATTTGCTGAATTTGCTGGGCAGCCGTGATAAAAACAAGCCATTTTCATGCACATTCATAAAAAGGTTGACGTGTTGGGCAGGGAGGGTGGTTGGACCAGAGGAGAATGGCCGGTGCTTCCCAAAGAGCCCCGGTCAAGGCTGAGGATAGGATGGAGCGGGATGTGGGGACCATCCCTGGGGTCAGTGCCAGGGATGCTCTGGGATGGAAAGCTCTGCTCAGGATGCTGGAAGAGGCTCAACCTTGGACCCCTCTGGCAATTGCATGGTCTGGAGCTGGGTTAGAAAACGCCGTGGTTTTAGGCTCTGATGGCAGCTGGCTCTGGGGCAAACCTTGGAGATGTCACATCCCATCTCCCCGTTGACCCGCGTGGAAGGTCACGGTGGTTTCCCCAGGGATGGGCAGGGGGATGCTGCCGTCTCGGGCCAGCCTAATTCAGCGGCGTGTGGGGAGGAGGCTTCGTGCGTCCGTCCACCTTGTTTTCCAAGGATCTCGGGCCCTTCCCAGCCATTGCCCGGCAGCACGTGGGTGTGGAGCTGGCTCGGGGACACGATGGCTTCGGGCTGCGTGCACAGTGCCCCATTGCGCCCGTCCGTGCTCCCTGCGCTGAGTTTGGGGTCCCTGGGGGTTCTATGAGCCATGGGGGGGCTTGGTGCACTGCCTGCCCCGCTGCATCCATCCCTGGTCTTGGTGGCACTGGGGACACCCACAGGGTCCCAAGGGGGGTGATGTTCGCCTTCTCCCCAACCTCGCGCCGGGCTGGGCAGCGGTCCGGAGCCGGCCCCTGGCTCAGCCGCTTGGCCGACAGCCCGGCTGGGGAGGTCAGCGTTGGGTTTTGTCCTCGTTTCCTCCCTCGATCTTTCCTCCGCTTGTTTTTCTTGGGCAGGGGAGGGAGGGGGACAGCGGCTTTGCGTGCTCGTGTGTATGTGTGCGTGTCCCCAGGGCTCTTCCACCCCAGCAGTGGCTCTGCGGGACGTCCTGCATCCCCTGGGCAGGAGGGCAGCATCCCAGCCTGCTGTCTGCTCCCGTGCCAGGGCGGTGGCTCGGGGACATCTCCATCAGCCGGGTGTCACTAGCTGTGCCAAGCGCTGGCGGGGGCCCCGTGGCTTGGCTGCTCTGGCGTTCGCCAGGAGGATGCCGGCTCTGCCGAAATCCAGCGGCATCCCTTCGGGGTTTAACCTCGGACCCTCCCGTGGGCTTAGCGCAGATCTTGAGTTACCCGGAGAGCTTCTGCACCGCGTGTGGCCTGAGCTGCGCCCAAAGAAACCGCCTTTGCCCCCGACCGAGGGGACACGGGCGGATGGATGGGTGCATCCAGCCCGGCTTCGGTGCCTCCGCTCTCCCGCTGGAGCCGAGGGATTGAGGCTTGTCCTGGGATGAAAATCACGTGGCACCACGCTGAATCCTCGGTGTATTTGCAGCAGGGAGGCTGTGTTTGGGCAGGGGACGGTGCTCGCCTTCCCCCGTATCGGGATGGACGCTGAGGTGACCGAGCTGAGCTCGAGGCTTGGCCGTGCCCTCCGCCGTCGCCCTTGGTGGAACAGAGGGATGGTGTCCTCCCTGCCGCTGTGGTGGTGGTGGCATCCCCCGGGAGCAGCTTTGCGACGTTGCCTCTCTGGACCCGTTTGAGGGTGACGGTGGGGTTGACCCGTCGGTCCGTCCTTGCAAAGCATCGTGGTTTTGCAACTGTGCGCAAAAGAAAAGGAGAAAGACACCCAGAGTTGCTGGTGGGGTTTAAAAAAATGTAAAAAATATAAAGTAAAGATGAAAGCAACCCACCGTTAACCCGCTGCGGGCTATGCTGCTGGGAGGTCAGTGCCAGCTCCCAACGGGGCGAAGCCTCGTGTTCCACATCTCTCATCCTCCTGCTCTCCCCAAGCCGCGGTCAGCCGTGGTGCTTAGAAGAAAAGCTCAAAAGAACCTTTTCCCCATTTGCAGAGGTGGCTCCTTGGGCTGCAGGGATGAGGGAAGGATTTGTCCCCGTTCCCTCATGCTGAAGACTGTCCCGCTGGGCCTGGCGCTGCTGCCGCCTTCCCAGGCTGCTCCCTGGAAAAGCATCTTGGAGCCAAAGCCTGTAAATGCTGGATGATGTTTGAAAAATACCAACCCAAAACCAAAGAGGAGGGGGGAAAAAAAAACCCTGGGAAGCATCTGACTGTCCCCCAGCTGGGCTAGTGCTGCTCTTCATTTGCACAAAAGCTGGGAGGTGTTTTTTTGGGGTGCTCAGCACCCCAGGGTGGGACAGGCTCAGCATCCCTGAGCTCCTTCCCCTCTCTTCCTCTCTCCCTGAAGCCTCCGTATGGCTCTATTTTGGGCAGCCTCAAGCCTTTTAGACAGCACCTAGGGGGGAAAAAATCACCACTTGAGGTGGTGTCACCACCATCCTAAAGGATGTGGCCGTCCCCAGTCTCCAGAGCTGGGATGGGACCATCCTCGGCGAGCGCCTGGTCCAGCCCTGGCACCATCCCGGTGGGCAGGATGCCGGCGGTGGGCGCTTGGGGCCTTGTCGGCCGGCGCCTCGCCAGGCGGGGCTGCGGCCGAGCTATTGTTTTCCCTTCCTGCTTGTTTTTCCGGACAACCCTCCCCTAATTAAATAAAAACACCCGTCGGAGAAGCAAACAAACCCCCCCCCCCCGAACCCAGCATGGTTCTGTGCCGCGGGAGGGCGAAACGCCCGTGGGAGAGGTGCCCGGGGAGGGAGGCGGCGGGCGAGCAGAGCGGTGAAGGTAGGCGATAGGCGAGGGAAGGGTCCGTTGGGGTGTGTTTTACCCCGCCGCCGGGTTTCCGTGCGTGGCCGTGGTCCAAAACCGGGGTGGTTTTGACGATGCGTGGGATTTGTATGGTCCAGGCAGCGCTGCTGGTTCGGGGGCAGCTTCATCCTGGTTTGGGGAGTCGTGGGAAGGCGTGAGCATCACGTGTCCTTTAAAAAAAAAAAAAACCCAACAACCTAGATGGCCTCAAAACTATGGCGAAAAGGCTGAAGGTTTCAACGCGAGGTTTTGAAAGCAGAAGGCAAATTGTAGGGGGCTGAGGATTAAAACCGAAAGTGCGGGTGTCTTTGGGATTTCTTCTGATATGCCTTTGTATCATTTGATTTAATCTTTGAAATTTGAATTAATCTGTAAAAATAGGGAGTTTTAACATTAATTTCTTCTTTTTTTTTTTTTTTTTTTTTAGCAAAAGTCAGGTTTTGGCATTAAAGAGTTTCGGCCAAACTCTTTTGCCCTGAAACGCAGCGGTGCTCAAATTGAGACCAGGACATGGGGGTTTTGTGGAGGAGCAAGCGCTAACATCGTGTTCAGCTGCTTATTGAAGCGCTTTTCCTTAATGCAGTTTAATACCGAAGGTCAACGGTAAATGTTTTGACGGTTGCAAATGATACAGAAAAGCAGTTGCTGTTTTCCGTGGGAGTTTTGGGGGCGAACAATTTTAAGGAAATCCCCAAACTTTGTGCTGAATGGAAGCTGGTTCGTGGGCAACTCTGCCCGGTGTGGAGTGGGGGCTTGTGGCCACCAAAAATGTGCTTTTTATGCCCCAAAAGCCCCATCCTTGTGCTAATACAGGGGAGGGGTACCCGTGGTCCTTCATGCTCTGGTGATGAGGGCGTAGACGTGGCTATAAACAAATAAATAGAGAGGCTGGTGAATGTCGGAGGTGGTCTTCTGGGGGGGCTGCAGATTGGAGTATTTAAATATATCCAGGGTGACCTGACTTACTCGTCCCTTGAGGGGTTGTCTTACTGCAGGAGCCTTTAGGGATCTGGCTCTTAATACCTGCAAAGATAAATAGCATTTTTATCTTCGTACGTTGATTTAAATCCAGCAGCAGCCTCTTTGCAAGGGAGGTGATCGGGTGTTGGTGTGGCTGTTTAGGGAAACTGAGGCACGCGGGTGGAAAGGGGAGCAGGGCTGCGCTCGGGCTCCATCTCCTATAGCCAAATTTTTGGTGGCTTTGCTGGAGAGAGGCTGCCCCGGTCCAGCCAGCATCAGCATCTCCTTCACCCACCGTTCCTAAATCACTCTTACCTCTTCCTCGCATCCCCCGCCGTCGGGGTTCAGCCAGCCCGCATCCCTCGGTCCCCTCCTCACCCCCAGCATCCTCTCCATCCTCTGGCCGCCCGCCCGCCCCGTTGGCCGGTTTGGGACGGGGCTTTGGCAGCACCACTTGGAAACGCTCTTAAAATAGAGCCGCAGGGCAGCGTCGGGGCGGGGAGGGCTGTCTGGAGGCACCGCCGTCCCCTCGGGGTGGGGACTTCGCAGCCACGCTGCTTTCGAATAATTTTTAGGGTTTATATTTTTTTTTTTTTTTGGTGGTTGTTTCGGTGCCAACGATGCCGGGGTCCTGGCTGGAGGTCGGCGGTGCGTGATAGGGGCCGGCGGTTTTAGGGTTCGCTCTGGTTGGAGGCACCCAGCGAACCCCTCAGGTGCAGACTTGGGATGGAGATGGGGTGGGTGACCTGCTCCTGCGGTGCTGTGGGACCAGAGGGCCAAGGCGGTGATGGTGAAAAAGAGCAAACCTGATTTTTTTAATTTTTTTTTTTTTTAAGTAATTATCTTTAAAAATACTTTTAAAAAATATTTTTTTTAAAAAAAAAATGTATATTTAAAATATTTGTATTTTCCCAGGGGAAGGGTAATGGATTTAACCCTCCCATTAATCCCAATTAATCAGGCTTCTCCGCTCTGGTGGAGTCGCAGGGATGGAAGCTGCCAGAGGGGTATTTTGGGGCAAGTTGGGGTCTTTCTCGGGATCTCACCCTGACGGGCGCCTCTCATCTTGGCTGAGGCTCCGGCTCCGGGCGAGCTCACAAAAAGCATCTGATAGCAATAAAGAGCAAAACCCTCCCGCTGACAAGCCCGGGCTGAAGTCACCGACGGGACGCGGCCAAGACACGCATTGTCCTCGCCGCTGCTGGGACTGATTAGAGCCGCCTGGCAAGCCCCGGCGCTGGGTGAGGGGTCAACCCCTTTTGCCAAAAAACCTCAATCCGGAGAAAAAAAAAAAAAAAAAAACAGCTTTTTTTTTTTTTTTCTAGGCTGGGCTGTGCAGAGGTGATGCCACTTGGCGGACCCAATTCCCCCTGTTTTACACCCATTTCTCCACGGCTGTGGCCGTGCCAAGCTTGGGGCATCCTATATGGGGAGTGAGGTGAGATGGATCCTAGGAAGAAAAACCTGAATTCCATTTTTTTTTATAAAGCTACAGCAAAGCAGGAGAGTCCCTGGCAAACAGCAGACGGCTCTGCTGAAAGCTCGCTGTCTTCTCGGCGTTCGATATTTATTTTATCGTTATTTATTTTCTGTGCGCTTGGGGGGGCCGAGCCATCCAAGTTCCTCTCGTCGAAATGTCCTTGGCACTCACGAGGCTTAGAAAATGGGGGCGGGGGGGGTTATGGATGGATGTTCCAGCTGGGATGCAGCATTTTATAATAACAATATATATAAAGAGTGTTTATATATTTATGTATTTATATATTCATACATATAAAGAGTTTATATGTAAATGAATACATAAAATATATATAGAGAAGTATATATAAAATCTCCTCTTTTACTATGTCTTCGCCTCACTCTGGGCTGCAGAGCCAAGAATTTGGAGAAGAGCTGGTTTTTCCCTGTTTTCCCCAGGTGTGAGTGGTTGCTGGGGCTCCCTGGGGCCGTCGGCACCACGCGAAGCTGACGGCCCTGTTGGTTGGGTGGGCTGGTTGCAGAGCAGAAATTCAGTGAAAATGAAGAGTTTTTGGCAGGGAGGGGGAAGGGGTTTTTTTTTGCTTGTTGAGAAAACAGAAGAAAACACCCTTTTTTATTATTTAGACATTTTTGTCTGTGTGTGCTTTTGCCTTTGGCTCACAAAAATAATAATAAAAAAAGACAAATAAAATGTGTCTTGCTGGAATTCGTGTGTTGATCAAGAGCTGCCATTTGTCCCAGAAAAAATGGGAGCTGAGAAACTCTTTGGAGCAGGAGGGTTCAACCCAGCAGGTTGAACCCTCCATCTCCACCACTGTTCTGCATCACGTCCTTGGTCACATCCCACAGTGGTGGGGAAAGAGGGCGTTAACGTGGCCGCAGCCGTCTCCATCCATGAATTGGGTGTTCAGCACGGAAAGCCAGAGGGAAGCAGAGGGAAAGGGGATATCCCACCTGCTTTTAATACAGGGTGTGGGATTTAGGGTGTGGGATATCCCTTGCATTTGGGACGCAGCTGGCAAACCCATCCTGGGGCTCAGGTATCCCCAGGAGAGGTGATGAACGTCCAGGGGTGGTCTGCACCGTGCGAAATACACGTGAGCTAAATTAAATATCCAGCAAACGCAGCCTGGGGAGTGTTGGCAGTCACAGCATTTCCCAGCCTGGGGATGCTGCTCCCTGATTTGAATTTTTCCAGGTAGTGCCTTTCCCCAGGTGATTTAAGTGGGCATTCAAAAAGCACATAAATCATCCTGGTGAATCCAGCTGGCGAGTTAGCTGCTAACATGAGTCAGAGCACGCGGCGTAATTTGGCGAATATTAGAGGATATTGTGTTTTTTGTAATTATCTTGTAGAAGCAGGGAGGTTTAAAATCCTAATTTCCTTCTGTTTAGGGGGTTAAATCTCAGCTGGTGCCTTAAATTGGCTTCCTGCGGAGAGCAAATGTCCCCATGGAGTCTCCATCTGGTTCAGGAGGTCGAGGCATCCCCTCCCCTGCATTGATGTCTCTGTGTGAGCATGGACAGCTGAGCAGTCTTTGGACCACCTTGGTGGTGGGGTGGCTGTAGTGCCTCCTACCCAGGCTGAAGGGATGTGAGTGGGTGCTTGTATGGCCTTGTCCTGGCCCTCCATTGGGCTTTCTCCTCCTTGGTTGAGTCTCCCAGACTCAAGTCGGCGGTGGAGCTTCTTGGTCGGGGTCTCCAAGCTGGGCCTGGTGGTGGAGCTTCTTGGTGTTTCGAAGCTGGGTCTGGTGGTGGAGCTTTTTGGCTGGCACCTCCAAGCTGGGGCTGGTGGTGGAGTCTCTTGGCTGGCACCTCCAAGCTGGGGCTGGTAGTAGAGTTTCTTGGCTGGCACCTCCAACCTGGAGCTGGCAGTGAAGCTTCTCAGTTGTCATCTCTGACTTGGGATGCATGGACAGGGATGGGTGGCATGGCCGGGCAGGTGTTTTCCTGGGGAAGGAGCCATCTTGAATGACTTTATTTCCTTCCTCCCCACAGCTGATAGTCGAAAAAACGACTGACTACCCTTCGGCTGAGTACTCCCTGGTGGAGGATGTAGCCCTCCACTTCACGTGTTTGATGGACAGACTGAACGAGCAGCGCCTCTTTCAGCCGGACCTGTGCGACGTGGACATCGTGCTGGTGCAGCACAAGAGCATCTTCCCAGCGCACAAGGGGGTCCTGGCAGCCTACAGCCAGTTCTTCCACTCCCTCTTCACCCAAAACAAGCAGCTGCAGCGCGTGGAGCTCTCTCTGGAGGCCCTCACCTCGCAGGGCCTCCAGCAGATCCTCAACTTCATCTACACCTCCAAGCTCCTCGTCAACTCCTGCAATGTGCAGGACGTGCTGAACGCGGCCGCCGTGCTGCAGATGAACAACATCGCCTCCTCCTGCCAGGACCTCCTCGACACCCGCTCGCTCAGCCTGGCCGCCGACATGGCCCTGCCCGCTGAGGGCTGCGCTGGGCCCCCGCCGTACTACTGCGAGATCAAGCAGGAGGTGGATGCCCCCCATCCCAAGATCTACGCCCGGGAGGGCAATGACCCTTACTCGGTGCGGGTGGAGGACGGAGCAGGTGGTGGGACGCTTCCCCCGGGTCCAGCCAAGCAGTACTACAAGGAGGAGAAGGATGGTGGTCCGGGCACCGTCTGTAAAATGGAAGGGGAAGAGTCCGAGGAGGACCTGGACAGCCAGGGCTCATACAACCGGGAGCAGATCATCGTGGAGGTGAACCTCAACAACCAGACCCTCAATGTCTCCAAGGGCACGGAGGGGAAGGCGGCCACCAGCGAGGCGGCTGTGATGGGGCGGCCTGACGGCGATGGGCGAGACACAGAGGAGGATGGGGAGGAGGAGAATGAGGAAGGAGAGGAGGAGGAGGAAGAGGAGGAGGATGCGGAGGTGGGTGAGGAGGAAGAGGAGGAGCACAGCGAAGAGGAAGACCTGGAGGAGACGACGGAAGAAGAGGACGATGACGACGACGATGAAGACGCGTCAGAGGTGAAAAGGGAAAAGGGTGGGCAGCCCCGCCGAGGCAGCCGGGTGTCCAAAGCCACCAAACCTGCCATGGCAACGAGATCCCAGGAGATGGCCAAGGTGGAAGAGGAGGAGGAGGAGGAAGAGGAAGGCCAGCGAGGGAGGAAGAGGAAAAAGGAGCAGGACGGTTTGGGCCAGAAGGTGAAGCTGGAGGAGAAGCAGCACTACCCGTGCAAGAAGTGCCCCCGGGTCTTCAACAACCGCTGGTACCTGGAGAAGCACATGAACGTCACGCACAGCCGCATGCAGATCTGCGACAAGTGTGGCAAACGCTTCCTGCTCGAGAGCGAGCTGCTGCTGCACCACCAGACGGACTGCGAGAAGAACATCCAGGTGAGCCAGCCCCGGGGCGGGGAACATCCCACCAATGCAGGGGACATCCCACCAGGGGTGGAGCATCCCACTGGGGATGGACGTCCCACCACGGTGGGGACATCCCACCAAAAGAAGGGCATCTCACCATGATGGGACTTCGCAATGCGGGGAGGGACATCCCACCCACCATGGAGGACATCCCACCCAGCAACACCATGGGACGGGCTCATGCTCAAGTAATACTTTTGGTGTTGTGGTTGGCACGTGGCAGACGGGAGGGAACCTTACTTCACCCGTGGCTCGTATTCGGGATCAGGAGGGTCCCATGATGGCATGGGACAGAGGGGTTGTGCCGGGAGACTGTGGCTTCCCTTTGGCTGGCCGGGTGGAAACACGGAGTAATTTTTGAGGAGAAATTTTTCTTTGAGTTTATTCAGTTAATCTGGATAAAACGCTGTGAGCCCCCTGATGGAGACACACTCCAGCCGTTCCCACCCAGGCTGAAACCAATTTGGCTTAATTCAAAGATTTGCTGACACGAGTTAAAATGGTTTTAATTTGCCTTTTGTCCTCTTTAGCTGGCGTATTAGCAAATTTCCGAATGCGTTTGACATCCATGCGTGGCTCGGGCTTGGCGTGTCCTTCACCTAATGCTAATGAGATCCTGCGTTTGCAAATTGACTCCGTTAAATCGGTGTGATTTTGGGGGGATAGGGGGGCCTCCGATTAGAGCAGCAAACCTGTGTGTTCCTGCAGACCCCTCCAACCCATCTCCTAATCCCCGACGAGCTGTTTTACATGACGCTGCTGCTACTAATTAAAAAAATACCCACTTCTGGAGAGCTTCGCCCATCATCCTTCCCGCCAGCGACTGGATTTTAAATGATCTTGCAGCTCTCCTAGATGCAGGTAACGCAACCCAAGTGCTCCTGGAGCCCCCAAATAAAATGGGGAATGAAGCAGATCTTGGCGTTAGGGGAATATGGAGGCAGGAGCGGTCTCGACTCGAGCGGGTGAAGGAGCTGCTGCCCACACTGACCCTGTGGTGCATCTTCCTGAAAAAGTCACAGCTTGGAAGTTGCTTTTTTTTTTTCGGATGCTTTTTCCCAGAATGGATGAGTGCGGCCCCGATACCTGCGTGGTGGTGGCTGTTTTGGAGCTTGTCATAAAGCCTGTGCAGTTAAAAAAAAATGGATTTTCCCCAAATGTTTCTTCGGCTTCATCTGCTTTCCTGATGGATAATGTGGGACTGTCACCTCATTGCTTCTTTTTTTTTTTCCCCCCACACTTTTTATCCCTTTTTCCAGGTCCTCTGTGAGTAGGATGAACCACAACTGCCCGTGTGGTGACCTCCTTCCGCAGAAAATGTGGGTCATTACCTTTCACTTAGTTGAGCGTTTTTAATTCTACAAATAGCCTGATTCACTCCATTTCCTCTGATAATATTGAATAACTTTATCAATATACCATGGAATTATAGCTGGATGGAAAAGGGTTTTTTTTTTTTGACTCTATACCTGTAATGGACAGTCTTTATTTCTTGTTTTTTAACCAGACCCGTGGAGGGACCATCTCTTTTATCCCGTTCGGGTCTGCTGCTTGCTTTCCCTGTTTTGTCCCCAAATTTCATCCATGATGCTTTAGGTCTTAGGCTTCATCCCTCTCCCTGTGGTTGTTTCCCATCGCTGTCTGCAGCGCCGTGAGCACTGTCATGGGCATCCTGCCTCCGCCACCTGAAAAATGACTCATCCTTTGCTGTGCCAGGTTGTTTCTCAAACTTTTTCTTGGCCAGCCTCGATGTGGTTTTCCTCTTAACCTGCAAGAAGTTATTTTCTCTCTTTTTTTTTTTTTTCCCTCTCGTTTGGATGTTACTTCCACATTTTTGAGTGATGCTTTTTTGCGGTAGCTGAGGATGCAGAGCTCAGCCCTCCAGGGTGCTTGGTCCCAGCCTGGGGGCTTTCCTGCATCTGCTGCTTTCCCTCTACCTTTAATTTTAAAATTCCCCTGCAGCCTTTTTCATTTTAAGTGGAGAAAATGGATATTGATGTATCTTTGATATCAGGCTCTGGTCCTGAATTTGCCCTGAAATGTCTCTTAAAGCAACGATGAAACTGTTCTGATCCATGGAAATAGATACTTAGGAACAGTAAAGTTCAGAGGACTACTCATGTTGATATTCAGGCGTGGCAAGATGAAGAAGATGAGCGTTGGGAATGCCTCTGGGGCCCTAATTTTGCCTCTCAGGCACCTAAATATAAATATATATGGAGAGATACTGTGACTGCATGGCATGATGGTGTATTTTCCACAGTATCACAGCCTCATTCAGTGCAAAATTTGCTGGAAGCCCTTTAACGAGCATCTGTTCCTCTGGGTAGGAGGAGAAGCTGCAAGAATCCCTCCCTGGGCTTACTGGTGCTGCTCAGCCGTGCTGTTGCAAGATGCCTCCAAGGCATGAATTATTTTCTCAACATGTCTGCAAGGAGACGGGATGGTTTTATTCCTGTTGGCCAAGAGGAAGATGAAGGGGAAAGAGTTGACCCTTGGAGGAAAGAGAGACCCTTGGCTCCTAGCAGGGCCCTTGGCTGGGTGCTGCCCACCATCGCTGCCCTCCACCAGTGGTTTCCTGTGTGGACCTTCACTCTCCCATGTTTCCCCAAGCACCGAACTGATCTCATGTGCTTCAAACAGGTCTCGCCCTGAAGTTGGAGCTTTTCCTGGGAACTTTCAGAGAAACATTGCACCTGTTGGAGCTGAAGCAAATCTCTGCCATAACTTCTCGGAGAAGACTTCGCACATCATGTTGTTCTGCATGTGCTGGTGGACTGTTTCTTGGGTCCCTTTTGGTCCATTTTGATATGTTTGGAAAATTCATTTAGTGGTAAAGTATCCATGATACCTGCTGAAGATTGAAGTTGTGCTGCCCTGGCTTGGTCTTCTCCTTATTCCTGTTCTTTGCAGCCTTCTAATGCACAGAGGGTTGGGGTCTCTTTTATCAAATGGCTTCGTTGTGTGCAAGAATAAAATCCCCAGTTGGCAGTAGGGCCTTGGTGCTTGAGCTGCTCTTTATGCAAGTCCTGATACAGTCATTGACGGAGATGCCACATCCTTCCCTGGGAAGTCGTTGTCCCTTCCTCATCCGGTGGATAGAAATTTTGAGGTTTGGAGGTTTTGAAGGGACGAGGTCTGTAGCAGACGTGCTGCTTGTTATGATTTTTGATACCTTAGCTGTAGGTTTCATAGTGACATTCCCTTTCAATGGATAAAGCTCATAGCCTGGTAAACCGAAAATGCCGGTGGAGCCTGGGCACGCTCTCCTGCTTCCCTACCCATCCCCTCTCTCCTTGCAGTGCGTGACGTGTGGGAAGGGGTTCAAGAAGCTCTGGTCCCTCCACGAGCACAACAAGATTGTCCACGGCTACGCCGAGAAGAAGTTCTCCTGCGAGATCTGCGAAAAGAAGTTCTACACCATGGCCCACGTGCGCAAACACATGGTTGGTGAGTGCGGGAGGCACCGGTGCCACGGGGGGATCTCGTTAGGGGTGCTCTTCTGTCATTTTGGCAATGAGGGGTGTTTTTTGTCACGGTTGTGTTGGGAGTTTAGGGCTGGCCTTATTCTTGGGTGAGCTTTTTCATGTTCAACGCAGGGGCCTTGAAATTTGGCCGGCTCTTTAATGCTGAATGTATGTCTTCTCAGTGCTGGAGCAGTCAGGCATGGTGCTGGGGAATCTGATTTATTTAACTGGGAAAAAAAAGACCTCAGCAGTGATCAAAGGAGGGTTTGAAGTGTAACCATCCTTCCCTTGCAAAAGAGGACCAGACCACACCAGTGCCGGGCTTTGAAAAGCACGTTGCACATGGCTTGTAGGCATCAAAGAGATCAAAAAAAAAAAAGGGGGGGTGTGTTTTGGCAGACAATTAGGGGAGTCCCTGGCACGTTGCTGCCCCGCATCTTCCAGAGGTGGCGTTGGGGTTGCTGGGGTCGGACGCCGGCGTGGGGAGCGGCAGCCAGGGCTTGGGGAGCTGGATGCTCGAGGTGCGGGGAGGAGGGTGCCTGACCCTGCTGCTCTCCGCTTCAGCTCACACCAAGGACATGCCCTTCACTTGCGAGACCTGCGGGAAGTCCTTCAAGCGCAGCATGTCCCTCAAGGTCCATTCCCTCCAGCACTCTGGGGAGAAGCCTTTTAAATGCGAGGTAAGGTCCTGTGTGTCGCCCCACCCTGCATCCTCTCAAATGAGGACAGAACCCGCCAGTTTGGGGAAAGATCTTCCACTTCTTGGGGCTTCCCTCATGCTTTGCACCAGTGCAGCTGTAGGGATGGTCCCACACTCTTCCAAACTTTGCATCCCCTCCTGGTTTGAGGGTCCCACCAACCTTACGATGGAACTTGTCGAATGCCAGGATCTGTCCCTCCAGTGCCTGGACCTTGCATCCCACCCCAAGCCCATCCAGCCTGCAAACCCGTCTGGCTATATCCCAAAAAGCCATTTATTTGTGTTCTTTTCGGAGGGGGGGAACATGATTTCTGCACTGCTCCGACACGCTGGTGATTTGGGGGGGATGTGGGGGGGTGTTTTGGGTGCTTATCAACAGCTCACCCCCCTCTTGCCCCTCCCCCCGCAGAACTGCAACGAACGCTTCCAGTACAAGTACCAGCTGCGCTCCCACATGAGCATCCACATCGGCCACAAGCAGTTCATGTGCCAGTGGTGTGGCAAGGACTTCAACATGAAGCAGTACTTCGACGAGCACATGAAGACGCACACGGGTGAGAGCTCCTCGCTTCGCCCCCAGCCCCATGGATAGAGCGATGGCACGGGGCTGGCATCTTTGGGTGGATGGCAGGGTGGGGTTTTTTGGGGGTGGGGAACGGTCTGGTGGCCAACTTCTCATCCAGCTTATTCCCCCGTCCTTAGGTGAGAAGCCCTACATCTGCGAGATCTGCGGGAAGAGCTTCACCAGCCGCCCCAACATGAAGCGGCATCGCCGGACCCACACGGGGGAGAAGCCGTACCCCTGCGACGTCTGCGGCCAACGCTTCCGCTTCTCCAACATGCTCAAAGCCCACAAGGAGAAATGTTTCCGCGTCAGCAACCCCTTGGCTTTGGACACGGCTACCCCCCAACCCGCCGCCAGCCCGGCTCCGCTGCCCCCCGGCCCCAGTGTCTCCCCTCTGCCACTGCCGCTGCTTCATCCCCTTCCACAGACCCTCCCTCCTCCTCCTCACCTACCGCCACCCCCTCCCCTGTTTCCTGCGGGGAGGATAAATTCGAACAACAACTAGGTGCCCCCCTCACCCCGGCCATGCGCCTGCACGGACTGCTCTGCCCTTTGGGAACGCCTCCCCCCTGGGGAGCTAAGGCTTCGCTTGCTCTCTACCCCCCTTCCTCCTCGTTTTGGGGTTGTTTTGGGTTTGTGGGTTTTTTTTTCCTTTTTCCTCACCCGTCATTCTCTGTGGAGACGGGGAGCAGGAGGAAGCCTCCGCCCTGAGGAGCGTGGGTGTTGGAGGGCGAGGGGAACCGCCGTCCGTCTGTTAAGGGTGTAGGTAAAAGGGGTCGCTCTCCGTTTCATCTTCCCACGCGTCGGCTTCTGCTTTGTGCCGGGATGCTGGCGGGGCTTGGAGGAGCAGGATGGGTACCACCGTCCAGGGATGAGCTCGCCGGCGCTGCGTGCCTGCTGGCTGGCCGAGTGAATGCCTGCCGGTGCTTCCATGTTTATAACAAGCCGAAATCTAGCTAGTGGTGCTTGAATCCCTGTACTGTAAAGCTGGTCTTTCAATTCAGGCTCTTTTCCCAAGAGGTTGAGAGGTGGGCACCATGGAGGAGGCCCTGCTGGCCCCGTCTGCCGGCCCCGGTGGCCCGCGGCGAGCGAGCAGATGTCCCCGTTGGAAAGCTGTCAGCCCGCTCTCGTTAGCAGCCCTCGCCACGTCTTCCCCGCCACAGGTTTTCCTCCTCGATAAGCGAAAGCACAAACACCGGTGTTGCATCTCGGGGCATGGGGAGCTCGCTGTCGGTTCATTTTTGGGGTGCCCGAAGGGAGCTGGGCTCTGGTGGGCCCTTTCTGCTAATCCCAGCAGGAGCTGGGCTCCTGGGGATGCTCTGGAGTTGCCGTGGTGGCCCTGGGACGGCTCAGATGGGCTCAGGACCAGCGGGAGGGTGGCCTGGGACAGAGGATCAGGACACCGCCGTTTCTTAGCAGAATCAGCCCAGAATAGTGCCTTAACAATTCGAATAAACCCCTGACTGATGAGTGGGCTCCAGGTTGGGTCCCGTTGCAAGGTTCAGAGCTAAAGCAAGACGGCATTCAGCCTGATGACGATGTCCCATCCTCCAACCTGTTGCCCGTGTCCCTCTGCCAAGCTTCGCCTCTCCCCGTGGGGTTGGCAGCTGTTTCCTTACCCTGGCCTGGGGGGACTAGAGGGGACCAGTGAGGGCTGTGGTTGGTTGGGCGATGCCCCGCAGCGTTGGATAGTCCTTCCCTGTGTTTGTTGAAGTTGAGCTGGTCTTTGGTTTCGCTTATTCAGGCTGGCTTCGTGCTGGCAGAGGAGCAGAAGGCTTTGCTTTAACTTTTTTTTTGGATGCTGGGGTCCAAGCTGGGTCGCTGCTGTGCTCTGCCCTGGCATGTCATACGTTGGCTTGACCACGGCTGTGTGGTCTCCCTGCCTGGGGAAATGTCCCCTTTGGGGCCAGGGAGAGCTGGGAGCACTGGAGGGGCTGCAGAGCATCTAGCATGGGCAGAGAGGTGCTGGCCAAGAGGTGGGGTGCGTTGCAGCTGATGCCTTGCTCCCGAAACCGGTGCTGTGGAGGCGTGCGGACGTGGGTCGAGTCATGGAGGAGGTGGTAAGCAGGGCTGTTGGTAGGCAAGAAGGAAGAGAGGACATTGAGTAGGCTGCAGGAGCCCTTTCTCTTTTTGCACCTTGTTCTGGGTGGCAGCAGGGTGCTGGGGACAGTGAGCCACATCTGGCTCCACAAGAAGTCTTGATGCTTCCTCTCCTGGACCAAAACAGCAAAGCACTTGGGCAGCGTTCAGGCTGTCCCTGCAGAGATGGGAAGATTCAGCCATGCGCTCAAGGGCTTTGCTGAGCAGGGACGTGCAGGAGCATTAGCCTGATAGGGACAGGACAAGGGGAGCATCTGCTGTTCTCCTGAGTGCTCTTTGAGGTGGCGGGTTAGGTGGCTGGTGTCCCCTCCTGCTGCGTGGCGCCCCCCTGTGCCTGGTGTCTCTGGAGAGCTGGCTGCTCTTGTGGATGTTAGCATGCTGGAGCAACGAATTGCTTTTCATCCTCATGGTGGCTGGGATCCTGTGGACTGCCAGCACTGCAATCGGTACCCGTGAGCTTACCCTCATGTCCATCTGCTTTGACCAAGAGGAGGATGCTATGGCAGAGCTGCTTCACCGTGTTGACCTTCTCAGATGGGTACCAAAGGCTTCTCTGCTCTCCTTCCTCTGTGCCCCTGGTGCTTATTGGGATGGTGCAAAGCCTTCTCAAAGACACACCCGTGAGGGATGCAGGCATTCAGCTCTTGGGGCCTTTGGCTTTCTGAAGGGACCATAACCCAGACTGGAAGGTGATTGCTTTAGAGAAGCCTTCAGTGATACCCTTGGAAGTGTTGGAGGGCTTCAGTAGAGTGGTCCATGCTGTCTCCTCCTCCACTGCCTCCCAGATCCCAAGCCCTCGGGCTCCCTCGTGCTTCTTTCCCCTCACACTCAGCCTTGAAATGGGATGGGAGCGCTGCACCCTGAGGAGGGCTCGCCTTGCCTGTATGGTCTTCTGCAATGGAGCCCATCAGCCTAGGCAGCTGGTAGACTTCTCCCCCAAAGTAAACACCCACGCCCACATGTGCCCCCTTGTACCGCTCACCTGGAGGTGACTTCCCCTGTCCCTGTCCCAGTTCATCCTCTCCCAGTGAGGACCTGTCCCAGCTGGACGTCACTGTGAGATGAGAGCACCTTGTTGAGGCTAGAAGCCCAGCAGAACGCCCAGTGACTGACCCCAGCCGCGTCCGATCCCCTTCGAGAGCCTTCTCGTAGAGCCGCTTGGGAGACGTCGAGATGTGACCATGCACACAGCACTTTGGAGAACCAGATCCCTGCTGCTCCCTCCCCTCTCCAAGGCCTGGGTGGTTCCCAGGAGTCCTGCGTGGCCTCCGAGCCCTTCTGTCTACGCCCTTACCTGGCCCCAACGTGTCTCTTCATGTCTGGTTTTCGTTAACGTACTAAGAGCTCAGAAAGTCGCTCCCGCAGCGTCTCGTCCCACATCCATCCCAGTTGGCACCCGTTGGGTTAGATGGGGCGGGAGGCGGGGGAGTCGGGTCTGTTGTTTTCAAGCTTTTTATGTTTTATTTTAATTTTTTTTTTAATTTTTTTTTTTTTTTTAACTCTTGCACCTTAATCTCTCACATCCCTTCTTCGGCAGACTGCGAGGGTGGAGAGGGGCTTGATTTCCATGATGCAGTTCACGAACATGCTGCAACGCGACGTTCAGCTGACAACTCTGCCCACGCGCCTAACCCCAGACCTCTCCGGGTTTGAATTTTTAATTTTTTGGTTTTCCCCTTCATTTGAACTCTGGGGAGGGAGGGAGTCATGTGGGGAGGGTCATTTTTGGTTTATATATCCCAGGAGCCTGGTAGCACAGACCAGTTAGTCTCATAACGTCCATGAGGCACAGCTGGCCCTTCGGACCACAGCCATAACCCCAGCGCGGAGGGAAGGTGATGGTGGATGGACGGCCGGCGGGTGGGAACGGCTGTGACAGTGCAATAGAGACGAGCATCCGCTGCTAGACAACTCCACTGATTAAACTCTTGGTTTGCCCGAAGTCGAGAGGGAAGGACGGACGGACAGACGCCCTTTGTTCACACGGACGGAGAGAGCTTCCCCACACGCAGCCCTGCCTAGCGACACGTAACCACGACGGGAGCTGGGTCGAACTTGCAAAGGAAGAAAATAATAATTAAAAAAAAAAAAAAAAAGGAAAAAAAAGAACAACCTCAGTAGCATGGAACTTGAAGGAAACGAATGAAACCCCAAGCACTTGCCTCAAAACTAGTTTCTCATGCCTGGTGTTTGGCTCTGTATTATTTTACGGCATTCAGTATCGGTTGCCCAAACATGCCAAGTTAAGAGTGTATCGGTGGCTCTACTAGTGTGAACAAACTAAACGAAGCACTTTATTCTGTATAGATAAGGGAAGGTGGGGAGGGGAGGGGAAGCTTGGATGCTTTTCAGAAGCGTCTTAAGTAATGTTCTAGGAAATGTATTATTATTATTATTATTACTTTTTTTTTTTTTTTATGACCATGTGTAATCAATATATGTTTATCTTTAACTCCAAGTACAGCAGTAACTCTCTTTGGGATGGTGTGATGAGGGGGAGGCTGAGATGGTCGGGTTAGTCCATCAGCGTGGGGCCAACTGAGGCAAGTCATTGCCTACCACAGGAACAGGCAAGTCTTGCTCTGTGGATGGCCCCGTTGGCCAATGTCTAGAAGGTCCCAAGAGGTGCATCAAAGCTGCCTTCCAGGGTGCAGCTCGCAGTCAGCCTTGGCACCAAGGGCCCAACATGCATCCCTATCCCGAGCCATCTTCTGCTTGGGGGTGCTGGGGCTGCGCTCTGGGCCACCCACGAGCAAGACAAGTCGCAGTAGGCTGTTTTGGGTTGTCCCTAGAGGCCAGCTCTTTGGCCATGCTTTGAAACCTGCTTTTGGCCTCTCACCGAGGCACGTCAGGGGTCGTTGAGCTCTGAAAGTGGTGAGAGGTCAGAATTGGGCCTTTCCACTGTGTTCTCCCAGTCTGGAAGTGTTGTTATGACTGTTACCAAAGAGGTTGCAAGTGGAAGGACTGAATCAATAAACAATTTGTCTTTTATAAAAGAAAACCTAAAGCTCCACCACTTTCTTTGTTACCTTAATTTTGCTTTGCTTGGGTTTTTTTTGTTGTTTGTTTTGGGTTTTGGTTTGTTTGTTTGTTTGTTCGTTTGTTTGTTTAAAGGCTCTTTTCAGGCAATTGCATGAGGACTCAGAGCCCAGCAGGATGGGCTTCCTATGGCATGTTGCCCGCTGCTGTGGCTTCACGTGTGTAGACTTAACGTTGGGTTTGGTGGGAGGTGTGTGCCTGTGTGTGAGACAACTAGACTGCTGTGGGGCCAGCAAAAAAATAGCTTTTCAGGGAAGGGTGATGAGTGGATAGAGGAAGGAACTCAGTACTCACAGCCCTGGGGGTGTTAGAGGGGGTGAGGGCTGAGCTCCTGGGCCCTACTGGCTCCATGAGGTTTGTGTGAGCTATGAGCTGGGGCTCTCTGAGGAGTCTCTACCAAGGAGCCCATCCAAAAGCACCCAGTGCCTTTATTGATTTAAAATGGAGCCGTGGGCACCTCGCCAGCTAACATTAGTGCTGATACTGGGAAGCTAATGGAAGAAGAGGTGATTTTCCCTGACCCTTGGGATGTACCTACTCCTTTGCCGCTGGCATTACCAGGAGAAGATACTTGTGTGGAGGGACCTGCGCCGCTGGAGCTGTGTGCATCTGTGCCAGGAAAACGCCGAGGAGTGATGCCTCTCTGAGTATTCATGCTGGCATTGCTTATCTGTGGTTGCCTTTGGCCTGAAGCAGCCTCTTGGTGAGGTGGTGGTGAACATCTCTGGGCCAGGCTTTCTTTGGGCGATGTGCAACTTCGGCGCCTTCCTTGGGAGATGCTGAGATCTGGCCCTCACTGCTCAAGCAGTGGAATATTTCAAGCTCTTCTGGGTCCTTTTATACAACAGCTATTTTTCCTTTTATGCTTTCTTGCCCTGTGCCAGTGGTGGCATCTCCCACAGCTTTATAATGGATGTGAACTATGTGGGAGCACTAAGCTCCTATTAACTGTATTCCCGGTGGACAGTTGCATGGTGAGTGACTGAGGATGGGGACCAGTTTCAATCGCCACTTCTCAAGCTGTTATCGAGGGACCACACCATAACGACTCATCCAGGCTCAGCAACATTCCCCGTTGACTTCAAAGGGCCCAGATTTCTCCCAGGAGAGCCAAGCAACAGGCCAGTGGGTGGATGGGGATTAACCCTCTTTCAGGACCAAGCGTTGACAGCTTTTCAATCTGCGTCCAGCAGGAAGAGCTGAAGCAGAGGTGTTGGTGTCCCACCCCAGGCAGGAGGCGGTATCCTGCTACTGCAATAAATGACTTAAAAAATTATTCTTCTATGCATGGATTATTTTTTTTCTTCTTCATTTTTCTTTTCTGCCACAAGCTATTCTACATTTGGTAGATTAATCTTCAATTAGCTTGGGAATCGCCCACAGGAATTTCTGCAGAACTGAGTAGAAGGTGATTATTTTTTTTTTGCAGTGCATTTTTTCGCACATTTGATTGTTTCAAAGGTTTTTGTTGCATTTTTTTTTTTTTTAAGCTGTTTTGTGGCAGCCAGTCACCTTGGATTTATTTTTCTTGTGAAAGTATTTCATTAGTGTTCTGATGTGATTACCTTCTAAGGAGATTATCCTGTAACTTTTTAAATCCTTAAAATGAAGCCAGGACAAGACTCTGGTTCCGTTACTCATGCCAAATTGTCTTTTCTTCCAAACATGTTTTAGTTTCTCCACGACTGCATTTTGAGCTGGAGGACTCAGCCAGGTATGATTTTTGATACCGTAATTTTCATGCCACTTTGAGGATATTATTTTTCAAGGTTTGTATTTTTTCTTTTTTGTTGCTGATTATCACCCCTGTTTATGGTGTCATGAGATCATGTAGGCATCAAGCTTCCTTCTAGTCCTAGGTAAGCTGGGGCTCTGCTAGGGCTGTCCATGGGGCTGGTTTGCTGCACGTGTTCGTCACAGCTTTTGCTTGATCCTTGTGTCCAGTTGCTGTGGACATTTGGTTATGGCTCTATCGACAGGCAAACACGGGATTTCTTTGGAAATAGCCTAATAATTTATTTTTAAATAAAGCACTGGTCAGATGGTGTGGGCATCAGGAGATTTTTGCTCTAGCAGATCTTTGTCCTGCTGCCAGTACAATTGTGTTTCTATCAAAACATCATTATGGATAACTTTAAAAAAAAAATATGCATTTTTACTCAGTAGGAAGCTCTCTTTGAGCCAAACACATCTGAGATCTCCACGTACTTAGCAAACTAGAATACTCTTTTTTTTTTAAAAAAAAAAAAAAGGTCAGAACATGAAAAATAAGAGAAACTGCATAAATATAAAACTTTCCCCCTGAAAAACAGCACTTGTCCAAGCATAGGTGAGGACATTGTGATCTGTGATTGAAGATGAGGAGCCCAAAAAGGCTGGAGATGAGTGCACATGGCCTCCCCTGCCCGTGTCTCCCCACTTTCCTACCCTACTGCTTGCACAGCTCTTCCCCTCCTGCAGAGCTTAGCTCCTGGCCACTCCTCAGTCCAAAGCCAAGGTGAAGGCAAAGAACTAAGACTCTTTTCTTTTCATTGCAACTTCCAAAGTGTTTCTGCTGCCCACGCTCACACACTCTTTTAACTGTCTCATCCCAACAACCCTTATCGCTCAGGAATGCATCAGAGTCCCCCCAGGTCTCTCCTGTACCACTTTGACCCTTCCTTTTCCTCTCCAAGGTGGACTCTAGCACCTTGCTCACGGCTACCATAGGTGGGGAAATCCTTTAGAGACCCCTCCCGTTCCCTGGGGAATGTCAGCTTAGTCCCTTGGGACCCACTTTCTGCCTCCACTGTTGGTGGGGGAGGTTCAACAGCAGTTGAGAAGGTGGGGAAAAACATGGAGAAAGAAGCGGAACAAGCGTATGACCTTTTTTGTCCTGTCTCCTGAAACTGGACCAACTCATTATTCCATGCTTCTCAGTCTACCCCAGCTCCTTGCAGGCTCCAGATCCCTTCTCTAGTTATCTTGTGGGCATCTTCATGTTCCCAGAGGGCTTCGAGATCATTTCCCACCTTTCCCATTTGACTAAGGGTACCAATCATAGATGCAATGTCCTACATAGTATCCAGATGCCACATCTCTGCCCTGGTAAGTGTGGCCTCCCCTCCCCCCGGCCCTGCTTGCCCCAGACCCCCATGGAAAAAAAATAAATCACGTCTTGCTACATCTTCGTTAGGCGCAAAACATTGAGGCGCACGGGAAGGAAAGTGGCACCGGAGGCGTACTGGATCTCCCGGAGGACCCCTTCCCACTTCTTCTGCTCTTCATCATATCTGGGGAGAGACAGGCAGACAGTTACAGTGAGGAAAGCATCTCCTTTCTCTCTCTTCAGCTGCTCTCCATAGTGCTGGGAGCCCTGGTGCATGGTGTGATGTCCCACAGACATTATTTGGCCACAGGATATCTGTGGGACCTGCGTGGGGACTTTCAGCCCTGGTGTGCTCTGGTTTTCAGTGCCAGGCTAGGGGATGTGGATACCAGCACGTGGCCTCGCAGGGAAGGGTGTATTTTTCCATTGGGAAAAGGCTTGATGGCACCAAGACTGAACATCCATGGTGAAGGCCAGCAGGTGCCTGCTGAGGGTGCTCTAGAGCCACGGATGGGAAGGACAGGAGCAGCCAATGCTACACGCCCTCAGAAAGTGCTTGCTGCCTGCTTCTCCGCTCGCCTGTAAGACTATCTGATTCCCAGCCTGAGAGGATGCGTTGCACAAATGATGCTTCATGCCAAAGGGGAGGTCTGGAACCAGCCTCAGGCAAAATGTCAATGCAGCACCAAAGCTGAAGGAGCAGATTGGCCCTGATACATTTGCTGTATGAGGCTGGGAGAGATCCCTGAATCAAGGTGCCCTCTAGCACAGCACAGGGCAAACTTCCCACCCAGAGGCCCTGCACTGAGCCTGCAGCCTTGTGCTGGGGTAGCAGCATCCATCTCACACTGAAGGCATCGAGACAGAAACTATCTGTTCCCTCAGTGGCTCTCACTAACATCCCGCCCATGCTCCCGTGGACAGCCCCGGGGAAGATCATCACCTCCAAACGTCGTTCAGCTCTGTTGGCACCAGCTCTCCCGACTCTGTCTCCACTGTGGCGAACCCTCCGAGCAGGTAGAGCACCCCAGCCAAGCTCACCAGGCTGGCTGAGCTGCGCTCCTGCGGGAACTCGGTGAAGGTGTCCCACCTGCCGTGTCGAGAGAGGGGACACGTTAGGGCATGCTGCCTACCCCCACGCCGAGGCTGGCCTCGAATCAGGAATCAGCAGCTGAATTAACTAGTGATGGTTTAACTTGCGTGAGATAGGGTCATACCCTGACAGTTGTTAGAGCTACCTGTATCCATCATCGCAGTGAAACTTCGTTTTGTATCAAGTAGATGAGCTGTGGAGCACCCCTGGCACGGACCAGCGGGTCCCCGTGGTGGAACTGCAGCTACAAAGCC